>NW_012267241.1:14614786-14763066 GCF_000151885.1 Dipodomys ordii | reverse complement strand
TTGATTCTGGTGCAGGGTGATATATAAGGATCTAGCTTTAGTTTTCTACATGTAGTTAACCAATTTTGCCAGCACCATTTACTGAAGAGGCTGTCTTTGTTCCATTCTATTGTTTTAGCTCCCTTATCGAAGATTAGATGGCTATAGGTTTGTAGGTTCTTTTCTGGGTTTTCAATTCTATTCCATTGGTCCTGAGGTCTGTTCTTATGCCAATACCAAGCTGTTTTGATTACTATGGCTTTATAGTAGAGTTTGAAGTTTGGTATTGATATTCCTCCAGCAGTGTTCTTTCCATTGAGGAGCGTTTTTGCTATTCGGGGTCTTTTATTCTTAATCGTACATATTTTATTTGAAGATGCATCTTCAGTATCCTATTTCTCACTCTCTATTCATATTTTTATCTCATTATCTGACAAGCACTTTTGACTCAGCTACAAGATATTTAGAATTTTTACCAGCTTTCACAAAGATTATATAATTTCCAAATTGTTAACCTTAATTATTTTAGTAAAACTTCAAGCTTTGGGCATCATTCATTCCTGGCTTAACATTTTACTTAGGTCTTATCTATTGCAGCAAATTATTAAATCATAAATTTATCATTATTCTTAGAATGGCTCATATAATGTATGGTACAAATGATAATAAAGAACAAAAACAGATAGATAAAGAGTTCCATGAGTTAGTTGCTGATGGCTCACATCTGTAATCCTCGCTACTCAGGAGGACAAGATCTGAGGAACACAGTTTGAAGCCAGCCTAGGAAGGAAAGACTGTGAAAGTCTTATTTTATTTCCAATTAAGCAGCAAAAAGTCAGTAGCAGAGTTTTGGCTCAGATGGTAGAGAACCAGCCTTGAGTGAAAAAACCTAAAAGATAATGCCCCGGCCCTGAGTTCAAGCCCAGGGGCTACAAGTTCTACAGTAAAATGTGAGTTCTTAGGGTTTTTTTTGTACTTTTTTAGTGTAAAAATGCTGTACAGAGTGGTTACAGTTACATGAGCAAGGTAATGAGTACATTTCCTATTGAGCATTGTTGCCTCCTCCTTTGCTTTCTCCCTACTATCCCTTCCCTCATTGTTACACTATGAAGTATGGCGGCTGGCTGTCTAAAGAAAATAATAAGCTATGATTTACATGCGTCAAATGTTTTTCAAAATTCAGAGATCATTCTGGTATAACTAGATGACAAAGGAATATATCTACAATTTTCTTTCAAACAAGAGTCTCATAATTAACAAATATTACACACAGTTTTTATAAAATATTAATGTAGATGTTATGTCTAAAAACACAATAAGTAAGAGTTTAATATTTTTGTGGGAGGCATTCTATCACCTGTGTGTTAAATGGCTTATGAAAGAAAAGAATACTTAAATGGGACTAGAAATAATTGTAAGCAAGTGTGGAGGAACACAAAATAGGGTCAAGTAGTTTTCCTAAACCATTAGTTGTTCTACCACATGCATCTTTTGTCAATGGGCCATTTCATTTTTCTTAGAATAAAATTTTTGTTATGATCAGGTCCATCCAGGTCATGAGGCTAAAATGACTTCTGCAAGTGTTTATATTCTTCTCCTCTAAGAATTTGAAGATGTAGTAATCTTTATATCAAAATGTAAGTGTGCATACATGTGTGTAGATAGGCATTAATTTCTGTGTGTAGCTCTATCTTGTATATCTCCTTTACTTCTGTTTTGGAGGGGTCCAGTCGTGGGGCCTGAACTCTGGGCCTGGGCGCTGTACCTCAGCTTTTCAGCTCATGACTAGCACTCTACCACTTGAGCCCAAGCACCACTTCTGGCTTTTTTTTTCTGCTTATGTGGTGCTGAGGAATCGAACCCAGGGCCTCATGCATGCAAAGCAAGCACTGTACCACTGAGCCACCTTCCCAGCCCCTCCTTTACTTCTGTATCTACACGTTTCATGTACATGGCCTAAAACAGCTAGGAACAAACATACATAGAATTAAAATTGTGTCCATTGATGTGTACTTCATTTCTCTTGTGTCATTTTTATGGTCACAATGAGTCTCTTCTGATAGTGAGTGTTCCATAGGAGAAGCCATGATCTAGCTGTGGATACTGGATCACCTCTCAGTTGATAGCCATTGAGCTTCCTTTCCTGCTTTGTCTTTCTGGACATGTGTATGTGTAATGAGTATTATTAAGATTACCCAGGACAATATGATAAGGCTTTATTTGCATGTTGGTTGAGGATTATATTGGCAAGACATAGGAGACAGTGAAATATTGAAAGGAAATTAGGAAAAGAGAAAATTTGGGATAATATAAATGAAGTGCAAATGTACCATGTTTCGACAATACACATCTTGATGCACACTATCAGCAGTAATGTTTCACTTGATTTGATATAGAAGAAGATAGAGATGAGTTTTTATAAGACAGGTACTTCAACGTGAGATAAATACAGAAGGAATTAGACTCAGTTTTTACATATTTTACAATGATTTACACATATGCACATACCATTCATTACACTATGCTCATATTTTTATGTAGATGTTACTGCTTGTTTTCTTTTTCAAACTTGTAAGTTATCTATAAGTAGTTGTAGAGGGGAGGCATCATTTTGCAAAGTAGTATATGAATACAATGCATCTTGATCTGTGTCTGCCCCTCAACAATCTCACCCTCCTTCAACCCATACCTTCCCCTACATTTCTGTTTTGTGGTAGACACAATGGCTCTTAACTGCATCTTCCCTCTTCATCCCCTTCCTTTTCTATCCCTCTCCCCTTAGCCACTTCATTTTACAAGTACCCATTTCTTGGAGATTAGTTAATTGGATTTTGACTTTTTCAATAATTGTATTATTTAGTCTCTTCGTAGTGTCTATTATAAACCAGTTTCCATTTGGAACCATTTGCATACCATCCATCCTGTTTACTTATGGGAATTTAGGCATATTTTATCTACAACTAATAGGGAAACTATGCATTCTTTGTGTCTCTGGGTCTGGCTTACTTCATTTAACAAAATTCTTTCCAAGTCTTCCTATGTCCTTACAAATGGTAAAATATCATTCTTTCTCATTTTTATCTAATTTCTATTAGACATTCTTGCTTCATTTTTACTTTTGTGGGTTTTTTTGTAGTACTTGGGAATATTCTACTACTAAGCTATATCCCCAGATATTAATTTGAAGAAAATTTAATTTTGTATGTGGATGAGAGCAATGCCAGGCAGTACTCAAGCTAGTCTTATGACATACATGTATAAATTGTATTGAAATTATAGGTTAATTAATCTTTTACCTAGGGAGTTTTCCTTTAAATATTTCTGAATTCAAGTTAGATCAAATCAGCAGATAACTTGCCTTTCCTCAGTATATCTTAACTTTCATTTCTATTTTCTGTCTTCACACATATGCACACACATGCACATTTAATTATAAATGAATCACTTCCTTTAATCACTGTGTCTTGGAATCATACAATAGACATGCATGATCCATTTCAAATGCTATCATTTCCTCATTAGTTTACATTTAGTTGAATTTCACCATTTCTTTTTCTCAGATTTTAGATTCCTAGGCAAAAGGTATAGAAACATACCAAATTTTCATTTACCTGTATTTATATAGTTATATAATTTATATATAATACATGTAAGTATATAACATGTATTTATATGTAATTCATGTATAAGATATGTAACTTTTATAATTTATATATAACTTGCATAAATAAAATATATGTCATATATAATTTAATATATACTATATGAATAAGTTATATATTATATGCAAAAATATATGATGTATTATATATTATGTATGTATTAACATATACTATATATAATATAATAAATTATTTATAATTTATATATGCCTTATATAAATTGTATAATTTATATAATATAAATTTATTGTGTAATTGCCAGTGAGGTGAAGCTCCATGTTAATTTTTACCTTCCCCATGATTTATTACATAAGTTTTGGCTCATAAATTTCACTAAGTGAATATCCTTTGGCATAAAATTATGATGATCAAATATGTGAAAATCAGTACTTTTCATATAATATACTATTAAATTTTGAAATGAAAAAATGTCAAGATTTAATAATAAAAGTTTAAAACTGAAAAATGTGGTTATTTCAAAAAATAACATTATGTTATGCAAATATATTGCATGCTGAATGTGTGCCCAAGTTTTGTGAGTTCTTTATGTACAAACACCTGTAATCCTAGCTACTCAGGAGGCCGAGATCTGAGGATTATGGTTCAAAAGCATCCTGGAATTTTTTGCTAGTCTGGAGGACAAGTGGTTAGGGACAGAACATAGGCCCTGAGTTCAAGCCCCTACAACTCACACACACACACAGACACACACACACACACACACCATACACAAATTTAATGAAACATTTCAAATTAATTATAGCAATACAAATTCTGTTCAGATCTAATTTACTGGTATCAGAAAAGTTTTCTTTTCGTGTGTATTAGTGCAATCTGCTGTACAAACAGGTTTCATTTATATGCATAAATACATTCATTACACTCATCTTGTCCATCCTGCTTCCTGTACCCCCTACCTTATTCCAAAATCTAGCTCAGAAAGTTTCATTTTTCCTTTGTCACACATCTACATGAAGTAATAGCAAAGTTTTGAGTCTACATTGCAAACTCTTGGTAGAAGATCTAAAAGCAGGTAACCAGAAAATCTCATTTAATTTAAATACTATCCGTGTTTTATAGATTCTTTAAAATTGAAGCACTTAATGTTCATATGCATTTCCTATTTGACTATTGTAGAAAAAATAATCATCATACTCAATTAAAATGACTATTTAGAGATATTTCTATGAAATAAAATTGAAAATCCAAAATGCTTAATGCCGTCATTCAGTTAGAGGTCATTATTATTCCCTCTCAATTCACAAATGAGCTCCCTTTGATGGTATTTTATAACATTGTGTCTCATTATGTGTAAATTCTATGTATTTGCAATAGAAATTTCAAGCTTTAATACTGGTAGCGAATACAGTAGAGCAGAACACTTACAATATCCCCTCCCATGCACAACACAAATGATTAACATTTAAAATAGAGAAAGTATATTACCCACCTTAATTATTAAATAATTAAGTATTACTTTATTAAATAATGAAAGTATTCCTAGAAAATAAAGATCTATTAATATCTGACCTATGACCTAATTTTACTCATTTACAAAGTAATTTGTCCTCTTTTATGCTCAATATTTTTACAGATGAAGCATATTCATCAAAATAAGCTTATTTGATATGGAATAGGGACTCTAGCCAGAACATTTTTGAGCTGCCCAGATTTAGAGCAAATGACATTTGTGGTATGCTCCTCTTTTGAACCAATCATACAGGAATGCGAAACTCATTTGTGGATGCAAAACAGAGAAGCTATTAGGGAAAAATTCAAGTTCTCAAGGATTTATCAGTAGTTCTCCTAACAGACATATAAAGAAGAGGAAACTGCAGTGCTGATTTAAAGGATGAACACATAACAATGATTTTTGCTGGAGGGAAGAAAACATGGCCAGTTCAAGTATACACTGCAGAGCAGTTAGATTTGAATAGTCCTTGACATCATCCAAATTATATTCATACCTGGTACTCATAATCTAGGTGTTAAAATAGAGTTGTCTTTATGTATTATGAAAACATAAGGGGTTTTTTTGTTTATTCTTTTCTATATTGCTTTGTGTCTACATTTGGAGATACCACAGCTATTTAAGAACATACCCTCAGTTTTAAATAGCTGTGTTCAGTAAACAGTTTGTTCAAGGAAAATGAAACTCAGTAAAGTTATTGACCCAATTCTAGGTGGATAATTATTTGAAATATTATCTGAAACTCACTCCTCTGATATTCCATAAAGCTATGGCCAATATATACTGGCAATGCCATTTAATTTATAGAAAAGAGATGAAATCTTATCTAAGTAAAGCAGCTTTTAAATTGAGCAAACAGTTTTAGTTGAAGATAACAGACTTTGTGTATGTGTGTGTGTGTGTGTGCATTCATTTGCAATACATTTTTAGAGCCTACTGTAGCAAAAATAAAGAGCTACAAACCAAATACAACAAATACAAGGGAACAATCAGGAAATGGAAGAATTCAACATACTTTTTTTTCCAAATTAAAAGGAGGATGGGAGAGTTGTAGTGGAAAAATTAGAACTCAAGCGTTAGATTCATTAAAGAAATTGTCTCGCTTGATTATAGAAGTGGAAACGTCCCATGACAGGCGCCAAGCATGCTAGAGTATGAGGAAATCTGGAATCATGGTTGGGTCCGAGTCTGAAGTGCTTCAAGGCAGCAAGCTGAAATAGGCAATGAGAGGAGTTCTAGAGTCCAAAGGCTCCAAAAGGGAGAACATCACAATTCTGACATCCTTAAGTAGAAGGGCTTCCCAAGTCTGGAAGACACATGAAAAAAATTCACCTTTCTTATTTTTCTTCCATCTGGTCCCAGTGCCATTGGAAGGCACCATCTCACACCAGACTGAAAATGTGTGTTCCCTCCACGGTCCATGACTCTTTGACCAGTCTCCTCTGGAAACACCCTCCTAGACTTGAGCCCAGTCGCCTAAGCATGCTAATGAAAAACAAATCATGGGGCTGGGAAGGTGGCTCAGTGGTGGAGCCCTTGCCTTGCATGCCTGAGGCCCTGGGTTCAATTGCTCAGCACCACATAAGCAAAAAGAAAAAAGCCGGAAGTGGTGCTGTGGCTCAAGTGGTAGAGTGCTAGTCTTGAGCTGAAGAGCAGAGGGACAGCGCCAAGACCCAGAGTTCAGGCCCCACGACCGGACCCCCCCAAAAAAATCAATATAGGACTCCCTTTCAGTGAGGTACAAGCCCAGTGCCTAGTAAGTAACTTAGAAAAATGTTGCTTTACTAGCCTTTTGAGATTCCCTCAGTCCAGTCAACTTGATACTCCACACCACAAGGGGTCTAACAGGATACCACAAACAGAACAGATTTGTGTCATCAATAAGCAATGTGCACTTGGTAAATCCATATTATTTATAGGAGGTATTAAGCAAGGTGACTCCTTGACCCAGAGGGGAGAAACTACTTCATACCTCAGGGTGGCTGCCTGAGAGTACAACTTTGTAAAGAGTAGCTAAAGCCTTGCTTCTTTGATAGACTCAACAATATAGTTGAAGGACTTCTCCCAACAGGAAATTAAGTTGCTAAAGCTCAAGTTCAAGTTCAAAAGAACAAATTAAAAAATTCTAGTGAACTTTAACTTTGAAAATTAAAACTTTAAGAATGAATACCTTAAAAGGAATGAAACTTGTTTAAGTTTATGTGATTGAATATTAATACAAATAAGTAAAAGAGATAAAAAGATTATTATTTAGAGAAATGTAGTTTGCTATCTCAAAAATTCAGAAAAAAGAATATAAAAAAATTGCAATCACAGTGAGGTGGGTTATGTGGAGAGGATCATGTTCACCATGTTTTGCTCTAAATTTTAACATACCCCCATACACACACACACACACACACACGCAAACACACACACACACGTTCACACATATACACATATATAGATGTATTATACATACATGGTTTTAAGCCCTGTTTATATTGGGGGTTCTGGAATGTCAGACTTGATACATTTTTTAATGTGGTTATTAGATAAATACTAGACCATCATCTTCTATAAATTCCAGATGGCCACCATATCTGACAGCATCAATGTGAGAATACTAAATAAATACATAAATAAACAGAATAAAATAGTAGCTTAGAAAACAAACAAGTTCTACAGCGAAGAGACACACATTTCATATGCACTCACTGGAGACTCTCTACTTCCATGCAAATTGCAAGACAATTAAAAAATTAATTTAGCAAGTGTTTCTTGAGTGTTTATGTGCCAGATAGTGTTCTCAGTGACAGGAAACACAACAAGAATATTTCCCAGATGGATTTCCCAGGTTAAGAGAAAAAGAAAGTCTCATAAACCAATAATGATAATGAATCATGTTAATTTAAATATTCAATTTTGAAGTTGGACTTTTCCTGATGACTATTCATTTGTGTTTTTAATATAAACATTGTTTTATAATCTAAAGTTCAAAATGAATCCTCCAATCACTTTTTCATCATGTAAAAAATACAAAATATTGCTAAACTTAAGTGCAACATTTAGTTATTAGGAAATGTGGTAAAATACTACTTAGAAAAAAAAATCAGTTGGGTGCCAGTGGCTCACACCTGTAATCCTAGCTATTCTGGAGGCTGAGATCTGAGGGTCACAGTTCAAAGCCAGCCCAGGCAAGAAAGTCTGTGAGACTTTTATTTCCAATAAACTACCAGAAAACTGGAAGTGGCACTGTGGCTCAAGCGATAGAGCACTTGCCTTGAGATGAAGAGTGCAGGGACAGCACCCAGGCCCAGAGTTCAAGCCCCATGACCGACAAAAAAAAAAAAAAGAAAGAAAAATCAATTTATTTACATTGCATTTTTCTTACAATTGTTATGCAATCCTTTCATTCTGGATAAATGCAGAGGTTAGTGTTCAGAACTTCTCAGTCTGTGGGTACAAAACAAGACTCCATTGGGAGCTATCTCCTCTGCTGGAAAGGAGTCTCTAATCTTTGTCGCCTCTCTCAAGCATGTTTTATTGTCTTCTCAGTTAAATTAAGAATTCTTTATATTGGGCTGGGATGTAGCTCAGTGGCAAAGCGCTTGCCTAGCAAGCGCAACGTCCTGGGTTCGATCCCCAGTACCAAAAAAGAAAAGACAAAAAAAAAAAAAGAATTGTTTATATATATGTATATTGAATGTATATATATATGTGTGTGTGTGTATATGTAAGCAAGCATTGTCATATTTAATGGATTTTAAAACAACTGAAAATAGGGAGCTTATAGATCTAAAATTCTCTGGGGCATGATAAATTATGTAGGACCTTAAACACATACCGTGAGACCAAAAGAGAGTACTCTAAGGGGAGAAACATTCTCTCTTAGGGAAGAACTCCCAAGAGATTTAAACAATAGGCTTTTTTGTTGTCTTTATTTAATTTTATTTCTGACTTGTTTGATTGTTTATCTGTCTTTGGGAGGGTAAAGAATACACAAAAATAGAGGGAAAAAGAATGAGTAGCAGTGTTACTCAATAGCACTGTTAATAATGAATTATACAACTTACAAGTGTGAACAGGAGAAAAACTGGGAGAGAGCCAGGAAAGGGATGACACTGTAGGAAAAGAAATTTACTTATTACCTGAGTTGTGTCACTGTGACCTGTCTGTACATCACCTTTATAATAACAATAAAAATAAAATAAGAAAGTAAAAAAGACAAAGAAAAGAACAGGCAGATTATTACAGTGTAATAATTTGAGAAAATTATATTACAACATGGTCAGAGTTCTATCCATTGGATTCCTAAGGCTCAGGGAATCTGCATAGGCACTGGATTCCACTGAGCCAGGACTCAAAAAAGCATGATATTCTGTGGCTTTTATTTTGTTGAGTCACTGAGATCTCCGTGTTCAAGAATTACAGGAGGAATTTCTGTCAAAAGAGAGATAAAGACAAAATTGGGCTACTCTGGTCAGTTCCTCCTCATTTAAAAATATTTAGTTCTTAGTATATTCTATTTTAGAGTAGAAATTTTTTTTGTTTTGTATTGTTGGCTGTAGGTCTTGAATTTAGGGCCCGAGCACTGTCCCTGAGCCTTTTCACTCAGGGTTAGCACTCTACCACTTTGAGCCACAGCATCACTTCCAGTTTTCTGATGGTTAATTGGAGATAAGAGTCATACAGACTTTCTTGCTCAGGTTGGCTTTTAACTGTGGTCCTCAGATCTCAATCTCCTGAGTAGCTAGGACTATAGGTGTGAGCCACAGGCACACAACACGAGTAAGATTTCTTAAGTAAAAGAATGATAAATGAAACATAAGTCCATATGGTAGATATTGCTTCTCTTTATTTTCTGCATCATCATTTGGTGGCTTAATAAGGATAGTATCAAGATCAGACATCATAATTCTACAGGCATTTAGAAAAACTATTTAAAGTGCCAAATGGTTAAAACTGGAACAGGTGTGGCTACAGAAAGACCTTGCAGGGTTGGAAATCCTTAAATTGCTGGAAATGAACTGTGCCAGGATTGCACCACTGCGCTCATCTTGGTTGTGAATTCATAACACAGTTTAGTTCTAAATTTTTGTAAAATTTAGAACACAGGTGAAAGCAAATGTCGTTCAATCTAACCAGAATTGCCCAGGGTTGTGAGTTCTCAGACAACTCATGTTACATCTTGGTAGAATAGTCAGCAACTGTAGTATCATTGCATTAGTATTTCAATTTTGCAGGTTACAAGACATTTTCAATTCTAATATATTTTTATATTTACAAGGATCTCAACTAATGGGCAGGGTGTGTATTATTATTTTAATTTTTGGCTTTTGGTCAAGAAATTAAACAAGACAGAGTGTTTAAATGGTTAGCAGGTACTGGAATGGGACTTAGGTTTTGTTTTTGAAGAAGTTCTTTCTGCATGATGATTCTTCAGAATGTTAACTGCCTTCCTTTCTGTTCTCTTCCTCACACAGAAGAATTTTTCCAGGCAGGAATGAGTATAAATCTAGTCTTTCCTTCTAATATATAATGGTGTTCTCCTTTCCCTAAGCATGATAAGGTCATTTCTATCTGTAGATTTTCTTCAATCTTAGTTCTTGAGATATAAAACTGAGTGCATTCTTTACTGCCAAGGGCATTCAAAAACATCCAGTAATTTCTTTTTGAACAACAACAAAGAAATCAAACCAGGAAAGCCATTTTAGAATCCACTTAAGCAAAATTTCTGACAGCAATGAATAAGAGAACAAAAGTGAGTGCTACTTCTAACTGATATTGCTACTTCTAACTGATTAATTAAGTGACAACTTTTAGTAGATGTTTGGAACTAAACATCTTTTCCCCATTAGGGATAGATATTTTCCCCATAATTAGCACAATTAGAACTTACTATCCTACCTCAACAAAATACCTGCTAACTGATAATCGTATTTAATCGAGCTTCTTATTTAACCCAGGTTTAAATTTTTATTCTCATTTCCAGAATGAGATGTGAAAAGAATTCCTAGTAAATAGCCCAGGGAAAGATATTTCTCCCCAAAATGTGTAACCACACAGCTAGTTCACCCCATTCCATCTTTATAGGTTCTCTCCAGCTTTGTTTTTTCCTGTCACTATTAAGAAATTTCCTTTCCTTGACCTTTGATATTCTTGCAGCTCTTAACAGGAGTATACTTTTTTTTTAATATTCTGCTTCTTCTGACTGCAATAGTCTTTCCTAATGAAGTCTATCCTTACATAAATATTTGTTTTTACTCTTGTTATTGTTATTTTGGCGATCAACAAGGGGGAATGTGGAAAAACCCAATGATAATTAAGGAGAGGCAGCTAATTCCCAGTCTAGTCCGAATGAGACAGAGCACTGGAGTTGATATTATGGAACAGCTGCTTTTAAAAGGAGGTCTTCTTGTAATTTTGCTTTGTTTTGTTTTTAAAAGAAGGAATATAGTTCCGTGAAAGCCATACTGTCATAGATAGGAAAGGGTGAAAATATAGCATTCTTTTATCTTTATAACTAGATGGAACCTTCTAGCACACAGCAAAGGCTAGAGAGCAATTGTCTGACATATGTTCTCAGCATTAACTGACTGCCCTCTGATGGAGCAGACTATTGAAGGACAACGGCTGGACTGAGAACAAACTAGAAATAATTAGCATAGCCCCATTATTTTAATCTGCATTAATTCTTTGGGTTATTGTGCTCCAGTTTTAATTCTACATTGCCTTATTATCATTTTTGGATATAGGTAGAGTGCATCTAAATTGTTCAGTTCATTAAAGAATAAAAAATGATAAATTGTTTCAGAAGTTTTAATACAATGATAAAGACCATTTCTGATAAGACAATTCTGCATTTGAATAATAATGTGCCAGATTTATTATCTGGGCTACTCAGACTTTTTATCACTCTGACAAATTCTAAAGAAAAGCAACTTAAAAGGAGGACTTATCTATTTGAGCCCTTGGTTTCAGGTATTTAAGTGCATCTGGACAGGAAGGATGCAGTGTAGAGCAAGGTAGCTCTGCATCTTAGTGGCAAATAAGGAAAGAAAGAAGGAAAGGAAGAGAAAGAAAGAAAGAAAGAAAGAAAGAAAGAAAGAAAGAAAGAAAGAAAGAAAGAAAGAAAGAAAGAAAAAAGAAATGAAGGAAGGAAGGAGGGAAGGAAGGAAGGAAGGAAGGAGGGAAAGCAGGAAAGCAAGCCTCCTCTAGTGGGTCTCCTCTTCCCCATTTTATTCTATCTGGTTATGGGATACTGACACTCAATTTTATTTTTATTGTTATCATAGAGTTGATATACAGAGTGGTTACAGTTACACAAATCAGGTAATGAACAAGGAGTACAACTCTTAGAACCATGAATCTCCTTCCCTTGTTCTCTCCTGTTTTTTTCCTCCTGTCTCCACCCACAAGATATGCCGTTCATTTTCCACATAGTGTCTAGTGAGTACCATTGTTGTCTTTGTTCACCCTTGTTCCACATTTTCTGTGTCCCTGTACCCTCCCAAATACAAACAAACAACGCAAAAGGAAAAGGAAATATGAACAACAATGGCAACTAAAAATGTTTCTTTTCCTTTTTTTGGAGTTCATTTCATAAAATATTATTTTACATGTTCCTATGCACATAGCTATTAAAGCCTTTGCCAACCACTCCTATGCATATCCTCCTTGGCCTCACTTTGTGAGTGACCTGAGTCCTATATGATTTATCATATACCAAAGTGTACTGGCACCCAAATTTGTGATATGTCTCTCCCTGTTATTTAAGTCCACTTTAGTGAACCACTCTCAGATACAACTGAGGTACTTTATTAGTTTTCTAGATTCTTCTCAATCTAATTAAGTTGACAATCAAGATTAGCCATTGTAGATGCATTTTTTGTCAACTTAATACCCATATACAACATTCTATCCCTGCCCCCCCCCCCAGAATGTATGTCTACTTCAAAATGCAAAATACATTGACTTTATTTCCAGGAGTCCCCAAGGCCTTAGCAATTCTAACTTGATTAAAAAGTCCAAGGCTAAAGTCACCTCTGAGACTCAAGGAAAACTCTTATCTGTAAACTTCTGTAAGATAAGAAAAATACTTCCCATTTACTGTAGTACGGAGTAAATGGCTCCTTTTGTAAAAGAAAGAATGGAAGAATCAGTGGAAAGCAAGACCTCCCTAGCAAGGTGAACATCATATCCTGTAACTTACTGCTTTTATCAAAACTACCTGGTGTTTGACTCTAAAGAGCTTGAGAAACCTCACCCCTGTGACCTAGGGGATTGGACAAACAGTTTGCTAGATAACTTTAAGGTAGCTTTTTCCGTCCAAACTGCATTTGCTCAAATGTTTCTACTCTTCTTTTGATTCAAAATTTCACTGAAAACATGGCTAAAAACAACTAGTAATAATGTTCCCTCTGAATGAATTCTATTTTGTTTTGAAATTTTCAGCACCAGATTAATTAATCTATCACCTTTAAATTCATCCTCACAAGGCAAGCCCTCTACCACTGAGATATGTATTCAAAATTTTTTTTCTTTTATGCGATTGTTTCTAACACATTTATAAGATTATTTCTTTGTTGCTTTGTATGTCCCTCCCCCACAGTATAACCCTGCTTTCACTGCATTTGATGTCGGTATAATTTGTGGAGGGGAAGGGAAAAAACAAATCATTTAAATAGGGATACAGGTGGACCCATTGCAACAATGAGAAGTACAAGTTGTTATGTCGAAAACGAACTTTACAACTTTGGTGGGGGGGGGGCGGGAGAGGGGGGAGCGGTGAGGATTGGGGGGGGGGGGGTGGGGGGAGGATGGGAAGGGATGGGAAGGAGAAACAAAGGAGGAGGCTACAATGCTTGATAAGAAATGTACTCATTATCTTGCCCATGTAATTGCAACCCCTCTGTACAGTACTTTCACAATAAAATAAATAAATAAATAAATTCATCCTCACACAAAGTCTCAGCACACAGATAAAAACCATAAGAGTTCTTTGCAAGAATGAAGCACAAGTGGCCTAAGCCCTTCACCAGTGTAATCTTTGTTCCCTCTAAACACAGACTCAGGCTTTACCCCTATATTTCTATTGGCATTTTAGTTCTCTGAGCAACTCCTCCACCCTCCACCCCCCTCCACCTCCCGCCAAAAAAAAAACATCCATCAAGCTCTGCCTACAGAATTCTTTAGATTCTCTGGTTTGCATCTCTAGGTATTCTCAAGTTCCTTCCATTAACAGGTAGTTCTAGTGTGAATCGACTTCTTTCATGCAAATTTTGTGCATTATTCAGACCATTCGCTGTTATAAGTCCCGGAGGGAAATAAATGAAAAGAAGGTAAAGAGGTGGTATTTTGTCTGGTGGTTTCAGTGGATTTATTTCCATTTTGTGGATAGCAAGTTCAAGCAGTATACTTCATGATAACCAGGAAGGAAAGAAAGAAAAAGGGGGCAGGGTATGGAAGAAAAGGAATTCTTGCATTAGCTGACATTCTCTTTCTCCTGCATTTATTCCACATGATCCCTCAACCTATGTCATGGTGGCAGTCAGATCATTCATGACAGGTCTTCCTCCCTTTGGACAATTGCTAAAATTTCTGCCAATTCCATTGTCTATCTTAACTATATGTGACCCACTTCTTTATTTGGTACTTCCTAAATATAATAAAAGGAAGCTTATAAACAATAGTTCAAATTTATTTCCTCGATATATATTTAATGAATAAGTACAGACTTGGATATGGACAGAGTTGCTAAATAACACATACTCAGTTATATTTGAAATTTAAACCTGCGACCGCTTTTTTTTTTTTTTTAGCCTCTGTAGGTCTCATGCAAGGTGAATGAGGTCCATTAAAACCTTTTGTTGGGCAGCAGTGGCTCACATCCATAATTCTAGCTACTCAGGTAGCTAAGGTCTGAGGATCAAGGTTTGAAACCTGCCAAGACAGAAAAGTCAGTGAGATGGGCTGGGAAGGTGGCTCAGTGGTAGAGTGTTCTCCTTGCATACATGAGGTCCTGGGTTCAATTCCTCAGCACCACATAAGCAGAAAAAGCCAGAAGTGGCGCTGTGGCTCAAGTGGTAGAGTGCTGAAGAGTTGAGGGACAGCACTCAGGCCCCATGACTGGCAAGGGGAAAAAAAAAGTCTGTGAGCCTTATCTCCTATAAACTAACCCCAAAAAGCCAGACGTGGAGCCATGGCTTAAATGGTAGAGTTCTAGTTTTGAGCAATAGAAACTCTGAGTCTGTGTCTAAGCTCTGAGACTAAACGGTAGGACTGGCACCAAATAAAACTAACTAAATTTATTTATTTTTATATTTTTATTTTTTGTCAATTGTGGGAAGGCAGCAAGTAGATAGGAGTCCTAGGACTGCTTCACCTTTGGGGATGTTAGTATATTCAAGCGACTGAGATAAGATCACTGATAGTGTTTAGAGTGACCAGACCAAGTGTTTAATGACAGAGATGGTGTCATAGATGTCCCAAGGATTGTTAAGTGTGAATAAGTTTAGGCCACACCAAAGCCTTTGATCTTTGTCCTAAAATAGATGTAATTTATTCACAGAATGAAACAGTTGTTTACGGATGTGATCTATGCAGAATAGGTGAGACAGGGACAATTACTGTTTTACATAAAAGATTACAGAAGTCTGGATTGAGGAGACAAGTATAGATAAATGTGGATAAATAAAGTTAGGAATTACAAAGTAAAATCGAAAAGACTTAGGAAATTGGTTCTGAGAGATGAAGGAGAAGAATGTGCCTCCGGTTTCTGGCTGTAAAAAGTTGCAGAAAGATGGAGATGCAGCTGTGTGTGGTTTTTGGACATATTAAGTTTTATGCTCCCAAAGAGTCTTACATGTAGGATAGCTCACTGTTAAGTTAGATAGATGAGTCTGTGGTTTAGAAAAAATATATATCCACTGGGAGTTTTAGCACAGAGATGATTGTTTATATAACCATCATAAAATAATTTCTCGAGGTGGTATGTTAACCACAGTATCAATTATTAACTGGCATAAAATTTTAATTTAATAGTTATACATTCATTTTTAAAAAGTATAACTAGCATATCAGATACATAATTCCTTGCATAATTTTGTGATAGGTGTTTTTGTTATGTGTTGGCAGATAAGAGGGCTTATGTGTTTACGTTTAGTCACTATGTGATATTCAGTCTTGCAGAACTGAATCTTCTGTATGGTCCACTGATCTAGAACACACATGGGAATTCTTGTGAACTGAGTGGCATAGTTCAAGATCCTTTTGGGAATATGGTGAGTAGTTATTTCACGAGCATAAAGAATTCTACAACATGCAATTAATGTCTCCTCAATGTCTCACTGGGAATAAAGTCTACTTTGTTGTAAGCAGAAAACCTTCTATTACTTGTAACATCTAAAAATGTCCAAATGATTCATAATGTGAAACTATCCATTGTGGTAAGAAGCTATTGAATTTACCTATTTCTTTTAGTCTTGAGAAAAACTTTTTTCTTGCTGTGGTCAAATGTTCTTTGCCCAGGAATTGCCTGGGGTAGGGCAGTAATCCTCCTACCTATGGCCTTCCATGGATTTCAGGTTACAGAAAAGAACTACCATATCAGGTTTATTTTTGAGATGGTGTCTAATAACTTTTTTCTAGGTGGATTTTCAGTAGTAATCCCTCTGATTTCTGCCTTTCTTACAGCTGAGATTACAGGCAAGAGTCCACCATGCCTGGCTGAAAAGCCATTTAATAGCAATCAGCAACTATCTTCATAAAAGATCTTAAGGAACATAAACTTTTAAAATATGTACTGTCTGCCAACATTTCTGTAGAAATTATCACTTGTGCCAGAAAACAGGTGTGAATTCATTAATATTCAGCGTGCTTTGGATATTAGAAATGATGAATAAAAAGCATTCAAATAATTTTCCTTTTTCCTCTTTCCTCCCCCTTACTCTCCTTCTCTTTTTAAAATAATATTATTTGCACACAAAAATTATCAAATTGCTTTTGGAAAAAGGATGGAGAGAATCTACATAAAGTACTCAGAAACTTTGTATTTGTAATCAGTACTGATGATAGAAATGGGGAAATTCAATCACAGCTATGAAAGTTATCTCTCAATATAAACTTGAGAACTTTGTGTCATATAAACTTGCATGATATAAACACATAAAATAAAATACTCATAACAAATGCTTACATACTTATCATGGGCCAATATTTACAATTATTATCTTATCCACATAAATCCCTTTGAGGCAGAGGATATGATTATAATGTAGAGGAAACAAAAATTCAAAAGGGAACATAATGTTCTGATAGGGAAACATGTGTCAGGAGTTGTTATTGAATCCATTGTCTGCTGACACAATTCATATACAGCCACTAAATATCACTACCTCTGTAGTGTTATTCCAGAAGATGCGTCTGGAATATGTACTGAGAAAGTCAATTCTCAGTATATGATGTGTCTGGAATGGTATGACAATATCATAATATCAATTCCAAATATTTATATAGGCATAATATATGAGTGTGTGATACGCAGGTGCACATACCACATATACATACATATGTGGAATTCCATTGGGAGCGCATTCAATACAATGATTATAACATTCACAAGTGAATAACTATCTTTTATCCAATGTAGGTTTTCAACCCATTTGGCAAAAATCGGATGTCTATATCTGTGTAGGCTTATCTCTAGATATGCTGGTTTGTCTTTCCATACTGTGCCAGTTCTGTGCTGTTTATGGCAAACAGAATGAGGAAATCTGTTGAAATAGTTTCATCAACCTGGCCGTTGATCAGGTTATATTATGTCCACATATAGAAACAACACAATTAAATCCCTTTGCACAGCTAAAATATTCCAGTATAAATGGAAAAATATATGACATGCAAAAATTATCTAGGGAAATCCAACTAAGTTTTAAAGAAGAAGGATAGGGTGGAGAATTGGCATGGTAGATACTACAACTACGCTTTGAGGTACTTACAAAAGCTTCTTGCTTTCTATAATAGGCAGAGGAGTTATTTGATGGGTTATTTGATGTTACACAGTGTTGCATTTTTATTGTAAGAGTAGAGGTGAAGTTCTAATATTTCTAGAAAACATTTTTTTCTGACAAACACCAGTAAAGAACTATTTGAGCATCTTTAATATTATAAATTCTCTATTGAATATTTATTTTTATTCAATATAATTAATAACAGATGTGAATTGTAGACATTTGTGAGTTTTCTACAACGTTGTCATTCAGGCATATACTGTGCATTATTGATGCCCAGGGAACCACTTCCCACCTTCTAATCTGCTTTCTCCTGCCATCAACCTCAGATTCCCTTCTAAGTCCATTACTTTCAAATGTTCCTTTTCTTTCTCTTTCCACCTCTCCCCTCCCTTCTCCCTGTCTCTTTCCTCTCCCCTAATCTGTTTCTATCATTTCCACTTAAGAATGTAAATGCATACTTGTTTTTCTGTTTCTGGATTACTTTGCTTAACATGTTGATTCCCAAGTTCCACCCATTTCTTTATTTTTTCAAATAATAGGATTTCATACTTGTTTGAGGATAGATTTGTATATTACTAATTTTCCTAACCTATTCATTTGTTGACAGGGACCTAGGATCTTGGCTGTTAGGAATACTACCAAGGTAAATATAAACATGCAGATTTTTTTATAGGTAGGCTTAATGTGCTTTGAACAAATACCTAAGACTGGGCTGGTTGGACCACATGGTTCTGCTCCATATTTATATAGAGATGAGTGAAGTTTTTCCTTAAGTTACTTCTGGCTTCTGAAGTATGAATTTGGGATTAGAATCTTCCAAATCTTTTTATTTATTGCCCCATGCAATATGGTTATATTATTACTACTTCAAATGAGAAGGCTAAATAATTATATATTTATATCTTAGTATCAACAGTAAGGTACTGTAACAGACTATAAGACTAGGTAGTTATTGTAAGAAATTATAAGAATTTAAAGAAATAGCAATTCTACATGTGCTCACTTTAAAGCAATTTCTCAATTAAATCGCATCAGTCCTGATTTAAATATCCTTATATGTAACTGTAAATTATTTAAATATCCTTATGTGTAATGAAAATCTCAATGTACAGTTACATTAGAATGTGCTCTGATATTATTAAACCCTTTTCCACTATGATGACAAAGTATCTAAGAGGACCAACATTAGTAATGTAAGCTGTGTTGTTTGGCTCAGATCATCAAGGCGTTTCAATATATGTTCACTTGGTACTGCTGCTTTGAGCCCTTCACATCAAAGGAAGGACACATGATAGAGGAGGTCTGTCCATCTCAGGGCATCTAGGAAGCAAAAACTCAGAGAAGAAGGGCCAGGATTTGCACGTCCCTTTAACAGCATACCTCCAATGGTCAACATTTTTTCATGTAGACTCTCAACTACTAATAATTCCACCATCTTCTTTAATACTACAGGGAGACAAACAAGTCCTTCAACACATGGACTTCAGGGTAAATTCCAACCTATAGCAGGTATGAATGCCAGGATATGTTCTCTTGAATATTGGTGAAGATACATAGGGAGATAATTTAGTTTGAGTTACACACATAGTCTTTTAATGGTCCTCATGGGTGTACAAAATATTCACAAATTATTCTATTTCCAAGGCTACATTGTCTCAAGCTGAGCTTTCTGATTACAGACTCAGATAGAAGTTGAAATGGAGGTTGTTCATTCAGGATCAATACCACCACTGACTCATATGGAGGAAAATAAGCAGAAGTCATTTGAGAGACAGGTTGAGCTGTGATTCAGTCTCTACAAAGGTCTCATGAATCCTGCAGAAAAATCAAGAAGCTAAGATGGGATTGAGGGTGGTTTTGATTTGATGCTAAAAAGTGTGATGATTGATGGCCAAGGGAGACGCACCTAGAGCCAGATGCTAGCTTCATTCCAGCTGTTTTCTTCAGCTGAGGCAGTTCCCAGAGGGGATTGACAGCTGGAGAAGGCCTCTGGAAGCAATCCAAGCCTCTGGGGAGAAGGTCTCTGTTTCTGAATGGTGCAGAAGCCACCACATTCATTGATTTCTAACAACTATTGTTAACGTTAGGGTTGGATACTTAGCAGTTCTCATCTACTGTCAATTTCTGCTCATTCTTCTCCAAGGTTGTAGAGTTGAAGAAAGGGATTCAGTGTAAATCACAGCCACACATTCTGTAACAATTCCTATATAAAAGAAAATGAGATTCAATCTGTTGTAATTTTCGTCAGTTCTTTAACAAAAGACCCATTCTCTGCTACAGTAACTTCTGACCTTAGTCGGTTGAATTTCTGTGAATCTCTGTGCTGTGTCACTGCCTAGAAACTATTTCCTCAATGACTTTTCAGAAAGAACAGATATTTTTGGTCATCTTTCTGTGATTTTGCTGTTAAACAATTAAAACCATATTGAATAGCTATTCATTTAATTAAAATTTATTTATACCAGTGAAATGTTTTAATTGTTTTCAAATGTTGGACATAAAAATGTATATTTTTAGTGTTCTCAAAGTCATGGCCCAGTCTAAGGAAAATTATCACCAATTTATCAAGTGGCTCCTCCTTCAAATTATATTCAAATTTGATCTAAAGAACAATTACCTAATCTACAGTTATCCAGGCAAAGGTCCAAAAGTGAAGAGGACTGAGAAGTAGGGCAACCAAATATAATCAAGGGAATCCTTTAAAGTGTAGGATAAACATGAATTTCAGATAAACCATAATAGTTAATCCCACAATAATAATAATTCATTTAGTAATCAAATTCAAGTGTGCATTCTGTTTTATTTTCATTTAGCCCTCTTTGGTGAAAACCAATGAGAATTCTCAAAAATCAAGCAACTTCTTTCTATTGGTCTTGCCTTCTGTCTACAGTTCTTCAAATCCTACTTTGCTCTACACTCACAAGTGCAGATATAGTTAAGTTGACAGCTGTCTTGAAGGACTCTGGAAGCTTGCTTGGTGCTCAGAACATTGCTGTTTCCTTGTCTTGTTATGTTTTCCTCCTCATCTCTGATTTGGGGCCAGGTTCTCCTTTCCCTTCAGTCTGCACATTCTCCATAATGAGTATGTTTGTCTGAGGTTTCAGTTGTTACTAATATGACAAATACGGTACTTTGATTCCAGAACCAAAGCTACAAGGACATATTTCCAAATATAAACAGGAACTGAATTTAGATTTCCAACATAAGTCTGAAATTCAACATATGTAATCAATTAATGAATGTATGTATCTATGTATGTACATATGTATGTACGCATCTATCTATCTATCTATCTATCTATCTATCTATCTATCTATCTATCTATCTATCTATCTATCTATCTATCCATCATCCATCCATCTCATCTTCAATACAGCTAACCTATCTAACTCTTGCCTTCCTAAGTCAAAGGCAAACAGAAAATGCTTGTTCTTTTGGCTCAGTGATTCCTAAAGACTGAACATGCACAGGAATCAACTGCTTTTTTCTTTTTTGAATGTAGACTTCAATATCTTCTGCATCTGTTAGTAAATCTAGAATGGGCCCAAGAGTTTTGCTCATTTAATTTTTAGGAAAATTGTGTTGTTTGGTTTGTCATGTACCTTAAACACTTCTTATATTTCAACAAGTATTGGCTTCCATGATCTGATTTCTGTCTAATTTCTATTCCCTCTTTAATAACAGTTGTCAGAACCTCCCTCATCATTTCCCTTGCAAAACTGAACTATAATATATAGCTAACAGAAAAGTAAAGGCATGGGCAACTGACTTTCTTTTATCAATGTTATCAACCAGGTAAACAAATTTTGTGGGTACCTGAGGTGCCCACAAAACATTGTGGAATTTTCAGAGTTTTCAAACTTTGAGGATATTTGTACTATAAACCAAGAAGACAGGTCTCCATTGATTTACAGGTATATCTTAGTGAAAGCTACAGTTCATAAATGGGTGCATATTTACAAGATTACTCTTACCTGATATGTGTATACCTTTACCATGTAAGTAACTAATGAGATACAGACAACTTAATAATTTGCTATGAATCTAAATGGTTAATTGTAGATGAAGTTGTGAATGACTTAAAGTTTAGTTTATTATCAAGTTACATTTAAAATTATTTCCCTTACATAAATAGAAAATTTCTACACTTTTCTAATTTGGGGAGGGGAAGGAAAAAAATGAAATTTTTAAAAAGGGATACAAGTTGACCCATTGCAACAATGAGATGTACAGACACTATGTTGAAAAAACAAACTTTACAGTTTAGGCCGGTGGGGGGGGGGAGTGTAGTTGTGGAGGTGGGTGGGAAGGGATGGTAGGGGAAAAACAAAGGGTGAGGGAACAATGCTTGATAGGAAGTGTACTCATTACCTTGCTCATGTAACTGTAACTCTTCTGTACAGTATTTTTACAATAAAAAAACTTATTAGAAAAAAGAAAATTTCTTCACTGAATGTATTTCTACATGTCAAGTTATTTGAAGTGTAAAATTAAAAGGGAGTATTTGTAAATATTTTCAAATGTAATATGCATTTGAAGATGATGACCAAATCCATCTTGGAATGTTTTATATTTTAAGAGTAGTTCAAAAATGAAAAGGCCTGTTTGCAGCTGGCATTAGTGGCTCATGCCTGTAATACTATCTAGGATTACAGGAAGCTGAGATGTGAGGATCACAGTTCAAAGCTAGTCCAGGCAGAAAAGTCCCCATGAGACTCTGATCTCCAATTAACCACTGAAAACCTGGAAGTAGCACTCTGGATCAAGTGGTAGATCACTAGCCTTGAGCACAAAAAGGCTCAAGGACAGCACCTAGGCCCTGAGTTCAAGCCCTACAACTGACACACAAAAAAGTCTGTTTATACATATTTTTCCAGTATGAAGACTTGAACTGAAGGCTTCCTACTTTCTTGTCCTACTGGTGATTTACAGTTGAGTCAAACCTCCAGGCCTGTAGGGATTTTTGCTGGTTAATTACAGATAGTCTTTCTGCCCAGACTGACCTCAGCCTCTTAAGTATCTAGGCAAGTGCTATCTATCTATCTATCTATCTATCTATCTATCTATCTATCTATCTATCTATCTATCTATCTATCTATCTATCTGTCTTACTCTCTGTCCACCCATCATTATCTCACTTCAACCATTTATTTATTTATTCGATCTCTAATTAATTGTGAAACATTCCACTGTAATTATAGAAAATGGTGAGCTCATTCTCTTATTTTTCTGCAAGAGCCTGTTTTACTTGTTTATTTATTAACATTTATCTCATCACATTGAGTAAGAAAGCATGTCAGTTGTTATTAACTGTATTCAAATTCTAGCATAGTATTATTATGTATTTTGTACAATGCCATCAAAAGCCTTAACTCCATCAACACTCATTGCTTCATTTAGTTATCTATTTAAGAGTTTTGACTGTGAATTTCATGCTTGGCCTACATGAATGTTAGTATCAGAGGCCTTGTATTCCAAGGAGAATAGTCATGCAGAAAGTACAACAATCATACCACTTAGAAGCTTCAACATTTGGACGGAATTAGATGAATGTAGAAAATAGTCAACCAAGCCCACCTGAAGGAAGTACGTGAAAGAACTAGGGAGCTTTCTAAATGGGGAAGAGATTTCACTGAAATTATTAAAATAGACTAGGCATTACTTTGTAATGGCTGGCTTGTTTTATTTTTTATTTTTTTATTCTTACTTATTTGGTTGTGGTAGTACTGTGGTATGAAATTAGGGCTCCCATTTGCTAGGGACAGCCATTTTTAAGAAGAGAAAGCTGTTTGGCAAACATGCATATCAATATATTTTTCATTCAAATGTTTCCAAAAGTCATATACTTCCGTTTCTCTTTCCTTCTTTGGACTAGCATCTTCTTTTTTTTTTTTTTTCCCCAGGGCTGAGGACTGAACCCAGGGCCTTGCATGCGCTGGGTGTGGGCCCTTCCGCTGGGCTAAACCCCCAGCCCCTGGACTAGCATCTTCTAATAATAGCCTGCTGTACTAAGACTCATAGGAGAGAACAGAACAGGAGAGTGGGTGTTACTGTGACATAGTGAGAAAGTAAAGAGCCAAATTTGAGTCCAAGATGCCACTGAAATACTGTGTGGCCCTAGATAAGGTCATTACCCTTCCTACCAACCACATTGACTTGCTCTGAGTTTTATGTTAAGCCCTTAGATCCAGCTTCACACAAATTGCATACTTAGTAAATGCTCTAATTTCAAAACTGAATCTTTTCCTTCCTCTTTCTTCCCATTTGACCTCAAGATAATTAATCTTATCTATTCACTATAGTTAATTATTTGCCACTATCTCTGTGTCTCAGGTTCCTCTCAGGTTCTTGATCAGGTGATTCACACATTCTATTTGGAGCTGCTAAATTTATATAGAGGACTAATTTCCTGTTTTTACAGAGAAGACTATGCTATGTCATATGAATTTCCTTATTTATTCTGTTTTTGACCTTAAGGTATGTCAAGAAAGAGAGCTTAAGGAATGATCTTCCATCACCTCAGGACTCAAGTTTTTATATACATATTTGCTATTACAAGGCAAAAGTAGCAGTTTTAATTTAGGTACATAAATAAAATTATAGCTGACATGAAGAATAACTTTTAAAGATTAGACTTCAGAATATCTACAAAAGATTCAAAGAAATATTCTTAAATTCACTTTATAATACTTTGAGGATAGCCCCACACTTCATATACAGAATGGCCTCTTATGCTGTGGAGTTTTGAGGACTAATAAAAACCTGATATGGAGCCGGTAGCTCATGTTTCTGTTCCTAGCTACTTAGGAGACTGAAATCTGAGTTCGAAGCTAGCCTAACAGGAAAGTCCATGAGGCTATTTATATGAACTAACTACCAAAAAGCTGTAAGCATATCTGTGGTTCAAATTGTAAAGTGCCAGCCTTGAGTTAACAGGGACAGTTTTCTCAGGCCCGGAGTTTAAGCACCAGTACCAGCACAAGGAAAAACAAATACTACTTTAGTAAAAATGATTCCTCTTCTATTGTATGGTATGAGAGTTTATCATGCTAAGGGATTAGATCACAGGGTTGGAGTAATTTTCATTAGAAGATCATTTCAAAACATAATTATAAACTGGGCTCTGATGGCTCATGCTTGTAATTCTAGCCACTCAAGAGACGGAGCTCTGAGGATCATGATTCAAAGCCAGGCAGGGAAGTCTGTGAGACTCTTCTCTCAAATTACCCACCAGAAATCAGAAGTGAAGTTATGGCTCAAAGTGGTAGAGTGCTCACTAGCCTTGAGCAAAAAGAGCTCAGGGACAATAGTGAATTCAAGACTACAACTGACCAAAAAAAAAAAATCATTAAAAAAACGCATTCTTATTCTGGGCGCCGGTGGCTCATGTTTGGAATCTTAGCTACTCAGGAGGCTGAAATCTGAGGATCATGGTTC
The DNA here is from genome assembly GCF_000151885.1 of Dipodomys ordii. Classification (NCBI taxonomy): domain Eukaryota; kingdom Metazoa; phylum Chordata; class Mammalia; order Rodentia; family Heteromyidae; genus Dipodomys; species Dipodomys ordii. Next base: position 14,737,522 of record NW_012267241.1, on the reverse strand, counting down.
AAAGCCAGCCTGGGCAGGAAATGTCCATAGACTTTTATCTCCAATTAACTACCAGAAAAACTGAAAGTGGCTCTGTGGCTCAAGTGGCAGAGCTCTCACCTTGAGATGAAGATCTGAGGAACAGAGCCCACGACCAGAGTTCAAGCCCCCGCCCCCACCAAAATGGCAACATATTAAAAAAAGAGACAACATATAAAAAATGAATTCTTCAGTTATCCTGCTTTTTCTTCCTTCTCCTCTTTCTCTCTCTCTTCTCCTTCTCCCTCTTCTCCTTCTCTTTCTTTTATACTCAGCTTGGGGCTTGAACTCTGGGCCTGGATTCTGTTCCTGGACATTATAGCTTAAGGCTACTGCACTAACATTGAGCCACAGTTATACTTCCGGCTATATTTTCTTTATTTGAGGAAGAAAGGCAAGGAGAGTGGTTAAGCTATCATTTTCACCATTTCTCAAGCTGACTCTAAGAACAATATGGAGAGTGAATATATGTATGATTTTGAAAGGTGAGTTCACATTCAGAAACAAAAAAGGGATAGATGGTAACAAGCATTTTTACTATTTTGCCTAGGATACATGCAATATAGAGCTGGATTGGTTGTGTGGTTCAAATGTTAGAGACTCTACCTGGCAACTGTGAGACCCTGATCTCAAGCCACAGTGCCATCTAACACACACACACACACACACACACACACACACACACAGCAATCACACACACAGACACACATACACACAACAATCACACACACACTCACACAGCAATCACACATACACAGCAATCACACAACATAAAAATTACCCAACTTATTTCTAATTTCTTTCAGAATCTCATCAATTTTGTTTTTTTTAAATCATTTTTCTTACAAGAATGTATGCCTCAAAATGCAAGGACAATGTGTGTCTTTCTCAATGCTACATTTCCTCCATTTCTGGCATCTTTCAAAGAAGCTCAATAAATATTTATTGACTAATGAGAGTGAGAAGCAACAAGAAATGCTGTGTTGCTCGCATTGCTCATTTCTGATAATTTTCAATAATAACTGAAGTATCTGAATAAATCCAGCTATTTTTCTGCCAGCTGCTTCTTACTGTCTACTTGATCGTCATTACAGTGAGTATGAGGAATCATTCACAGTGACTGGGTTGCTTTCCAATTTTCCCCAGCACTCAGGCTGTTCCTCTATTGTATTCTTCACACCATGCAGGTTTCCTGCTCATCCCCGTTCTCTCCCATTTTAGCTTTAAAAAAAAGAAAGAAAAAAGAGTTGGATCATTCTCTTCTTCTGATCAAAACACGTATTTGCTGTTAAGAGCTTCAAAATAATATAAAAGCTGCTTAACTCAGTAGTCTGCGAGGTTTATTTTTGGTATCGTATATTTTCTCACAATTCTATCATTTATTGTGGTTCCATTGAACCCTAGATTTCATACAAGTTGTTCATTTTCTAGGATTTCCACTTGGCTTCTGGATTTTAACTTGCTTGATTCTATTTACTCTTTTTATACCTAGTTAAGTATATAATAATTTATTGTTGATAATATGTTTAGTCTCAGGGCTTGATCTTGCTGTTCCAGCACTGTACTTCTGACCCTTTGGGCTTTAGTGATTTTTCAGATAGAATCTCAAGCTCTTTTTTCCAGATCATGATTCTATATATAGATCATGATTCTATATATAGGTAGTGGTATAGTTGTGAACCATTATGCACAACTACTTAATTGAGATAGGGTCTTGCTAACATATTGCTTGCTAACATATTGGCTTGAACTGTACTCCTCTTTTTTTGGTATGTTTTTTTTTATTGTAAAAATGCTGTACAGAGGGGTTACAGTTATATGAGCAAGGTAATGACTACAATTCCTATCAAGCTTTGTTGCCTCCTCCTTTGTTTTTCCCTACCATTCCTTCCCTCTTACCTCCACAATTACTTTTCTCTTTGGTGTAATTCTTTGGTTGGGTGGTTTGATGTTAGCTATGGGCATTTTGGATATTGAAAGAAGGGAATTTGAGGAGGTAGATTCATCCGTTTGTCCTTATGTAGCTGTCCCTTTTATGTACAGTACCATTGCTATGAAGTGTTCTGACATATGATGCACAGCTAAATTTCCAGTCAACACCAAGGCCACTATGAAGAAAATATAGGACTGAAGTCATAGCAGGGTGTGAACATGTTCCAGTTCCTGTACTACCACAAAAATGTTAAAAATTTGAGATACCTAGAGTCAGAAACTAAATTGTAGAAATTCTTCCAAATATTACACAAAATTATGGGATTCTAAACATTACAGTGAGACCAAAGGAGGATATTCTTAGGAGAGGATCACAAAGGCTCAACCGATAAGTGCATATGAGCATATAAAGTGATGCTTATTGAAATGAACTCAAAGAAATGGAAACATGAGTACTTTTTAAGTATTACTTAGTTTGTTTTCATTTGCTTTCCCCTTTTGTCACTGTTCTTTTTTACTTTTTTGTATATATTTTTATTGTAAAAATACTGTACAGAGGGGTTACAGTTACCTGAGTAAGGTAATGAGTACATTTCCTATCCAGCTTTGTTACCTCCTCCTTTGTTTTTCCCCTACCATCCCTTCTGTCCTCACCTTCCCAACTCTTCCCTCCCCTACCCCTAAATTTGTATAATTCGTTTTCTACATAGTGTCTTATACATCTCATAGGTACAATGGGTTAAGCTGATTCCTGATTTCAGCATTTTGTTATTTCCTTTCCCCTCCCCAAGTTAGAAAATTGTTTATACAAGATGTAGGGCACTGGAATAAAATCCAGTGAAAACCAGGGAAGATCATAGAAAAGAAAACATGGGGGAAGAACATAGAAAAGAAACAATAAAAAACACATAGCATATTAAAAATACTGTACCTTCTATCTTGTATGTAAGTTTATCTGATTTGGTTGGGTAAGGTTGGACATAGAAATGGAAGGACAAAGGATGAACTAATGGAGCAGTGAAACTCACTAGACACTTCATTGCAAATGAACTATATAACTTGTGGGGGACGAGATTCAGATGGGGGAAATATGGGGAGAAAAAGAGGGAAGAGGTGACACTGTTCAAAAAGAAATGTACTAATTACCTGACTTATGTATCTGTAACTTCTCTGTACATCACCTTTACAATAACAATAAATATAAAGTGAAACAAAAATAAAATTTGATAACTTCCTCCTATTTTGACAACATCCTCAATAAGAGTAAGCACATTTGATTTAGCCATTATAGAGGAACATGGGATAGTCTTTGTACCCCTTGTAAAAAGCTACCATACAACTCATAATAAGATAATTCAGGAAAACGTTGAAAAACAAATGTTACAAAAATGAATGAAATGTGTTACATTATAACATGGAAGCTTTTCTTTATTGATGAGCTTCAGATTTTTTAATCTGCTTCTATAGAATCTGGAACAATGAGCAAATAACCCTGAAACATGAAATATACAAACATAAATTTCAGTACTGCTCAAAGCTGCCCTTATTAGGTTAAGCTGGACCATGTGAATATCAGAAGGGACAACCAACTATCAGACAGTGCTTATTAGAAATTATGAAATATATATGTAATATACATATAATTCTTAGTGAAAACAATATATATATATATATATATATACATACATACGTATGTATTACAACACTCATTAAACACCAGCTCTAAACACAGTTTTCTTCTTGTATGCATATAGGTGATGGAGCTAATTTATCTTCAGCATGTAGAATTGTGCATTTATTACAGGTCACCACTTTAAGAAACTTCAGAGAAAGCCACTCTGAGAAGAGAAATCTTAAGATAATTGTTTAAGAATAGAGAGCCCCATTGTGACCATAAGATCTTCACTTAGCATAATTTTCAGCCACCACGTTATAACAATGACATTCTTTTTTGTCTCCTAAAGGACAGTCACTCTACCACCTTTGAATTGAATCATCTAGAGATAATTATATCCTAGAGCAAATCAAATGCTATATGATACACATTGGAACAACTGGGCAATCCCCACCACAACATGAGTTTTTGCAACAAAATAAGAAGCCATGCATGTGGGTTATATTTTTGACCCATGCATGTTAACTTGACTCCCAAGTTAACTATTTATTTGATGGAAACTAGAGTCTTATTGCTGGTTGAAAGAAACAGGAAAGAAACAAATAATAGAACATATCTACCATACACTCGAAATCTAAATTAGTGGGCAACTTGAGCTGTCATGTGTGTCTATACATATAACAGCAAACATGCATATAGGCATCTTGTAAATTCAGACTTTAAACTGATTTCTGGCACTAGTTACCTCAAGCAACTAGACAAGTCCTACCTCTGCTTGTAAGTTATATATACTCCTTTCTAAATTGAGGACAATAATACTGCTGACCCCACAAAGTTTTCAGAATATGAGAGTGAGAACAGGCATGCTCTGTTGCAAGATCAGCACCCAATAAATAATGTTAATATGATCACAGTAACTATTATTACTTGCAATAATAATTTTTTCCCTATTAGCTTCACTAACATGCTTATCCTATGACTCTGTGTGATGTTCAATGAAAGTACAGATATCTGGCTAAATCCCAAACCTCGTAATCTGATTACTTGAGAAATTGAGAGAGGGTATCAAGTATGTATTTAATAGTCATCTTGGGTGTTTTTATAATCAAAATGGCTTGGGAATAAGTGACCTATATATATAAAACTTTTAGCATTAAATTACATCACAGATAGAAGTCTATAATTTCTATAAAACAAGTAGCCATGACCACTGCTTGTGAGATTGAATTTTTTCTTATTTCTGCAATATGAACACCTATTGTTTTCAAAGTTTAATTGCTCAATTTGTGATAAGTCACTGGTAGAATACAGTACAGAGGTGTAAAAAACTGTAGAAAAGTCAGGAATTAAAGAGAAAAATGTACAGAGCCAATAAATGACAGTTTGACACAAAATGTGTTGATTCTTTTATTTGCCCCATTTCACATTTCACTATCTCCTCTACATAACCATTTAGTGTAATTTATCTTTTTTTTGGGGGGGGTCCGGTCGTGGGGCCTGAACTCTGGGCCTGAGCGATGTTCCTCAGCTCTTCGGCTCAAGGCTAGCACTCTACCACTTGAACCACAGCACCACTTCCGGCTTTTTTCTTTTTTCTTATGTGGTGCTGAGGAATTGAACCCAGGGCCTCAGGCATACAAGGCAAGAGCTCTACCACTGAGCCACCTTCCCAGCCCCTTTTTATGATTTTTTTAAAAAATTAAAATACTGTATCCTTAGGACTCATCTGCACAGTTCATGTATATCTTGTTGTTTTCTCATTGCAGCATAGTACAGCTGCATGTTAGTTATCTACTTACAGTTTTCGACATCCAGGTTACTCAAGACTATTTTTCAGAATAATTAGTGCTAGCTGAATGGCTGGGGTGGCTTTTGCTCTCATTTCAGAGATTACACATTCTCTAAGAAGGCTGGGTTAGGGAACCGGTGTGGATTCATTTAGACTACATTCTAGCTTGTTATCCTGTGTGGTTTCACCTGCCCATACTTCCTGTAGGATATAGTACCTCTACAAACCCTCAACATGCACAATTAGCTTTTTCCATTTCCCTGTAATGTCCCAGGACTGTGTTAGAACTGATTGAAAGACTAGCTCGTCTTAATATGCACTTTCTTGAATATTTACAGACTTTGAGTCTTCTCGGTGCAGTAGTTAGTTGCAGGGAATTTCATTTCTGAGAAAAACAGTTGTGGATTAACTGCTGTGGAATCTGATATCCACTGAATGCTTCCAACTGAGTCACATTGGGCATTTTTAAGGTTGTTTTCTCCAGTTGCAACGTTTCTTTTCTCTATCGACATTTACATCTGAGATATTCGTATATAGCCTACTTTATAAAAGTTCTTTCTCAGAGAAAGTTGAAAGAAGAGATTGTATAAACCCAGAAAGTGCTTCAGGCATATCTTCTCCTGGAAAAAAAAATAAAGAAGAATGAAAGGGAATATGTAAGTTAGGGTCCCATTAGAGGTGATAAAAGCCAGGAGAGAATGAAAGTATTTTAACTATGTTGGGTCACCCTTAGGTTGCCTAGCAGCAAGAATGATGTGAGGTATCATCGAAATAGAAAAAATTAAGTATGAAAGTCTCAGGAAAAAAGTCTACCCTTTCTATACTTACCCCAATCATATGAACTTTAGAAAGTTTTTCTTTCATTCTTTTAAAGATTGAATATTAAGTAAGGAACAACTTTAAAAATAGTTGAAAAAGGCATCAGAATGTTAAGGGGTTATACACAACCAGAAGTGATCTCAGTATCCTCCAAGAAGAAAGTCTCTTCTAGGCCAGCTTTCCCAATCTACCAATTAAGAAAGAATTCACTACACTTTCATTAGCATTATTTTTGCAATCCATCTATACATACTCTTTCTGAATATCCATTCATTTACCAAACATTGCCAATTTTACCTCTCTAGTTTTTTTCAAATTTTATTTTTCATTCTTCATGCTAGTGCTTCTCCAGTTCATGATATAAGCATCCTTTGTGTGAAAGAGTCCTTGCTTAGTGCGTGGTCACTCTTCCATGCTGATTCCTTCACATACTTACATACGTTTCCATATTACCATGTGTAAAAATGTACCTGAAATGCAAGTATGCCTCTTTCTTCTTAAAATTCTGTTGCTAGTTGTTCATTCTCAACAAAATGCACTGATAGCTTCAAATAATATCATAGACAGTTATGGCCTGGCCTCCTGTCTCTTGTCCCTCATACCTCTCCACGAAAGCATAACGTTCCTTAAAAATGCTCTTCATACTAGACTGGCCCTCCTTCCTCTTTATTTACTCATCTGAATAAATCCTATTCACCTCACTGAGATCTGGTGTGAGGAGATCATCTCTTGGTCCTCCTCCCCATAGAGATGGAACTAAGTGTTCTTCCATTGTTCTCCTGAAGCGCATTCACTTTGTCTACATCCTAGTTTGTTAGCCAGTGTTGTCTTACCTGCCTGTACTTTCTATATGACAAGATACCTCCACAAACTGCCAGAAACCTCAATGATCAGACGTTTTAGATTAGGTATAACTGAGCTCTTGATGTCTACATACAGGGTATAAATGCTCTTTAATAGAGGAAATATGGTGTACTTATCTTTATGTAAGCAGTAGGAGTATTGTTTTAAGAGTAAGTAGAATTCTACTGGGGAAGAGTAGGATTTTAGGCTAATAAAACAACTTAGAGATTTCAAGGAAAACTATATCTAACATTTAAACTCACATCTTTTATCCTGCCCCAAACTATAATACTGTCTACTGCTGAGTTAGATCTCCAGTAAAGCATATGTAGACATAGTCTTAAGCTTGTAAAGAGTGAATGAATTTCTAAGAGATTGTTCCAAGCAATAGAGCATGAAAAAGAGATCTTCCCCAAAGTGATAAAATGCAAAAAGAGCATCAAACATTCACTGATTGATACTTCTTACAATGAAAAATTAGTACACATCAATACATTGTAAAAATAAAAGAAAATGTACCAGAAGTAAAAACTGATAGTCCTAAAGAATAGGAAAACTCTTCAGAATTTTCAGAGAAGATGAGGAAGTGTTTAGCATTCTGTTTCTCCCAGAATCTCCTTTGGTCAACTCTGAAACAGAGGTATAGATAAACTAGAAGGAGATCTATAGCACCATTCTAAGCTCTGTTTCATGTTGAAGCCTATCCACAGGCACTGAGTATCCATATTGGCTTCTCAGATTTCACTCCTTCTTTGTCCCAGTGGCAATTCTTCATTGGAACAAGTCATCTCGCATTTGCCATCATGAGAAAGTTTATACAATTAGGATCTAGTTACTCCTTCTGGAGTGAGAAATTACCTTCACAATTTACACATCCATTTCCATGAGTACTGTGACTCCTCTTTGCCATTTTTACTCTTCTTTTACTTTGCTAGTGTATGAGAGAGATATACCTCAAGCTTAATATACTATGGCATGTTTCTCTGTGGTCTTTTGCCCTAGTCTCCGGCTTGTCTTTTGTTTCTTTTCCCTTTCCAGACATTAGCAAGCTGATCTTCATGTCTTCAAATATCCTTGCCATTTACATTATTCAAACAGCCCCTAGCATCTTCTTTATGCAACACCGACAGAATGACAGCCCCTTTCTTTCAAATAAAAAAGCATAATATGTGTGAAAGTGGCATCATGATACTCACTAAAAGCTGTTAAAAAGGATGAGAGTGAGGAGAGTCTGAGTCTGAGCAATATAGATGGAGTAAATTTTGGCCCAAATACATTATAGATGTGCATGGAAATATGAGTATAAATACATATAATTAATATAACTAACTCATGCTAATAAGAATATCTTTGTATGTGCTGGTCTTGGGGCTTAAACTCAAGGCCTGGGCACCGTCTCTAATTTATTTATTTATTTTGCTCAGGTTTAGTACTCTATCACTTGAACTACAGCTCTACTTCAAGCTTTTTTGGTAGTCAATTAGAGATAAGAGGCTTCCAGAATATCCTGCTGGGGTTGGCTTCGTACCTCAGATCTGTTTCCTGAGTAGCTAGTATTGCAGGCAGTTTGTAATAAGAACATTTTTTTAAAAAAAAGAAAACTTTGAATATCATGAATATTCCTTAAGAATATAGTTCAAACACATAGCTTTTTGTTTTGTTTTGATTTTTTGTTTTCTTTATTGGAGTTTGAATTCAGGGCCTTGCAGTGCTAGTCAAATACTCTGCCAGCGGCCACACTTGCAGAGCCTTTTGCTTTAATTAGCTTTTCATGTGGTGTGTCGTGATTTTGTCCACAGCTTGTCTCAGACCTAGATCCTTCTATTTATGTCCTCTCCTATAAGAAGGTCTATCATGCTTATTTTATGACTGAGATGGGGTCCTAATAACTTTACAGTGGCTGACCTCAAACTGTGATCCTTCTGTCTCTGCCCTCCTGAGTAGCTGTGATTATGTGCATGAACTACCACTCCTGACTTCATATAAAACACTTTTTATTTGATCCCACTCTGCCTTCCCAGTAGCATTGTTGCCATTCTATATTACTCATTACCCCAGGCATTACGTTTTGCCCAAATCACAGTGGGGGGCTTTCTATATACTGTTCCCTTTGGTAGGAATCACCTACCACTAAGTCCAAATGATAAATGCTAGTTTGGCCTGAAAATCTCAGGCCATTTAGTATATTTCATAGGACCAGTTCTCTCTTTCCATCACTGCTTCCTCTGCTCTACAAACTCTACACTTCCTTCGTTATTCAACATAGTCCCTGGGACTTTGTATGTACTGTTAAATTCATTGAGCATCTATGCAACACTGTTGCTGTGGTTATAGGACTAACAGGTAGAAGTTTTTAAATAAATGGTTGTGGAAAGATGTAGCATAACATGAAACAGTTTGAAGTACAGAAGCTTTTTTAGAGTGATCTAATATGGCAGTAGGCAGGAATGGTTTTATTGTTTCTTTTTTGTTGGTCGTGGGGCTTGAACTTGGGGCCTGGGAACTCTCTCTGAGTTTTGTGGCTCAAAGCTAGGACTCCACCACTTTTAGCCACTGAGCCACTTCCTATTTGCTGATGGTTAATTGGAGGTAAAAGTCTTATGTACTTTCATTTCCCCAGGCTGGGTTTGAATCACGATCCTCAGATCTCAGCCTCCTGAGTAGCTAGAATTATAGGTGTGAGCCACTGGTGCCCAGCAAGTGGTAATCTTCTTGCCTTTGACTTTTATGAATTTCTCAGCAGGGAGGTTTTGCAGGTATTTAAGCCATCCTTTGGGATAGCTGATCATTCTAGTACTAAGTTCAGTTGAGCCTTCTCATACTTGATACTGAATTTTCCTTGGGAATTTGCCTAGATTAGTAAACATGTTCTAGAAAATTCCAAGTATTATTTTAGCTCTATTGTTGTAGCTAAGGAAGCAGCCACAGTCAATAGATAAAGAAAGTATTGTACCAAATTCTCATGAATGCTTTATTTACAATAACTGCACTGTGATTTCTATTTCTTTCTTTCTTTCTTTCCTTCCCTTTCTTTCTTTCTCTTTCCTTCTTTCCTTCCTTCCTTCTTTCCTTCTTTCTTTCTTTCTTTCTTTCTATCTTCCTTCCTTTCTTTCTTTCTTTCTTTCTTTCTTTCTTTCTTTCTTTCTTTCTTTCTTTCTTTCTTTCTTTCTTTCTTTCTTTCTTCCTTCCTTCCTTCCTTCCTTCCTTGCTTTCTTGCTTTTCTTTCTTGCTTTCTTTTCTTTTCATGAACATATCAAAGTCTGTTGGACAGATTATGGAAGATTTAGGTTAACACATCTGCTGAAGTCTGAGGAAGTGGTGAGTTTTCTACTCTAGCCTTTTAAGGATCGGTCCACGTCAATGATAGAACTGCCTAGGCCAACTTTGTTGGGATTCAAATAGTATTCTTATTTCATGATGTTTCTGAGATGCTCACAAAGCAAAGGTTGTCCCTAAAGGTTGTATCCCATTGCCACATCTGGAACAAATCCTGGATCCTACTCCACTGTATCTGTCAAAAAGTAATCCGTCTCAGAAAGCAACCTGTGGTCATACCATGAGTATATGCTGGCTCTTTCAACATTTTTGGAACCTTGCTTGGAGAAGAGGACTGTTGCTAGCTCCCCACCTCCCCCCAACCCCTGGACAGGACAGACCCTCATGTGGTGGCTGTAGTTGTGATTTTTTTTTCTTCAGTGCTATTGTAACAGTGTTCTTCCCACAACTCCAGCTACCTCGCTTTAAGAATCAGCTTGTGCAATCTGCAAGATTCCTGGAAGAATATATAGGAAAGATAAAAAGGAAATATAGTAAATGAAGACATAAGAAGCATGTCACTCTTTATATTGCGTTTTCCAAATGCAGAATTGGGAGTGTGGCTCCATGGCATAGCGCCTGACTGACAAGTAAAATGTGTTTGGCTCAGTGAATACAGACTATGCCCTCTGCAGCCCTGTGCATGTTCTCCATGAAATTTGTGGTGTAATCCAGTAACTACTGTACTTATTCAGAGGATAGTAATTATTGTCCGTTGTAACTTGCAAATAATAACATTTTCTTCAAGAAGGGTGTATGCTTTTAGGCTAGAGATACATAGACACAATATTCTCTATGTTTTCCAGATGCAGTAGGGTTCATAGTGGAATTTTATTAGCCTTTGATTTATTATATCAGTGTGGACATAAAGTGATAGTTATAAAATTTAACAAAGAACTGGTCAAACTGCTTGGTCTTTGAAAGAAAATTTCTGTGCTCCTTGTAAACACCTGCCTCCAATTTTCACTGCTGCCTTATGTCTGAAGAAATGAAGTAGCTGTTATAATTCTTCTCTGTGGGCATCACCTTTGCTGTCATCGTACTTCAGGACTGGGCTCCCACGATGGTGACTGAGCCCCTTCCGATGCAACATCTGCCAAAAAACAACTGTTTTTGGAGTTCTCAATGTGACATCTCCCAAAAGAGACGAGCTGAAGAAGGACTGTCATCTTACCTGGGAGGACAAATGCAAGTTAGATCACAAAAGGTTTGTGAGACATAAACGGAGGTATGTGAATTAGGAATTCTATCTTAAAATGGTATTTCTTTTATTATATAGTTACATTATAATGTCACCTTTTCTATCTGTGTGTGTTTAAATGAACCCCAGCATCTATCATCTTCCCATGTGATCTTTAATATTATGAACATTTTAAAACAGTATCCTGGAATTATCTTAAAACTACCAGTTAATTTCCAGTAAGTATCTATCTCTTTAGAGAAATAAAAGGAATATGAGGAATACAGAGCAGAGTCTCAGTGAGTATGTTTAGGTCATGTCCTAGGGTGATATTTTGTGAGTAAGTTAACTGCTATTGACTGAGAAGGTAAAATGACTGCATTCAAGACAATAATATTGGTAGTTCTAGTTTAATGCTATAATCCAAGTATACTCGTTTATTTAGTGACTACATAGCCTTAAAGAATCCAGAGAAAGGTCTTCAATTTCGGAAAGACTATTTGAAGTATGATTTTTAAAATTTAAAAGCAGGAACCTACAACAGAGGACATGACTTATGAGGGAGAGTCCTGAAAATGCCCTAAGCTCAAATCCCATTACTGTCAAATAAATATATGGAAAAACAACCAGCTACCACAGCCTACAAAATCAGGAATCCATTTTCACTATGTGAGTATATACAAATATATATATGTATGTATACATATATACATACTGTATATATACACAGTACATAATCTTACTTTAATAAACATTTGATCAATATTGACAAAATGGTATCAATAGAATAAATTTAGTCCTTTGTTAGTTCACCATACAAATGGAATTTTTTAGCTTTCACCTGCTTCTATGTCATTCCTATCTGTATATAATAAGAGTTTATATATTATATTTTTAAAACAATGTAAAAATATACCTTGGCAAGCCACCTTGTGAGCAATTTGGAATAAATCATGATGTCAATGTCTTAAATGGGGGAACTGATGCTAGACAGTTCAAGTGACTTAAGTCACATGCACTTGATACTGGTGTCCATTTTGGAACCAGAAACCGATGCTCTTGGTTTTTATTCCCTATTTAATAGCCTGCTTTCTATCAAGAATGTGGGTCTTAAACACAAACCCCACTACAAGGTTTAAGTCTTATAGTCCTGTTTTATTTCCATCATGAGAAAAGGAAAGTAGAACAAAATTTTCATGCGCATTTGTAGGTGTTGCCTTCAGTGTCTGAATCTTCTGAGAGGATCTGACTGAGTCCTCCCTATCTTCCATTCATGCCATGCCAAATCTATTCTAAGACTCTGAAATCCAAGCCATTTAGAGTAGCAATTAAGCAAAATTCCCCTGGGAATAACTTTTTCACTTCTCTGTTCAAATTATCAAAAAGGTGCTTTTTTTTCATTTTCTTTTTTTTTTTAGCTGAGAAAATTGCTGAAAGGCAGTTCAAAGAGTGTAAATGTTCTGTGAGCATGTGTTTGACAGGGAAGGACAAAAAGAAGAGGAATAGATTTCATGTTGTAGGATTTCCAACTCTTTGGTATCTTATTAAATGATAATGTATTTCTTTTCTATAAGATGTTTAAGCAATTGACCCATTATTAAAGTCCTGTTTCCAAAAATCATATATGTAAGTCAAGGGGCAGCGATGATTCTGAAGTAAGCAGCCATATGAGCAAATGGAAGCTTACAGCACTGTAGAAAACAAATTAATCACATCAATCACTAACGAACCCGTACAAGAAATAAAACCATCAGAATTTGTGCAAGAAATCATTTTTTGCATCTATGCTTTTTATATTTTTATTTTTAAATTTTATTGTCGAGGTAATGTACAAGGGGTTACAGTTACATATGTAAGGTAGTGAGTATGTTTCTTGTTGAACTTGTTATCCCCTCCCTCATTTTCCTCCCACTTTCCCTTCTCACAGCCCTGCAATTGTACAGATCATTTCCAACATATTTTCCTGTAAGTAAAGCTATTGCATTGGTTCCCTTTTGTCTTTTGTCTCACCATTTTGTTGTTCCCCTTCCCTTCCCTAATTCAGAATAACATATATACAACTAATCAGGGTACCGAAATCAAATATAGTGACAACAGGGGATAAACCATAGGGGAAAAATACAGAAGAAACAAAAGAAATATAGCATTTTAAAAACAACTACAACAAAAACAAACCTTTTGTGTCCATGTCTTGGGGTTCATTTTGCTTAGCATTATCTTATATGGTCATATGTACGTAGCTATTGAGCTATTCTGCTCATCTGCTAGGATTTTCCTAGACATAAGCAGAGGTAAGGAAATCAGGTCTGGCTGGTTTCATAACGGCCACATGGTGGATGGTAGGGTTTGGCATCTTGTCTTCATGCTTTGGGAAGGAAATGGCCCCACCCATCACCTGCCTCTCAGGTGATGGGCATGCCCAGCTATCTGGAGACCGTGGCAGGCACTTTGCTGGTAGGTTACTGAATCTGTCAGTTTAGTGCCTGGGACTGGGAATTTCCTCTAGACCTGCCCCTTGTTCGGACCTGCCCCCTGTTCCAACCCTATTTAGGCTCGGACCAGCCCATCGTATACTGTGTCCTTTCCCTTGGTTTGTCTCCGGTCATCATGGTATCCCAATTCAGCTCTCCATTGGAGCCGAATTGTTTTGTTGGTATTGTTTTTGTTCTTTCTTTCCTCTCTAGCCTGTTTCCTAACCATGTTATGTGTATTTGTGAGCTGCAGACCTTTGTAACTGGCTGCCTGCAGCCTCCTAACTGTATAATGAAGATTCCACTATTCCGTCTTCCAAAATGGGGCTTCTGGGATAGTTCACATTACAACAAAACTAATTATTACAAACGAGGGAAACCATGGGGCCTATGTTTCTTTAGATCTGGCTTACTTCACTTACTATGATTTTTTCCCAAGTCATCTCAATTCCTTTCAAACGGGGCCATGTCATTCTTTCTGTATATATATGCCACATTTTCTTGATCCATTCATCTACTGAGGGGCATCTGTGACAGAAACCTTTATTTCCTGAAATGTGAATGAAACATCTCAACTGGGGCTTGAATAGCAATCTAGTAAAGCAAATGATACTCAGAATTTTTTAGGTAGGCCAAGAAAATTTGACTGGCCTGGAAAATTTTTCTGAACTAAAGCAATCAGAAAAGAAATAATGCTTGTGTGTGGGAAGTGAATGGCTGATGGGGAACTGGACTTGTATTATCTCAAGGAATAGAAGGTATTTTGAGTGAAGGGAAATGATCACCATTAATTTCATTTTAAAGGCCCGTGGCCCCATCTGGGTATGGCTGGCATTCTCAGGAGATCCCAGGTATGCAGAAAGCAAATCCAAAGCCAGCATCAAGTAAAAATAACAGGAAATCCCATTAGAAGAATAGGGAAATTAAAAAGGAATGGGAGAATCGCTGCAGTCATATGATATTTACTTAGCCAGAGAGCCCCTGGTTCTATCTCCAGCACCATAGGAAAAATAATCAGCTGCCAAAGGAAGACATTAGATTCTGTAATTCAACCTTTTGAATGAAAAGATTTAAAAAAAATTCCTTTATCATGACAGCATGAAGCCTTCAATGAGTGTTTGGTGCTCAGCAGATTGTCAGTCTGGATGAGTTGTATTTTTCTTCCCAACAAAATTCACAGCCATTAACAAATTTAAGAGAATTATAAGTATTGCATTTAGACTGTTAAGGCAGTTTTCACATCTATTTTCATATTTCAATTACTCAGAACATTGTTTACTTATTATTCCAAATAGCTAGCACAGCAGAAGAGTGAGAGAAAGAGAGAGGAGCAAGTGGGGGCTAGGTGCTGCTCCTTTGCTTTTGCTCAACCACTGAGCCACAGCTCCACTTCTGGCTTTCGGGTGGTTAAAATTGCTGATAAGAGTTTCTTTAACTTTCCTGTCCAGACTGGCTTTGAATTGCCATCAGATCTCAGTCTCCTGGTGTCTCATATTACAGTCCTGAGGCAAAGGAGTCTTGATAAATTGATATTTTTCTATCATTCACTGGATCCACTCCTTTGTGTCTGGGCATCTGTAAATCTGTGACCCTTGATGAACATAACTTAGTGTTTTTTGTTTTGTTTTTTTGTTTTTGTCAGTCTAGGGGCTTGAACTCTGGGCTTAGGCGCTATTCTTGTGTTCTTCAGCTCAAGGCGAGTGCTCTACCACTTGAGCCACAGTACCACTTCTGGTTTTCTAATGGTTAATTGGAGATAAGAGTCTCACAGACTTTCCTGCCTGGGCTGGCTTTGAACTGTGATCCTCGGATCTCATCCTCCTCACTAGCTAGGATTACAGGTGTGAGTCACCGGCGCCCGGCCCATAACTTAGTTTTTCTGGGAATTATTTGACCCTTTCCTTGCTTCTTCTGCTCTAGAGGGTGTTTTCATGTCCCCACATTTTATCCAAATAATTCTCAGGATGGAGGTAAATGTCCCAGTGGCTTCAAGGCTGGTGATAACTTGGACCAGGACTGTAGTTTCCAGACGGTTGAGCCTATTACTACAGAAAAAAAAAGAAAAAAAAAAGAAAGTCTTTTTTTTTCTTCTTTCGCTTCAAAGTCCATAGATGCCCTTGGATATACTTCAGATAAGTACAAATCAAATCTAAGGAACTTTTGAAGTTTGCTCCTTGGTCTATTCAAAGAAAAAAAGAAAAAAAAAGTCAATTTCCATATGAAATTGGGTATCCTTTCACAGCTATATTGAAAATCATGTATCTGGCAAATCTGTAGGTGTCAATCTCTGTAAGAGACACCTTAAGAAAAAGGTTTGGTAGGTGAGCTCTAGAAATGGGAGGAGTATAGGGACTCTGTCTGCATAATGCAGCCCATTGTAGGAAGACCTTTCATAACACAGTTTTAAAAGCTTTTTAAAGCTCAACACCTCCATTACTAATTGGTAGACAAGGAATTACCATCAGAAGCCCAGACTGCTGCTGTTTTATCAGAGTCCTAAATGATGGTGTGAGGAAATATAAAGGGCTATCATTAAAAAAAAAAAAGAAAAGAAAAACCCAACATTTCAAATGTGCTTTTTTGTGCACAAGAAACATCCCTGTGGGATGCACACATAATGAGACTGTAAATGTCTGGCCAATATCTGCTGTAAAGGAAGGGTCCCACCCTGGAAGAGGAGGAAGGCCACTGTGAATATACTGTAGGTAATTTGCATTAAAAGGAAAAGAAACATTTCTGGAATTGCAGTGGATCTGAAAACTGTATCAACTGTCTCCCGACTGCCCAGCTCTCTGGCTCTGACCAATGGGGAAACAGAAGAGAAGCCAGAATTCATGATTCACTAAGGAACTTAGGAATTTCTCTAAGGCAATATAGTATCTCCAAAAACATCCCTGAAGGAAGATAGAATATAAAACTCAAAGATTCTGGAATGATTATGGATCCTTTTTAAAATAAAATATTTTATACTTATTGTAAAGTTGATGTACAGAGGGCATACAGTTAGATAAGTCAGGTAATGAGTATATTTCTTTTTGAACCATGTCACCCCATGTCACTCTCCCAGTTTTTCCCTCTTGTTCCTACCCACATACTGTAGAGTTCATATTAAACAGTGTCTCATATCATCATTGCATTTGATAATCCTTTGTCCCACCTTTTCTGTGTCCCTCCTTTGCCCTAACAAACAACACAAAAGGGAAAAGACAACAAAAAAAGAACAACAAAAATCTCTTGCTTTCATTTTCTGAAGATCATTTTGTAAAATATGATGATATGCATATATGATCATATGCACATAACTATTAGCCTTTGTGATCCCCTCCTAAGAATATCCTCTTTTGGTCTCACAGTGTGAATGTCTAAAAATCTATAGGGGCTGGGAAGATGGCTCAGTGGTAGAGCGCTTGCCTTGCATGCCTGAGGCCCTGGGTTCGATTCCTCAGCACCACATAAGCAAAAAGAAAAAAGCCGGAAGTGGCGCTGTGGCTCAAGTGGTAGAGCGCTAGCCTTGAGCTGAAGAGCTGAGGGACAGCGCCCAGGCTCAGAGTTCAGGCCCCACAACCAGACCCCAATAAAATAAAATAAAATAAAATAAACATGGTTTATTAAAAAAATAAAATAAAAACCTATAAAATTTATCAGATCCCAGTGTATTATTTAATTTTTTACCATCTAGTTTTTACATGTAGGTATATAGGCACAAATGAGGGAAACCACAAAACCTATATTTCTTTGGGTTTGGCATACTTGTTTAATGTAATTTTGTATGGGTTCTTATGAAGAAACACTTTTCATGGTCCAGTTTTAGCTTTACTTAAATGAAGTACTCAAATGTTACTGAACAAATGGGGTACTATGTTAATTACCACATAAGTTGAGCATTACAATTTTTTTTTTGTCAGTCGTGGGGCTTGAACTCTGGGCTTGGGTGCTGTCCCTCCTTCAGCTCAAGGCAAGTGCTCTACCACTTGAGCCACAGCATCACTTCTGGTTTTCTAGTGGTTTATTGGAGATAAGAGTCTCAGGGACTTTCCTTCCCCGGCTGGCTTTGAACTGTAATCCTCAGATCTTAGCCTCCCGAGTAGCTAGTACTACAGGTGTAAGCCACTGGCACCTAGGTCCAGATATTTTTATTGGTGTCATTTATTTCATGGTATTGGCCATTCATGAAGACACATAATCCTTTTCCATTTATTTATTTATTTTTATTTGGCAGTACTGGAATTTGAACTTAGAGCCTCAGGATTGCTGGCAGATGCCCCACCATTTGAGCCATATTCAGTCTTTGTGCCTTCAGTTAATTTTCAATGTCTCATGTTTTTTTTTTTTTCTAGAATCAACCTCAGACAAATCTTTATGCTCACATTTCCTGTGTATCTGGAATTGGAATCCTGTGTGTCCACGTTGGGCTTAACCTTGTTTAACTAAGGTTGGATATCACTAACACCGGTTCTGAACTGCTAACCTCCTATCTCTGTCTCCCAAATTCTGGGACTATAGGCATGAATCACTGCAACTAACCCAAACTCCTCCTCCTTTTAATAAAATATTTTGCAGGATACAACAAGTTTTGTTCTTTGGAAAACCTTGCCTACCATCTTATTCTTAGCTTGAACTCATGAAGGAATAGAAGTGTATGGTGGTTTATCACAAGCAAGAAAGTGACAATGTTTTCAGATACTTTATATTCCAAGGAAAATACAGATATTTGTGAGCATGCTTTTTTTGTTTTGTTTTGTTTTTGGTAGGTCATGGCGCTTGAACTCTGGGTCTGGACACTGTCCTTAGGCTCTTCAGCTCAAGGCTAGTGCTCTACTACTTGAGCCACAGTGCCAATTCCGGTTTTCTGGTGGTTAATTGCAGATAATAGTCTCACAGACTTTCCTTCCCAGGCTGCCTTTGAACCACAATCATCAGATTTCAGTCTCTTGAGTAAGATTACTGGCATGAGCCACCAGCACCTGGTCTAAAATTTTATCTTAATGAAGAAATTTTTGAAACCAGGCAAAGTGATCCATGCCTATAATCATAGACACTTAGGAAACATAGCAGGAGTAGTGTGGCTCTAAGATGCCTTGGGAAAAGTAAGTTGTAGAAATTAGGTAAAAAAACAAACTAAATTCAAAGTGCCTAGGATGTGGTCAAAGGGTAGAGTCTTTGCCTGGAAAGACCAGCCCAAACTCTAAGTATGAGAACAAAATAAATACATTAGTTAAATGATATAAACATACCTTTGCTCTTCAAACTGTCATTGACCTGTTCCTAGCACTGCCTTTATGTGACATTCAGCAACAGTATTTGTTTGTATCCTTGTTTTTACTTGGGGTTCTTCCTAATGGTAATTCTGACTGGAGTGAAAAAAAAATCTCAGTGTCGTTATGACTTGCATTTCCTTTATGACTAGAGATGTTGAGGATTTCTCCATATGTTCATTTATTTTTATTTCTTTTTGCCAGTTCTGGGGCTTGAAGTCAGGGCCTGGGCACTGTCCCTGAGCTTCTTTTCTTCAAAGATAGCACCCTACCACTTGAGCCACAGCATCACTTCTGGCTTTTTCTGTTTATGTGGTACTGAAGAATTGAACCCAGGGTTCAATTATAAAGCATGTTAGGTAAGCACTCTACCACTAACTCGACTTTTTCAGCCCTCTCCTTATATTTATTGGCCACTGATATTTCTTTTTTCAAAATTAGTTTGTATATTTCATTCGTCTGTTTATTAAATCAATTGTTGATTCTTTGTGAGTTTAGGTTTTTCTTGATCTTCCCATACAGTCATCTTGTCAGATGTATAGCTGGCAGAGATGTTTTATTTTTTCCACATTTTGTAGACTGTCACTTCCTCTAGTGACTATTTCCTTTTCTCTGCAGAAGCTGTTTAGTGTAATGTGATTTCATGTGTCAATCCTTGCTATTATTTGCTGAGCTACTGTTGTTCTGTTTAGGAAGTTAGTGCCTGTGTCAGTATGTTCTTTTGTATTCCTATTATTTGCTGCAGTAGTTTTAAACTTTCAGGCCTTATGTGAAGATCAGTTATCCATTTTGAATTGTTATTAATGCGGAGTAAGAGATAGAGATCTAGTTTTAGTCTTCAACACATGCATATACAGTTTTTAGAACCATCTACTGAAGAGGTTATCTTTTAAGCAGTATGTGTTTTGGGATCCTCTGAAAAATATTAAATGGCTGTAGCTGTGTAGATTTATTTCTTAGGCTTTATTGTATTCCATTGAGCTTTATGTCTGTTTTGTGGTAATAATATGGTATTAATTGCTATTATGTAATTATTTTTGTTGAATAGTGTTTTGAGTATATTTTATATTTCAATATAAACTTGACATTTAGGATTTTATTTTTGTGTGGAATGTCACTGGGATTCTGATGAGAATTATATATTGCTTTTGTATATTACTTTTTGAGTATGGCATTTTTAGATAATGATTCTGCCAATCCATGAGTGAAGAGATCTTTCCATCTTCTTGTGCCCTCTTCAATTTCCTTCTGTAAAATTTTATTGTTCCAATTGTAGAAATTATTCACCTCCTTGATGTACCTCTTATAGGCACTTTATTTATTTATACCGCTACTGAGTATTTAGTTACTTTATTCTATTTCATTTTATATTTTATTTTGTTTTTTAAGGGCTTTGTGAATGGAAGTATTCTAGTTTTTTATTTCTCAGTCTGTTTGATGATTTTTTTTGTGTTCACCATGTATCATACTACATTGCCCAATTTTTTTTTTTGATCAAATCTAGGAGTTTTGAGGTGAAATTTGTAGGATCCTTTATGTATACAATCTGAAATATAAAAATAAAAATGACAGTTTTTTTTTTTTTTTGCCAGTCCTCAGGCTTGAACTCAGGGCTTACACACTGTCCATGAGCTTCTTTTGCTCAAGGCTAGCACTCTACCACTTGAGCCACAGTGCCACTTCTGGCTTTTCTGATTTGTGAACTGAAGGCAGGGCTTCAAACATGTTAGGCAAGCATTCTACAATAAGGCCACATTCCCAGTCCCCAAAAGACAGTTCTTGATAAGAGGATTGTCTCTCTATTAGCATCTGGTACCTGACATCTCAGAAGGTTGGTATTAGGAAGTGAGTTAGGAAGTCTAGTCAAGGAATGAAATACTTCAGGGGCCACTATCTTTAATTGATTACAACTGAGGACATACCTAAGGAATATGAAACAATGTAAAACAACAGCTGAGGACATGCCTAAGGAATGTGAAACAATGTAAAACAACAAACTGACTACAGTTCTAGGAAATACTTTATATTCTTTTGTAACTGCTGCAGATTGAAACTTTAGTTTCTTCTCAGCAACTTTTACCTTCATATTAAAATTGTATTGAGTAGTATAAATATAAGCGTACTGGTTTTGCTAACTTCTCAATCCAAATAAATTTCACTCTGGTTAATGAAATAACTGAGCCTTTCCAGTGTAATTTTTCTAATGAACACTGTATTGCAAGTATTTGTCTCATATCAGTTACACAAGTCTCATCAGCCTAACGTTGTCTACTGATGGTTACAGCCCCTGTTTTTAAGAAAAGAACTCAGACAATTCTGAGTACACACTGAAATTCATTATATAGGCTTGGTGGAAGTCAGAGTAAACCCCACTAATTTCAAAAGAGGGAACAGTACTGTTTCAAGTTTTAGTGAAATAATTGTTCATATTAGAAGATTCCATGTAACTCTACTCAAGGATGAGATGTTTGAAGATGACAAAGACTATGTTGTTCTGATCCTATTAGTCAGTATAAAAAAATAAAAAGGGAAGCACTCTTGCGAATGTCAGGATATTCTGACTGGTCTGCTTCACAACTCTCTGTTTTCAAAGATGAAGTTACAATCCCATTTGCAATAGTTCAAAAAGAATAAAATGTCTAAGAATTAACCTAATCAAAGATGTAAAGGATCTATTTAGTGAAAACTATAAAAAATCTAAAGAAAGAAATCAAAGAAGATGCCAGGAAATGTTCATGGATAGGTAGACTCAATATTGTGAAAATGGCCACACAGCCAAAAATGATGTACAAATTCAATGCAATACCCATCAAAATCTTTACTGAAATTAAGAAAAAATCCAAAAATTCATATGGAACAACAAAAGACCTAGAATAGCGAAAGCAGTTCTAGGCAAAAAAAAAAAAAAACAAACAAAACAATGCAGGCAGGCAGTATCACAATACCAGATTTCAAGCTGTAGAGCTGTAATGCTGTAATAACAAAAACAGCTTGGTATTGGCACAAAAATAGACCATAAGATCAATGGAGCAGAGTAGAAGTCCCAGAAATAAAATCACATACTTTCAGTCAGCTGATATTTGACAAAGGAGCAAAGACATACTGTGGAAAAAAAACATGGCCTTTTCATCTATTGGTGCTGGGAAAACTGGGTGACCACATGCAGAAAGGTAAAAGTGGACCCCAGCCTATCACCATGCACTAACATCACTTCAAAATGGATTAAAGACCTCAACATCAGATCTGAAATTCTGAAACTACTGCAAGACAGAACCTTTAGGCCCAGGCAGGAACTTCCTGAACCGAGTCCCAGGGTTCCAACTAAGATTGGAGTGAGACTCGACAAAAGGGAGTTCATTAAAATAAAAGTTTCTGCACAACCAAAGACAAACTGGAAGCTGGGCACCGGTGGCTCACACCTGAAATCCTAGCTACGCAGGAGGTTAGGATCTGAGGATCACAGTTCAAAGCCAGCCCTGGAAGGAAAGTCTGTGAGACTTTATCTCCAATAAACCACTAGAAAACTGGAGTTGAAAACCTTGAGCTGAAGGGTTGAAAGACAGCGCTCAAGCCCAGAGTTCAAGCCCACAACCGACCAAAAAAAAAAAAAAAGAAAAACAGTAAAGACAGCCAACCAATTTGGAAAAAATATTTACTAGCAATACATCAGACAAAGTCCTAATACCCATTATACATGGAGAACTCAAGAAACTAATCCCTCCCAAATCTAATGAACTAATTACTAAATTGGCAAGGGAGTTAAAGAGAGAGACTTCTCAGAAGAATAGGCAAAAATGGCAAAGAAACATATGAAGAAATGTTCATCATCCCTGGTACTAAAGAAAATGCAAATAAAAACAGCCCTGAGATACCCCAGTCAGAATGGCCAACATTCTAAATTCAGACAAGAACAAATGCTGGCAGGGATGTGGAGAAAGAGGAACTCTACTGCACTGCCGGTGGGACTGTAAACCAACATAACCACTCTGGAAAGCAGTCTGGAGGTTCTTCAAAAAACTAAACATACAACCCAGCCATACCATTCCTAGGCACCTACTTCAAGCAACAGGAACCAGGATCCAAGGACACATGCACTTCCATGTTCATTCCTGCACTGTTCACAATAGCCAATAGAAACAAACCAGATAGAAACAAACCAGATGCTCCACTACAGAGGAATGGATCCAAAAAGGTGATATCTATATACAATGGAATTTTGCACAGCCATTAGAAAGGATAAAATAATGGCAGTTGTAGAGAAATGGATGGAACTAGAACAAATCATGTTGAGTGAGGTAAGCTGAGATCGTAAAGACAAACAGCAGATGTTCTCCCTGATAATATGTGGATGTTATATGAGATAGGACAAAGTTAAAAGGACACAAGACACCCATACACAGTGAGACCAAAAAAGGATAGTCTTGGGAGAAAAGCACCAAATTATAATACCCAAACATCTCTTCATATGTATATAAAATAATAACAACCTGAAATGAACCCCAATGACAAGGAAACCAAGGACCACTTCTTAATGTGTCTTATTGATTTTACATGACTTTGTATTCCTCTCTTTTTCTTTTTTTGTCAGTCATAGGGCTTGAACTCTGGGCTTGGGCACTATCCCTGTGCTCTTTTGCTCAAGGTGAGCACCCTACCTCTTTGAGCTATAGCACCACTTACATGACTGTATTCTTTACCTCATGAATGGAGTATACACGTGCACGTCTGAGGGAAAGTGGGAGGAGGGCACAGAATCAGTTGGAAGCAGGTGAAAAGTACAGCAGAGGGGCCCATCGACTGCACTGGACATTGATGAAAGTGAACTAAACAACTCAAGGACAGTAATTGGTGGGAGGGAATGAGAGAGTAAGAGGGAACAGCTGACGCTAAGCAAAAGGAAGGAAATATACGTATCACCCAACACATGTAAAGTTAATCTTGCTGTATTTCACCTCTAAAACAACAATTTAAAAAAAGATGAAGTTACAGATTCTCTCTGAAGGAAGAAATGGAGTAGAAGGGAAATCATAGGGTGGTCAACTTGGCTCACGCAAGGTATTTTCACACTGATTAAGGTACCGTTTTCTCTGTTAAGAGAGCATGATTAAATTCCTGAACCATCTCTAGGCAAGTAGAAAATATCTCAGAATTTTCTTTCTCTGTTGGAGATTATTTTGTAATAATATGTGGACAGTGATGGAATTTAAGAGAACCGGTTTTGCATATATTTTGGAAGTTGAGCCAATAAATCTTTTCTCCATCTTTTCAGCTTTCAACTTGCTGATGGTGAGTTTGGGAGAGAAAAAAAAGTTATAAATAAAAACAACCAGATGAATTGTGGCACTGACAATTTTTATAGATAATTATAGTTTATTACTGATAGCTTGACATCCAGGAAGGACATTGCAACTTGCCATTGTATTATTGTGCAAAATTATATAATAAGACTTTTCTTCCTTTTAACATCTATTTCCTAAAAACCTGTAGATTAAGATATACATAATTGTGTATCCACCCATCTCTCTGTCTATCATCTATACACGTAGCTACCGGTTTGTCCAATATTGCCTTATAGCACCATAACACATACACACAGCTATCTATCTATCTATCTATCTATCTATCTATCTATCTATCTATCTATCTATCTATCTATCTATCTATCTATCTATCTATCTATCTATCTATCTATCTATCTATCTATCTATCTATCTATCTCTCTATCTCTCTATCTCTCTATCTATCTATCTATCTATCTATCTATCTATCTATCTATCTATCTATCTATCTATCTATCTATCTATCTATCTATCTATCTATCTCTCTATCTCTCTATCTCTCTATCTCTCTATCTCTCTATCTATCAATCTATCAATCTATCTATCTATCTATCTATTTATCTATCTATCTATCTATCTCTCTATCTATCTCTCTATCTATCTATCAATCTATCAATCTATCTATCTATCTATCTATCTATTTATCTATCTATCTATCTATCTATCTATCTATCTATCTATCTATCTATCTATCTATCTAGTAAAAGCATTTGCAAAACTCAATCCAGGGATTGGGTGTCTTTATGGCATAATCTTTGCATGTGGGATGCTGAGAAAAGAAGTCCATGGTTTCAGAGCTAGTTTGAAGTGTATAACAAGACCTAGTCCTTTAAAACAAAGCAAAACAACCATAACCATAACAACAAAAACACCCTATAACAATGACACAAAGCTATTTGGTGTGACAGAGTAAGGAATGCCAAAACCCATGTTCAATTCTTCCTTAACCCATGGGACAGAACAGCAGGAAGAGAATCTGTTCTCTTTGCCTGATGGCATCATCTGTGTAAAGGCCTTAGAAATAAAAGGCTCTAGAGGAAAAAAAGAACCTCTTAAAGAAATAAGTAACTGTCAATAATTTAGTTCTACAAGTTACTATTAAAATGATTATACACTTGGAGGCTGCAATGCTTGGTAAGAAATGTACACATTATCCTGCCCATGTAATTGTAACCCCTCTGTACAGTATGTTCACAAATAAAATTAAATTAAAAAAATGATTATACACTTTAGTATGTGAAGTCCAAAATAGCATTAATCTTTGTGGGGATTTTACTAATGATATTAAAAGCTTTAATTCATTATTTGTGAGAACTCTGAGGGTATAGTGTTCCTTTCACACTTCTACAAGAACATAGCCTAATTTGTGTCAAGTTTTTTTTGACCTGTCTGGTTTATATATGATCAAATTACATGTAGTATCAGCATTTGGAAATTACCTTCTAAGTCCTGTAACCACTCTTGTGAAGACAAGTTGAACAAGAGTCCATTATACTTACATAAATCTGAAAAACAAAGGGGCCAGGTTCACAGCATGGAACAGGCTCTGTCTTTGAGTATTAGTTCTGATACCATAGGGAATGTTATTACCATTTTAAAAAGTTTTGTATATTATGTTGCTTCACAAAGCAATAAATCCCTCTTCGTATTTTCTCTTATTGTTGAATTTTACAAGCCCACTATACAGCAAGTTTGAATGCTTTTATTTTCACCTAAAGAAAAATGCTTCTTTGGAATATTCTCCATGAGTTCATAAATCATGCTGAATAAATTTCTAAAATGAACATCTCTTACAGGCACAACACAGTATTTTAAGAAAAAAAAACTATGTGTTTGATTTACCACTTTTAATTAAGCAGAAAACTCTCACGTTTCACATCATTAAAGGAGTAATACAGACTGTACTACCTTCTAAAGTGACTGCCTTTAAGAAATTACAATAGGCATGGTGGCTTATAAAATAAACATTTATTTTCTCATAGCTCTGGGCAGTAGAAGGCTCTTCTGGATTGCAGACTGGTGGTCCCTCATTGTTTGCTTAGATGACCCAGAGGAAATGCATTTTGGTCTCCTTTTCTCCTTATAAGAGTGTTCATGTCACCATGATGATACTACCTTCACGACCTCATTAACCTTAATTACCTACCCAAAGCTCACATTAGACACTAAGCATTAAGGCTTTTGAAAGCTGGGGCAAAATATTTAGTCTATTACAATGACAGTACAGTATGAGTAATCATGAGTGGAAAAGAGCCCTTCCAAATTTTCTTACAAAAAGAGAAAGGACAGTCACATTGACTCATTTCCTATAATTTGTTGAACCCAGACAAATGAATTTCCCATCATTCTTTTCAAAGTTCACTTTCTCTGTACTGCTTTAGTGAACATTTAGTTCCCTTTACAAAGTGATAGGGGATAATAAATGCTTTAGGAATTTGTTTTGCTGAAGTATACTAATGACAGAGGAACATATGGTGAAATATATTTTTAATTACTTTTCAGCAATGTCAATTTTTTCTCTTATTTTAATATTTAATGCTCTTGATCAAGCTTACTGAAGTCTTCTGAAAACCCTTCTGAGAAAGAACACAACATTTTTTACGGAAAGATCTGACTAACCTCATAAGCAGTGTCTCAGAAGATATAAGCTGCAGTTGTGCTGCAAGAATTTTTAAACTTGGTGGTTCTTGAATCCTCACAGGTTAAATGTTTTCTCTTCTCTCCAAAACTAAAATTGTCACAGTTACCACTTTCTATTCTATGGAGGCTAGTATTTCTCTATTTCCATCAACAAGAATTTGGAAGTGGTTTTCCTGTTTCAAACTAACTTAGGAACTAAGAGGATATTGTATACTCAAACTTAAAATTCAATTTTTAAACTCCAGGATGCTCAGTTTTATGATATTTGAGAAACATGCATAAATATAACATGTATTGACAGATTGAGACCCTTGGAACTTTGAATTTGGGTGATTTGAAGTAATGAGTGAAATCTCCACATAGTTCCATCACAAGATGTCCTGATCTTTTCTCCAAAGAGTAGCAGCAATTGTATTAGATGTAACAACTGAAGTTGAGATATCATTTCAAATAATCTTTTATTGCCTAGTATTACTCAGGTGTACATAAGAGACTAAGAGTAGGACTTTGTATTCATTCCTGTATATCATTTTCACAGGTCAATTTTTTAGACACCAACCTGGCACATCTGCCTTTACCAGTTTTCTTATTAAAAAGAAAGAACCAGTGCAGTGTTATCTTATGCCTATCTATTTGTCCCTCAGTTTATTGCTGGCTTGTATTGTCCGTTTGTTTCCAGGAATTGAAAATTACCTGCTATAAGAAACAATGTAGCAAAAAGCTGATGTCTATAAAGGTTTCCTTAGGATAAGTGCTCTCCTTTAATGAAAAAATGAAAAAAAATATGAGTATGCACAAAACAAAGGAGACTAAAATAACATTCTTCTAGAGCTCTTCTAGAATATATGACTTCCCCAAGTATTTTGCTTATGAGGGAAATTGAGGAAGGATGACTTCTGATATACAAGTGAAAGACCTGAGCCCTGGAATTGATAGAAACTTGGTTTGCTGTGAAAAGAAATCTGCTGCTATGATTACATTGCAAACATGATGTGGTATATGTTGCCCAGAGAATGTCCAAGAACTTAGCCCTGGGTTTTCTTCTCTTGACTAATTACATGTTTTCTGGTTGAAGATAGATGCGTTTCATCCTGGCTCTGACACCTCTGCAAAAAAACTACTGTACAGGTCAGTCGCCAACTTGTTAACATGACCTTATTTGGAAATTAGAGCATTGCAGTTGTAGTGCAGTTAAGAGAAGGTGGTGTTGGGTTACTGGGGCACTATGTCTAATGACTGGTATCATTAAAAGAGAATGAAACTTAGAAAACACAAACACATACAGTAAAGAAAGCTAGTTCAAAGCAAAAATAGATATTGGAGTGATGAAGCTACAAACCCAAGAAGGCCCAGGATTCCAGAACTTGGAAGAAATGAGAAGAATCCATCCTTAGAGTCTTTAAAGGGAACATGACCTGGCTGACACATTGATCTTTAACTTCAAGGCTCTTGAGTATGGGAAAATGAACTGTTGTTTAAAGAAGAATAAAAGAGTTGTGTTAGGCCTTAGTCACACCTCAGCTAACAAGTACTGTGGGCTCCAAATGGGCTGTCAGCCAGCTAGGTGTGATAAGTGACAAAGATTTATCACAATCTCCATCAAGGGAGTCTCAGACCTGAAAGTTCTTTTTCTCACAGGACAGAGAGAAATATCCACAAGACATTGATACAACAGGGGCTCAAACTATTTAATTGGGTGGGTTTTTGTTTTTGCCCACCAACTTCTGTTTGTGTCTATAAATTGGAAAATTCAGATGACACTCAGACCTGCTGTGAAACCTACCTTTTCTAAGTTGTTTCCCTTTGATTACAGTTGGTGGGCGGAGTTGACTGTTAAGATCGGTTGGTCTAGCAACAAAATAACCACAGTCAGGGAAACAATGACAGCAAAAACTGTAAAAACATCTCACATCTGGAACATGGTGATGATAACCTACAAAGAGATGGATGGAGGGATGGTTGGATGGTGGATAGATTAATGAGTGAGTGAATGAATGTAAAATATGAACAGGAATTATATTGAAGTACTTAAATTTCCTGTGTGTGTATGTATGCATGAGTGTGTCTCGCATGTCTTTGTAGTCATGCAAATCCCAGGCTGAGGTCAAAAGGTGTGTTGGATTCTGATGGCTTGGAGGCTATGAACATTAGCCCACACTGCATTCCCCAACTGTTCACCAGATGGTCCATTGTCAGCCCCTTTCTCTGAGGTTCGAGGCTGCCTGCTGCTCTGATGTTCTAAACTCTGCAGGCTTCTCTCTTGTTGAAGGAAGACATCTCCATTCTCTGAAATAGTGTGAAAACACTAATCTTTATAGTGTAGGAAAACTTGAAAATGGGAAAAAAATTCCCAGGCAACAATAAAAGCATTCCTAATCCCAATCTTCTCTTCCAAGATCTTCTGTTTCTTAATCCTTTATTCCTTCAGGTCTTTCAAGGTTGAAAGCTCAGCTATGTGTTTGTATTGAGACACCTCCTCTAAAAACTTGTATACCATGACTAAAAATCTCTCCCACACTCTCCAGCTGTTGTATACTGCTTCTCTTGGCACTTTCTTTCTTTACTCATCTCTGACACTGCCTGCCTCATGCTCCATGCTGGTACCCAAAATAGCCCACTTAACAGCTGCTCTCTAAGGAACAAGGCGGCTGCTGATCTTGCAATGTGACATCTGTCCTGCAGGTAGGAGATATCATTCTGGCAGCACTTGGATGTACAGAAGCAGGCTAGGTTATAGTACAACCCTACACTTGGTCCCAAGCCCAAACAACTGAGACAAGCCTTCAAAACACTTTAAAAATATCATCTGAATCCTTCTTAACCCTTGGTTTTATTGATAAACAGAAAACATAACTGACCTATAAATATTGCCATGGGCTGCAATGAAGATGAAATGAAGTATGGATTAAAACTTTTGCTGTTCTCCAGATAAGTTCACAGAGCATCTTCAAAGTGAATGCTTTCATTTCAATTGTAGAGGTGATTTTTGTTTACATAAATCATTTGACTCTTTACTGTTATCTTGTTCGAACATAACTTTATAGGTCTGCTGTTTTGAACTGAATTTGAAATGGTGATTTGTATAATGGAGATTCCCTACAAAAATACTGAAAGTTCTTGGCTGAATCAATTTTAAAATGCAATTGTCACTTTTTGTTTTCATTGTTTCAGATTTACCATGTGGTATCATGTCTAAAGGCATTCTGAATTCTTCACGGTGGCACACAGATAACCATGGAATGTGATAAATGATAAATTTATTTTATAACAGAGAAAATGATATGATATTTTGATTCTTCCAGGAATCATATGTGTCAGGCCTTTGCTAAATAGACCTACTCTCTTTACTTAATCATCACATTGGCAAAAATTTTAAACTTTAATAATGAACATCAAAATCACATCATCTCAGAAATTATCCAAGATGCTTCACTGCAATGGTCTTCATGTCCTTCTCTGTGTAGCACCTGCCAGGAGTTTGACTTTCTTTTAATTAAATGCATTTCTAAAAAGTCTTCAGAAATGCCTGCGCTTAAAAACTCATTGGAAAATGACAAATCAGTTTCTTTCAGATTCCAAATCGAATTCTGAGAGAGAAGATACAGTTCCATTATTCTAGTGTGCTGCTTGTCTGATCTGAAAACAGAATCTCCAACAAGACCCAATTCGAAGTAGTACATATTGTGAATTTTAAATACTGCTACTCACCCAAAGGACTCAGCCAGGTTCCAGTCAGATTCAGCTTGGAAAATGAGTGCCAGAGGATAAAGCTTAAAATGACAACTGAACCCAGGGCGGTTTGGAGGCCACCGGGAGGTGTCCTAGTTGTTTATACACTTCATGACTTCTCAGTAAGAGAATTTGGCTGTGTGCTAGTTCCGTTTAATTACCAAATCAATGTGAGAATACAAATCAGGATACTAGTATTAGGAGAGAAGTATCTTTCAAAATAACAACTGGTATTGAGTGGAGCTTTGCAACTCCAGATTTTATCAATAGATGTTTTGTTAGCTCCAGTATAGAATCATTGCCAGAAGGAGCAAATCCATGAAACTCTCATGATGAAAATGCCCCATGCCCTTGGCTCAGTATAACTAACATGGAATAAACAAAAATGGTCCCTGGTGACAAAGTCTACCCCTACAGAAGCCCTCCAGGTAGGATGAGATATCCAGGTGGAGAGACAAGAATATGTCAGGCAACAGAGAATGCTATTTCTTTCTCTATTTATTTATGATTTCTGTCCAGTATGTTCTCATACAGCTTAACCATGGGAAAAAAGCTGTCGACTACATGTGAAAGTAATGTCAATGAGGAGTAAGAAATTTTAAAAACATGGTATTAAATGTCTTGTGTGTCCATATGACATCAAAGCAAATCATTTATGTGAAAACTTATATAAAATCAGTTATGTGCTATGTGTACTGAATAAGAAGAAAAATGAAAAGGGTGGAGATTTTAATATCATCTTGGTACCATCCTGAGGGAAATTTGCCATTCTCTAGGACAACTTTCTAGTGTCATTCATTTTGATACTGATGAAAATTTATGTTGGTGAGAAAAAAAATATTATCTGTGGCAGGGAAATGGTTACCAGGAGTTAACTTAATGATATGGAGGGCTGTAAGAGTAGGTGAAAATGGCCAGGGAGTGGTATTAATAAGTGTGAGTGCAGCTCAGGAAAATGTTGCAGGCTGAATAAAATTTCCAAATGCTTAATGATTCTGGATGGCTCGTTGCAAGGCTAACATAGACAGCTGCAATTATCTGTCCTTTTCTCCATCAGCAACTGAAAGTGAATGCACTTTTTTAATTGGGTGAACAGTTCATATTCAGAAGTTTTAAAAATGACTGGCTTTATCTTTTTAAATTTTAATTAAAAAAAACAGACTGTTCTGCACTATCTCTTATGTC
Source organism: Dipodomys ordii (assembly GCF_000151885.1). Classification (NCBI taxonomy): domain Eukaryota; kingdom Metazoa; phylum Chordata; class Mammalia; order Rodentia; family Heteromyidae; genus Dipodomys; species Dipodomys ordii. The sequence continues at coordinate 14,705,392 of NW_012267241.1, read as the reverse complement.
TTGAGCAGCAAATAATCTAGTATCTATTTCAAAGGCTTATGAAGCTATCTGCGCTGTTTCTTTCCTAGTTTTGGCTCATCCTTATCCCAAGTTAGATGTTTTAAAAGCCAATGAACTATGATGACATGAACTTCTCACATATGCCATGCAGCGAGAAATTTTCTCCACTTACTCAAAAGACTTTTTGTCATCTAGAGATTCATTGCATTCATCAAGCCAATGTTCAGGTTATCAGCTCTGTGTACGACAATAAAGTTCCAGGTGGGGAAAAACTCACTCAGGATGACAAAGGAGCCAACAAGAGATGGGTGTTAATTAGACATACTCTGCACTGTATCTGGTTGTTAAGAGAATACCTTTCCCAAAGAAAATAAAGATCTAAAGATCCATTGATAGATGTTTAAACCCAAGATTTTAAATTGCTTCAGTGAACTATGGATTGGGCTCAGCTATTGAAACAACTTGATTAACCATAAAGAGGATTTCTTCTCTAATAATATCTTTCTATATACATTTTTCTCTGAGGATTAACTGAAGGTCAGTCTGTGAGGAGCTGTACTATCTTGAAGAAGAAATATTTGTTATAAGGGTTCTTCTGCAAAGGATGGTTTCTCTAAACGCAAACTCCAGGTGGAACAGTTAGATTGCTTATGTATTAAAATGTAAAGAGAGCTAAGAATAGACACTTCTGAAAAACAATCTAATTTGCAAACTGATAGATATAAGGCTCTTGCCTCAGTAGTACTATGTAATGGAAAAATGAAAGAAGAAAAAGCAGAAATATTCATTTTTGTAGCCTTTTAAAACTCTCTCATTTGTATTTATATTTTTTCTCTAGAGATGATCACAGTGATCATTAAACCCATGTGCATGATTATTCCATATATATATATATATATATATATATATATATATACATAATGTGCCTAATGTAATTAATGTAATATAATGTACTGTAATGACAACATTCTTTTTGTCTTATGGATGGCTATACAAATATATGTATACAATTATATTACTGATGTAATATAATTTATCCAACACACACACACACACATTTGAATGTAGGGTTTGAACTCAGAGCCTGGAACACTGTCTCTGAGCCTCTCTGCGCTGAAGGCTAATGCTCTACCATTTGAGCCACAATGCACTCTGGTTTTTGAATGGTTAATTGGAAATAAGAGTCTTTTGGGGACTTCTTCCCACCCATCTCCCTAGGCTGGCTTCAACCCATGGTTCTCAGTTCTCATCTTCCTGAGTAGCTAGGATTACAGACATGAGCCACTGGCACTTGTCAACACTCTTATTCTTTCCAACAATTCATTATTAGAGACATTGTGAATAACATTGCAAAAGAGTTTTGATTATACTCATATTTTAATTTATGAAAATGTAAGCCGGGTGCCAGTGGCTAATCCTACTCAGGAGGCTGAGATCTGAGGATCATGGTTTAAAGCCAACCCGGGCAGGAACGTCTGTGAAACTCTTATCTCCAATAAACCACCAGAAAATCGGAAGTGGCACTGTAGCTCAAGTGGTAGAGCACTAGCCTTGAGCTTAAGAGCTGAGGGACAGTGCTCAGGCCCAGAGTTCAAGCCCCACAACCAACAAAAAGAAAGAAAGAAAAAGAAAATGTAATGTAAGGCAACATGCTCTTCTTAGTTATTTCATTCAACAAATGTGTGGCTTAGTGGTGGAGTGCTTGTCTAGCATGCATGAAGCCCTGGGTTTGATTCCTCAGTATCATATAAAAAGAAAAGTCAGAATGACACTGTGGCTCAGGTGGTAGAGTGCTAGCCTTGAGCAAAAAGAAGCTCAGGGACAGTGTCCAGGCCCTGAGTTCAAGCCCCAGGACTGGAAAAAAAAATACTTTCCTTTATTAAGGTATGCTGAAAACTAAACATAAGTTGTATATGATATCCTTCAAATTTGTTATTTACTAAAACAAAGATATTCATCTTTTAGATAAATTACAAAGATAATCCATATAGTGCAAATTTATTTTGCAAAAATAAGACTGTGCCCATATGCTTTTAAGCTTCATTAAATTATAGAGTCCTCTGCTTCTTCAAAGTTAGAATTACTCAAGAACAGTAATTGACTAATGTGTGAACCCAGTGGAGGATAAAATCAGACAGTTTGCTTTAGCTGATTATGGTTTTATCTTAGAATAACCAGTAATTTGAAAGATCAGAATATATAAGATAACACCTTATATTTTCATATCATTTTAAATTTACAAAGTACATCAGCATCATCTCAATTTTCTTTTACTAATGTGTGGAAGTTTGTGAATACTATGTTTACAGCACAGAAAAATAGCACGAAATACAGAGATAAGATAAACTCATAAATCTGTTGTAGGGATGAAGCTTAAAGCCAAGCTTTCAATTCAAATTTTCAGTCCTAATATGTGGTATAATGGGGTTATGATAAATTCTAATAAGTAGTTGAATTTACAAATATGTAATCTTTAAATAGTGAGGCTACAAACATTCTGTGAACTGTTATATGGGAAAGGGATAATATAGAAAAGCAGGACTATCACAATGATAATAACACATCATATTATAAAATAATCGAGTCATATGAAAATGATGTTTTGGTTAACAAAACATGTTATGACCACAGTCTTATAGGAACCTGTTATTTCCTCTTGGAACAAAAAGTAATCATTATTTCAGTGTTTACCATATATATGTGTATATATATATATATATACATGTATACACATATATATGTATATATGCATATGTATACATATATGTATATGTATACATATACATATATACATACATATGCATATATACATATATATGTGTATACATGTGTATATATACATATATATGTATGTATATATACATATATATACCATTAATAAGGAGAATCAGATATATACTCTGTAAAGTCAGCAGTGATAGAGATCCTTACTTGAGAGCTTTCCTTGTATTAAGCACAGAATTATGTAGTTTATAAATATTATTTTAAAGCAAACATCTGGGGAATTTGTGTTATGGAGAGAAAATTGTAATATACTAACTTTAAAGATGTATAGTACAAAGTAAGCTGTCTGACTTTGAAGCCAATGGCCTTTCTAAAATTCTATACCATTCAATAATGAAGTTGATTGAGTATGTATTATTTGGCAAGTACACTTACAAAGTCAAGGGAACTACAGAGTTTTGACTGTTCAAATTTCCAAGCATGCCTCTCAGTAGATGAATGGATCAAGAAAATGCGATATATATATATATATATATATATATATATATACACACACACACACACACACACACACAAACACATATACAATGAAATTGTGTGCTTCCATCAGAAGGATGACACTGCCCTGTTTGAGAGGAAATGGAAAGAGTTGGAAAAATCTCATAATTAAGGGAAGTCAGCCAGACCCAAAGCAATATAGGTCCCATGGTTTCCCTCATTTGCAATAATTAATATACGTAGAGGATAATTTTATCAGATGAGCAGAAAAGGCCAAAAGCTATGCACATATGATCATATAAGATGATGTTAAGTGAAAAGAACCCCAAGATATGGACACCAGAGGTCTTGGTCTGTTGTAGTTTTTTCTAATGTACAATGTGACTTTTTGTTTCCTTTGTATGCTCTTCACCTTATGGTGTATCCCCTGTTATCACTGTACATGATTTTGGTACTCTGTCGAACAAGGACACAGGATGACCCATTGAAACAATGATACCCACAAGACACTATATTGAAAGTAAACTTATACAACTTCCGGCAGGGAGGAGGAGTGTGTAAGGTGTGTAAGGAGAAGGAAGGAATAGTGGGAAAACAACAAAGGAGGGGTAACGATGCTCCACAAGAAATGTACTGGTACTCATTACCTTACCTACATGAGTAACCCCTCTGTACAGCATCTTTACAATGAAATAAAATTTAAAAAATAGAAACAAAAATTCCAACCATGAATGAAGCAAGGAATGAGGAAATTTCTCACTTACCAACATGTGTGAATACCTCTTAGCACGGCTTTCAAAAAAGATATAGTATCTCTTCTTCCTATTCATTTACTTATTTATTTATTATCCTGAAATTGGAAACTAAGATCTTACACAGGATAAACTCATACCCTAGTACTGAACTGCACATCCATTCCCCCTTACCTATGTATCCCCCTCATTCTCATTCTAACATTGTTTTATCAGGTATACTGGGCTACTAAGATGAAATATTTCAGAACATTTTGTTTATCTGGATGTATCATATGACTTATTGACTTTTACTATTCAAAATTTCTAAAGTAGTTGCATTTATAAAAATGTATTAGCGCTAATTCTGAATTTCAAATTGTGTAATTATGAAATAGATGCCACTAAATAGATTTGCTTTACCATTTGACATGCCTCCCTTAAAATTTTCTCCTACTGCTAATAGTACAGAGATTACAACTGTGACAATTTTCATTTAAAAACAAAACGCATTTTTTGTTTTTGTTAATTACCGTGGAGAAATTAAAATGGCACAAAAATGTGACTTTAGAGAAATGTTGAGTAGACATAATGTTTGTCCTGATTTTTGAAAAGAACATGACCTCTCCCCAAGTCTTATGTAGTTGGAAGGAAGAAGCTTGCCAGATTTCTTAGTAAAACAGTTTATGGAAATGAGTGGGGAAGGGGGGAGGGGGGAGAGGGAATAGGCCTTGTGTTTTCTATTCTTCTGTAACCTTTAATCCGAGAGTTCTGCCAGTGAGTTATCAGTCATTGGTTTTCTCCTAAGGTAATTCACTAGAATATTGTGTAATTTTCACTTGTGGTAAAGAAATTACATTCATCAGTCTAACATTGTGAAAATATTTGTAAAGACATGAAGATTCCATTTATTATTCTACAACATGTCATAATGCCGTCTTCGTTGATCACATTGTGAATACATATTTGGGGGTGATGCACAACAGATGAACGTCTTAGTCATTCAGTAGGGGAGTCTATGAAGGCGTGGGAGGAAGTGCAAGTGAATGAGTACAGGCAGGCTGTGCTCAGCAGAGATCAAATGACTCCTCCACATTTCTGAGCTTGCTCTGCCTGCCAAGAAACATAGAATATAAATCATTAAAAAAATGTATCCCTGAATATGTCACAGATGAATTTCAAGTGAATGTGACATAGACGTTTGGTGTAGATGTATGTCTTACAAGGTGTAACTTGGAGTTATATAAAATATTATAGCAGTAAATGACTAGAACACTCCTATTTTTTCTATAATAGCAATTGCTCTTCTTTACCTACTTGAACACATGCTATAGTTCTTGATACTTGACCATACTTGGTACTTAACTAAGCAAGTTCTATGATCTCTGTCATAAAGGGAATTTTATTTATTTATTTGGTCATGGGGCTTGAACTCTGGGCCTGGGCGCTGTCCCTCAGCTCTTCAGCTCAAGGCGAGCACTCTACCCCTTGAGCCCCAGCACCACTTCTGGTTTTCTAGTGTTTTTTTTTTGGAGATAAGAGTCTCCTGGACTTTCCTACCTGGGGTTGGCTTTGAACCAAGATCCTCAGGTCTCAGCCTCCTGAGTAGCTAGGGTTACAGGCATGAGCCACCAGCACCTTGCAAGAGAAATGCTTTTGACTTCACCCACTCATATTCACGTACTACTCAGAAACTACCATCTTACTTTCATGCATCAAGGAACTGTTCAAATAAAATTCTACATCAAATTACTACATAGTACTATCAGTTACAAAAAAGTCCAAAGAAAAAGATATCACCAATATTTTGCTATCCATAAAGAGCATAACTAATGTGAATAGTCCTCTCTCTATATATACATGGACATACACAGGAATAGCAATCTAAAAAGTTGATTTATAAACAACTCTGTATTATATTTATAATGTCCATTTTCTGCTAAAATTCTTTTATTATGTCATGGTATAAGATCCATTTCTATCCTCTCAATAATTAAGTATATCCATTAAATTATTTTAAATGCTCCAGGCATTCACAATGGCCACTTCAGAAATTTGCTAACTTGGTTTTTGTTTTAAATTGATATTAAGGAATTGTACAAAGGGATTGCAGTTCCATAAGACAGGCTGTGAGTACAATGCTTCTTGTTGGGAGAAGAATTATCTTTTCTATAAAGTGGGTTGTTTACAAGTTACTGCTTTGGCTTGGTGGCTTGACTCGTGCTGGTTATTCTGCTAAGACAGTATCAGCAAATAAAAATAGTAACACAGGATGAGAGGAATTAAGACACAGCTTAGGTTATCCCAGAAAGTAGCAGAGGGTATGGATAATGAAGCCATTCTACCTCATCAAACTGGCTGTGTGCATATTGTGAACCTGAGTCAGCCAATCAGAGCAGTCGATGTCACTACTTCCTTTGATGGTCCCATTCCTCGCTCCCTACCCACTATTTACGTAGTTCAATTTGTACATAATGTACATTGAATATAATGACTTCATTGGCTCACCTCTTTCCCCCCATTTCTGTGTCTTCCCCTTAGCCCAGATCCCCAAACACGTTTCCATTTCTTGGTATTCATTTTGACACATAGTACTTTAGTTGTTCAGAGGAAACTATGAAAATCTGAAGAAATAAAAAAGAAACTGGAAATGGAAAAAGTTTGCACACTCATGAAACTTGTTTACTAATTCCAAAATCTGTGTTGCCCTTAAATCTCTGCTAATTGACTTTCAGTTATTGACTATATATTATTGCTTTCATATGTGTCACCTTAATAGTCTTCATTCTATAAACATTCACTTCAAAACTTAGTATCTTCAAACTGTGAATAGTTATGAGCTCATGTAATTTCTGAGGGTCAGGAACCTGACTGTGGTTCATCTGGGTGATTGAGGCTCAATGTGTTTCATATGGGTTTAGTTAAGTTGTCAGAAAAGGTGGCAGTCATCTCACCTGGTAAGAGAGCCACTTCCAAGCTCCCTTGCTTGGTTGTTAACAGGAGGTTCCAATTGCTAACAATAAGCCACTTTATATTTTCTAATTTTACATGAGTGCTGATGACCCATGACTCAGTGACTTGGGAGAAAGTGTGTGTGTGTGTGTGTGTGTGTGTGTGTGTGTGTACGTACATGTCCAAGGTAGAAACTGCAGTTTTTTAAAATAACATTTTTAGCTGTGACATACCATTTGTAATTTGTCATGTTGTATTTGCTAAAGGCAAATGCCTAAATTCAGACAACACTTATGTGTATGAATACCAGAACGGGGAGATCCCTAGGGATTTCCTGGAAGCTATGTACATATCTTGTGATTCTTGTAAGTATGATGGGTTTTATCATGTTTTGTTGTCAGGTCTTACTTTATTTAGACACTTTTGAACTGTGTTTTTCTAGACATTCTTCTCTTTTTTAAAGTTTTGAAGATGTTTAAAAATTCCATGGAGTGGTGGGGAAGTCAACATTAATGTTTTTTTGCAGGCTAGAATAATCAGTATGTATTTATGCATGTATTTAATGTATATGTGTGTATTGGTAGTTGGGCTTGAACTCAGGGCCTTGTGTTCTTGCTCAGGTTGGTTGATCATAGTTGGGTCTACCACTAGGGACATGACTCCAGTCTAGTATTTTGGTGAATAACTAGAGGTGGAGTTTTTCAGACTTTTCTGTCATGCTTGCTCTGAACTTTAATCCTATAGGTCTTAGTCTCTTGAGTATCTAGGATTATAGGCACGAGTGATTACAACACTTGGTTTAGTTTTTCTAAAAGTGTGGCTTTTCTAAGGTCTCAGTACCCAGGGCATTTGGCAAGATATCCTGTTGATGGTTTGATAGATTCTTTGAATTTGCTAAAATTCCAGTATAACTAATATACATATACTAAAAAGATACACATTTCTAAAACTCCAATATAGTGAATATACATATACTTATTTTGTAAATGTGTATGTGTATTCATTAATTCAGGGTTCCGTCACATACCTTTAATATATGAGTATACCATTTGTATTAATATTATGTAATGAAATCTATCACTTGTTTGAGGTTATCATTCTTCTATTTTAAATCTATTAGGTGCACAAATGAGTGTGAATAGAGATACAGATATTTGGTAAGTTAAATAATCATTGTATTTTTATAAAAACGATGGAGAAGCAGGAAACAATTGTCACTGAAATATTTAAGAAAATGAAAGTAAGTTGGAAATTCATCTTGTGTTGACTAATTTTCATACCAGTAATACAGTGGGCCTGGATTTCTATCCTGATTCATTGCTGATGTGACAAGATGAATGACATTTATGTACGAGGTTGCAAATAGAGGGGGGCCGGTGCATGTTGTTTTGTCTGATGGACTTATCTTATATTTGAATTCAGTTACATTCAGACTTTTGTTAGGATGTCAATATATTCATATACATGTTCATTTATCTACAGCCTTGGGATAGTAAAAATAACTTCCAAAATATGCAATACATTTACCCATAAAATATTGTGATGTCATCTTGGAGCATTTTTGAGAATGTCTAAGCACTTTGACATTAATGTCAAGGTTGGTGAAATCATCACAATTATATGATGTATATTTTAAAACTCATTATAGACAAGGTATTTCATTTGATATGAATATTCTCACAACTTAGGAGAAAGTATCCTGGTTCAGAATGTCTGCACTTACAACAATTCTCACAAATGAGAAGAAGCCAAACAGAGAGTCCTGCATTATGGCAAAATTACATTCATTTATTTATTTTTCCTGGAAGACAAAGTTTAACATTTGTGGCGCTATGAGGATGTTGTATTCTAAACACAGCAGAAAGAGCACTGGTGAAGAGTGCTGGAAATGCTAGATAAGCTTTTAGCGACGGGCACACCAGGGCTGGCTGTGCCTAACTTATCTTGTCTGCTTCCTGATTATTTTGCCTTCTTGTTGCGAAAGCAGAAATTTATTAAGCGAGAAGAAAATTCAGACCGAAGAATCAATTACCTCCTTTTAAATTCATCATGATAAGCCTTCCCCTTTTATTTCCTTTTGTTTAGCAGGAGGACACAGGTTCTAGTGTAAATTATTTGTGCATTTAAAAATGCTTTACTTAAATAAATTTAGATATTGGTGACTACACTCACAAATGGGAGGGATAAAAGACATATGCAGAATCACTTATTCTTTACCATGAACATCTGCCTCTCTGCCCCTGCTGTGCCTGAGTTATGCTAGATATTGGATTGCCAGCTGACCTTCATTATACAAATGAAAGAGTTGACTTTTTGAAATCACCAGTGGCTCTTTTTTAGTTCAAAACTGTAAGGCTTAACTAGTATATGTCTGAGCCAAGCAGAAACAGCCAGATAAGTTGATGTTAGGCGAAATGAACCCCAAGATAAGGACTCAAATGGTTTTTCTTTCTTGCGATTGCATCTAACATATTTATAAGATGATTTCTTTGTTGCTTTGTATGTCCCTCCCCCACGGTATAACCCCTGTTTTCACTGTATTTGATGTCGGTATAATTTGTGGAGGGGAAGGGCAAAAACAAATCGTTTAAATAGGGATACAGATAGACCCATTGCACCAATGAGATGTACAAGACGTTATATTGAAAAATGAACTTTACAACTTTGGCGCATGGGGGTTGGGGGGGTGGGAGGTAGGGAGGGCCGGGGTGGGAGAGGGGGGAGATGGGAAGGGATGGTAAGGGGAAACAAAGGGGAGGAGGCATCAATGCTTGATAAGAAATGTACTCATTACCTTGCTCATGTAATTGTAACGCCTCTGTACTGTATTTTCACAACAACAACAAAAAAAACTGTAAGGCTATATATTTTTATGTTAAAAATGAATAAAGCAGTAAAACACTTTAGGGACCTAATTTTACATAATGGTTCAATGTCATCATGCCTCAGTTGGATCACATGGACGTTGACACAAGGTAGTAGTTATATCATAGTCTAATATTAGTATTGTTTTAGTTTATAAAATTACAATTGCTTTGACTTAAAAAATCTGATCAGTGAATTGACATTTATATATCTTCCAAATATAAATGGGTATGAGATGATCCATTTAATTTCTACTTATTCTTAAAGGACTGAATCAAATTCTGATAGATCTTGGGTAGATACTTCTAGAATTGATGAAAAAGGAGGTTTGTTTCTTATAGAGTATTCTCCTTGTAGAGAATTTTCTTGTGGCTCTAACAGTCTCTGCAAGAAAACTATAGATAATGGTGGTAGGTTTTCAAGTTAAGTTTACAACTAGGACTTGAAGCAGAAGGCAGAATAAATGACAATTTGTCTATATTTTAAAAATCATCAAGGCATATTGGTTGCATCAAATTTAGATACTTTGAGAATATGCATGGTTTGAAAAGAAATCACACAAAAATACAATTCCTTAAACATTAAAATTGAATAAGTATACTTTCTCTTCACAATAATTTTCATCTTAAATGAAAATAAAAAATGGTAGATTTTGCATGGCATGGTCATTGTGTAGATTGATTTTCCATGTGGATAAACCCACATTAGTAAGTGGATAAATGCAAATCTGGGAGTGTTGCTATCTTGTCTTTCCTTTCATGCTAGTATTTTTAATTGCATGTGAGAGATGGGAAATTTGAGCACTGAATTGCTCTAGTGAAAAAAGCCATAAGATATATGCTTTTCAAAACGGAACTGACATTCAAGGGTTTTTCTGGATTCTTACAACAAAAACCAACAAGGAAAAAAAAGATGGGCAATAACAAGAATCACAAGAGGGTTACAGTAAAGTCAGTCAAACTCTGGGCTTTTGCCAAATCTGACAGGCACACAACTGTCAGAGACAGGGAGGAAAAGTCAGACAATAATAGGAGTCCTAGTGGCAAATGACCACCTGCTTCTTTTAAGCTATAAACCATTGTTACACTCTTGGTGCTCTGCAATGGAACATTGCATTCACAGACAGGAAGCAGAGTAGTATTAGTCTTAGGATTTCATGCCAAATCAGAGAATCATCTTTAAGGGAGGAAAGAGAGGTAAGAAAGGCTGAAGCATCTGTTGTCATGAGAGTTTCTTGAAGAATTGAACATTTTTTCAGGATATATGTATTATAAACACACACCTGTCAATTTATATGTTTATATATATATTTTCATATACCTGTGTTGTGTATATTAAATACATGCATGCATATAACTTGTCCATTTTTAATGAGAAAAAATCTAACCAAGGGACAACATCAGTTCATTGCTAGTTTCTTTAACAATTTTATTTTTCATTTTTGTATACACCAAATTGATCAAGATCTGGAAGATGACTCTCCTATAATAAGCCTGTAGAAAATAAAGCATGTACAGATGATTATGTGCATTGCAAATTTCTATCAGTAAAAATAGTTGTTGGAAGCTATTTATGGTGGCAGAGGTGACATTAATCAAGATGCATTGTGTACATATCCTGACACATGGAATTTTAACCTCTTTGTTCAGCTACTCGATAATAAAATTAACAACATAACTTTGCAAATGTAATCATCACAGATGTGGTCAAGAAGTAACTAGAAGCACATATCTCTGAGCAGTTATAGAACATATACTTACTGTGGCAGAACAACAAACATTCCAGGGTCCCATTTGTGCAATGGTGTATCTCAATTTAGACTTAGATCCAGAAAATGACTCCCCATGACCATAGTAATACATTCTATACTGACTTGTTCCCAGAAAGCATAAGATACAAATGGCTAGGCTAGAAAAGATGTCTTGGAAATCCATGCAGTGTTTTGGATAATAAGAAAATCAAGAAATGAGGTGCAGTGGAGTTTGTAGGAAGCAAAGCCTTCTATGGCAGCAATCAACTGTTGCTTTTTACTTAATGATTGTCACCTCATATACAGTTAGCCTGCAGGCAATTGAAGGATTCAAAGTAAGATTTCTGTACACTAAGATAAAAACAAGCGATCGCAAAAGTGGATCAGCTGTATTAATTTAATGTTATCACAAACTTCTTCGTGGAAATATATTTTTATCAGAATCCACAGTATAGTCTTTATAAATCATTTACTGTAATGGTATATACCACATACATAAATGAAGGTTCAAATTTCTACAACAAATCAGAATCTTCAAGGACCCCTATAGATAAAATTGATAGTTACAACCAAGTAGTTTGTGGAGTTCTCCTTATTGATTGGACTCTAAAAGGGTGTATGACTTTCCATAGCAATTAAAAGCTAAATATTTGAATGGCTTTGCATATGATCAAATAGATAAGCAGAACTATAGAAGTATGGTAAATAATGATTACCTAGCCACAGATGTTCTATGGCAAGCAATTATTAATGCTTTAAGGAAACTATAACAACATATTGAGAGCAAATACAGTGTTATTTTTCATTTTTGAGTGTTTATGTTATACAATAATATACGTATTTGAGTCTTAATATTCTCCTCTGTTCTCTTCTTCTTGAGATGTCCTGATGCTGATGGTATTATTGACTGTTTATTTAGAATTGCATGAGGTATTAGAAAAGGTATAGATATTTCAATAATCAATAGGCTTCAACATACAGTATTTAAAGTGTCATATAGATTAATACAATTACCTTATCCCCAAGGACCCAAGTGTTCTAGATACTTGGAAAATGTCTTACATATGTTGTCTCTAGCCCTAATGTCAAGTACAAGTTATTATCTATACATCTTAGATGAGGAAACACAAATGGCTTAAGATTTTGCCTAAGGGCCAAAAAGGGTCACAAGTGTCTCTTCAAAGTGACATGTTTGATTTTCTAATAATCAAATTAAAAAATGTAAGTATTAATATGGTCACAATGGAACTTTCATGCTTCATAATGAAACAAACATTTGCAAAAGAGTAAAAAAATCAGGGAGATTTATAAAAATGGAGAATAAGAGAAAGCAACAAAAATGGCCATATGATTAATCAAAGTACAAGTGTGGAAATGTCAAAATGAAACATCTCATTTTATATAATTTAATATGCAGAAATTAAAATAAGTTTGATAGCTTTAATACTAAAAGACACTCATGAACTTAATATTCAAATTAAGAGTAACTTACTAAATGTATCATTTTGAGGAATATCTATTTGCAATCTATGAAATTTATCATTCAGGTTTATTTTTTTCTTTCCTTTCCTTTTCTTTTCTTTTTCTTTTGTTGGTCATGGGGCTTGAACTCTGGGCCTGGGCACTGTCCCTCAGCTCCTCAACTCAATGCTAGCACTCTACCATTTGAGCCACTGTGCCACTTCTGGCTTTCTGGTAGTTTATTGGAGATAAGAGTTGCACAGTCTTTTCTGCCTGGGCTTGTTTTGAACCATGATCTCAGATCTCAGCATCCTGAGTAGCTAGGATTACAGGCATGAGCCACCAGCATCCAGCCATTTTCTTTTTCTTTTTCATTTGTATTGTAACTGTAAAGGTGATGTACACAGTGCGCACAACTACATAATTCAGGTAATGTATACATTTGTTTTTTGAACAATGTCACTCCCTTCCTTCATTTTCTCAGAGGAGGCTGGGAAGTTGGCTCAATGGTAGAGCACTTGCCTTGCATTTTCTCAGAGGTTTTCCCTCGCAATATCCCCACCAAAGTTGTATAGTTCATTTTTAACATAGTGTCTAGTGAGTAGGACTGCAACATTTGTTCACCCTTCATCCCACCATTTCCGTGCTCCCCTTAACCCTCCACAAAACAGATAAACTCACATACAAGACAAAACTTACGGGAAAGAAAATGTCTTGTTTCTATTCCTTGGAGTCCATTTCAATATATTGCATTTTATATGATCATAAGCCCATTAGTGATTGAGCCTTTTTGATCCTCTCCTAAGAAGATCCTCCTTTGTTTTTCTTACTTAATTCTTTTAAATTCTGTTTGCTTTTGATTCTTTTCTATATATTTTTATTGTAAAGGTACTTTACAGAGGGGTTACAGTTACATGAGTAAGGAACTGAATACATTTCCTATCGAGCATTGCTACCCCTCCTTTGTTTTTCCTCTACCTTCCTTTTCTTCCTCACCTCCCCAACTACTCCCTTACACTTCAACTTGAAAAGCTTATTTTCAACAGTGTCTTGTACATGTTATTGTTACAATGGGTCAAGCTGTAACCTTATTTCAGCATTTTGTTATTTCTCTTCCCCTCCCCAAATTAGAAAAATGTATATATAAGATGCAGGGCACTGGAATAAAATACAGTGAAAACAGGGGTTATACCATGGTGGAAGAACATGCAAAAGAAACAAAAAAATCACATACTACATTAAAAACAACAACGAGAAAGATATACCATCTTTTGGGGCTGGGAAGGTGGCTCAGTGGTAGAGTGCTTGCCTTCCATGCATGAGGCCCTGGGTTCCATTCTCCAGCACCACATAAACAAAAAGAAAAAAAAAGCCGGAAGTGGTGCTGTGGCTCAAGTGGTAGAGTGCTAGCTTTGAGCTGAAGAGCTAAAGGACAGTGCCCAGGCCCAGATTTCAGGCCCCATGACCAGACCCCCCCCAAAAAAAAGAAAGATATACCATCTTTTGTCCCTATCTTGGGGATCATTTCACTTAGCATCTACTTATATGGTCATATGTACATAGCTTTTGACCTTTTCTGCTTGTCCTAGACATAAACTAGTTATTGAAAATAAGAGAAACCATGGGACTGATGTTTCTTTGGGCCTCGCTTACTTCACTTAACATAATTTTTAACAAGTCTTTCCATTTCCTAACAAATGGGACATATCATTCTTTCTGATGGAGGCATAGATTTCAATTATATATATACATATTATATATGGAGCAAGAAAATATTTATATATGTATGTATGTGTACATGTATATGTACGTATATATATATATATATACATATATATGTATACACACACACACACACACACACACACACACATATTGGGTCTTCAACCATTCCACGGAAGATGGAGGACAGGGTCGGAGGAAAGGTAAGTACACTGCTGGCCAGTTCCCCAGCATCCCTTTGCCTAGGAGACAGTCAGACACAGCGGGGCATCAAGTCAAGCAGGAACTTGTTTATTATCACACAGCAAGCATTTTAAAAGCAAAAAACCGCGTGGCATGGAAAGGGAGGAAAAGGAACCAACCAATTACTGTAGAGGTCACCCTATGATATGCCTAAGCTTTCTATTCTTTCCCTGCTGTCCACGAGCTGTTCACACACTGACATCACTTCACCTGATTGTGGTATCCAGTCAGATTTTAACATAAACAACTCGGCTCTGCCCACTCAACTTCCTCTCAGCGCCATCTTTGCTGTCCATGTGCCCTACATATATATATATATATATATATATATATATATACATATATATATATATATATATATATATGCCCTACATATATACAGACATCTACTGAGGGGCATCTGAGTTAGTTCCATATCTTAGCTATTGTAAATAATTCTGCCATAAACATAGTTATGCTGGTAGCTTTGGTATGGCCTTGTTTGTGATCGTTTGGGTAAATAGCTAAAAGTAGGATTGCTGGGTCATAGAGGAGTTCTATGTAGTCTTTTGAGGACCCTCTATACTTTTTTCCATTCCTCAGTCTTGAACTCATGGCCTGAGCACTGTCCTTGAGCTTTTTTGCTGAAATTTTTAAAAATTATGATTATCTTAGAGAAATTGTACAGAAGTGCTTTGATTCAACATGCAAGATTGTGAACACAGTGCATCTTGATCAATGTCCCAGCTTTCAGTATTCTCCCCCATCTTTCCCATCCCTATCTATCTCCTCTATTTACCCAGTTCCATTATCACATACACACATTGAATATTTTGACTGCATGCTCCCACTCTTCCTTTCTCCATTCATCTATTCACAAGAACAGACCTGAGGACCAATGAAATAGAACTGAACACCCAGAAATGAACCCACAGACCTATAGCCACCCACTCTTAGATGAGGGAGCTTAAAAAAATAGAACAGAAGAAAGACAGCCTCTTCAGTAACTGGTGCTGGCAAAATTAGTTAAACGCCTGTAGATAACTACAGCTAGATCCTTATATATCACTCTGCACCAGAATCAACTCCAAATGATTCTAAAACCTCGATGCCAAAGCAGGCACCCTGAAAACATTACAGGATGGAATAGGAGAAACTCTGGGGCTCCTTGGCACAGGCCAAAATTTTCTTAATAAAGACCCAGAAACACAACAAATCAAAGAAAGGTTGGACAAATGGGATTGCATGAAACTGCAGAGCTTCTGCATGGCAAAGGACATAGTTATCAAGATCAGTAGAAAGCCATGGATTGGGAAACAATCTTCACTAGTTAGACAACAGACAAGGGCCTCATAGCTAAAATATACCTGGAATTCAAAAAATTAAATCCCTCAAAAACAAATCCTCAAAGAAACCACCGCATTAATAAGTTGGCTAAAGACTTAAAAGATAGACTTCTCTGAAGAGGAAATAACAATGACCAAGGGACACATGAAGAAATGCTCAACTTCTCTAGCCATAAAAGAAATGCAAATCAAAACAACATTGAGATTCCACCTCACCCCAGTTAGAATGGCTATAATCAAGAAAACTAATAACAACAGATGCTGGAGGGGATATGGCCAAAATGGAACCTTACTGCATTGTTGGTGGGAGTGTAAACTTGTTCAACCACTTCTGGAAACAGTATGGAGTTTCCTCAAATGACTCCACATAGAGCTCCCCTATGACCCAGCAATCCCACTTTTGGACATTTACCCAAATGACCACAAACAAGGCCATACTAAAGCTACCAGCACAACTATGTTAAGCACAGCATTATTCACCATAGCTGAGATGTGGAACCAACCCAGATGCCCCTCAGTAGATGAATGGATCAAGAAAAAAATATAGATAAATGGATAGATGGATGATTGATCAATAGTTATCAATCTATATTTCCATTCACCTATGTATATACATATGTCTCTGTCAGAAAGAATGACACCATTCCATTTGTTAGGAAATGGAAAGACTTGTTAAAAAATTATATTAAGTGAAGTAAGCCAGGCCCAAAGAAACATGGGTCTCATTTTTTCCCTTATTTACAATAATTAGTATATGTCTAGGACGAGCAGAAAAAGTCAAAAGCTATTTACATATGACCATATAAGATGATGCTAAGCAAAATGATCCCCAAGATAGGAACACAAAGTGTTTTATCTTTCTTGCTGTTGTTTTTTAATGTAATTATAATGTACTATGTGATTTTTTTTGTTTCTTTTGTATGTTCTTCCCCCATGGTATAACCCCTGTTTTCATTGTATTTTATTCCAGTGCCCTGCATCATGTATATACATTTTTCTAATTTGGGGAGGGGAAGAAAATAACAAAATGCTGAAACAAAGATACAGGTTGACCCATTGTAACAATAAGATGTAGAAGACACTATGCTGAAAACAAACTTTACAACTTTGTGGTGGGGGATAGGGGAGGTGTGGAGAGAAAGGATAATAGGGGAGAAACAAAGGAGGAGGTAACAATGCTTGATAGGAAATGTACTCAGTTCCTTACTCATGTAACTGTAACCCCTCTGTACAAAATCTTTACAATAGCAAATATATATATATATGTATATAAAAGTATCACTTGACTTCACCCTCCTTACCATCAATACACCCTCCAAGTTTCTGGTATTCATTTTGTTAGATTTTTAGGTTATTCTTTGAAGGTAGTTACACCATTGTAATCCTCCCCTTCCTATAACACATTTTAGTTAATACATTTGTGAATATGTACACATGACCCTGTATATGAATGCATATATTTATAATATAGATTTTTATAGCTCAACTCAGTTTGATCTAGTCTCATTTCAAGTGCTCACTAGCCACAGGTGATTAGTAACTACAGCATTGCTACTAAAGTGCTACAAAAATCAAAACTTTAGTCAAGCTAAATTACTAGGATCATTGATCCCTGGCTCTACCAAGTTCCATCTGAAGCATCCTGGATGGTGACATTACCCTTGACTTTTCTATTAACTGTAAAACGGAGATATTGTGCTCACCCCAAACAGTTGAGAGGGTTGGGTTAGGAGTCAATGGGGAAGATATGGCTGCTGTAGCACCAAAGAGGAACTCACAAGAGGATAGGTCCACTCTCCCTTTCCCCCCATTTTTTTTGGCTCATAGATTGTCTTCCAATAGCATAATGTCATTTGGTGCCTGATATTCCTTTCATTTCTCCAAGAAAAATAATGGAAGGGTGACTCACCAATCAGCCATTTGAAGATAAACCAATTAACTAATTAAAATAAAATAAAGAAGATTAGATATGAAGGGAAAATGAAAAGGGAAGAAAGACGAGATGAAACCACATTTAGAGGCATTATACTTCATTATGAGTTTATAGAATGGCATAGATCACCAGGGTGATCCATTTATATTGTCATATATTCACATATAGCATCCACACATTTATATATGCATACATATGTACTTGCACATGTACATTTGGACATACATGCCTGTGTTTGCCTAAGATACATGTCCTTTTATAGAATTACTGAATTACAATATGTACATCTGCAGATTGCCATTATAAAGTTGATTAAGCCCCAATAAGACCATGCTAATTTATATTCATATGGAACAGTTACTTAAAGACTTTAGCATGGGCAGAAGTTACAGAAACTGATTAATTGAACAGAAAATCCAGAAATTAATTTATATTAATCAAGGAAACTTATTTATGAGAATGTTGGCCATATAGCTCAATGAAAGGTGCCAGGCAATGAAAAGGAAAAGCTGAATCTCACATTCTATTTTGTATGAAAACTAAGTGTGAATTTCAGTGGCAGTAAAGACTGCAGTGTATAAAAGTATCACATTTGGGAAAGTATATATATCACAATAATTTTATTACTTAAAGCCAAAACATTTATTGAGGAAAGAAAAATGATAACTATAAAGAAATTTAAACTTGGGGAGTCAGGTACATTTTTGCTCACCAAGAAGCCAACCCAGAAAACCAGATATAAGGAAAATATAGCCAATGTGCAGGGGGGAAAAATCTAAATATTTCAAGCTTCCCAAATGACATTAAGTCATAAATAGATAAATTAGAATGGAACTAAACTGTTGTTTCCTAGCAGGGATAATGAGACTATTTGTGTAAATGGCCGGATAGTAAATATAAACCACTTTACATTCCAAATGTGATCTGTTTTATGTGCTCAGTCAGATATACACACATATTTACCAGCTTTTTAATCTATTAACAAGAGGAGGTCATGTAAGAACATTAAAACCTAAAAATAGACTGGATTTGTGTGAGCACATAAGGTTGGCTAAAAAAAGATTGTCTCTAAACTGCTAGTCCAGAAATTATGCTATTTTGTTCTGGAAAAATAGAGAATTTTACTGGTTTTGGCTTATGCACCATATTTTCCATCTTATTATATTATAGGAGATCTTGGGAGGGGGCTCCCTGTACAATGCCTACGGAGGACCCAAAGGAGGTATATGGGGAGTGAGCCTCAACCTGTCTTACCTCCAGAATCCATTATCCTGAGAGCCTTAGTATCCCTACTGAGTCCCTAGAATGGGTCAGCCTGGTGAATCTTCTCATCCAGGCTCTTGTAAAGACTCCACGATGTTTGTTTCATATATTACAGGCAATTCATCCTCCCACAATTTCTACTCCCTGAAAATACATTGTTTTATTCTGAAGGTAAAACTTCCTAAACCTCTCTGGGCACCTGATGTGGAAGAGAAGAGGGGCTTGGAAATCATTTGAGCCAGTACTTCTTCAGTTTCTCCTTCAACTTCCTCCTACATAATTCAGCCCACAGCCTCTCTGGGAAATGTGCTGCCTAGATATTCCTTACCCTTCATTGACCCCTCACTCCACATACACCTAAATTAGCTTTCTTCCTAACCCCTACGCTTGTGGTTTAGTCCTGCCAACAAACCAAAACAGGATGGGGGAAAAACACAAACAAGCAGAAAAACCGCTTCACTGCTATCTGACCCCACCCAGCTGCAATAAAAAAGAAAACACAACAAAGCCCAGATTAGACATGATATGGGGGACAGAGCATCTGAGAGTCTCAGTAGCTCCTTTTACTCCTGGAAGTTAAGAGACATACTGTGAGTTCCCCCACTAGCTTCGGATATCACCAGGGTGCATGGAACCCTTTAGGCTTCTGGGCCTTGTAAAGCATTATTTGGAGTCTACTTTATGCCAGGCTAGGCAAAGATCTAACCATTTTGTTTACAACGTGGTATAGTTTATGATGTACCTGACCATAGTTTTGATGAATTAGAAGTCTTGTTGCTCCAAGCTTTGCCTAAGCACTTAATCTTGGATCTGTGTGGAACATGTATTTCTTTTTATTTTTTTTACAGCCTATTAGTGGATTATCTAGTCCCAAAGACTTCTGGAAGTGAAATTGTATGGAGAGGCATATGAGTCTACCCAGCCGTGGAGATCTGCTTCCTTCTGAGGTATGCATGAAGCTCTTGATTAGACCTGAGGTTGTGCTTAACGAGATGTGAGGCACTCTGGTGAGCTGTATGGAGTTCAAGGCTGGTAAAGAAGCAACTGGTAAAACCAGTGGACTAGACCAGACAGATCAGAAACCGCACTTGATCAATAGGACTATTAAGCCCCCACAGGACCCAGATTTGGCGATCCATGCGAAGTGGAGATAAAGTCTCTAAGGTCCCCTGAGTCACTTCACCTGCCTTTGATAGCATCAAGGCCCTATCTTTGTGGAGATACTAACAGCTGACTAACAGTTTCACAGTGTAACTTAACAATGTTCTTAGACACAGTGTCTCTCCTTTGCCGGTTTTTGGAATGGAGGAAATCTCATGAGAGACACAATAACATTTCTTTTTATTAAACTTATATTTCAAAACAAAAGCCATAAAATGAGCAATTGTATCAACAGCCTGTTTCAAAACAGACCACTTTAGAACAGGACAGAAACTAGTTTGGCAGCTGAGTTATTTTGGAAAATTTCATTCAGAGGGAAGAGCACCATCAGCACCTTCTTTCTAAATTAAAGCCAGAGATATTGTGGGGGAAACTGCTGGCTTCCCATATGTTCTTGGTCTCCTTATGTAAAATCCTCCTGGGAACTCTTTTCTAAGCTCCAGGACTTTCTAGAAACTTTTAGTTAGAGTGAAATTCAGTATTTATTTCTAATAGGAATGGGAAAAGGTTAGTGTGTATTATTGACCTGAGTATAAGACTGTCCCTTAAGGCTAACCTTTAAATCTTTATGTGCTCAGTAATTCAAGCTATGCAGAGCATCATTCTCTTTCTTTAGGAATATTATAACATTCCATAAAGCCATAATAAAAAAAGAGGAGTGGAAAAGGGCAAAGGAAAATTACCTCTTTCTCTCTAACAGCCCTGTAGGGCTTTCAAATACTCAGTTTACTCAAATTAGGTCCTTCCAGCAAACTTCAGAGAGGTTCCTAAAAGAAATATTGTACAATGTGTCAATATGAAATGTTAAAATCCATTTTTCATCTGAGCAACCAAATTTTCCTTTTCAATAATAGAATATTAATTAATATTTTAGCTTGAGTGAGGTTAGAAACTACTATACTGTCAATATTGTTCATGACAACATAAGGGGGTAATTGTTTATTGATGGCTTCCCAGTGTACTGTTTTCTTTAATTTTTGTGAAGCCAATTATTATATTCTGAGTTACTTATATAGTAAATTATAGTCATTAGATAATGGCATTTTGCGAATTCTAAGTTCTTTTACTGAATAAGATACATTACAGCCTGACTCAAAGTTCAAGTCATCATAACTGTAATACTTTAAAACTTAGACACATATTTTAAGTTGAAAAAAATTGCATATGGTTTCACTAGTAAACAACATGAGTAAAAGAAGTAATCCTGTAAAGAAAACATATCACTGGAAAAACTATATTAGTAATTCAAAGGATGGTGTTCCTTTACACTTGCAGATCATTGAGCATATAGATCAGGTAGCAACACTATAATTATTATTACATATAATAAATTAGTATGAATAAGTATCTCATGAACACAATACTAATTATGATATCTGAGAATGTTATCTTTGGAAATAATATCAGAATGGTGATGATGTCCTAGCTTACTTAATGCAATGTTTAAAGACTGTATGGTAGTATAATTCAGATAGATTCATGTATAAGTGTCAAAGAAAATTCAGAAAGATTAATAGAGTTCAGAAAAATAGGAAGAAGAATCTTCCATATTCTGTAAAGGGGACCCACTTTTAGAAATAGTAGCCAGACAACAACCTCCTGGAATAGCATTACAAGGATTACATTCAAAATGGAGAAGGTTGATATTTAATATTGCTTCTTTCCAATATCCTTCTGGAAATGCTATCCAGTAAAATAAGATAAGAAAAATAAATGGAGTATTCTGAGTTAACGTGAAAAAGAGTGAATTTGTCTTCATGTACAGATGCTAGGACTGTCTGTGACAGAAAAATGTAGTAAAATATGTAGTAGTATGTACATAATAGTCCAATCAAGGGCTGGGAAGATGGCTCAGTGGTAGAGCGCTTGCCTTGCATGCATGAGGCCCTGGGTTTGATTCCTTAGCACCACATAAGCAAAAAGAAAAAAAAGCCGGAAGTGGCAATGTGGCTCAAGTGGTAGAGCACTAGCCTTGAGCTGAAGAGCTGAGGGACAGCGCCCAGGCCCAGAATTCAGGCCCCACAACCGGACCCAAAAAAAAAAAATAGTCCTATCAAAGCCATAGTAGTGATTAAAACTCTATTTAACTCTCAGAAACAAATTCAGTAAAGTATGTGCAAACTCCCTGTAACAGTACTCGAAGATGGGCAGGGAGCTTATAACTGAGATCAAGGAAGGTTATCTAGAAACTTTAGAGTGTTATGCTTTAAGACTTAAAACCAGAAGCAAAATTTCTAAAATGCTGGTGTGTTGAAACTCACAGATCTGTTCAAAGAATATCTTTAAATAGTATTTTGAGC
This sequence comes from Dipodomys ordii, assembly GCF_000151885.1. NCBI lineage: Eukaryota > Metazoa > Chordata > Mammalia > Rodentia > Heteromyidae > Dipodomys > Dipodomys ordii. The sequence continues at coordinate 14,682,464 of NW_012267241.1, read as the reverse complement.
TGGGCTCAGGTAGGTCATGCCTAATTAATCTTTGCTACTCATGAGGCTGAGATCTGAGGCTCATGATTCAAAGCCAGTTCCCAGTGAAAACCAGAAGTAGAGCTTTGGCCCAAAGCAGTAGAGTGCTAGCTTGTGCGAAGAGCTCATCGACAGTGCCCAGGCCCCAAGTTTAAGCCCCACAATTGACAAAAAAGGTATTTTGATATTTTTTCCCCTGTACTCAATATGTTTCCTTAAGGTTTTTAATTACCTTGAACCTATGATGATTCAAATTAACTGATATGGAACCAACTAGAAAAAGAGAGACTAACTATGACAGTAGTAGTCAAGTAGCACTTGACTAAAAACTAAAACAATCTTGTAGTAATCAATAGTGTCTGATCTGCAGATTCATTGGCGGGAAAAAAGGGGCACATCACCTGCATGTTAAATTGTACCGTGCAAGGGTTTTTCCAAAGGCATGAAGATTTATATCTATCCCTAAATGGTAGACATAGATTGTATGTAAGGTAGGAAGGATGATGCTTTGTAAAATAAGGTCAAAGTATATGCAGAAATTTTTCTTATGAGTGCCTTATATTAGTCAATGCTCTTAAGACTGCATGGTGCAGTACTTTATAAGGAAAAAGTGTAATGGAGCTCAACATGATGAACTTTGAAGTAAAAACTCCATCTGGAAAATGAGAGATATAATTATGTGCAATCAATATTTACATCATGGACTCAAGTGTGATCTGTGTTTGGAAAGCCATTTTAAAGAGTGATTAGCTGGGCACTGATCATTATCTTAGAAGCACAGGCTGATCATATGGCCTCATTATCCTTTTAGATAAGTCATCTTATGGGGCTTTGGTTATTTTAATAATCTAACCTACTTGTATGTCACATGCGGACACACAGGATGTTTTTCCTTTTTAGTCCATCAGTAGTTATAGCAAGAAATTTAGAACACAATATAAGTACAGTGGTAACTTTGTGATTAAAAATGAGTACAAATATTTAGTTTGAATAACCAGAAATATGGTGTCAATTCACATTTTGGAGATTTTTCTAGAGGTTTCTCTTTATAACATGCTGAATTGCATTTATAAAGGCCATTTATCTTTGTAATGTGCTTAATCATTTTGTCACAAATATGAGGAATAGCTTTTCAGAAAACAAGGCATGTCAACCCACGTCAAATATTCTTCTCCGTGTGGTTAGAATACACATCCTTATCCTCTCAAGAGAAGGAAATCATACATGTCTACCATATAGTCTACTTTCTCACCTTATTCTTTTATAGATGTATTCTCATTCAGTTTTGCTGTTCCTTATTTCAAACAAAAATCAAATGCTCCATTTCTCTATGCTGTGTCCCACTGTGTGTGAGTTATTTGAGGTTTCAGAATTTGTTCTGTATTTTGTTTCTTTAAATATAGAGTTTGTATGCTCACTAGGTGGGCTCTAGTGGACCTGGAAAGTGACATAAACCATGCTGTCATGAAACTTTCCCTGTAGAAGATCGATACTGAACAAATTGTGCTCTTTTTTAGGAGTGTACAGTATAGGTGGATTTCACTTCAAAGTAGTAAGGTTATATTACCTGTAATCTTAATTTTCCTGAAATTTTCCTGAAATGCACAGACACTACAGAAGAGTTTTATTGCAGATCATATTGGGATCATATTATTTCTATTTTCTCAACCTTAATAGACAACAATTTTTTCCTCTGTATTTTTTGTATAGGAGACTTCCAATAACATCATGGAATGCCAGCTCAGGAGAAATACTTGGTTCCTGAGGGCAACTGTATTGACTTAGGGCTAAGAGTAGGTCTCTGAGTTGTTTTCATATGTTCCTCTTTCAAATCTGCCCAACTTTTCCCTTTGTCCCCAAAGCACTTTCATTAATATGCATTTGATTTCTACAGAACTAGTATTTTTTAATCAAGAGACAATCAGTGAAAAAATCTAGAGTTTTCAGCTGGGAAAACTATGAAAGAATGCTTTCTAATCTAATATCACAGAATTATTTTAGCATGAGTGAGCAACTCTGACTCAATAAAAGATAAAAATGGGAGACAACTATGGCATGCTGGGGTAGAGCAGAGAACAGGATAGCTGAAGGATAACTGAAGAATATTTTGGAAAGCAGCTATACCAAAGTTTAGTAGAACCATTTATTCTGTGGATCAGTAGTCTTTTCCAGGCTCAAATTATTTAAATTCCTTATTAGTTATATGATGCAAATCACACCAGTGATCTATCAGGCACAATTACTTAATAATCTATCCAATGGAAAATTGATTAGCTTTTTCTTTCATTTAGTTGAGAGTGGGCAATCAGATCTAAGCAATAACTTACAAATGTCTGTGTTAGCAGTTCATTAAAATAATTGATTTTGAAAAATTTCTTGAACTTCTCTCAAAGAAGTAACAATTGGCTACACTTGACTGGTGGTTGGACATGCAATCGATACTCACTTGCATGTCTTGTGTTGGTGCTGATAGTCAGATATGCCTCTTTCTTCATGTTGTTTCTCAACTTCAGGGAGAATAACCTGATCTTTCACAGAGCAGCAACTTTCAAAAATACTGTAAGTGGAAGGTCTTCATTTCAGTTAAATCAAGTCTTAAGGACAACTTCCAAATGGAAAGGTAGAACAATATCTACATCTCAATGTAGAAATTGCACATACATTACAGCCATTTTTTGTCAGTAGCATATGGATAAAAAGAACTCCAGTGTTTTCTTAGGAAAAATTGAGAGGAGTCACCTTCAAGACATATATTAGGAGAGCTAGACTATCTTAGCTAGGACCATGCATCTGTACTTAGTTGAGGAAAGCAGTTTATTCTAACTCACAGCGCTGACAAGATTATAGCCCCTGTAAGATGAGTATCGCAAAGCAAGGGTAAGATGCTATAACCAAAATAATAAGAGGAATAAATGCAGGTAAAAGCAATAGAGACCCATTTTACTGAGAGAACTTGGGAAGAATTACTTTTTTGGGCTTGAGTTTGATGCCTTCATGTTTAAAGTTAGAATAGTAAGTAAAGTTTCTTCTGTTGCTATGATTTGATTGTTGTTTCTGTTCTGCCTCTCCCTATTTTGTATAACTGATTGTGTGGGTAACCAGAGATCAGAGATCATATTCCCCCTAAAACTTCATGGAAAAAAGGAAATAGTGACCTAATAATTGACCAGGTCCTGAGTTTAAGACCAAGTACACAGAAGATGATGATGGCTCTTTTTTTTTATTTTATTTTTTATTGTAAAGATACTATACAGAGGGTTACAGTTACATGAGTGAGGTAATGAGTACACTTCCTCTTGAACATTGTTAGCCCCTCCATTGTTTTCCCCCTACCATCCCCTCCCTCCCTCCCTTCCCCGAAGTTCTTTTTTTTTTTTGATTGTGATTAAGTGATTACATAATTTCTAAGTCACAAGTTCATTCTAACTTTCCTGGAGCAAATTGTCTATCACAGTCTGTAATATATAACAGTGTTCACATGTTATACACCATACATGTGATCAGCAGCATGGGGATATTTAGTAGTGGTTCAGCCAGATGAGCAGGAGTTCTTTGTTTCTTAAGTCCTGTTAGTTTTGTCGTATCACCTAACATTTTGGATTTAGCATCCACTTATCAGGGAGACCATGTACCGTTTGTCTCTTCGCTCTTGGCTTACCTCGCTCAACATGATTCCTTCTAGCTCCATCCATTTCCCTGCAAATGCCATTATTTTGTCATTTCTAATGGCTGCATAATATTCCATTGTGTATAGATACCACAATTTTTGGATCCATTCATCTGTGGTGGGGCATCTGGGTTGTTTCCATATCCTAGCTATTGTGAACAGTGCTGCAATAAACATGGAGGTGCACGTGTCCTTGTATATTGGTTCCTGTTGTTCAGGGTAGATGCCTAGAAGTGGTATGACTGGGTCGTAAGGGAGGTCAATCTTTAGCTTTCTAAGGACCCTCCAGACTGCTTTCCAAAGTGGTTGTATAAGTGTACATTCCCACCAGCAGTGTAATAGGGTTCCTCTTTCTCCACATCCCCTCCAGCATTTGTCGTTAGCTGATTTGTGGATGTGGGACATTCTGGCTGGGGTAAGGTGGTATCTCAGGGTTGTCTTTATTTGCATTTCCTTCACCACCAGGAATGATGAACATTTCCTCATGTGTTTCTTTGCCATTTTTATTTCTTCATTTGAGAAGTCCCTCTTTAGTTCCCTTGCCCATTTAGTAATTGGTTTGTTAGGTTTGGGAGGGATTAGTTTCTTGAGTTCCCTGTATATACAGGATGTTAACCCCTTGTCTGATATATTGCTGGTAAATATTTTTTCCCAATTAGTTGGTTGTCTTTCTAGCTTAGTTGCGATAGATTTAGCTGTGCAGAAGCTTTTTATTTTAAGGTAGTCCCATTTGTCGAGTCTCTCTCCAACTTGTTGTGACCCTGGGACTCTGTTCAGGAAGTTCCTTCCTGTGCCTATTAGTTCAAGTGTCTCTCCTACTCTGTCCTGCAGAGATTCAGGTTTAATGTTAAGGTCTTTAATCCATTTTGAGTTGATGTTGGTGCATGGTGATAGGTTGGGGTCCACTTTTAGTTTTCTGCATGTGGCTGCCCAGTTTTCCCAGCACCAGCGGTTGAAGAGGCTGTGTTTCTTCCATTGTATGTCTTTGGCTCCTTTGTCGAATATCAGCTGGCTGTAGGCCTGTGGATTTATTTCTGGATCTTCTATTCTGTTCCATTGGTCTTCGGGTCTGTTTTTGTGCCAGTACCATGCTGTCTTTGTTATTATAGCTCTGTAGTAGAGTTTGAAGTTCGGCATGGATAGCCCTCCCATATTGTCTTTATCCCCTAGAATTGTTTTGGCTATTCTAGGTCTTTTGTTGTTCCATATAAATTTTTGGACTGTTTTCTGTATTTCAGTGATGTACGTCATTGGGATTTTAATAGGAATTGCATTGAATTTGTATATTAGTTTTGGAAGTATTACCATCTTTACTATATTAAGTCGGCCTATCCAGGAGCATGGGAGGTCTTTCCATTTCCTAGTGTCTTCTGCAATTTCTTTCTTTAACTTTTTATAGTTCTCATTAAATAGTTCTTTTACATCTTTGGTTAGGTTAATTCCTAAATATTTTATTTTTTGGGAGGTTATTGTGAATGGGGTTGCTTCCTTTATTTCCCTCTCTTCCTGTACGTTATCAGTGTATAGGAAGGCAACTGATTTTTGTGGGTTTATTTTGTATCCTGCTATTTTGCCGAAGTGACTTATGATTTCTAAAAGTTTGGGGATGGAGTTTTTGGGATCGTGGAGGTATAGTATCATGTCGTCTGCAAAAAGGGATAGTTTAACTTCTTCTTTCCCTATGCGGATCCCTTTAATGTCTTTTTCTTGCCTTATTGCCCTGGCTAAGGGTTCTAGGACTATGTTGAAGAGGAGTGGAGACAGTGGGCATCCTTGCCTTGTTCCTGATTTTAGGAGGATTGGTTGTAGCTTTTCCCCATTAAGTATAATATTGGTTATTGGTCTGCCATAAATGGCTTTTATTGTTTTTAGAAATGTTCCTTCTATTCCTATTTTCTCCAGAGCTTTTAGCATGAATAAATGTTGAATTTTATCAAAGGCCTTTTCTGCATCTGTGGCGATAATCATGTGATTCTTGACCTTGGCTCTGTTGATATGTTGGATTACATTTATTGACTTACGTATGTTAAACCATCCCTGTGTCTTTGGGATGAAGCCTACCTGATCATAGTGTATTATTTTTTTTATGTGTTTCTGGATTCTGTTAGCTAGAATCTTGTTAAGGATCTTTGCATCTGTGTTCATCAAGGAAATTGGCCTGTAATTCTCCTTTTTGGTTGGGTCTTTGCCTGGTTTGGGGATGAGTGTGATATTGGCTTCGTAGAATGAGTTTGGGATAGCTCCCTCCTTCTCTGTTTCTCTGAAGAGCTTGAGGAGTATGGGTATTAGTTCTTGTTTAAAGATCTTATAGAATTCTGCTGTGAATCCATCTGGTCCTGGGCTTTTTTTTGTTGGAAGACTTTTGATAGCTTCCTGTATTTCATTATAGGATATTGGCTTATTTAATTGGTTAACTTCTTCTTTGCTCAGTTTGGGTAACTTGTATTTCTCTAAAAATGCATCCATTTCTGCCAGATTTTCTTCCTTTAGAGAGTATAGCTTTTGAAAGTAGTCTGTTAGAATTGTTTGGATATCTTGGGTACTTGTTGTGATGTTTCCGGTGGCATCCCTAATCCTATTAATATGGGTTTCCTCTCTTCTTTTTTTAATTAATCTTGCCAACGGGCCATCAATTTTGTTTATTTTTTCAAAGAACCAGCTTTTTGTTTGGTTTATTTTGGTTATGGTTTTCTGATTTTCTAATTGGTTAATCTCTGCTCTTAATTTGGTTATCTGGCTTCATCTAGTAGCTTTAGGTCCCATTTTTTCTTGTTTTTCTAGCTGTTTTAGTTGCAACATGAGATTATTTACTTGGTCTGTCTCCATTCTCTTGATGTGGGCACTGAGGGCAATAAATTTGCCCCTCAGGATTGCTTTTGCTGTGTCCCACAGGTTTCTTTGTGAGGTGTTTTCATTTTCATTGAGTTGTAGGAAATGCTTTAATTCTTCTCTGATCTCTTCTGTTACCCAGGCGTTGTTAAGGAGTGTGCTGTTCAATTTCCATGTATTAGAGAAATTTCTGCGGTATGCTTTGTTATTGAGAGCTAGCTTGATTCCGCTGTGGTCAGATAGGATACAGGGGATTATGTCGATCCCTTTGTATTTGCTTAAGTTCCTTGCATGAACTATGATATGGTCTATTTTGGAGAAAGTTCCATGAGCTGCTGAGAAGAATGTGTACTGTGTTGTTTTAGGGTGAAATACTCGGTAGATGTCAGTTAATTCCGCTTGAAGTATGGCCTCACTTAATTCGGTAGCTTCTTTGCCAATCCTCTGGTTGGTAGACCTGTCCTTTGGTGAGAGTGGCGTGTTAAAGTCTCCTAGTATTATCGTATTGGGATCTATTTTATTCTGTAAGTTTGAGAGCATTTCTTTGACATATCTGGGTGCACCAATATTTGGGGCATATAGGTTGATGATGGTTATATCCTCCTCTTGGATTGTTCCCTTTATTAATATGTAGTGTCCGTCCTTGTCTTTCTGTACTGTTTTTAATGAAAAGCTTATTTTGTCAGATAGATGATGGCTCTTTTTATAGCTAAGATCAATACCTAAGTAAGGTTTTTTTTTCCCAATATTCACTTTCTATTGACTAGAAAAACAATGTAAAATAAAATAATTTTCATAAATTGTTAAATAACTGTGAGTTATAAAACAATGAAATTATTTTTGGCATATTGACAGCAGAACAGTTTTTTGATGAAACTGCCAGTCTTTCCTCTGTTAACTACTTACCAATGATGATCAATTTTTTTATTGCTTAAAGAATGATTAGATTAAGCCTAGAAATCACAATAATAACCCTTAAACCGCTACAGAAAATGATCCAGTCAACCTCAATGACTAATATAAAAGAATATTTTCCTTCTTTTTTATTTTCCCTCCCTCCCTCCCTCCCTCCCTCCTTCCTTCCTTCCTTCCTTCCTTCCTTATTTTTTGGATCAGGTCTGGCATTTTTTGCCTAGAATCAGCCTTGGGCTGCAATCCTCTTGCCTAAGATCTCTTATTTATCTGTGATTATAGACATTAATCACAATGCCTATCATATTTATTGAGATAGGGGGTCTCAATGACTTTGGCCCAAGCTACAGGTAAGTGGACTTCCCATGTATAGAGTAACTTCCCATGTAGCAAGGATTTCAAGCTGGAAACAAGTGGGGCTCTCTGAAAGACTACTTCTGAGGGGTAATAACGTCAAACTATCTACCTCCATGGCTGATGGGATGTTAGGACTGGAGAAGGAAAGGGAGAAGTTTTATTTTCTCTGAGAAGAAACTTTAATAAGATGTGTTGCCCAATAGAATTGAGTAAAATTTAGAGAAAAAGAGGACTACCACCAACCCAGAGACTAAATTAATCCACATACAAATTAAGAAGAATTCTTAGTTTTATTCATGTATATCTTTGGGATGGTGGAGAGAAGGATACAGAACTTAAGGGAAAAAGGGTAAAAAAGTGAAGCAGTGAAGCTCACTGGACAATGATGAAAGTGAACTATACAACTTGTGGGTGGAAAGAGGAGGGAGGACCTGGGAGAGAGTGAGGGAACCGAAGACACTGAAGAAAAGAAAATGTAGGGCTGGAAAGGTGGCTCAGTGGTAGAGCGCTTGCTTTGCATGCCTGAGGCCCTGGGTTCGATTCCTCAGCACCACACAAGCAAAAGGAAAAAAGCCAGAAGTGGCGCTGTGGCTCTAGTGGTAGAGCGCTAGCCTTGAGCTGAAGAGCTGAGGGACAGCGCCCAGGCCCAGAGTTCAGGCCCCACGACCGGAGCCCCCCTCCAAAAAAAGAGAAAGAAAATGTATTCATTACCTGACTCATGTGATTGTAACCTCTCTCTATATCACCTCTATAACAAAAAAATTAGGAATTGTAAGATGGCTAGAAAAAATACATCATCAAAGGCAACGACCAAATCCTGCCTACCTCTTTCTCTTTGTTAGAAATGGACTTAGTGTGTTAGTTTTTTTTTTTCTGTGGGACGTGGACACTTTGCTAAATATATGAACAGAATTACATCTTTAATATAAAAATGCCCATGCTAGTTAGTCATGATAGTAGCTGAAGTTCTGACATCATTCAAGAATATAATTAACGGACTCATTAATTAATAGAAGAGGAAAATTTGATAGAGAAAAGCTTTGTGGGAACTATGGGAATAAATACTACAATTTCAGGCATAGGAGTTAGAGTTAAGCATGTTTAATAAAATAATTGCCTAAGTATCCTTAAAGCTGTGGTGGAGGTAGTATAAGAAACAACAACGGATGATGGGAAGGTACAGGGACGCAGACAAGCCTTGAAAGAAATAGAAAGAGCACAGAGAAAAACACCGACATTGAGAGAATTCCAACAGACACAGGCACTCTAATCAGTTCCAAGTACATTAGATTTCTTTAAATTTAATCATGACCTAGTAATTGCAAAGGGTATTCTATCTTTATACTTTTATTTTCTTTCTTTTAATATTTATCTTTATGCAATTGCACAAAGAAGTTTTAATTCAACATGCCAATTTCTGAATATAATAATCTTGGAATTTTATTTGTAATTTCTAGTTAAGCATGGTTCTTTATGCCTATAATCCCAAATAACAAGCAGAGGTAGAAGGCACAAGGTCCAAGACTATTGAAAATAAAAGTTCTGGGAGATGTGGCTCAAGTAGTAGTGTTTATTGAAGCCCTCAGTTCATTTCACAGCATTGACAACAAATAAATAAATTCAATATATAAAATTAAAGGAATAAATTTTAAGCAATAGCAGAAGTAACTCTCAACACAATGCTGAGCTTGCTTATCTTGTGATATTTTAAATTATATTTTTATTATCTTTAAGTAATGAAAGATCAAAGAAATGAGCAATGTTTTATTCTTTAGTGTTTTGTACTAGCCTGTGATGTTACCATAAAGGTAGAGACTTAAGAGCAGGAAGCAGGGCAGAAAGGACTTTTGATTGACCTCCTGGATATGGGGACAGAGTGGATTAATGAGGAGGGAATAAGAGGCAGAGGCAGAAGAGGAAATGTTTGAAAATAAAAACAGGACTGCCTTAAGGGAAGAGCAATTGAGTATAACTGTGTAATGACACAACAGAATTATGCTGGTAATTTCTCCCTGCTGCACATATAAATTATGCAGAGAATGTTGAACTGGTTCCTTTTTTTAATAGGGAAAATTGCCTCTTTGCTCCCAGGCCTGGCAGAGGTGAGAGTAGTGCTGAAAATTATAGAGAAAGCAATGAAGGAGCACCAGACATAAAGAAACCCTGTGCATTGCACAAGGTATTGAAAGATTGCAAAATCTAAACCTGTAATGGGTGAGAGAGAACTTTGGGAAGATATGCATTGCATTTCTCTTGCCAGTTGGGGTGCTATATTGACAATGTATAATAAGCTTGTTAAATAATTAATGACCTTGGTTAATTGCTTGGTCTACCACAAAGTTAGCTATAAGATGATATATTCTTTGTAGGTATTAAAGGTCTTACTTAAATCTCTTATTGCCTTTGTTTAAAACAATTGCCAGCAATGCATCAGGAATATAATTTTGTATAGCACATTGGCAAATAAATATCTTCAAGACTTATGTGGTCTCTTGCTAACAGTTTTGACATAAATGTTTTATGTTTCAGACCTTTGCTTGGAGTATAATTTGCAAAACTATGACAGATGGAAAATGTGAAATATCCAAGGAAACTACATATCTAAGGTTATTAAGTTCCCTACTACTTGTGAAATGGAATTGTATTTATTCTATTTATTTTTATTTCTTTAGTAGAGTTGAGATGTATGTTAAATACTGATGCAAATCATTGCATTACAGACACTTCAGAGAAAAAAACAATTATTTACTGAAAAATGTTAATTTATTGGAGAATATTTATTGACGCAAGATTTATAAGCACTATATAGTAGAGATACAGTATGATAAACAAATGAAAGACATGTGTTCTAGAGGCAGAAGTGTGACACAAACCTCTCTGGGCTAAACTGTGGGTATTGGCAAGGCTTCATTCTTCTGGCTGCACTAGGTACAATCTATGTCTTCCATGTCTACTTTCTAGATTTTGCCCAAATGCCTTGGCTAATGGACCCTGCCAATCTTCATAAACTGTTATTGTTTGAGTGTTTGATTTTTTGATCACTCCAACCTCCTCCTCTGCTCTTTCCTTGCAATGACCAAGGGGTGAAACTCAATATACAACATCTGTCCCATAAGGTCCTAAATTTAAACTCCAGTACTGTGAAAAAGGAATTCTTATGATTACATTATTTGATTTTTCTAATTACTTAGATAAGTCAAAGCATTATCATCTATTTTAATAACAGCTACTATAATATTAGCTGATTAGAAAGTTTAATCTACCTTCAACTTTAGTTCCTTCTTCTGTGAAAGGTAACCGATTTGCAGGTTGCAAAGTTCGGGACATGAACATCTTTGAGGAGCCTTCATTCTGTACAAACAATATGTCCTTCACCACACTGCTGTGAAGATTAAAGGAAGCACCGTGAAAAGTGCTTTGAAGAGTTCTTGGCACATAGTAATAGCAGCAGTATCACAATCAACAGAGACAATGCATATTGAAAGGCGGCGAATGAGTAGTAACACTGCAAGTATCCAAATTAGAATGCATTTAGTGGAACTGTCCATTTGAAGTATTAATGCTTTTATTCTGAGAACATTAGCTCTAGGATAGATCAATCTTGATCATTATCCTATGAACAGGATGCCTATTGACAAGTATGCACCTAGAGAAAGTGACAAGGACACTAGATTTAGAATCACTTCAGATGGATAGAGTAATGGTCAAGCCTAAAAGTTGGACTAACATCCTGGGCATGTGCTCTGAGTTGTAAGAAGGACTCCTAAGTGCTTCATGATTGATTATAAATAAACTTCATGATTGAAGTCTGATAGAAGATCAGAGTATATATGTGTGTGTGAGTGTGCACAGTAGATATGCACCATATATATTTCCTAATCCTTTCACCAGTTTTCTAAGTAGTATGCTAGAAGACAGAACTGTGGTAGATGCACAATGCCTAAATGCTTAACTAACTCCAAGTGAGTATGAGAAAAACACGCAACTCTGGGGTACCGTTGGCTAGTATAGCCTATAGATGGTGTACTGGAACTTTCACAACTCTGGAAGAAAATATTTTGAGTTCACCATGAAGAAATGATAAAATGCTTCACAAAATAAACATATTTCACCTCAGGCTTTACATATTATGCGATATAAACTTATGGTGAGCTTTACATGTACTCCAATAATATGTATAGATTTTATATTTTTATATATGAGTTAAAAGTTAGCCTACAAATAAAAGATAAGCATGTTACTTATTTCTGCAATGCATATGGGTATTAACAATCAAGAATCTACATTTCCCATGTGTGCCTTGACTTCCTTCAAACACAGGAAGAAGGCAATAATCATCATATCCTTACTCCCTCACATTCCGGCAGTAGTTTCTACTGCTTTTGCTGTCACTAATGCAGCATAAGAGGAAAGAAAAGGCAGTATGTACTTTCATTCCCTAACACTTCTTCTTCATTCTTCTCTCTGTTGCAGGTAGAGAGTGGTGTAGCAATATATGTGTCTATCAGGAAGAGAAATTAGCATTGTTGTAGCAAAAATCAAATAAAACACAAACACATGTCCAACTATGAAATACATATCATGAAATTTCACTGATCCTGCAGATGTGTAAATGTGGTTTCATTTTCATTTTATTTGTACACTGTGAAGATGAATGGTAAAACACACATTAGTCATTTAAAATGTAGTGGGAAAAATCCCAAGAGACCACAGAAGAAAAACAACACTTTTTCCTCTCTTTTTGTACAAGCAGCACCATATTTTTATTTTATATTGAGCCTTGAAAATCCTCTGGGCATGAAAGCTATGGAGTCAGATCACATTTGAGAATTACAAGTCCTGGCTCTTCTGGTTATGTAATCTTAGATTGAGTTTCAAAACTCTTTAGCTTTCCTCACATGGGAAATGAAAATTTGGTGGGTTTTAGTATAGAAAAAATTGGATAATTCATGTACTATACTCAGGATAGCATATCTCACATGACTAGAACATATGTTATATAATAATAGTTTTTTACCCAATATATAAAGCCATATCTGATAAATATATACTTTATGAAAGAATTAATGAACTCCCAAATCACTAGTTCCCAGAAATTGGAAAGGCTGGTAAAATACTTTCCATTAAACATGGATTTCTGAACTCCACATCGCTAAATTTGTGATTCATTACTTTTTGACCATTTCCCAAAAATATAAATTTAAAAAGCTCCCTGAATTATTTTAATGGATTCAAGTTTAAGGGCCATTGGACGTTTACCAAATTTCCATACATCCATTTCTTAACTTGTTCCCTCTGCCTGTTTCTCCACGGGTTTCTACTTACATAGATGTTATCCATATCTTCCTTGCCAATCTCTTGTTTCTCATGAACTAAAATAACAGAATAAGCAACTCATTTGTCACATTTTATTATGGATGCTTGGTATAAACACTAAATATTGTACATATTTAGCATTTATTTTAAATACAAAGACCTTAGTAACTTAAATTGTCTTTAAATGATTAATTGTGGGACTTTTGCCCTGGAGATGGTACAATGGAGTGGGAATGAAGGCAAAACTCAACACATGATATGAAGATGTGAAAACCATTCAGGTATAAACAAGTGTGGGTTGCTATTATAACAGAACAGGATGTATATTCTAGGACCACAGATCTGATACACATTCCTGTTGTGTCTATACATATGACTTTTTTATAGTGATGTGTTGGGAGCATTTGACTACTATTTTCTAAATGGATTTGCTGGCTATAGATATTTCTCAAGTGGTAGTACATCTATCTAACAAGTGTGAGGTCCTGAGTTCAGTACTCTCAGGGGTAAATTGTCTAACTAGTGAACAAGGCTTTGAAAGAGAAACAAAGGATGGGTGGAAAATGAAGAGTGGCTTGCCCAAATTTTAAACCTGGGATATGAAGAAAAAGTTCAGTTAGAAAGTGTTTACCCAAACTTAAATGAAGTTTTATCATCAGGGAAGCTATTCGTTCTGCATGATTTTGTGATTTGATATGCAAGCAGATTGTATTTACTTCTACATGATGGCACAAGAACTTATTTTTATCACAACATAAAGTTTAATACTATTCTTATAGTAAGTATACTAAGGGACACCTCTATGATATTCTATGAGGGGTAAAACTTCAGCTGTATCAGAAGATATGGTGACATCAGTGAGGTAGATTTCTATCATTGGGTATCCTATTTTGGGATTAAGCTTCAAAACTTTTTTTTTAATTTTATTTTATTTGTGAACATACTGTACAGAGGGGTTACAATTACATGGGCAGGATAATGCATACATTTCTTACCAGCCTCTTCCTTTGTTTACCCTTCCCAGCCTCCCCCCTCCCAATCCCAATTCCAATCCCAATCCCAATCCATTCCTTTCCCCCCCCCACCTCCGCACCGACGTTGTAAAGCTCGTTTTGGACATGACAACTTGTACTTCTCATTGTTGCAACAGGTCCACCTGTATCCTTAAACAACTGGTTTTTCCCCATCTCCTCCACAAGTTATACTGACATCAAATATAGTGAAAGCAGGGGTTATACTGTGGGGGAGGGACATACAAAAGCTTCAAAACTTTTTAAATACACTAATATCTCTCATGAAATATCCTTAGTATTTCAATGAAAATTAGTTGAGTTAGCAGACTCACATAAATCCCTTTGAAAATCTTCCATCAGCCATTATAAATTAGAAGGGTTCCAAGGCCACTGTGGTCCAGTGAAGTCCTGTTTAAGCTGTGTGGAATGTCTGGAAAGAAAAAATACTGCAGATAAACTATGTGCTCCCAGTTGCACTTGACCTGGGGCCTCCTGCAGATTTACTAATCTAAAGTTAACCTTCAGTGTATTTCTATTGTTCACAGCCCAAACAGATTTAATTGTGTAGACATCATTGGGACATGCCTGCATTTGTGAACACTGTGGATCTATTTGCAATTGCTCAAAGAGTAAAAAGAGAGAGTAGAAGAGAATATAAATCCCACAGTTTTGGTTCCCTTGTGTACATGCGGTTGCATTGGCAGAGAGAATGGTCCAAGGGAGTGATTTTCTTTCCACCAAATGTCACTATTACTTAAATAGACCATGAAAAGTGCAGTGCAACCCAGCAGACATAGTTTCCCAGTGAGTGAGTCTTGTAATAAGAAGCAAGGTCCCTGCAGTGTTGTCCAAATTAACTAAACAAAGAATGATTTCATAGACACTATCTAATACAACACCGAAAAGACTTCTGTAGCCAAAAGGGAGGCTGATTACAGGCATAATTCTGGCAGACACATGAGTCTTCCAATTGGATTCACCAAGTGAGACTATGCATGAACACAGAAGATAAAAAGAATGCTGCAAAAAAGAAGAATGTGAGGTGAATTCAAAGACCATAGAATCTGCTATCACTGTCTTCTATCCTTACCTCTGCCCAGTAGCAAAGAAAGTAATGTAATATATATACATACACACATACAGAGAGAGAGAGACACACAGACAGACAGAGAAAGAGACAGAGACTGAGACTGAGACACAGAGAGAATGTGCCTGAAATCAAGGTCACATAGATACTTGCCCTATCTTTGCTTTCTTGAATAAACTATAGCTATATGATCATTGTTGTTGTTGTTGTTGCTACTGTCTTCATTGCCATCAGTTATAGGTAGTGAACCCAGCCTGTAGGTACTGTCCCTGAGCTTCTTCATTCAAGGCTATGCTTTACCACTTTGAGCCACAACACCACTTCTGGTTTTCTGGTGGTTAATTACAGATAAGAGTCTCAATGACTTTCCTGCCCAAGCTGGCTTCCAGCCTCAATCCTCATAACACAGCCTCCTGCATAGCTAGGATTAGAGATATGAGCCACTGGTGATGGGCCTGTATGATCATTTAGTATCTCAATTTACTTACCTGAAAATTCAAACTAAAGATCTCATCCTGCTTCATTTTTCAAGTGGGTTAGCAATCAAATAACAGTTTGCATGTAAAAACCTATGGGAAAAAAGAATAGCATTATACAAATGCAAGACGAACTGATCTGAATGAAAAGGCTTGTAATTAATTGCTCTGATCATTGATTTTCACAAACAGAAAATACTGGTCAGTGAGACACTAATAAATTTCTTATGAGTTTGTTAACTAAAATGACATCTTGTTTAATTTTTTGGTTAATTCCATCAAAAATGTCAGACTTACATAGAAATGAAGTCTAAAATTTGTAAGACAAAACTTATGTAATAGGATATCCATGGTATTGTGTATGGCCATTAATTTCTAATACCGCCATGCCAAAACATCTAAAGGTTGGTAAGAATAATTTGTTATGGATTGAATAAATCCTATAGTCACATATAATGCTGAAACAAGGATACAGGTTGACCCATTGTAACAATGAGACATTCCAGACACTATGTTGAAAATGAACTTTACAACTTCAGGGTGGGGGAGGGAAGAGTTGGGGAGGTAAGGAGAGAAGGAATAGTAAGGGGGGAAAACAAAGGAGGGGGTAACAATGCTTGATAAGAAATGTACTCATTACCTTACTCATATAACTGAAACCCCTCTGTACAGTATCTTTACAATAAAAAATAAATAAATAAAAAGAGGAATATGCTTGTACCAACCACCAAGCATTTGGTACAAAAGATGTAAGTGATGAATTGAAAGAGATAATTTATATTACAAACAATGAAAATCACAAGTCCTTTAGAGGTCAGAAAGTTTATGACTTTGGTTTGGTAACAACTAACCTCAGAGTTTTAGTTTTACATAAATATATAAGGTGGCAATTGTTAGCCTTGTTAAACCCAGTTGCTTAGAGACAGCTAACTGATTACATGATAGTTGCTATCTGTGCCTGTAATTATTTTGATTACTATTACTGTGGTAGCCCTCTGTGGGACACTGAAAATGGTTATATGCATAGCATTTCACAAACTTTTGCCTATAAAAACTCAATATATATCCCAGTAAAAAAGATTTATATTGTCCCTTCCTTGCCATTCCAATGGGCTCATTTAAAGGATAATACAATTATTTGTTTTCAGCTTATATATATGCTTCCCTTCAATTCCATTATGAAATAGAATCAGAGGTTATTATCAAAGATGGGGGAAGAAAACAAAACCCTTCTAAGAAAAGAATAACAGAGATTGATCCTGTGTGAGCTTCAATCTCATAATCACACAAATGGGTAACTTTCAAATATCCCAATGTGAGAAATGCCAAGGCACTTTATTTCACTTATGATCACATTAGTAAATAATAAATAGCGTGAATAGATTACAATTTTATTTATTTATGCCGAGGCTTAGGACAATCTTACCAAAACTGGCTCTGTGAAAATGCAGTCTAACTTTGTGTGAAGCTAGAGTTTAAACATTTCCACTTTATTCCTCAAACAAAAGAACTCCCAGCAAAGCCAATACACCTGCAACACATAGCTACATATATACTTCCTACAAAAAAAACTTTGTAACTCTGAGCCACAAAAATGGGTGCAGTAACGATAGCAGAAGGGAAAAGGGAACCTAGTCAGCAGCAGAGAATTTGTAATGCCTACCAGGTGCCCCATGCTCCTGTCAGCACGCATGTGTTATTGCCACAGTGTTCTACTATCCTATTACCAGAGTATGTGTATGTGTTTCTTTAAGGTATCATGCTGAGAAGCCAGGGTGGTGCTTATTTAATATCATCTAGGTTGATATTGATAGATAGAGCCTCTATAAAGACAACTACCCAATTTTAGAATCATATAAGGAGACCAAATGTTTTATATTCATAGAGGAACAAAAGCTGTCAACTAGGAGAGAAGAATTAAATTCACAGGGAGTGATCGTTGCAAAAAATGTGTACGAAGGATTACTAAATGTTCTATTTATAAGCTTCTGGTTGAGTAAAAACAATGCAAGGTGGAATAAACTGTAGTCTTATTGGAAGATATAAGATTTGGAGGAGAAGTAGGAGAAAAATGAGGAAGGGGTAACAAGTTGGACAAGAAATGTACTCACTGCCTTACAAATGTAACTGTAACCCCTCTGTACCTCAACAATAAAATTAAATTTCTAAAAAAATACAGAGCTTTTGCATGTTGTAGACACCCCTCCATTTGTTTTGAAACCATCCTGAAGAGTTTTCTGTCTCTTTGATCTTTGAGAAGTTGCTATCTCCTCAGTCTCCTTTCATTTCTCGTTTATTTGCAGAGTAGTGAGAAGATATGTGCACTTCCATATTGGGTTCTTCTGGGACATTTCTTGTAATGTCTCTGTTAATTGACATATTTATTTCTGGGGAACTATCTGTACTCAGGGACTCAGTGTTACTGCAATACTAGAATTATTTCTGTGCATTGTACTTTTCTTGCTTCACTTTAGTAACACTATCAAGAGCATAAGATAAGCCTCAAGAGCATAAGATAAAGAATCTGTAAATGTCTTGTTTTTGGTCCTTGTAATGGCAAACAAGGTACTCCATGACATGAATCATGTCCCAATCTTTCTTTCACTTCAGTCAGATTGTTGATGAAGAGTCTCACTAACTTTTCCAAAGCTAGCATCAAACAGCCATTCTCCCAATTTCTGGCTTCTGAGTAACTGGGATGAGCCAATACACTTACCTCCTTCAGTGTACTTCTTTTGAGTATTAAACATACTGAAACAATGAAAACATTCCCTGGACATGAAAAATTTACCTCAGATATTTTCAGATCTATACCTTTACCAATGCTATCTTAACCATCTCTTCTTTCTCATATTGTTTGGCTATTAAAACTTTGTTCTAGCTTTTATTTAATTAAAAATTTCCCATGGTATGTATATTATCCTTAGAATCTTTTCTCCTCGCCCTTGAAACAGTGTGTAAGATATAGTAAATTCTTGGAAAATTGCAAGAATTAGGTCTATGGTTGGTGAAAGGAATTGTGATAGTTTCTCAAAGGTGCCCATTATTTGACTCAATAATATCTCAATTTTTATGTTCACATTTGTCCCTCAACACATTTTATTTATATGATGGCACAGCAGAAAAAATAGATAATTGAAAGCATTTTGATAGGCTCATCTAAAAGTCTACATAAATACTGTGCTCAGGATAGCAACATAACAACCATGATTGGAAGTGATATAGAAAGTTCTAGGAATTGAGGTGGATTTGTGCAGAGCAATCTATTTTCTTCCCCATTCTGTAGTATGGAGTGCCCCCATCGGGTACAAGGTCAACATTTAAAAAGAAAGATCTCCCAGCACCACCCATGTTTTATAACAGACATATTGGATTTCTTCCATTGATTTCAGATCTTTTCCCTTTCCCTCAAAATATCTTGCCCTTATTCTATGACAGTGGCTTCTTTTTTTACTTCACTCTTTGGATGTAGTCTTCTTCTTTTTCCTTTTAGCTATGATTTTCAGTTGCTTCCCGAGATCTTGGTGATGCAAAAGAAAAGACTTTAAGGCCTCTTCTACTCTGAAAATAATATTCCTGTTAAGCTTGACTCAGTCCCTGGAAGAAAGAATTGGATCCATTATCTTTGTTCCTCTTCTTAGTGATCACCTGAAAGCCACAGCAAGAAGACCAGCTTGATAGGGCGAATGCCTACAAACTAGGGAGACAGCTGGTGGAAGATGTGTGTTTATTTGGTGTCTTGTCCTGAGACTCCAAACAGCTAAGGAGTAATAGGTATCACCTTGGTCTGAAAAGGAGCATATATGAAATAACTGTAATCACAGTGACATGAAGTGAGTGCAGACAAAGGAGCTGAGCATTGACCTTAAGAAACCATGATAAGAATGTGGCTAAAAAATACATGCTCTTTTTTCTTTCCATTCCTAGTAAATAACATTAAATGAAAGAAAACCTTACAGAGCTTTACAAACATTGAGAAAGTAACTTCAAAAACATTTTTATAGTCAGACAATATATGGTCATTATAGGAAAAGCTGGTTTCTCAAAAATTACTTAAGGACATTAAAATGATACATAAGACATATTTACAGAGGACAATGGTAGAGTCAGTTGTCCATTCTTGAACGTGGCTATCTATCTACTACAAATACTTTGAAGAAAATGTTTTAAGCTACTTAAAACTGTTATCAACTTAAACACTGCTGGGTGACATCGATTTTATTCTTTGGAAATAAAAGTAAATTATCTGTGTTCATTTCCTTAATATACACCTTATTCTAACTTTTGAGGTCTAGGGTTGCAATTAGTAAACTGTGTTGGTTATTTCAATATTGTTATTAGCATGAGTTAATTGGAATTCTAATTGAAAAAGGGTGAACAATGTAATAATCCAAAATTCTAGAAGTGACTTTAATTTTATAGTGCCATTGATATCAACATGACAATAGCTTTTCATATTTCATATTGTTAGTCTGTATAATTTCCTTATCTCTTGGGGCTGCTGGATTATGATCTCTAATGGCAATGTTAATATGCCTCTGAATAAAAATCAGAATTTAAATTGCTATTAACTTCCACAAAATTATGTTTGGTGACTCAGTCAATATTGATAACCATGATTTGGTTGCATCATTTTCTCATCGTAGGAACATACATCAATCCTCTTCACTCTGAAAAAATGTTTTACCATAATCTTAAGATCTATTCTCCACATATTTTTCCTTTTAACATATATTAGAAATATCAAGTAAGTTGAATCCTACCCCCTACTAATTAAAATTATTCTGTGTACCTGAGCCAAAAATTATCATGAAGAATTATTTTAATTACTTTAATGATTTAATTATTTTATATGATTTAACTGCTGATTAAGAAAGACAATGTCAATAATGAAATTAGCAGAACTAAGAAAGATTTCGCTTGGTTCAAATAGATTCCTTTTCTTCTAATATTTATCCTTTCATGTAAACTTAAACATAATATCCAGGAAATCCATTGTACCTAATTGTCAAATAAAACATTGAGCATTTTTCTCCCTAAAGATTTCCTGAGACACTGAGAATTCCTACCTGTTCTTGGGTTAAAATCCAGGTCTTGAGCTAGCCAGGTTGTCTGCATACTTGGGAGCCATTTCTGGCAAGTTCTTAGACACAAATGAATTATCTGAAAACGGTCATTTTTTCATTAAAATGCCATTTCTTTTGTACTGAAAACTTTAAGGCATTTTGCTAATTAAAAGGGAAAAATGCTCATCTTAATCTCTTAACACCAATTTAGTTTCACTTCACATTTTTATCAGACACTGGCAAAAATACACTGTTTATACTATTTGCTAAAAGGCAAAAGAAAGAGTAGTACTGAATGTAAGGTCTTCAATTGTAATTTCCTAAGCCACCCTAATTTAAACTGTATTTGATGTTGGTGCCCTGCATCTTGTATATAAACTTCTCTAATTTGGGGAGGGGAAGGGGAAAAATGCTTAAATAGGGATACAGGTTGACCCATTGTAACAATGAGACGTGCAAGATGCTATGTTAAAAAATGAACTTTACAATTTAGTGGGGAAAGTGTAGTTGTGGAGGTGGGAGGGAAGAGATGGTAGGGGAAAAACAAAGGAGGAGGCAACAATGCTTGCTAGAAAATGTACTCATTACCTTGCTTATGGAACTGTAACCACTCTATACAGTATTTTTACATTAAAAAACATATTTAAAAAGTACAATTTCTCTTTCTTCAACAATAGTTTTTTTATTTTCTGTTTTTGTTTTTGTTTTTAGGTAGTAATTGTTAGGATAGTATTTTCAGGGACAAAATTGTATACTCATTTATATTTGAATCTGATCTTTCTTGCACACAGAAAAAAAATGAATTGAGCCTAAATTATTTCAAGTCATATCAAGGTACTCATGTACATGTATGTATTCACTTATTCACTGATTTATCATTAAACAAATAGTTTTCAGAATCATCCTTACTTTGGGAAGGAGCTTCCTTTTTATTACAGGTAACAGGCTGCCAATCAAATATTTCCTAGACCTGGGAGTTAAACATCAGAGTAGAGGTTCAGGAATTTGATAAGAACCACACTTATTGCTAACAAAAGTGTTATGTGAGAAATAAATCTGTTTTGATCCTGGGAAATCTTCATAATAGACACTTGAAGACATCAGTAAATTTTAAAGATGGGAATATGGTGCTTTCAAGTGAACTGTTTTCCCAAGCTCATGTGTTACCCAATTCAAAGTGAGGGTTACATTCCAGGATTTCTGGCACCCAAACTTATTGCTACAAAACATAAATCATTAACCCAAGGGAGTCTAATGAAATGAAACTGTTATAAACTTTCTGCATAATGTTGCAAGTATAATATTATAAGGCAAACAAATTCGTGTAGTGTAAAACTACCTTTCATTTCATTTTATGAGAAATAGACATCTTCTGCACCCTAGGTGTACAGCTATTCACAGAATAGATATTTTTCTTGATGTGTGAATTAAAATAAAATTCTAAGTAATACTATTGAGTTACAGGATCAAATATATAATTCACGCTGTTATAATATATCTATAGAAAGCAATGAGATTAGCCTCCTGTTTATAGGAAAAATGTATAATTTGGACTCAGAAAATAGATTACACATTAAACTGTGTGGAAGCTCAAAAGATTGACAATATCCTTGAAACACATGTGTATTGCAGTTCAGTTGCTGAGGACATTTCTGCTTTTAATGGTACTGAGAAAGCCACATTCAATAATATATCTTCGAAAGTTCTGAATGGGGAAGAAAGAGGTTTCATAGAAATGTACCTTCCTCTTTCAGATGACTGCTGGATCTTAGATTGACCTAAGCAATAGCAGGAACTCTCTTGATAGCAATCATTGTGACTGCAGGAGTTTCTGGGGGATTATTGATATTTGAGCTCAGTTGTTAATTAAAAATGCCATTCTATTTCAAGATGTGTTTTCAAGATGAAAAAAAATCTCTGTTTTTCTTCTTGATGGTTCACAATACTAATTAATGCATAATGAGGAAACTTATCCTAGTTTGACAACATGTTCTTGGAAAGGAGCTTGAAAGGGACTTCAAAATAATTATCTAAAACATATTGTAGCAAAATTATAGATTCAGAAATTAAATCAAGCATGCTAGAAATGAAAACATATTTAAGACCATGTTTTCTTGTGAAAAATTAGAAGAAGTAAACATCAATATATGCAGTGGATGATGACAAATAATGTGTGACACACACACACACAAACACACACATATATATAGTACTCAATGTAAGTATTTATATCAAAGTAAACATTAAAGGGAAAATATCAAGATAGCGATATTCACACTCATAATTTTTCAAATTCACTAAAATGCCACAATGGATCATGTGAACATGCTATAGTTTCCCTGACTATACTAAAAAAACTGCTACTCTCTCTTTGAAACTCTCACTTTTGAGAGTTAACTTTTTTGTCCTGTCAGAGGATGAAAAATGAATGAAAAAATGAGATGAAAAACATGAATGAAAAATATTTGAATTATCTGTTTATTGGTGTGGGGTTGCGGTGGGCGGGGAGTGTTTCCTAGACTTTTTACCTTGTCTTCTGTGCCCCAGAATTTCTGGTTTCTAAAATCATTAAAGCAGTTCTTCCTGGTTTATTAATTACTCATGGGGGGGCTATTTTTGAAACCCATTGTTAACCAGTATTAAAAATAAAATTGTTGCCAGGTGTTGGTGGCTCATGGCAGTAATTTTAATTATTCAAGAGACTGAGATGTGGAAGACCAAAATTCAAAGCCAGACAAGACACAGAAGTCTTCAAGAATCCATTTCCAATTAACCAGAAAAATGCTAGCCTAAGAATCCTTGGCTCAAGTAGTAAAGCCTGAGAATGAAGCTAAACAAGTGCGTGCCTGAGTTTAAGCCATGGTAGATACACACAATTTAATATATATATATATATATATATATATATATATATATATGGTAGATGGAAAAAAGTTACAAGAACAATTCATTGTTATCCAAAGCTATAATCTTTAATTATTTTACTTCCTTTTAGTATTATGCTTGTGAGGTGGTTGAGGCTCTTTATGTGTGAATAGTAAAAGTGTCACTAACAACCAGATACTGGGTTTTCCTTCCTCTTCTTGCCCCAAGCAACTTCATTCTGTTTACAGTGAACTTGTGCACTCTCTAATCTCTCTCTGCAGTAAGTCATGTTTCCTCTGTTGGATCTTCCAGATATGTCCTAAATTCTCTCAACATGACTGTTACCAAAATTTCCCCTTTATTTTCAGTTCTTACTTTGAGGTTGTGATTGTGAACAATGATCATTTCTTTTACCACTATGAACTGTAAGCTTGCCCACCTGCATTTGTTTGCACATAATTCTTTTCATACTTTATCAACACACACACACACAAATTGCAGAGCCCTTCAACTTGTACTGTCATGGACAAAATGCTGCCGATACTTTCCCAAATCCTTGAGTACATTTTGATATCCACCCAAGGTGCACACATAATCTATTCCTTACATCTCTTTTTTATATTTATTGATGAATATTTAGGTATTTTTATTTGTCTGAGATTGCCAATATAAAAGCATCTAGTTTTTTAATATTTTTATACTTCTCTGAATACTAATTATCATAGTACAGTTTATTCTGATGAGGAGAATTTTCACAGAGTTTAATTGGACTGAAAAAGATCGTAGTATTTTATACTTAAAATATTTTCTTTTCTTGCCTATTAAATATTGTTGACAATCATTTTCTCTTAGTCTAGGAAAAGTGTATGGCTTCCATTGCTGTTTTTATGAAATCAGCAGGCAGATGATAATAGAGATCTTTTAATTGAAGTACTAGTGCTTAGTTTTGAATTTCTTTCTACTTAATCTTTTTGAGATTGGTTTGACTTCTTATATCTTAGTGTCTTTCATCATTTCTACAAAAATTTCAGCCACTAGATTTTCAAACAGAAACTTTCCTCCTCTGCTGAAACTTCAATAGAATTGTAAATTCTTATCATTTCATTCACCATTTCAATATTATTTAAAATCTTTTAATGTTTCAGCTCTTTTTCCTTCTGTGCAGGAGGCATTTTCGATCATCTCTACCAAGTTATTTTAAGTTTATCACTATTTGCTTTAGGTAGACTTTTATCCATTGTTGAACAAATTCAATTTTTTCTACCCATAAATTGTGAAGTTATGTATTCTCAGAAATTTCTTCTCTTTCTTAGGAGAAATAAAGCCTCAATTTTCTTACTTCTTGGATTACTTAAGTTATCATTTTACTATAATTTCATATTTATTATATTTTCATAATATCATATTTACTATAATTTCATATGTCATAGTGGGATCGTTTTCTAATGTTTCCTCTTCTTTTGCTTAAAGATTAACATAACTCTTGTGTTAAATAAGGCTTCTCAATCTTAGCTCTATTGACCACTTTTTTCAGGAAGGTCTTTGATGCTGAGAACGGTTTGTGCATTGTAAGGTTTAATTGTAGCCCTCAGTTGTTAGAAGTAGCTACATCCCAGGATTCAGAGGAAGATGGGGAGGGAGAAACAGGAGGCTAAATGAGCTCTCACATAGATAGCAATTTTAGTGTTCCAGTGAACAGTCCTAGCCTAGAGAATCACACCAAGTATGCTATCACAGTACAGAGAGTTTGACCAGAGAGGGAAAATCCAGGCAAGTAGACAGATCTTAGCACTTGCCAGTAGCCTCACCTGTGGAGGCAGCAGTGGTAGCGGCAGCAGCCATAGCGGCCATGCCTACAGAGAGAGTCCAGGACAAAGGTGTCAGATGTGGTGGGCAAGTGAATTCTAGTCAACACCAGCAAGAACTGACAAGGAGCAGATATCTTCATCCTGCAGATTGCAGATCAGAGACAACCCAGGAACCAAGACCCTGACATCCTCACTCCTTCTCAAAAAGCAGAGGAAGGAAGGTGGCCCCTCTCCCACCACCAGAGAGCTCCATCTTTGATACTGACAAAGGCCTGGCTGAGCAGTTAGCTCTAACTCAGGCCTTAGAAGAAAACAAGAGTCATTTAGCAGGTCACAGGAATCTAACCTGACCTGCCAGGCTCAGCTTCACCCAGGGGAAAGTCACCAGAGAATGCTCCGCCCCCAGAGGAGGGGCTTTCTTCACTGGGTAAACAGAGCCAGAGGCTGCCCCTCCTTACAGCAGCCTAGACAAACAATTGAAACTCAGTAAACACAAACCCTGAGAATGGTGCCAGGCTGGACTCTGTGAGTGTCTCAGGAGCTAGTCTCTCAGAGAAAAGCAGTATACTGTTTGCTGAAAGGCCTCAACCCTACCCAAACCTAGCTTCATCACAGCATCTCCAAACTAGAGGAAACAGCCACCTCCCTCTTTTGTGATAATCAAAGTAGATGGTGCTCCCACTGAACTAGCCTGGGAGAAGAATCACAAAATCCTGGGTAATGCAAAGCATTTTTCTGCCTGCTCAAACAAACTGACTTAAGAAAACAATCAAACCACAGGAAAACTAAACACCACAAGCAGACCAGGGACTCCACCAAGAGACTGGTTCTGGATACAGGGGAGATACAGGATCTTCCTCTCCCTTCCCTCCCAAAATCAAAGAACTCTTTTTTCTACCATTTTTTAAAAAAATGGTTTTCTATTAATTTTTTTTCTCACAAAATTTTTATTTCTGGTGTATATGTGTGTGTGTGCTTGTGAAAAAAAACTCTTTTGAACTTTTGGTCTTTTTTAAAAAATTCTTTTCTTTTTTTTCTCTTTCTTTCTTTATTGTGTGACTTAATTGCTGGTCTGCTCATACCCAGATATATACCCGTCGTTGATTATTAGACCTTATCCCACATTGTGTATAAACTTAATCCAGAAATTTATTACTCAATTCACAACCTCTTAGGCTTAGCTTATTTAGTAGCAGTATAACCTCTTTATACCTATATAATTTTCAAGTATTCGAAATTTAAGAATTTTTATTTTTCATGTTTCCTTTCTATCCCTCCTTCCTTTCATCCTAACCTTTTCCTCTCTCAATATTATTTCTTTATACTTACATAATTTTTAAGTGTTTCACTTTATAAATTTAAACTTTTGTTTTTCATGTTTTCTTGTTTTTTTTTCTTTTTTAATCTCTCTCCTATTATTCTATCCAATCCATTTCCCTCTTTGAGTTTAGGACTTCGATAAATTCACTCTCTTTTTATCTCTCCACATCCCTCTAATCCTATTTTTCCCCACATTACTCCCTAAACCTAATATTTTCTGGTTTGCCAAATCCTTCTTTGCTATTCTTAGCCTATTAATCCATAGTTGTTTGATGTTGAATAGATTGTTTCTGTTGAACGAGATTGTATCTGCAGCCATTTTGGCAGTTCAACTACAGGACTGTGGTTGATGCTTGCCTTAAAATAGCGTTCTAACACAAAATTGGTGTTACTTTTATACCAGATATGCAGAACAAGCCAGAGGAACACAAGAAAAATGGCAAGTCCTGGTATCTCAACTCCCACTCCTGATAATCAGGTGACAGAACAGTTAATGAATAATCCAGAGGAGAGTTCTCAAAAAGGTCTACTGGTAAACATGGTGAATGGAAAGATTGAAAACCTGTGAAAAACTCAGTGTGAGCATGATAGGAAGAAGAGGCAAACCAAAATTAATACAGGAATCTCATGAGCTTGAGAAAGCTATTCAAAGATTAATACAGGAATTGTGTGAGCAGGATGAAAACAGCCAAAGAGAAATAAAAGAATTGCATGAGTATGCTGAGAACAGTCAAAGAGAAAGACAGGAATTTTGTGAACATGGGAAGCTAATCAAAGAATAATACAGGTATTGGGAGAGTGGAATGAGGAGAGACAAAGATCAATAGAGGCATTCATGGAATCCAGAAACAAACAGCTGAAAGAATTCAGGAAGACCATAAAGGGGATTCTGAATGGAGCTGGACAGAAGGAATGAGAGTCCAAGGAAACCATAACCAATCAACTAAGTGATTTGAGAATAGACTTTCAACACCAAATTAGTGAAGTAAAGAAGTTCATATAAGATCTAAAACAAAGCTCGAAAAAAGAATTTGAAGCCATCAAAGCCAACCAATTAGAAGGAAAATAAATAAAAAAAAACCAAAGTAGAAAGACTTGACAGTAGATTAGACCATGCAGAAGTTTGAATCTCTGAGATTGACGACAGCCTAGACAATATAGAGAAAGAACATACAACTATCCAAGACAAATCCAAGAAATATGATAGGTCTATTCAATATTTGGAAGACACCATCAGAAGGCCTAATCTGAGGATAATGGGTGTAGAGGAGCACCTAGAAACAGAAGTTAATGGTCTAGAAAATTTGTTTAACTGGATCCTAGCAGAGAACTCCCCAAACATGCAAAAAGATAGGCCTATTCAGATACAAGAAGCCAGAATCCCAAATAGCCCAGACCAGAACAGTACATCCCACTGTCACATTATAAACCACACAGGATCAATTCAGACCAAGGAAAGGATCCTTAAAGCTGTCAAGGAGAAAAGTTAATCACCTATAAAGGGAAACCAATTAGAATCACCTCAGATTTCTCAGCAGAGACAATCAAAGCAAGAAGAGCCTGGAATGATGTATGCCATGCCCTAAAAACAAACAACTATCAACCAAGAATATTGTGCCTAGCTAAACTCTCCTTCATAACTGAGGGTCAAATAAAAACCTTCCATAGCAAAGAAAAACTGAAACAATATATCTCCACCAAATCAGCCCTACAAAACATACTTAAAGATGTCCTACACATAGAAAACCAACAAGGCTGCAAGAAAGGCCAAGAAACCGAACCCAAACTGAGAATCCAAGAACCATAATTGTCTCAGCCCCTAAGAAGGCGGATAAAATGGCAGGAACTCCCAAATACTTCTCAGTCCTAATGGACTTAACTCTCCAATTAAGCGATATAGACTGTCTAGTTGGATTAAAATGCAACATCCTTCTATCTGCTGCCTTCAGGAGTCACACATTCCACATAAAAATAAACATTTTGAATGTGAAAAGCTGGAACAAAATCTACCAAGTAAACGGCCCCCATAAACAAGTGGGAATTGCAATTCTAATATCAGATAAAATAGACTTCAAATTAAAATTAGTGAGAAGAGATAAAGAAGGTCACTACATTCTAATTAACATATCTCTCCTTCAGGAGGATATTACAATTCTAAATATCTATTCACCAAAAAATGGAGCACCTAGATTTATCCCAGAAACACTACTTTCCCTCAAATTTCACATAGATCCAAAGACATTAATCGTTGGGGACTTTAACACACCACTTTGCCTACTAGATAGATCAACTCAGCAAAAACTCAACAGAGAAACCACAGATCTAAACAACTGCATAGATAAAGTAGATTTAACAGACATCTACTGAATATTTCACCCAGCAGGATCAGAATACACGTTTTTCTCAGCAGCACATGGAACAGTTTCTAAAATAGACCACATTTTAGGCCACAAAGCAACCTTGTCCAAATTCAGAAACATTGAAGGTATACTTTGCATTCTCTCTGACTACAAGGGAATAAAATTAGAACTCAACACCAAAAGTCACCAAAGAAAGTCCTGTAACACATGGAGGCTGAACAACATACTATTGAATTACCAGTGGGTCATGGAAGATATTACAAAGGAAATTCAAATGTTCATGATATTCAACAAAAATGAACACACAAATTACCAGCTCCTCTGGGTTACAACAAAGGCAGTACTCAGAAGCAAGTTTGTAGCTCTTAGTTCCTAAATCAACGAATTGGAGAGATCTGAAAACAACAATTTAATGAGACATCTGAACCTACTTTAAAAAGAGCAACAAGCTAAACCTTAATCCAGTAGATGGAAAGAAATAATTAAAATTAAATCAGAATTAAACGAATTAGAATCCAAAAAACCATAGAAAGAATCAATAAAACGAAGAGTGGTTCTTCAAAAAAATTAACAAAATTGACAAACCTTTAGCAAATCTTATAAGAAAAAGTAGAGAACACCCCCCCCCCAAAAAAAAACCCTCAGAAATGAGAATGGAAACATCACCATAGAAACAACCAAGATTCAGAACATTATAAGAGAATACTTCTCAAACCTGTATGCTAATAAGTTTGTGAACCAGGCAGAGATGGACCATTTCCTAGCAAATACCAACATGCTGAAACTAAACCAAGATGATTTAAACCATCTTAACAGCCCCATATCAAGCAATGAAATAGAAACAGCAATAAGAGACCTCCTATCTAAAAAAAGCCCAGGACCAGATGGATTTACAGTGGAATTCTACAAGGCCTTCAAAGCAGAGCTCACACCAATACTTCTCCAACTCTCCAATGTAATTGAAAGAGAAAGTTCACTACCAAACTGTATTGATGATGCCATCATAACCCTCATCCCAAAACCAGGCAGGGACTCATCAAAGAAAGAGAACTATAGACCCAATTCTTTGATGAACATCACTGTAAAACTCCTAAATAAAATTTTGGTGAGTCGACTTCAACAATTCATCCCAAAAATCATACACCATGATCAAACAGGATTCATTTCAGGGATGCAAAGCTGGTTTAATACACACAAATCAATTAATATAATTCATCACATCAACAGGAGCAATGATAAGAACCATATGGTTATCTCAATAGATGCAGAAAAAGCATTTGACAAGATCCAATACCCATTTTGATGAAGACTCTGGAAAAATTAGGAATCCATGAAACAATCATTAATACAATAAAGGCTGTATATGACAAATCGACAGCCAGCATAATACTAAATGGCAAAAAACTAAAGCCATTTCCTCTTAACTAAGGAATGAGATAAGGATGTCTCTCTTCACTTCTCTTCAATTTAGTATTAGAATTCCTAGCTACAGCAATTAGACAAGATGCAAACAAAGGGACCCAAATAGGGAAAGATGAAGTAAAACTCTCCCTCTTGTGTCTTGTATTTCAAAATTCCCATGGACTCCACTCCCAAATTACTCAAGCTGATTCAAAACTTTGGCAAAGTAGCAGGGTATAAAATTAACCCTCAAAAAATCAATAGCTTTGTTGTATGCCAACAATGAGAAAAGCACAGCTGAGATCAGGAAAGCAACTCCATTTGTAATACCCCCACAAAAAATAAAATACCTAAGAATTAACTTAACCAAAGAAGTGAAAGGCCTCTATAATGAAAACTTTAAAAACCTGAAAAAAGGAAATCAAAACAGAACTGAGAAAGTGGAAAAACCTCCCATGCTCCTGGAATGGAAGAATCAACATCATGAAAATGGCAGTACTTCCCAAGGCTATTTACAAATATTCCAACCTCATTCTTCAAGGAAATAGAAGAGGCAATCCAAAAAATCATATGGAACAATAAAAGGCCCCGAATAGCAAAAATGATCCTTAACAAGAAGAACAGTCCTGGAGTAATACCAATACCAAATTTCGAACTCTATTACAAAGCCATAGTAATCAAAACAGCATGGTACTGGCACAAGAACAGACCTGGGGACCAATGGAATAGAACTGAAAACCCAGAAATGAACCCACAGACCTATAGCCACCTAATCTTCAATAATGGAGCTAAAAATAGAATGGAAGAAAGACAGCCTCTTCAGTAAATGGTGTTGGCAAAATTGGTTAGTCACTAATAGAAAACTAAAGTTAGATTCTTATATATCACCCTGCACCAGAATCAACTCCAAATGGATCAAAGATCTCAGAGTCAAAGCAGAAACTCTGAAAACATTACAGGATGGAATAGGAGAAATCCTAGGTCTCCTTGGCTCAGGCTGAAATTTTCTTAATAAAGACCCAGGAACAAAACAAATCAAAGAAAGGTTGGACAAATGGGATTGTATGAAATTGCAGAGCTTCTGCATGGCAAAGAACATAGCTAGTAAGATCAATAGAAAGCCCATGGATTGGGAGATCTTCACTAGCCATACAATGGACAAGGGTCTCATATCTAAAATATACCTTGAACTCAAAAATTATATCCCCCAACAACAAATTCTCAAAGAAACAACTACCCAATAAATAAGTGAGCTAAAGACTTAAAGAGAAACTTCTCTGAAGAGGAAAGAAGGATGGCCAATAGACACATGAAAAAATGCTCAACTTCCCTAGACATAAAAGAAATTCAAGTCAAAACAACATTGAGGTACCACTTCACCCCATTTAGAAAGTCTATAATCGAGAACTCTAATAACAACCAATGCTGGAGGGGCTGTGGACAGAAGGGAATCCTACTGCATTGTTGGTGGGAGTGTAAACTTGTTCAACCACTTTGAAAAGTAGTATGGAGGTTCCTCAAAAGACTCCACATAGAGCTCCACTATGACCTAGCAATCCTACTTTTGGGCATTTATCCAAATGATCACAAACAAGACTATACTAAAGCTACCAGCACAACTATGTTTAATCCAGCATTATTTTCCATAGCTAACTTATGTTACCAACCCAGGTGCCCTTCAGTAGATGAATGAATCAAGAAAATGTGGTATACATACACAATGGAATTCTATGCCTCCATCAGAAAGAATGACATTGCCCCATTTGTTAGGAAATGGAAAGACTTGGAAAAAATTATATTAAGTGAAGTAAGCCAGGCCCAAAGAAATGTAAATCCCATGGTTTCCCTTATTTTCAATAACTAGTTTATGTCTGAGACAAGAAGAAATGGTCAGATAAGTTGATGTTAGTACAAATAAACCCCAAGGACTCAAATGGTTTTTCTTTCTTGCTATTGTTTCTAACATATTTATAAGATGATTTTTTTTGTTTCTTTGTATCTGCTTCCCCCACTGTATAGCCCCTGTTTTCACTGTATTTGATATTGGTATAATTTGGGGAGGGGAAGGGGAAAAACAAATTGTTTAAATAGGGATACAGGGGGACCCATTGCGACTATGAGATGTACAAGACTTTATGTCGAAAAACGAACTTTACAACTTTGGCTGGAGGGAGGTGTGGGGGGGAGTGGGGGGGAATTGGGAGGGCAGGGGAAAACTGGGAGGGTAAGGGGAAACTAAGGAGGAGGCAACAATGCTTGATAAGAAATGTACTCATTACCTTGCTCATTTAATTGTAACCCCTCTGTACGGTATTTTCACACAAACCAAAAAACTTATCAATTAAAAAAATAAATTCCCCATAAAAAAAGAAAAAAATAGAAGTAGCTACATCCCTGGCTTCTACTCACTAAAGTTCAGTAACACTTCATCTAAGATTCATCATTATGACAGTACACAAATTTCTCTTGGCAAACAAAAAGCCCAGAAAGGACAAACATCCCAACTGAGTGTTCCTGTATTTTCAAGACGATTGGAAAGATGCAAAGTAAAGCTATCCCATAAAATATATTATCTGTAGTTCTGAAAACTGTGAAGGGCAAGAAAAGTAGAGAAACACAATAAAACTGCGCCAGATTGGAGGAAACAAAATGAATGTGATATGGTTTTCTTGGATGAAATTCCAGAAGAAAAAAAAAGTACCCTTTTGTGAGTTATTGAAACTGGAATGGTGTCCATGGATTGAATGGTAATACATTAGTAATAGTTTTCTGAGTTGAAGTTTGCATGCGGTTTGTGAAGGTGATCTTTGTTTCTAGAATGCACGCCTGGTGTTATTTTGGGAATGGATCACTAAAATATATCTCTGGTTTGCTCTGATTTTGTTCAAAAGATTTGCTCAAAAGATTGATTAAAAACAATCAAAGAAAAAGGAAAAGAAAAAGCAAAGGATAATGAGGTAAAGTATTTGGTGTAGGGGAATCCACATAGGATACAGAATTCTGATGGAGGTATACAATGGAATTCTATGCCTCCATCAGGAAGAATGACATTGCCCCATTTGTTAGGAAATGGAAAGACTTGGAAAAATTATATTAAGTGAAGTAAGCCAGGCCCAAAGAAACTCCCATGGTTTCCCTTATTTTCAATAACTAGTACATGTATAGGAAAAGCAGAATAGGCCAAAAGCTATGTACATATGACATTATAAGATGATCTTCAGTGAAATGAACCCCAAGATAGGGACATAAATATCTTTTTTTCCCTTGCTATTGTTTCTAATGCATTTATAATGTATCATGTGATTTTTTTTGGTTTCTTTGTGTGTTCCTACCCCAACGCCATAACCCCTGTTTTCACTGTGCTTGATGTTGGTGCCCTGCATCTTGTATATACACTTCTCTAATTCGAGGAGGGGAAGGGTAAAAACAAAATGCTTAAATAAGCAACACAGGTTGACCCATTGTAACAATGAGATGTACAAAACACTATGTTGAAAATGAACTTTATAACTTTGTGGGGGGTGGTAGTTGTGGAGGTGGGAGGGAAGGGATTTGAGGGAGAAAACAAAGAAGGAGGCAACAATGCTCAAGAGGAAATGTTCTCATTACCTTTCTCATGTAACTGTAACCCCCCTGTACAGCATTTTTACAATAAAATCATACAAAAAAAGAGTTCAACTGTATTCGCTGGCCTTTTATTAAGACTCAGTTTAATCTTTCAAAAAAAATTCTGTACTCTTTCTCAAGTTCTCTTTATGTTTAAATTCTTTTCCAATAGTTCACTTAAATAAGGCATACTTCTCATATTACAGTGCATTGAGGAAGGACTTGGAAAACTCATGGGCATTTGTTGACACGTAAATGAAAATGCACTAGAGGTGTATGACAAACTACCGTAATAAATAATAAGAACAAATAAAGTTAGAAAAACAAGTCTTCAAGTTTTGCCTTTTGATGGCCTTAGTTATCAGTCAGCTAGTTATTTGTATGTGATATTCAGTGTCTCTTCCATTTTGATGCTGTGAGCTATCCCCACTGCTTCTTAGAGTACTTAACCATGCCCAGTGCTAAGATTCACCAGTGAGAATGAGAAGCAACGTAAGAAAATCTGAGAAGGCATTTGCATGGTGTGAGAAATATATGAAAATAAAGTAATATATGAAATAAGTAATATATGAAAATAAATATTCATTTTCCAAAATGCACAGAAAGTATATTTCTGCTTATGAGGCATGTTAAATGTCAGAACAAAAGAACATTTAAAGGAAGAAAGTACTACTGTGTTACTAGGGTGTATAGTATAGAAAATGCTGAAAGTGAATTGAAATTTACCCAGTTCCAAAACAAATGAAAACATTCCAGTTATAAGGAATGTGCTTATATTGAGTGCTCTTTCTCTGTCCAAATCAAACCAATTGAAATTAAATTTCCATGATATTTGATCTTCTATACTAAATAGATATAAAGTTCTATAATAAAGCTATCATTTTCTTACATGGAAAATATGTGTTTTATAAAACAGTATTGTTCATTTAGTAATTCTGTATGGAAACTATTTTATATACTTATAAATAAGATCAGAGCTCTGACTATTTTTGTTAAATGTAAAAGCATTGACTGTGCAGTGATACTTAGTAAATACTATACTGAAAATGAACTGTATAACTTGTAGGAGTGGGGGATTGTGAGGAAAAACTGGGAGAAAAACAAGGGAAGAGCTGATACAGCTCAAAAAGAAATGTGTTCATTACTTATGTAACATAATCCCTGTGTATATAATCTTTACAATAACAATAAAAAATAAAAAGATAAAAATTATTGATGGTATAGGGCATATGCTGTTAGCACAACCTGGGTAATGATAAATGCATTCTTAGATAACAAATGACAGTTGGTGAAAATTATCAGACTCTTGATTGATGAAAAGTGTTCTATGACTTTATTCCTTAAGTAAAATTATTTGATTTACTGGCATGAAAAAGTCTTTATTATGTTACAGGTGGTAAACACAGTGGGTAAAAGCCTCTGGCTTCTAGTAAGCTATAGCTTATTTATTATTTTTTGAGACAAAGTCTTGCTGTGTAGCGCAAGCTGTCATTAAATTTTCAAATCTCCTTACTCAGCCTCCCACGTACTGGGATTGCAAATATATACCACCATGCCTAGCTATGATATAACCTTGCCATTATTAGTTGTTAGTTTTAGGAAAAAAAAACTATTTCTCCAAACTTCCGTTTATCCAGCTATAGATAGCACAGTTATTATAACAGTTACTACATTATACCTTCATAGAGACATTTTAAGGACTATTTTTGATATTTGTAAAACATTCACAAGATAAGCCTGTGAGAAGTTATATATATTTAAATCTCACAAATATTGGGTGTTCATCTGTGAACTTTTAAAAATAAATGCTTCTCTAATAATGTTTTAGTGTTAGATAAATGGAGATTTTTTTAAATTATTATCTTTAAATACTTGTACATAAAGTTCCCATTCTACAAAAGAGTATATGAGTACAAAGTGTCTGACAACATTGCCACCCATCTCTCCTAACCCATCCCTTTTTTCACTTTTTTCTTTAATTGAGATTAGGTGATTACATAAATTTCACATATTTTACAGTATTGTAGAATAGTTATATTTAGTTAAAGTCACAAACACATTTTAACCTTCACAAGGAAAATTGTCATTATCATGGTCTATACAGTTTGTGAATTCTATAAGCTTTGACAATACATGTTATTTTTTCCACATCAGGTGATGTTTACATTTCTTTCCTTTTGCTTAGTGTAAGCTATTCCCACTTATTTGATTTCTCTTCCTGGCTTCCCTCTGTTGAGTGCATATATCTACCATATATATGGTCAAGAACATGGAGTCCTTTAATAATGGTATGACAAAATGGGTGGCTATCTTTTGCTTCTTGAGTCCTGTTACTTTGTCATATGTTTTTGTAATAAATGGAGCTTTTATCTGTCAATTACAATAGTAATATATTGGCTTCATTCACTTGGGTATAAATCAATGCTTCTATATTATTTTAAAGAATATGTTTTGATGGGGATCAGGTGACTCAAATCCTCTAGGAAAGAAAACTAGTCACTAGACATTTATGACAAAATTTTTACATTGAAGTATATTGTTGATCAAATACAGAAATTCTTGAATCATTTCAAACCTTTTTTCCTATGTTTTATTGGTTTACTATGTGACCATTTTCAGTTTTCAGCTAGGCTAAGGTCTGTGCTATATTCTTCACAAATCTGGTCCTCTGCTCTTTACTCATATATGCTTCCGGTGTGGATTTTTCTTCTCTCCCTCCTATTACTTTCTTTCAAATTCCTATCCTTGTTTGAGGTGTGTGTGTGTGTGTGTGTGTCCCATTTTTAGGAATTATTTTCTCATTGAATGAGCTGAAATTATTGGTTCTATTTAAAGCATCCTCCCATACCATATTTACTCAGTGAGTTCTCTTCCCCAAGAATAATGTGTAAGACCCTCAAGAGAAGGCACTTTTAAATCTAGAAATGATGTGCATTTCTGTGTGGAAAGGGCAGAAGACAGTCTGAATCCTCTGAAGTGGCTGTGTTTTGTAATTTTTACTAAAAGTACATTATTCTCATGTACCTAAGCATATGTTCCCTTATCTTCCTGGTTGCATTATTGATGAAATATGAGCTCCTCAAAAGGGCATAGTGGATGACAGTTGTTCAGAGTCAGTTGTTCAGTTTCACATTGGAATTGTCTTCATATAAGGTTGTTAATGATAGCTATAAAAAACTCCATTGGACATTTTGCTTCAATTTTACTTATACTTCCCTTATTCTGCTCTTTAGAAAGTGCTTAAAGACAACACCAAAATCACACAAAAGACAAATAAATGAATGTATACTGTGTGTGACACGTGGTACCATGAATAGTACATGCATGTTGAACCTGTCAGCAATACTCATGACAATCACCATGGCCTGGTGTTATTTTCAACCTCACTTTAGATGTGTAACAGAGTCTACGATGTACTAATTATTGTCCAGTACTCTTTAGTAATGATCAGAAATTTTCATTTGCCTGATTCTAAATCCTATTACCCTCTAGGTGCTTCCTTAGATTGTTTTCAGAGTTGAATGAAATAGCATTGGATACAACTGTGAGAAAACTTTACTGTACCAGTTTAGCATGGGCAGTGTCTACTAAAAGTGTCCAACTAATGATAGCTACTTTTGTTGACACTGTATGCGTAATTTATGCCATTTTCAATGTTAAACATCCTTGAACCATCCATGATTCATGATCCAAGTTAGGAGGTCTAAGCACTCATCCAAATTTTAGAAAAATTGGTCAAATTCAAATTTTGATTCATTTGATTCCACCATAAATGGAAGTAAAAGGATGTGACAAATATCTGTCAATTCCTAATGCATTTCCATTTGTCTCTTAGACAGACTGAGTAAGCTATGTTGATTGATAGGCTATGGTTTTAAATGTACGTTTAGAGAATAGTAATGGCAAATGCTCTAGGAAAAAAAACAAGTGAACAAAAAACTGTTCCTAATTCACACCATTATAAGATCAATGTAATATTATTAGTAGAGTTGAAAGCAGAACAATGACTGGAGTTTAA
This sequence comes from Dipodomys ordii, assembly GCF_000151885.1. NCBI lineage: Eukaryota > Metazoa > Chordata > Mammalia > Rodentia > Heteromyidae > Dipodomys > Dipodomys ordii. The sequence continues at coordinate 14,644,345 of NW_012267241.1, read as the reverse complement.
GCTCCATTTCATAATAATATGAATTTTTTGAGACTTTTGTAAGCCTTAAATGTTACCAAGCTTCTTTTGCCTAAATTGTTGTACAAGTATTTGTACTAGTGGTGGTGTTTGCTTTTGTTGGTTGGTTTACGTGGTACTAAAGGCTTCTTCAGGATGTTGGACTTGCTAGGAATATCTTCTCTTACTTGAGCCATGCACTCAACTTATTTATAGTAGCTATAAAAAATTCAACAAGCACAGACACACATACACACACACACACACACCACTGAGTAATGTCATTAGATTCTGTTTTATCATATTTGATTACAGCATTTAAAATAGCCACTTGATACTTAGCTCATTGAGCACTGATAAATTACCATTATATGCTAAGATTGTATAAATAGGTGACTAAAATTTCTGTAGCACTCATTAATTATTTCATTGTCTACAGAAAGTTCTAATGAAACATTCAATCAGTTTGATATATATATAAAAATATATATTAGATATAAAGTTGTAAAGGAAAATATTATGGCATATTTTTGGGAAAAGTCTATCCTCCACATTAGTTTTATATTAGTTTTATTTTTATAGTAACTACTATTTAAATATTATACTACATTCAGTCAATTACATTATTCACTTACATAGCAGGATTTTCGAAATTTTTGCTGTACCTATATTAAAAGAAGGTTCATGCTTCATATGCTAATATGGCAACAAAATAATAGTTATACCCACAAGATACCATGTCTGTTTTAATGTACCAGAGTTGGAATGACAAAGTAACCTACTTTCAATCTTACCTGTTTTTAAAAATTTTTTAAATTTAAGTTTCATCAGAAATATGTTTTGACTGGAAGATGGACTGCAAATAATTAAAATAAAAATAATAATCTTTTTCTTTGTCTTTTCTGTTGTGGGGCTTGAATTCAGGGCCTGGGCACAGTCCCTGAGCTCTTTTAGCTCATGGCTAATGCCCTATCACTTTGACCCACAGCTCCACTTCTGGTTCCTGAGTTGTTAATAAGATTCTCACAGACATTTTGCTTGGACTGGTTTTGAACTGTGATCCTCAGATCTCAGCCTCCTGAGTAGTTAGGTTTACAGGTAAGTGTCACTGGTGTCCAGCTGAACATCTTTATTAAAAAATAAATAAAACTAAAGGCATCATATACTTTCTCACTAGCTAATACTCATTGTTAACTATTTGTAGTAGAAATTGGTTTTCATGGTCACCAGTGGATTGAAAATTGGAAGCAGAACTGATAACACTTTACAAAGTGCCTACAGTCCAATACACTCTTCCTTTTCTGAATTCTCCTATACTTTTATGGTACCAAAAAGGAACCATTCAATGAATCAGTTTATGAATACAATGCATCTTGGTCGATGTCATCTGGTTTATCATTCTCCCCAACCCTCTCAGTTCAACACTGTCCCCACCATTTTCTTAGTATCATAGGAAATGCATTGGATATTGGGTCTTTATTATCTCTGCTTCTTCTCTTGATTCACCCCCTTGCTTAATTCTTACCTCTTGTTTTCCAGTACCAGTTTCCTTGTACTTATTTCGTTGAACTGATAGTTTTTCTAAGGAATTACACAATTGAAATTCTCCCTTGAAAATATTATATTCCAATTAACACATTTATTTTAATCCTGTACATGTTAACTTGCACATTTATAAATTAAAGTGAAATAAATCAGGCACAGAGAGACAAAGGATGTTCATTTCATTTCATGGTGTCTACGACAGAGAAGAAGAAATGGAAAGACAGACACAGAGACAGACAGACACAGAGATGGTGATCCCAGTATGCTCTTCTAATGCATACTTTCATTTGACTTCACTTTTTTCCACTCGATTGAAACTCCTAAAAGTTCCACCATTCCAACATACAGCTACATGCTGGAGACAAAGTCTTTAGGATCTGAGACTCTGGAGATCATTTAAGTTCTAAACAAATACAAAAATATAAGCTGAAGGAAGGAAGCCCTAGGAAAGAATCAAAAGGAAAAGCTGAAACTGAAAATCACCGTTGATATGGAGAATGGCTATTATGAGTTCTTTAGCCAACTGGACACATCCAACAAGGGTCTTCAAGGTATGCTTATGAAAAAAAATCCCAAAAACAAAATATGAGGCAAAGAATGAATTGGGAAAAATATTCTAAACATCTAACAAGTATGAAGCAAATACAAAGCATACAACACATACATAACAGAAATATCAGCAGCAGCAAAACAGAAGCAAATGAAAGAAATGTTTAAAGTAACTATGGCTGAGAGTTTACCAAAGATAACAACAGAAACTAAACAAATATTTAAAAACAAAATATTAAAATAAGCCAGCATCTAAAATGCTTTGAGCATGGAAGAATAACAACATGAATAATATTTAAAAATTGTTGATGTGGGGTTGGGAAAATGGCTCAGTGGTAGAGTGCTTGTCTCCCATGCATGAGGTTCTGGGTTCGATTCTTCAGCACCACATAAGCAGAAAAAGCTGGAAGTGGTGCTGTGGCTCAAGTGGTAGAGTGCTAGCCTTGAGCTGAAGAGCCCAGGCCCAGAGTTCAGGCCCCAAGACTGACAAAAAAAATTCGTTGATACACGCTAATAAAGCAGAAGGTATAGGATTCAAATATTCGTAATGATAAAAAATCCCCAAACTTAGATTCTCATATTAGTTGAAATCCTGAAAAGTGAAGAGAAATGGAAATGTGTTCAGATAAACAAGGACTAATGGAATTCATTTCCAGTGGTGGTGATGCCTTGAAAGAAATGTTAAAGTCCTGAGAGAAAGAAAAATGATAAAAAAACCCATCAACTAAAATCTTTAGGAGAGACTAGCAGAGAATGAAAAAAAAACACCTTAATTTTCTGATATGTGATTTATTGACTGATGGCTCAAGCTAATAATCACAAATCTATATTGGGTAATTATAGTACATGGTTCAGTGAAATGAAATGCACAACAGTTGTATGTTTAGGGGTGTCAAAACAAATTCCCAGTAGATGAACATGTGTATTTTAAAACCGAGGGTAAATATACAAAAAATACTAAAATAGACAAATGTAATCTGTATACTAAAAGGAGAGAAAATGGACTCCAGTAAGATGCTCAATTAAAATAAGAAAAGGCAGAAGGTGGGAAAAGAGGTACCATGTTAACACTTAATTAAAAGAAAACTGGAGTAGTCATATTGATTTCCGTCAAAACCAACTTAAGAAAAATCTCCAGGGATGAAGAAGGGAATTACTTAATGATGAAGGACTCCATTCTCCAAGAAAACATAAAAGCTCTTAACACTTCTGCCTAGAACAATATGATGTCCAAATATATGAAGCAAAAATGAATGAAACTACAAGAACTTCACATGAATTACCTGCTTTATCAGAGAATTACCCCTTTATCAGAGATTGACAGGTGCAGCTGGCAGGAAATCATTACAACACAGTATTATTATGCAGTATTGTCAGTATCTTCTTGGCACTAAGATCTGAGACAGAATTAGCTTCGTGAAAAAGAAAGGACAGTACCTATGTAATTCTTGTCCAAGTCTCTTCTCCTTGTTTGGATCTATCTTCTGTATGGTAGCAAGATTTGTAGTGTTCCATGTGTAATATCTCTTTTTGTAGAGACTGAGTAAACAACTTGGATAATATAAATGTCTAGATTATTGAAAATTACTTTTTCTCAGATATTGCATTACAGAAGACTTGGTGGGAGAAAAATAAATCTGAATATATTCTGTTTTACTCTTTTTCTAGTTGGGGACTTCTTTTGTTTCTTTTTAACAAAGTTATAATTGAAACAATTAGGCTAAATATACATAAATACTAGAAAAACTCTCTGAAAATTTGGGAAAATGTATATAAATCCTAGCGTGGCAAACAACATGTGAATATAAGCCAGCTGCAATCTATTATTGGACTCTGTGTTTCATTCTTTCTGTAGATTATTATTATCTTTAAATTATGTTTGCTCTCAGTGTTTATCACATCTGTATCAGCAAACTGGCAAGGCAGAAACACTACACAAATCTAACCTCATTGCTTACATGATCATGCTATACAACTGTTATTATCCTGTTGTCTTATGGAGTGAGTAATTTAATTGAAGCAGAATAAAGTGTTTTATTTTATTTAGTTGTAGGACTTATAGAAGTTGACTGCCAAAACTGAAAAACAAAATTTAACTATGCCTTATTCACATTTAGTCAAGCTCATTTTGTTTGCATGGTATAAAATTTTCCAGTGAGAAAATCAAAATTAGAGGGGAAAAATATGGTATAGCTGTAAACAACATTTATTATTGTACAAACTACTGTGTAAATACACAAACATATTATGTAAGGATTCCAATAATGGATGCTTTCATTTTAAATTTAGATAAATGCAATGCAATGAGTTAAAGTTGGCATTATGGTAGATCACTTTCAGGTTACTTAACAAAATATGCAGATCACATCTTTACTCTTCTCACCCATCTCTCTTAGACTCACATAATGTTTTTCTGTCTAGTTTTTAATAGAACACTGGCATTTGGATGTTAAATATTCTCACTATATGAACATCATTACTATTGGCGAACAGAGAAAAAGCAGATTGCTCATGAACTTTTTGGGCCTATAATATTCAGGACTAGAAATATGTCATGGGTCAGATTACAGGCAAAGGACGGAAAATTTTCAGCTGTTTTTATAATGAATCCCAATCTCTAAGCTCAATGTGATCAGGATGAACCTTAAACTTCTTGATAGAACTGTGGGCCAGTAGCTCAAACCTGTAATCCTAACTACTTAGGAGGCTGAGATCTGAGGATCATGGTTCAAAGCCAGGCCAGGCAGGAAAGTCCTTGAGAATCTTATCTCCAAGTGGCACTGTGGTTCAAGTGGTAGAGTACTGGCATTGAGCTGAAGAGCTCAGGGAGAGGGCCTGCTTCAGAGTTCCAGCTGACGATTAACAAAAGAAAAAGACCTTCTTTATGAAGGGAGGTAGCGAGCTAGTGTGCCTACACAGTAGTTATAATTTATTGAATAATTTTATGAGCAAATAGTACAACTTGGATGAACTATAGCATGGGAAAGTATTAGGTAAGTAAGAGAAATCTTTGGGAATGAGCACCTCAGGGTTCATGTACTCCACATCCTTATGCTTGTGTGTGCTCAGTTAGATATCCCCAAATACACTGACACAGTTACCAGTCTATATAGGTAGCTAATTCCCCACTGTGTTGTAATTATATTATTAGAAATAGTTTTAAAAATTATTCAAATAATTACAACTTGTTATTACAAATAGTTTTAAACAGACAATCTGAACGCAATTGTCTATAAATCTTTAGAACAAAGTCGCAGAAGTAGGTTATGTAGATCAAAGCTTTTGTGCACCTAAAATATTATAACCATAGCATAACACAGAATTTATCTACAGTATATATGTATGTATGTATGTGTGTATGTATTCATTCATTCATTTATTTACTTATTGTTTTAGAGCCTAGATCTAGTGTAGGGTCTATGGATACCAATCATGAGCTCAGAGTGGTGCCACGTTGTAACTTAGATTTTAGTTTTCAAATGAAACTGAAGAATATTGAAAGGCATTTTGAACTGGCCAACCAATTTTACTCACGGGTTCTTTTGTAATTATCTTCAAATGTAATTCTGTGCAAGTGGATGGGCTTTTAACTTGTTTTTCTTCCCACCCACATATCTCCTGTGTCATCACATGTTTGACTCTGATCACTGGGAAGTTGCTTTCCCTGCCTTAGTCTATGTGACCCTCTAGAGTAGTGTTAATTTACTGCTTTGTCACTCATTTTACCTTGCCATCAGAGCTATGAGCCAAAGTATTTTATACCAGGAGGTTTTATGCCAATTTGCTGCTGGTCCATGTCAGGTATGACTTACATACAGCCTGATAAAATACAAGTCAATACAGTATGAGCAGAAATCCTAAGGGAAAAATATCTTATGGCAGATTTGATTAACTCCTTCCTATAGAACTGTTACTATTTAATCACAATGGAATTCTCAGTTATTTTATCATGCCAATTATATTAGTTAGATGGATATTTTCAGTACTAATTCGTCATGATTTATCTGTTGTATAATTATCCTGTGTTTTCCACAGAGCATCACTTGCTTTTGCTCATGTTATTCCATAAGTTAGTTATTTTAGTAGCTATTTTAATTTTCAAATAAAACTTTATTTGTATCTGATTATATTTTGCCAACATCTATGGTCTACTAATATTATGGGATTTATTTTCCTTTTTAAAAAACTTAGGACATAAGTAGATAGCAAAATTTCAAATTTGATGTACAACTTTAATTTATCTTAGTAATAAATATTTTGATTATGATAGAAAAGACACCAGTAAGTTAAACATATTTTATTGACTATACATGTGTAAATATTATATGTATTTTGTTCATATGACAAAATTCATTTATAGTTGCTCAAATAATTCCATGGAATTTTCCCTCTTAGATTATATGTCTTACCGTTCCAACAATTCACAGATAATCATGTCAAATAGGAACTCCTTTGTACTGAATTTGTCATGCTTTCTCTCAAAGAATATAGTTTTTACATATAATGTACCTGGGTGGTTGAGCAGAAATTAGGAATTAGTCCTTTATCCATAAAAAATTAAATCATGCATCCTGTCAGATTGCTCTGTTGCACAATAATACTCTCTATCCAAATGGCTTTACAATAAATGTTGTTTCTTACCTCTTCCAATTCGGTGGGTTGATTGTGCTGGGTTAGTTGGTTCTTCTGCTTACTTGCCTCTGGAGAATCAGCTGATTAACAGGTCAAAGAGGACTTCTCACAGATTTTGCCATTGGTGCTAGACACATAGCCAGATCTGTAAATAGGAGAACTTTGATTCTCTTTCTTAGAGTATTTTTCTGTGACCAGGACTTCTTAGAGATGCAGTAAACAGAAATTTCAATTCCTCATAAGGTCTATGCTTAGAAGCCCCTAAATATCATTTTCACCTACCTTTGACCACTCAGAGCAAGTTATATAGCTAGCAAATGTCAAGGACAAAGGCTAAAAGACGTATACTTGTTAGAAGTAGTGTGTATACAGAGTATAAGAAAAAAATTAATGGCGAAGTTCTCCAGTCTACATTATTATGCCCTATATGTAAGAAGAAACTGTTATGGCAGAAGGAATACACAATGATAAATGAAGTCCATAATGATTTTAGCATATACTGGTCTTGTGCTTAAATGAAATCATGTGAATAAAATATTGGAAATCTATTTGAGTGCTGTACTTCCTAGTTATATTCTTTTAGAGACCCAGGAATTCATGTTTGCTCTTAATGTATTCATTACTTGATAACTTGAGAAGGTATTTTTTGAGTTATAATTTTTAAAATATATAATTTCAAGCATTTGATTAAATGTAATTATTCAGCTATCACTGTTTTGTGATAAATAATTAAGAATATAATTTGGGGATTATATTCTAATTTATAGTTTATTAATTTAAGCCAATTAAGGAAACTAGAGACCTAGGTTAGCCAAATGAGGACTTAATTAAGAACTTATATTCCAGTGTCAACAGGAAAATACATTACTCATTAGAGAGTAATTTCAGGGCAGAAAAGATAATAAAATCTTTTAGAAGAGATTACATTTTATTTTACTTTCATTTCAGCTGGGAAGAAATTTATTTTTGTAAGATTTTTAAACACCCTTATAGAAAAATAATATTTACAAGCTAAGAAAACACAATGTTCAGATTAGAGTGATTTTAGTGTTAAATTTCATGTAAATTGCTTCTAAAAGTGAAGAATATAATATAAAAAACTATTGAAATGAACTCCAGGAAATAGGAACAACAGAGTTTTTATCTTCATTGTTGTTTTTGTTTGCTTTTCTTTTTTCTTCGTTTGCTTATCTATCTTTTGGAGGGCAAGAAATTGTGGACCAAGGGTGAGCAAAAACAGCATTGATATTAACTAGACACTAGTTTGAAAATGAATAATACAACTTGTGACAGGAGGGAAAAACTGGGAGAAAGTGAGGGAAGGGATGACATCCCAAAAGAAATGTACCTGATTCTTTACCTGATTTATGTAAATGAGTTTTCCCTCTGTATATTACTTCTATCATAATAATAATAAACTTGGAGCTAGGAAGGTGGCTCAGTGGTAGAGCGCTTGCTTTGCATGCATGAGGCCTGGGTTTGATTCCTCAGCACCACATATGCAGAAAAAACCGGAAGTGGTGCTGTGGGTCAAGTGGTAGAGAGCTAGCCTTGGCTGAAGAGCTGAGGGACAGTACCCAGGCCCAGAGTTCAGGCCCCACAACCCAACAATTAAACACAACACAACAAAACAAAAACACTTAAAAATAATGGAAGAATGTTCATGCATAATTAGAGAAGCTAACTCAGAATTTCAAAACTTAGGGCAAGCACTCAGTGGTATTTTCAAAAGCAGGGAGATTGTTAGGGAAACTAAAACAAAACCTTTAGCAAACCAAACCCAGTGTAAGTAGTTACATGAATCAGTCTGGAAATTGTTGAAATAATACTTTTTTAAAATAGGAAAGTGTTAACAAAAAAGAAAGCAAGTTCTTTTGATAATTAATAAAATTAATACAATTTCGACAGAGTCCATAATAAAAGAAAAATAAGGCAAAATTACCAGCATCAAAAATAAGAGAGTTCTCATCACTACAGATAACACAGACATCTATAGTACAATACAAAGCTTTGCTTTCGGTTTTACCAGTAAGGAGCTTGGACATTGTCATACCATCCTAACAGCAAATGAACAAAAACAAAAATAAAAAAAAATGAGCCAACTGAAAAATCAATAACTCTGCACCAGTCTGAGGAAAGTGGTATCACAGGGGAAACATCGCCTCTAGTGTTGGAAAAACAGATAAATACCTAGAGCTACAGTTTCTCACAGCAAGAAATCAAGCAGGAAATTCTGGAGGTAGCAAAGCTGAAGGAGGAAAAACTCTCTCATATGTCTAACAGAGGCAGTAAATTTTTTTCTTAAGTAAGAAAGAAAAACAAAAGAAACATTTTGAAATACACCAGATACATCATCTGATTCCTAACCAGGCTCATCAGGGGAGAAAGTGTGTTTAGAAATACTGAGATTTTTAACTTGTTGACGTTTCATTGGAGCCTAACTTACAGAGCAGAAGGAAATAAATAACCCAACTCCCTCCAGCCATAGTATCCTACCTTATGTGGGTAGGTAGGTGAGAATATGGGAAAAGTACTAGCAAACTTCACAAACCAGGGTACAGATTCATTACAAAACTGAAATCTAATCATTGGGATAAAAAAAATGTTTCCCTTCCTTCCACATCTAACTCATTCATCACTAGAGTATTATAGTTCAGTTTCCCTAGTGTATTGTGCTCTTTTTTAGCACAAAAATCATAGTTTAAGGGAAACAAACAAACCAGAAGACAATAATTAGATATGGCAGAAGTATAGAAATTACCAGATAGGATACTTTTTAAAGAAAAATTGAATCTATATTGAGTAAACTAAGGACTTATAAGAAAATGTACGCAATGCAGAGAGTTAATGTAAGCAGAGAGATGGAACTTTGAAGGAGCAATAAAAATGCTGGATCTAAAAAGAAAGATAATGTAAAAGAAATGAAAGCCACATTTGATGGCTTATTGGTACTTTGGTCTGGCTGGGGAATGGACAACCTTCACTTGAGGCTATGATGCTTTCAACTCCAAAACTGAGTAGTAACAGAAAAAGAAAAGAATATCCTGTAACTGGGGCATGATTCCATATCATATAATATATGAACATTATGAATACAAGGAGGAGAAGAAAGTGAAAGGAGCAGAAACAGTATCTGAAGCAAGAAGAATAACTATTTCCCTTGGTTAAATCAGAAATGAAACCATAACTCAAAGACCAGAGACAAGTCAAAGAACAAAGCAAAGTATACTTAATTTCAGAGAATCAAGGTAAAAGAAAATCTCTTGAAACTAACCCATGAGTCAAGGATAACAGAAAGCAAAATAAGAATCATATCAGATTTCTTAGAAATCATTCAAATAAGAATAGTTATATAATTATGGCAATCCTTACTAAATCATGTACTTGAAACATGAACTTTATTATATATGAATTGTACCTCAATTAGACTGTTTATAAAATTGCACATGAATATAAAGAAATTTAAATATTGGAATTATTCCAAATAAATAAACATAATAAAACATCTCTCATCAGTATACTCAGTTCTATTGGATTATTTTTGTTCTTCTCTATTTTGAATCTATCATATGTATTCATGAAATTGTTCTGAGCCAGAATCCTAGAAAACTATAGTAAGTCTAACAATTCTATCTGAAAGTTCTTTAAAGGATATCAACTTATAAACTTTTACCAATAACCTATTTTTGAACCACCAGTAATTCATTGTACCTACTATAATAATTTTCAAAAGATTCTACACATAATTCTAGCCCATAGAATTTAGAGGGTCCTCCAGGAAAATAATAAAGAGAAATGGTTATATTTTATAATAAACTGAAAGGTTAATTAATTTCTCATGAGGATCAGTAATACTGGCAATACGATAAATAATTTTCTATAAGGATACAGTGGTTTTTATCAGTGCATGCTATGAAGATAAAGACATGCAATATATAATATGCTGTGCAAATGCAATAGACAACAGGCACTAATGGAGGTCTCCAAATCTCCTTGGCCTTACATAGAGGAAACTAGCTTAGAGAAACCTAAATGTGTTTTCTGTTTTTAAATCTTCCACTACAGTTTAAGAAATGTGGAGAGAGATTCGAAATTATTTCTGAAAATTAATCTTTTAGAATGAAATCCTATAATATTTTACAATGGCTAGCATGGGAAATTTGAAAATAACTTGGAGTACAAAAGAAATCCCAAAATTTTATTTTCCTATTCTGGTCTTAGAAAGTAAAATTTGGATTTATCAAGGTTGATTTACAACTTGATCAGATAATGCCCATCAATGACACTGAATATTACAACTAATGATTAATGATATTGTGGTAAATGAAGCATTAAAGTATAAAACACAATTGTGAGGAACTCCAGCTCCTACACAAGTAAGAAAATCAGTGTTTTTAGTTAACTAAAGATATGGTCAAGTCAACAAAAAGCACATAAGATTTTTCTATTGAAATATGGAATCTCTGCTCTATGAGTTTATTACATAGGAGGTTGAAAATAACCTTTTACCATAATTCATTAAGAGTTCTAAAAGCCAATTTATTCTTTTAATAAAGAAAAGGCCAAATTCTAGTTTTTCATGAGTGTATTTTCACATTACAAGTCTACAAAGTCCTCTTAAAATTCTTAAAGGTGAGCTTGTACCACAGAGAGAATATTGCTGAATTTTAATATTGCTTATAGATTTCTCTTCAGAATTAGTAAAGAGAACACATGGACATAGAATGCCCTTTCCTCAAACCTCTTGAACTTGCTAAAGTTTCTAATGCTGCAAGTATTCTTAAGGTTTCAATTTTTGGTAGGGCTTTCTCCCTTCCCAGCCCCCCTTCCCAGCAGAGCTGTGACATACATCTTACTGTCCTCTCAGTTGGAACTCCTGATTCATAGGCTCTGGACAGTCAGGTCTTACCCTAGCATTATACCTTTCCCTTCAGACTGCCATTGTATTGTGAGATCTTTTGGATCTCAGGATTTTGAGCTAATGTTGAATGATAACACTTATTTTCTTAGGTTTCTGATTTAAAGATGGCAAATGAGAACCTTCTTGGCCTTCTTAATTGTAGAAGCCAAATGCAATACATCTCTCTATATCCAATTAATTTTTGGAAAAACTTGATTAGAAAAACATTTAGTGGAATGATAATTTCCTGGATTTTGTATGAATTTTTGTTAAACATTAAGTCATCAAAGAACTTATTTATCTTTATTGTAAACTGAAAAAAAAACCTGTAAGGAATATTACAATGTACGGTATTGATATTTTTTTCCAGATTTAGTAAAAATACTTACATTCACAGAATAAGATACAAAGTATTTTCTAAATCATTGAAGATACCTTCTAATTATAATTCTACAACTTTAGTCATCAGTCTAAAGAAAATAAAGACTCTCAAAATCTCTCCAATCTGAGGCTAGTGTTCTCAGTGACTACAGGTATAATTTATTTGAGATAATAAATAGATATACAAACAAAATAAACAATTCTCTCATCTTACTATATAATACAGACACAGTAGCATCTCTCTAACAGCAATAACTAGGTAACCATGTATTAATCCAAACCTTGTATTATTCCTGTAAATGTAGTCCTATGCATACTTAAAATATAAATAAACCATATAAATCCACTAAAAATAAAAATATACATAGAATTTTTTAAAATTGTTTACTGCTTAAAGTTCCTTATAGAAAACAGGACAATACCTATGTAAATTTATTATATGTATGTTTCTTGGCAGGAAAATTTCCTTTGTTATATCAAATGAATCCACTCAAGCTTCTTAAAAAATTATAAACCCCACTGAAGTACAAATTTCAAATGCCAAAATCATTATTTTTAAGCAAATAGAAGAAGACAATGATATAAAATTCACAAACAATGATTTAAAAATGATTTTATGCTTCTATCAGAAAGAATGATATCACTCCATTTGTTAGGAAATAGAAAGACTTGGCAAAAAATTATGTTAAGTGAAGTAAACCAGGCCAAAGAAACATAGGTCCCATGGTTTCCCTTATTTTCAATAACTAATATAAGTCTAGGACAAGCAGAAAAGGTCAAAAGCTATGTACATATGACCATATAAGATGATGTTAAGTGAAATGAACCCCAAGATAGGGAAACAAATATCTTTTGTTCTTTCTTGCTATTGTTTCTAGTGTATTTTTAATGTACCATGTGAGTTTTTTTGTTTCTTTGTATGTTCCTCCCCCACAGTATACCTCTTGTTTTCACTGTATTTAATGTCTGTGCCCTGAATCTTTCATATATACTTCTCTAATTCAGGGAAGGGAAGGGGGAAAACAAAATGCTTAAATAAGGATACAGGTTTACCCATTGTAATGAGATGTGCAAGACACTAGGTTGAAAAAGAACTTTATAACATGGGCAGGTAGGGGAAAACTAAGGAGGAGGTAACAATGCTTGATAGGAAAGTTACTCATTACCTTACTCTTGTAACTGTAACCCCTCTGTATAGTATTTTTACAATAAAAAACAAATAAAATTGACCTAAGTTATTAAGTAATGAAAGAAGTATCATATTTTAAATCCAATCAAAAGATCATCTGGAAAGATGCTTACCTATCAGTGTGTATGTATGCACACACACACACACACACACACACACGTGTGCTTACATAACATCACATCTATCCAATCTTTGTATGTATGTATTTTAATTACCCATACATAGTGGTATTTTGAAGCATCAACTTGATTACAATGAACTTTAGCCCAGCATTTCCACATATCTCTCTGGGTTTCACTCCACAGGAATCTGGTTATTATTCCTGTAAAGGGATTTTTCTTTAGAATAAAATAGAGTTCTTTACATCAGATGACATTAAGTAAATTGAAAAGAGAATTTAACTTGGGTACATCTCATGTACATGTACATTTCATGTACATGTCATGTACAATTCAGGAGTAGATGTAGAAATTCTCTGCAAAATGAGTCTTTAATACTTTGAGTTTGCCAATAATTTCCCTTCAAACTAGAAATTCATCTCTAACTGACACCTGAGGACCACAACTTCAACTCCTGCAATGGGTTCTGGCTTTTTCATACAACTTCATTCTTGCCCGCCAACCTGTTGGTAACCAACTTTAGCCTCTGTTCTAAGATCAAATTTGTTAGGGATCTTCTTCCTTCCCTGTGTACCTGTTGGACAAAATATGTCAAGTGTGCATAGATATTTTGTACAATTGCAGAATACAATTCCCATTATAACATTGTAAATATATATGCATATACTATTTTAAATATATATGCATATACTATATTAAACATACAGAATATAACATATTGTATGTGCAATCTCATACTGGTCCTTTTTTGTTCAAACTAAACAATATAATACATAATTTAGTAGACATGTTAAGGTAAGATTAAAGAACTAGATGCAAAACCAGTTTCTCACCAACAGAAAAACAAACGTTAACCTTGCATTATCATGAGTCATAGATAGAAATGGCTTTTTATATGTGCATATATCCTTGATAAAATATTAGGAGAATAAGTTAATGAAACAAACCCAACTCACTTAAAAGTGAGCAAAAAATTAATGTACATTTTACAGAAAGTACAGCATTTGGCATAAACATGTAAGAAGAGGTCCTAGCTCATTTAGAACTAAGACAAATACAAATCAAGACTGTAAATTGACATCATTTTATACCTATTCCCTTTGTAAAATTTGATTAATCTGACACTAAGAAATATTGGAAAAAATCTGCACTTAAATTCTTGTAATTTGCTGTAAGTAATCATTCTGGAAATTAATTTGCTACTACCTCATAAAGATGGACAATCACATGTCTAATGCTTATAGAAACAAGTTATTTAGACATATTCAACAGAAAATATCACACATATACAACTGCTATAATAGCTATTGTGTAGAAAAATGTTGTCTACAGATCTCAATGTATTTTTAACAGAAAAATCAAGCAATAAACAGAAATTTAAAGGAAATAAGCAAATGATGTTCATATATACAAATATATTTTCATAGATAAATGAAGTACATACATGGCCATAGATTAGACATGGTTGTTCCATCAATCTATCTTTACAAACTGGAAAAAATGGTCTGCAGTGTAGCTATATTGAGAGATGGTGAGTACTAAATAAGATGTGTTTAGATTATATTTACAACACTTTTGGTATGGGTAATGTCTTCATTGAGACTGGGTTAGTTTGTTCAGGAATAAGTGAGGTTTTGAGGCCTTCCATTAGTTATTGTAAGAGAGGGTTATTATAAAGCAGCTCAGCCTCTTTTGTCTCTGTCATGTATTTTATACTCATCAGCTACTATTAGGATTTTCCTCCATGAGATGACAAGGTCTGATTACATCATCAGAAGCCTACAAACTGTCCATGCCCTAATTTTAAGCCTGTAGAACTCTGAATTAAAATAAATATCTTTCTTTTCTTTATAAATTTCCCTGCTTTGGATATTATGTCAAAGTAAGAGAGCACATACTAACATATCTAAGTAGTTGTATGCAACAATGTTGATGAGATACAGAATAGCATGTTAAAAGCCAAATCCGAAAGGATCTTACTGGAGCCACAGTGTTGGAGACATTCTGCATTTAAATATCATAGAAGAGTAGCACCTGAGGTCTTCAAACATACATGCGAGCCCTGTGATCCCAGGGGAATGAGCCTACATAGTTGTGGCAAATGTGAAAGTATTGGTAACTTTGATGAAAGTGTTTCTATGAGAGTTTTGGTGACAAAAGCCAGAGTAGATGAGACTGGAAGAAGAATTAGGGATAAGAAAGTTGAATGGATCAAGAAAATGTGGTATACATACACAATGGAATTCTATGCCTCCATCAGAAAGAATGAACTGTCCCATCTGTTAGGAAATGAAAAGATTTGGAAAAAAATTATATTAAGTCAAGTAAGCTAGGCCCAAAGAAACATAGGTTCCATGGTTTCCCTTATTTGCAATAAGTAGTATATGTCTGAGACAAACAGAAACGGTCAGACAAGTTAGGCAAAGAACCCCAAGTTAAAGACTCAAATGGTTTTTCTTTCTTGTGATTGCTTCTAACATATTTATAAGATGATTTCTTTGTTGGTTTGCATGTCCCTCTGTTAGGGTAAAAGCCCTGCTTTCACTGCATTTGATGTTGATATAATTTGTGGAGGGGAGGGAAAAAACAGTTTAAATAGGGTTACAGGTGGACCCATTACAACAATGAGATGTATAAGACCTTATGTCGAAAATGAACTTTACAACTTTGGCGGAGTGGGTGGTGGTGGTGGTGGTTGTGGTAGGGGGGGTGTGGGAGTGTGGGTGGAGAGGGGAAGGGATGGGAAGGGGAAACAAAGGAGGAAGCAACAATGCTTGATAAAAAATGTACTCACTATCTTGCCCATGTAATTGTAACCCGTCTGTATGGTATTTTCAC
This sequence comes from Dipodomys ordii, assembly GCF_000151885.1. Lineage (NCBI taxonomy): Eukaryota > Metazoa > Chordata > Mammalia > Rodentia > Heteromyidae > Dipodomys > Dipodomys ordii. The sequence continues at coordinate 14,628,195 of NW_012267241.1, read as the reverse complement.
AATAATGATAATAAAAAAGAAAGCTGAAATCCTCTATGCAAATACTTTTTAGTTTAACAAGCACATATAATTCAGGGCTAGATGAAGATGTGGCACTGAAGACTTTTTGCTTCATACCTTAAATTATAGTGTATATTTGTACTGATGAAAGTGATACATAGATGGAAGACAAATACTGAAGCAAATCCTTCAGAATATGACTCAGGAAGGACATTCTAATAGGAAAAAATGTTAATCAGAACATAAGATCTGGGGATTGAATGTGAGCAGGTAGTACAAATGTCCATATGTTAAAGGCTTGTGCCCAGGGTGGCATTATTAGAGGCAGTAGAAACTTTGAATACACACATATACATATATATGTATATATCTGTATACATACAAATATACCTTTATACATACATATATATATATATGTACAGATATATGTATATATATATATATGTACAAGAATGACACACTGGGGGATGATAATTATATAGGACATTAGTCATTAACATACAGAGGTCAAAGGAGGCTATGCATAGGAGTGGTGGACTAAGGCTCAATAACTTTGTACATAAGATCATATAAAATAATATACTATGAAATAAACTCCAAGAAAAGGGAATAAGAGACATTCTTTAGTTGCCATTGTTGCTGTTTTTGTTTGCCTTGCGTTTTGTCTTATCTGTTAGTTCGTTAGTATTTGGGAGGGGAAGGTAGAGACATAAAAGGTGGAACAAGAATGAACAAATCCAACGGTGATACTCACTAGACACAATGTGGATAATAAACTGGATATCTTGTGGGTGGGAATGGGAGAGAAAGACTGGGAGAGAACAATGAAAAGGGAGACGTGGTTCTAAAAGAATTGTACTTATTATTAATTACCTGATTCATGCAGCTGTAACCCTTTCATATAGCTGGTCCACAATAATAATAAAAATACATATATTCATGCATACATACATACATACATACATGCATGCATGCATACATAGATAGTCCAGGGTAAAATAAAACAACTTTGAAATGTGATGTCTATCTAACTGGAAAACCTTTCTCTTCTGTTGTTCAGTATGTGACTACTTGCTTACATACTGAGTCTCTTCCACTGTGATATGCTTCTATCTGCTATCACGAGCAGGCAAGAAAATGGGGCTGTCTCCAAAGTTGTGAATTATTTTTTTCTTTATAAGGTTAGTGACTTTAGGTATTTCATGGCACTAATGCAAATCTGACTAATACAGATTATCAAGAACAAAAGAAGGTCCATTACTATAACTATATCTGAACATGTACAAAAACTTTTGAAATTGATATGTAGGTTGAAAGAGTTTGGCAGGGAATTCTGAGAAAGCCTACAATGCTGTACTAAGAGCATTGTGAGCAATTCTGATAAAGGTTCAGAAAAATTAAGATGTGGACACAAATATCAATAGTAAACCCCTTGATAATGAAGCTCCAAATGGACGTAAGTATTACACTGGGCATTAAAAAAATAAAAAGAACATCCTTGTAACACTATGGCAAAAATTTGAAAACATTATGCTTGTGCCCTGAAAATTTTGTGGAAGGCAAAAATTAAAGGCGATAGACCAGTATAACTTGGCAGAAGGTATTTCAAAACTTGAGTAGATCAAGGCTGGAATATGAATGATATGAGCCAATTTTGCAAGTTTTACACTGAAAGTCAGAGCAAAAATAAGCAGAGTGGAAGGATTTGCAGATTTTTTCAGCCTGGCCAGATAAAGAATGGAAATGTGAGCTAAGGTGGATTTATTTGCAAAGAGAATATCACCAATATAAATGATAATAATAAGTGAGTGTTTTACATTGGGGCAATATGAAAGATTTCTGCAAAACATCCCAGAAATCAAGTCTGCTGCTCCCATTATAGGTTGAGAGATGCAGAATTGCAAATGTGCTTCAAAGAATTTCAGGGCACATACATTTTTTTTTCAGGAAAGAGTCCTGGAAATGCTGCATCACCCAACACCACTTCAGAATATGGAGATTTCCTTTTGAATGTTCAACTGGCAACAACAATGGTTTCAGGGGCCTGGATTGAATTTATGTAGATGTCAGACTTTGACATCACTCATTGGATGCTTGTTTTGCAGCTCTGCTTAATGTAAAAGTTATGGTGCCACAGTGACTCTCCTGAGATTTCAAAGGAAAGGTTGGTACATTAGATGATGAGCAATAGGGTGAAAGCTGCTTCAGACTACCTGATGGCTTGATGCCCTGTGCAGATGTGGAAGCACCTCTGTGTAGTATTTTATATATATATATATATATATATATATATATATATATATATATATATATATATGACACCATCTGTGTAACAACAAGGCTGCAGGCAGTGTGAATATCTAATCCAATATAACAGTCATGTGGTTGCAACCAACACAACCATACAGAAGGAGCTACTCAAGCCCTTGGAAACTCTCCATGTGCCTCAGTATGCCTATGTGTGGAAAAAAGACTTCAGGACTTCGTAGTTGATGATTCTAATTTTACCTTATTTTGCTATTTTCACCTATCTTCCCAGTAGCTCTACCTTCTTTTTTCTTTTTTTTTGGGGGGGGGAGGTCCGGTAGTGGGGCCTGAACTCTGGGCCTGGGTGCTGTCCCTCAGCTCTTCAGCTCAAGGCTAGCGCTCTACCACTTGAGCCACAGCGTCTTTTTTCTTTTTGCTTATGTGGTGCTGAGGAATTGAACCCAGGGCCTCATGCATGCAAAGCAAGCGTTCTACCACTGAGCCACCTTCCCAGCCTCCCAGTAGCTTTACTTTCATTTGGACTCATGTAGAGAACAGCTTTGAGAAGAATACTGTGCCCCTCTAGAATTTCCTGGTATATACTAAAATTATAAGGAATATATAGGAGTTGGGATTTGATCCCCAGCTACTCCATCTTTCATAGTCAGTGTCTCTCTAAGATCACATCTAATAGAATAATATCAAAAGTCAATTGTTGAACTAGTTACCATATTCTTCTATCTATAACAGACAGTATTATACCTTTTAAACTTATACTAGATGTCAGACTTAGTTCTACATGAGTATTATAACATCTTAAATAGTGGTTAGAGCTATGAGAGCTGCACTTTTGTTGGGTCACCCAGTTAGTCTTATCATATAAATGTTTCTGTGTTCTGACATGTACAGATTTAAGGATCATTGAAAGATATGCTGCTTCAAACAATCCCCTACTTTAGATTTTAATCACATGAATTTAGAAATCATTTGCTCTTCTATTTTTCTCATCATCTTTCTCATTAGAAGAGAGACCTATCATTTATCTTCTGTAGGTGTGTTTTTTGTTTTTCACTCTGATGGTTTATTACAATGTAGCCCCTTACCCCAGACCTTTCCTTTGAGTGATTGCATTGGTTTTTGGTCATTAATTCTACAGCCTTTTGAATACCACTTTGTTTTATTTTATCTGACACAGATTTGTCAGAACTTGCTGTTTAGTGCCTTATACTAGATGGCTCAATGATAGACTCATCCAGATTCATCATTACACATATACAGGATAAACACCAGAATAAAGCAAGAAGTTTATGTCAAGAAACAGGCAATGCTGTGAGTCAAAACAAAGCAGCCCTATAGATCACTAGCAGAGTGAAATTTAGGTCAAAATAAAATAGTGAAGTGTGGGCCAAAAGATAAATATACAAAAATAATTCAGAAAAGAAGCAGTGAATTGGAATCTCAAAATAAGCTAATCTGGATAGATAGATGATAGATAGATAGATAGATAGATAGATAGATAGATAGATAGATAGACAGACAGACAGATAGATATTATAGATATTTGGAGTTCTTGGAATACTCAACTGGAATACAACTGGTCAGATTTGGCCACATTGGATAAAACTAAAACCACTTAAGAAGAAAGTAGAGTTAAAATATCTTGAGAGAGTTCAGTGTGCCTAAAGAGGGAATTAGTAACTTTTAGATTTCAGAGTCCACTTTCAGAGTCTCCATTTTCATGAAGAGAATGGGGGCATGAAGGAAAATGGAATAAAACTGAAGATAAACACCTGAAATGGTGGAAGGACTTTCTTAGACAAAACAAAGACAGTCAGTAATTTTAGGTAGTCTCAAAATCTGTGAATCTGCATAACAGAGAAATGGTCTGGGGTCTCCCCATTGATATTGGTCATGCTTTCTCCTTTCCATTTATATAAGTTTTTGGTTACTAGTTTTTCTTTGTGAATTTTAAATCTTATTTTTAAAATTTAATTAATTAATTTCTTGTGCCAGAAGTGGGGATTGAGCTCAGGGCCTAGGCACTATTATGTTAGCTTTTCACTCAATGCTGGCATGTTATCACTTGAGACACACTTTCACTTATGGATTTTATTTTTTTGGTGGCTAATTGCAGATAAGTGTCTGTGTCTCATTGACTGTTCTGCCCAGTCTAGCTTTGAACCATAATCCTCAGATCTCAGATTTCTGAATAGCTAAGATTACAAGAATGAGTCATTGGTGTCCAGTTTTATCTATTTTTTTTAAATAAAATTTTATCTGAGTCAATCTTTTTTTTTTTCTTTTTTGGTCATGGGGCTTGAACTCTGGGCCTGGGCACTGTCCCTCCCTGCGCTCTTCAGCTCAAGTGAGCAGTCTACTACTTGAGCCACAGCACCACTTCTGATTTTGTAGTGGTTTATTGGAGATGAGTCTCACAGACTTTCCTGCCTGGGCTGGCTTTGAACTGTGATCCTCAGGTCTCAGCCTCCAGAGTAGCTAGGATTATAGGTGTGAGCCACCAGGGCCCGGCCTGAGTCAATCTTATTATAAGCAATTCCAATAATAAGATTTAACACAAGGAAACAAAAAATACCCTCAAAATAACCACCTTTAACATAGAAATAACAATATTCAGATGTCTTTCAATGAATAGACACATAACTATATAAACACAAGATAACTTGATAGGGAGACAGTTATTAAGAAATTGATTGACTTATGAATGCTGATTTAATAAGATTATTCAGTTTATTCAGATTTGATTATAAAATTTTATGCCAAATCTAAAGAAATTATATTTTGATACATACCTATCAGTCCATCGTTTAGAAAGAAAAATACTAAAAGATTAGAATCATTGTTTTATTTCTGAAACACATCACAATTTTAAATAAAAATTGATATTATTTAACAATATATTTTCTCCTACCTCCATTTTTGTACACTTCATTTTTAAAAATTATATTATATTTTCAGCATCATATATTTGACATGTATGTTCTGTTCTTTAAACATAATCCTTACATGCTTTCTTTTTTATATGTTTGGTCAGTTCCATTTTTATGTTCAAATGTTCCATATATGGTGAATTCCTTTAAGGTTGGACAGCTCCACAATGCCTGGATGTTTACTTAATTTGAGTCTCCATTTGCCTGTATAAATAGCAGTAGGTCACAATTTCATTCCTTAATCCCTTGCTGATTTTAGGTTCCTTCTTCCCTTTAATTCTACTTATTTTATTCCTGGATGAAGAAAGAATTTTTTGGGGGGGGTTTACTTATGTAAATAAAAATCCCAGATATATGGAATTGTTTTAAATTTTATTTTATTGTAAAGGAGCTGTGCAGGGGCTTACAGTAACATGATTAAGGTAGGGAGTACATTTCTTTTCAACCCCCCTCCCTTGTTTTCTATGGCTTTTCCTACCTCATCTTGACTCCCCTCCCCTAACCAAATTGTAAACTTTGTTTCCAACATAGTATCTAGTAAGTATTGCTGTTGCATTGGTTCAGCCTTTGTCCCATCATTTCTGTGATTCCTCTTCTCTTCCCCAGGTCAGACTAACTTATAGATAAGACAAAGAGTACTAAAAATCAGAAATAGTGTTTACTTGGAATAAACCAGAGGATAAAAAAAAGAAAGAAGAAATAACTGCTAACAGTACACTAAAAAGAAGAAGAAAACAAAAACAAAAACACACACAAACAACCCTCTTGCTTTCATACTGTGGAGACCATTTTGATTAACATCATTTTATATGGTCATATGTACATAGCTATTGGGTTATTATGAACCTCTGCTAGGACCAACCTAGGCATATACTAATTTTAACAATTGAGAGAAACCATGAAGCCTATGTTTCTTTGGGTCTGGCTTACATCACTTAATATGGTTTATTCTATGTCTTTCCATTTGCTAAAGAATAGGGCAATATCATTTTTTGATCATATATATATATATACATACACAATGGAATTATATGCTATGATCAATATATATATATATTACATTTGCACCTCAGTTGATTCCATATCTTGGCTATGGTAAATAATGCTGGGTCGTAGGAAAGCTGTATGCTTAGTGTTTTGCAGAGCATCTGTAATCTGAAAGCATGCAGTGAATGTTTATTACTTGATTCTGCTTTTATGTTGTTGTTGTTGGTCATGGGGCCTGAACTCTAGGCCTGGGCACTGTCCCTCAGCTCTTCAGCTCAAGGCTAGTGCTCTATACTTGAGCCACAGCACCACTTCCATTTTTTCTGCTTATGTGGTGCTGAGGAATCGAACCCAGGGCTCCATGAATGCAAGGCAAGCACTCTACCACTGAGCCACCTTCCCAGACCTTTATCTTCTTTCTGTTCATTTCATTTTTGATCTTTACCAAAGCCAAATTTCAAATACTTTAAATACTTTTTTTCTACTTGTTGCTCCCATATTCTAATTTTCTTTGTAAGCACTTTTTAATTGAGTTAATTATTAATAATTATTTATAGCTAAGGGAAATATTATACTAAATTGCAATGCCTTTAAAGTTTGTTTGCCTTGGGCTTAACACCTGCCTTGACATTTTATTACCTCTGTTGCCTATGTCTATCTCATCACTCACCAAGCTATTGGATATTATCAATATCTAGAAAGTTCACTGAATACTGTAGTTGTTCTACTGCTACCACTCTGGGAGAGGGCACTGTCCCTGAGCTCTTCAGCTCAAGGCAAGCACTCTATCACATGAGCCTTAGGGCCACATCTGGTTTTTCTGGTAGTTAATTGGAGATAAGAATCTCATAGACTTTCCTGTCCAGGCTGGCTTTGAACTGTGAGCCTCCTGAGTAGCTGGGATCACAGGTGTGAGACACTGACATCTGGCCTTTCTCAGTTTCTTTCTTTCCTCCTTTTTTATTGTGAAAATACCTTAAAGAGAAACTTCTCTGAAGAGGAAAGAAGGATGACCAATAGACACATGAAGAAATGCTCAACAGCAGTAAAGAAATAAAGAAATCCAAATCAAAACAACAGTGAGATACCACCTCAGCCCAGTTAGAATGGCTATCATCAAGAACTCTAATAACAACAGATGCTGGAGGGGATGTGGACAGAAGGGAGGTTTACTGTATTGTTGGTGGGAGTGTAAACTTGTCCAACCACTTTGGAAAGTAGTATGGAGGTTCCTCAAAAACTCCACATAGAGCTCCCCTATGACCCAGCAATCCCACTTTTGGACATTTACCCAAATGATCACAAACAAGACCACACTAAGGCTACCAGCACAACGATGTTTATTGCAGCATTATTTATCATAGCTAAGATATGGAACCAACCCAGATACCCCTCAGTTTCTTAAAGATATTAAGATTTTCATTTTATTTGATTGCTTTTAAAATTTGGTGAAATAGTCTCATATTGAGTTTCATCATGAATATTGTTGTATACTTGATGGAGAATTCTCTGTAAAATCGCCTATTGTTCAACCTGATCAAACTACATGAGTTATTTATGTCATAATTTTCTCCTCTCTGTTATTATGTTTTCAGTCTGTCTATTTTTGTTCCTCCTGGCCAACTTCCTCAATTTTATTTTTACAGACTTCCATTAACTTTTACTTCTGTACTCAATTTTCATTTTTGAAAATAGTCTCTTGCTTTTAATTTTTTTATTATAGGTTGCAGTTTTGGTTCATGAAGGATATATTTTCCCCAAACCTCTTATTTTTTTAAATTGTAATAAAATAATTCAATATAACACTTATTATCCTGTTCACTTAAGTGTATAATTCAGTAATGTTAAGTATACTCAAGTTGTTGTAAAACACAGTTCCAGAATTTCCTGTCTTCACAAACTGAAACTCAGTACCCATTAAAACATATCTGCCCATTTTTCATGTCATCAACTCCTGTCAATAATTATACTTTCTAATTCTTTGAACTGAAGTAGTCTATATAGCTCAGTAGAGTATTTATCTTTCTGTATTCAGATTATTACCTAGTGAAATATTAGTATTATCTTGTATATATCAGAATTCCTTCTTTCTGAAAGCTAAATATTTAATTTTATATTTATAGCATATTTTGTCTATTGATTTATCTACTGATAGACATTTAGGATGTTTTTTATACCTTAGCTATTATGAGTAGTGTGGCTTTGAACATAGTTGGTCAAATATGTCTTCAAGGCTGTACTTTCAATTGTTTGAGTTGTACAGGTGTGGAGTTTAGGGGTCAGATGTTAATATCAGCCTTCATGTTTTTGAGAAAATACACATTGCTTTCCATTTCAGTGGAAGCAATAAACATTTTAGCAACAGTGCACAAAGGTTCCAATAGATCTTCATCCCCTCTTTTATTCTGTATGAAAATAATCCATGATGTGTGGGGATATATTGTGGTTTTGACTTGCATCTCCCTGGTGAGTAGTGATTTACTTGCTCTCCATTTTCTCCATCTGCCTTTTTTCCTGTCTCTTGATTTCCTCTGTTTTAACTGGTTAAGAATCATTAAAAATACCTGTAATTTTTTGGCTGTCTGTTCATGTCTAGGCTATAGCTTATATATATAACTACAGGACTTGGAAAGATAAGTGTAGAGCTTATGTGGCATATGATTAAACAGGAAATTGGTCATTTCTTGGGAGACATTCCTAGCTTTAATTTATTTGTCTTATTTAAAATTAATATTTTACTCAATCTTACTCTTTTAATGTTATTTTTGTTGTTCTGTTCTTATTTTATTTTTAATCACTCATTTCACTAAATTTGTTATTACCATCTTCTCTAGTGCAGAGATTACACAGGAACTCAGTCTCTGCTTTTTGTGTTATCGAATATTTTTCTAGGCTTCACATTTTCCTTAAGTTTTACGTGTATTAATTTCTTCTTGTCTTGTTTGCTTTTGTTTGTCTCACTGATATGATTTTTTTCTGTATTTGGAAAGCTTTATTAGACATTTTAAATAACAATTTGTTGTAATATAAGTAAATTATATTAAATTTTTGTCATTAATGAGTCATGGCTGCTATCCTCTTTAAGAGTTTGAAGAATAGAGTTTTATCTTTCTGCCTTTGTATAAAAATGTGTATCCTGATTGCTCTCCTTTCCTGATTCACTATCCTCTGTATATTAAAGGGTCTCTACTCCCTATGTGTGAGAGGGGAGTATCTATACCTTCTGTTTTTATTCAATATTATACTATTGTGAAGATTGCTAAAGTTTTAGAGACTTACCACTTATTACTTTCAAAGTGGAGCTTGGAAGTGGTGAAGCAACTGGGCTCCATCAGACGTTTTGGTTTGTTATGGAAGGGGCCTCACCCTTGGAAGTTATGCTTCTTCTTGTGACTAAATTTGATATGTTTCCCCTATATTTCATTAATACTTTGGAGAGAAGTTGAATAAAGAAAGTTCTTTAACATGGCTTCAGGTCATCACTGTTAATATTTGAACAAGGCTTAGTGAGACATTTTTGTATGGTATATGATAAAGGAATAGGTGAAGGCAAGAGCTAAATACTACTAAGGACCATTTCCTCATAGTTAGTGGCTCAAATGCCTAGCTTTTGCTGTTTTCATTGAGAAGTACCCTCAGAGAAAGCAAGTTTGATTTAGAATTAGTCAAACAGGCAAGTGAAAGAGCAGTATAGCATATACAAGCAGAACTTTCTGAGAGCCTTGCCAACGGACAAGTATTCACAACACTGGAACGGTCAGATAAGTGACCACACAAAGAAAACTGGACGGCTATGCTGTTTTCAACCTGCTAGGAACTTATGTCAAGGTTTTGATAAGAAATAAGTTGATTTGTTGAACTACCTTGGTTTATTGAATATATTTGGAGCTATGCCTTTGGTTTAGAATCATAGTTCTGCCACTGACTATTAACAGTTAAAACTCAAGCCAATTTAATAACTTTTGGAGAGTTCCATTTCAGAACAACAATGAGTTTCTTTCAAAGTTATCCATACAGAAATCATGCTTTTATATGTGGTCAGTAAATTGTTGCAATTGTTATTTTCTCTGGGTAGGAATTCAATGTAATGATTTCCTAATTTTGTTTTGGATGTCAAACTTACTTTTGGGCTAATTTAAACAAAAGAGCGGGTAACAATGCTCAATAGGAAATATACTCATTACCCTGTTCATGTATCTGTAACCCCTCTGTACAGGATTTAAAACAAAGTGGGTATCAGGAATGGAGGGAAGAGTGGGCAAATGTAGTCATTATATTCAATGCATGTTAAAATTAATGTAACTTGAGGTTAGATACATGAGGGGGGTAAAGGGGAGAAGGAAGGGGTGACATTGACTAAGAAGCATTGTACTCATAGCCTGACTAACAGAATTATAACGCTTTTGTACAACTACTTAATAATAAAAGAAATTAAAACAAAAAAGAAATCTTTTCAAATCAAAAGAACTAACAAGTTCTACACTTGTGCCCTCATAGCATACATACTTTTTAGTTTTTTTCTTGTGAGTGTCAGCAGTTAGGGATAGCCGATCCATTAGTATCTTAAAGTCTTGAGAAATAATGGCTCCTGATTAACGGAGTATATTTATATCATTAATTGCAAATGTTTTCAATTGGTTAATTTTAGATTTTGAAATGTAATTCACTATCAGTGAAACAAACAGGAGCTATTTTGAAGATTCTTTAGAAACTGTAATGCTAGCTGAACAGGACAATGAATTTATTTTTTGTAATGAGGATAGCATTATCTTTTTAAGGAATCTTTTGTGTGTTACCTTATTATGAAGTCTTTACTGTGCTTTATTGTAGAGTTAGAGTGAAAGCTTGGAATGAACCAAGAATTATTCCATATTTCAAGCTCATGACAGAAGAGTTAGTTTTAGAGGTTTATCGCTTACTAATGACACCAAATTTGGTGCAAATTAAACTTCCATTTATGTCATCATATATCAAAAGCCTATTTGAAAATACATTTTTGATCTTAAGCTTTTGATGTTATAGATAATGATTAGATTCCAGCATTTCTGAAATTAATCATTTTACAATTTGAATATTTTTACTCCAATAATTTAAAAATTAAGAAATATGCTTTCAGGTGACCAATCTCCTCAAAATGATTGCAGGTTATTTTTTAAATTCCTCTAACTGTATATTTAAAAACTCTAAACAGATAAAGTAAGATGTTCTCTATTTTTGAGGAAATTTTAGAGGATAGATCTATTTTTTTCTTTTATTAGTCACAAATATGAGCCTGGAAATGATAGCACAGATCTTCCGTCCCAGTACTCAGCAGGCTCCTGAGTTCTAGGACAGTCTGAGTTAAGGATAGATACTGTGTGAAAAAGAAATAAATAAAAGAATATTCACTTAAATTAAGGTAAAATGGTTCTCTTTAGCTCTAAAACTATGATGCTGTATCTTGGTAGCTTTTTCATTTCACAGCTACTGCAATTAAAATCATTTTGAAATTAACTATCAGTAATTATATAATAATAAATTCTTATAAGTTTATTACATTTTTTAAATAACAATTGGATGTTATGTACATATTTGATCTTATGTACTAAATCCTACTTTAGGGAAATAAAGTCCTGCTTTAAGGAAAAAACCTTTATAGTTTTGAAACTAAGAATTGTATCTGATAGACAGCTTCAAACTATTAAGTACTTTATATACACTATCCATGTACAAGTGTGTTAACTTGATTTTTAAAACAAGGTATGATAATTAAAGATCATCATTCTTGTTGGGTAAAAAGAGTAATCATATTTCTGAGCCTTTGACAGTCTATTAATAGTTTCTAGCATCCTTATGAATTACTGATCAATCCTTATTTGACAATTTTGCGGGGAACATATTTTGGCAATACTTTATAAAAGAAAACGGTGAGAATATAAACCTACATTTGTGGAAGTGTGGAAAAACCTGCAGAAATTTTCCTTAAGAATATACTATATTTGAGTGTATTCACTTGAGGCAGAAGTGCTAATTTCATACTCATTGTGCCTTTGTTCTGATGAACATCTCAACATTTTAGGCAGTATTGGAATTAAAACTCAAGGCTTCCTATAAGCTAGGCAGCAGTATGAGTCATGTTTCAGACCTCTTTGCTATTGAAAGTTTGGAGATTTTGTTTTACTCTTGTCCAGGCTGCCTGGAGATTGATACTCTTTATTTTCTTCTTTTTTCTTTTCTTTTTTTTAAAACTTTTCTTTATCCTACCTGCTACATCCAGTACAATCTGTTCAGAATTTTCTGCCAAGAAGGAGTCTGAATTTTTCACAGTTTGATCTAACATATGACCCTCCTGATTTCAATGCCTGTAAAGCTGGGATCATATGAGTGTACCATTGTGCCCAGATTTCATTTGAGATATCAGTCTCTATTTTTCCCCCTCTGGGGTTGGCCTCAAACTACCATCCTCTCAAGTACCTATGATTACATGTTCCTGTGAGCCACAGGACCCCTGCAAGAATGTCAATGTTTAGGAAGACATTTATTTTTCCAGTCTGCTGAAGGTATTAACTTCCTCCAGAATCGCTTGCCTATTGATCCAGTCCACAACCAAATTTTAGCCAATAAAGTATAATTAGGAACATAATGTGAATGTCAAAAATGTCTGCTCCTTTCATATCTAAAGTTTTTTTTTTGCATTGCAAAATGCAAAGACGGTGACTAGCAAAGGGTGTTAATCTTAAACTGTAGGATAGCAGGTCAAAGATGGTTGAATAGAAAGGGAGAGGGAGCCAGCACTATAGCAACATGGAACTGCTACACCAGAACTGGACTGTCAACTCAGTTTCTTTCATAGTAAAAGAGACATAATACTATTTCATTTACATGAATTCTTATGTTATTGTTGTTGTTGCATGTAAACTTCCATGCAATGCTCATTTTCATCTAGATTTCCTTGAAAGCAAGGAAAGAAAGTTTGCAGAGACAAAGCACTCTTATCTAGCTCAACATAAATATAGAAAAAGAACACACATACATCATATATATTATTTATCATGTATATAACTATCGATGTACATAGATTATATAGATAAGCCAGGGACTGGTGGCTCCTGCTTATAATTGTAGCTACTCAAGAAGTTGAAATCTGAGGTTCATGGATCAAACAGCCAGGGAAGAAAAGCCCGTGAAATTCTTTTTTTTTTTTTTTTAAATTTTATTTTATTTTATTTGTGAACAAACTGTACAGAG
>NW_012267241.1:14547522-14608396 GCF_000151885.1 Dipodomys ordii | reverse complement strand
GTGCTCAGATGTGTATTCTTGCCTTGGCTTTCTCTCACTTGTCTTACTCTCTGTCCTGTGATGGCACACTTGGTGTGTTTCTCTGGCTTAGGACTGTTCACTGGAACTCTAAAACTGCTTTCTATGCGAGAGCTTGTTCAGCTTCCAGCTTCTCCTCCGCCATCTTGTCCCGATTCCTCAAGCCCGTGAAATTCTTATCCCCAATTAATGCACAGCAAACTGGAAGGGATGCTATGCTTCCAAATGGTAGAGTACTAGCCTTGAGCAAAAGACTTCAGGGGTAATGCCCAGGCCTTGAGTTCAAGCTCCATGACTGAAAAATAAACAAACAAACAACTTTTTGGGGAAAAGAGGTGGGGGGGGTGGGTGAGGAGAGAAAGCATAGTAGGAGAAAAACAAAGGAATGGGTAACAATGTTCGACAAGAAATGTACTCATTATCTTACTCATGTAACTGTAACACCCTCCTGTACAGCATCTTTATAATAAAATAAAAATTAAAAAATAAATGTAAAACAAAGATAATTAAAATTTGAAACCATAATGAAATATATAAATTATATCGAAAAATCACAAATGAGAGGTGGGTGAAGGCAAAGGTAGCACTGAATCACTGAGAGTAATGAACAAACAGCATGCAGTTTAGTGTGGTCCCAGGACTGGATAGGTGATTGCTGTAGAACGAAGGTGACAGGTTGGGGAAGGATTCCAGAGGAATATTCCAATGTGAGACTCTCATAATTCAGTAAAATAGGGACTGAAGAAAAACATACAAGTCAAACTGCTAGTTTCCCCTAACTACTGGGGCAGTAAGACATAGGATTTAAAGTTGTCTCATAAAATCTGAGATGGTCCCAGGTTGATCTTCTACTGTAAGCTCCTATAGAAAGATATATATTGGTGAGCCATAAGATGAAATCATAACATGAATTCACAACATAAATGCTAAGCTGAATTGACACAATTGCTTAGTAGATAGGCAATGAGGTGCTTATTTATATTTTGACAAAGATTGTTAAAGTTTCCTCAGATACCAAGAAGAATGAAGATTGCTAACAATTCCTATTCCAAACTGTAGCTGGCAAGAGTTAGAGACAAGAATGCTTTGAGGAAAAGATTGGTCAAGACAAAAATCTAAAAATTACCACAAGTTGGTCATAGTTTTCCAAGCATTGGAAAATAACTTATTTGCAGCAAAGATGTTTGGCAACTGGAAGGTAATAAAGAGCAGTTTCAAGTGGGCATCTGGTCTTGGAACAATGGGTTTGTTTCCTCAGTGAGCACTATCATGCTCAAGTGAGAATGGCAGATGTATTATTTCAAACATAACCATCTTCATTGTTTCCCAAGTGGTATATTTATCATGATAGGAGTCATTAGCTCACTTTCACAAGGAATTGTGTTTATGGTTTGGGGATTCTTTGATCTAATTACATTTTTACAAATAGCTACCATATATGGAACTATTGTGCTTATATATTAAATAGGAATAGTAAGCATGCAGTTTACCCAACAGTGATGAGATAGAAATTTTTGTCTGTTCTACACAAAATAAAAGAATGAAAGATTCAAACTGATGAATAGATGATCCGTTAGAGGTATTTCACCAGGACAGAAAAGATTTACAAGGGGATATAGTCATTTTCCTCAAATATTTGAAATAATTTAACAAAGTTAGAATCAGATGGTTATGAGTCCACACAATAAAAGAAATAAGCATTTAGTTGGAAGTTATAAATGAATTTAAGTTAGAATTTTTATTTTAAAATGAGAGTGCTAGAAGGATTTTCATCACATGGTATTCATTCATCAACTTCTAAAGCCAACGAAGTAGCAACAAAATATAAACCAAATGAACAACAAAACACTCTAGGTGATCCCTTTTCCAGATGTTATAGAAAGAACACATTCACTTTAATCTAGGAACTTGGCAACTTAACAGAAAACACCTTGGATATGTTACAGAGTTTCTGGGTTCCTTATACCGTGTAAAACTGTAATTATACTGCATGTCCTGCAGGTACATTGCTAGTAAATAATCAAATGTATCTAAACACATCATGGCTATTTCAACAGTTATATGAATGTAAATCTGAAATATTCCACTGGATGATAACTGCACTACAGTTAAGAGATCACTCAGGGAATAAGGTATTCAGGTTTGAAAACAGTAAGTTATAGAGCAATGTATGATTTTTCTATATAATTTATAGATTTCACTATGGTTTCAAGTTTTAGTTATCCATGGTTTCAAGTTTTAGTTATCTATGCTTTACATTTATTTTTCAATTTTCATTTTATTGTAAAGATGCTGTACAGGAGGGGATTACAGGTACAGGAGAAAGGTAATGAGTACATTTCTTGTCAAACATTGTTACCCCCTCCTTTTTTTACTGAGTTATGAGAGTCACACATAGGAATATTCCTCTGGAATCCTTCCCCAACCTGTCAGCTTCATTCTACAGCAATCACCCACCCATCCTGGGACCACACTGCCTCTTTCCACACTGAACTGCGTGCTGTTGTTCATTACTCTCAGTGATTCAGTGGTACCTTTGCCTTGACCCACCTCTCATTTGTTTTGTTTTTGTTTTTTTACATTGTCAGCAAGGTTACACTTCTAAAATAAGTCTCATCACATCTACTTGTGGAGATACATGTTATCATTTTGTATCTTCTTTCTCTCCACACACTATAATGAAATATCCTGAAGTTTCCATTTACATCATGCCTCCTTAACTCCATGCACCTGAAAGGAATATTGAGACATAGGAACTGCAAGAGACTATACATCAAATAGTTTACGATTGAAATGATCTCATATCTGCTCAACTTTGAGAGGAGGTAGAATCATTATTTCCATCTTAAAAGAAAAAAAGAATTAAAGGTTTGAGAGACTACATAAGCTGCTTAATGTAGCAGAAAGTATAAATGGACCAAGCTAGAATGAAATTGTTCTCTTCTAAAGCCTATCCCTTTCATCTCCTGTGCCTTTGTATTATCCTATCACTTATTCTCCTTGCCCAGAGTTTCTTTCTTCCCTATGCCTTATCTGGCTAATAAGCTGCAATTATTCTCATAACTAAGCCCCAAAGTTATATTCTTGATTAAGCTTTCACAAGAATCTTTCATTTCTACCTCCGCAGACCCTAAAATTCTTTAAAGTGTCTTCCCTCTTCAAATCTGAAGGTCCAATTCTTTTGTGTTATGTTGTGAATGCACACAAGACAGGGAATACAAGATATGTTTTCTTTTTTTGTGTTCAGAACTTACCACAGTGTGTATATACATGAAAAGTCTGTGGTTAATTTAACTCATCAGTGCTATATAATTTGACTAAAACTGGTCTGGAAATTTAGAATGATATTTTTTAACTCTAAACATTGTTCCAAACAGAAATTTCTCAGCTGTGATATTAAAGCTTTTCTTTGGAGAACACTGAATAATATAATGATATTAGTGATAGTTTCATCTTGTATACTCTATGACTATAAAATATATTTGGAAAAAATACTGTTTTCTGAATGCTATTAAAGAATATAAAAGGTAATTTCATGCTGAAATCACAAAAACGATTTTCAACATATTTACAATATACATTTTAATATTATCATTGCCTTGTTTTAATTTCTTTTCTGATTGTTCTGGAGTTTGAACTCAGAGCTTTGTACTTGCTAGTACTGGTGATATAACGCTTCCATCATGCCTCTAGCCCTTTAATGGGCGTTCTGCCCCAAATGACCTCAAACTGCAACCCTCCAGATTTTAGTTTCCTGAGTAGCTAGAATCAAAGATGTGAATTACCAATACATGACTTGTAGTTATGTTCTCAATGTATTTAAAAGGGAACATGTGAAAAGATCAAGAAATTATAGCCTAGAGCCTAATTCTGTTTTGAAAGTATCTTGAAGACCCAAAAGAGAAGTCTGATTAAAAGTTGCCAATTATTCCTTTGAAATATAACACCAAAATATAAGGATCTAGTACTAAGTAATAAAATTATTTGACAACATACTCTAATTTATATTCCATTGTACTTGTCATAGATTTGGTTTTATCACTCAGGAAATGTCTACAGAAAGAAAGCTTAACCTAGAAGCTTAAAAATACTTTTTGGGTTAAATAAGACTGCATACATGTAAATGAAATAAAAACATTCTTTGTTTAAATTACCAGTCTTACACTTTCATATTTCTTTATAAAATTTATGCATCTTTCAGTATTTTATTACCAAGCCATCAGATTCGCATCAGTACCAGAATGATTTTTCCTTCTCCTCTTTTGATTTTATTCCTAGAAAACTAATAAATTAAAATAAAGCTTCCTACAACTCAGAACTTTATCACTAGGCAAAAGCCACCCTTAGCCTGGGTTGAGATTTACTTTTATAACACTGGATATTAGATTTCTTAGAATACTGCATTTCCTCTTTGGTTTTAAAAGGCACATTGTGAATATGATGAACCATAGGCTGAGGACATATTAAAGCTCCTTTAGAGAAAATACCACTCCAATTCCTTTCCTTAATTGGCTTTCCATAATCCTTTGTTTTATTATTTTTGTTCTTATATATTTTGCCTTTCAAGTGCGTATTTCACAACATTTATGTACTCTATCCCAACTTCCCTATGCGTCACATATCCCAACTTCCCTATATGGCCTCATATTTATGGATATGTCATTTCTCATGTCTAAATTCTAAGATGCACTGATCAGAAACTATTAATTTCCCTTATAATTACTCAGACCAATGACGGTGATTAGCTTGAAGGAATTTCTCCCCTTGCAAACTCTAGCTTTACTTAATTAGTGACATCACATAACATGATAAATTATGAATTTAGAAAATAATTATTCAGTGAATGGATGCTTGTCAGTTGCACTGATGGCACATTAATCTTTACGTGTCAGAAGAAATCGTAAAGGAAAAGCAAGCAGAAACATCAACTCCACTAATATACAAACACCTTCCTTCACATGTTGGTGACCTTGTCCAGGAGATTGTTCTGTCTGATATAATTGTAGAACTGCCTTAGTTCTGTACAAGGCACACATTTTTACACACCGTTGAATGTTTTAAGGGAGCAGTTACTTATTTACACATTTACTTAGTTACTTGGAAATTTCAGTTATACAAAGCTTAGATTTGTAAGTAGGCATATGTAAAATAAATTGGGTTAGTTTTCTGATTTTTTCCCCAAGCTATTCAATGTTTGAAAATGCAAAAAAATGACAAAATCTTGTCTATCTTCTTTAAATAGCCCCTCACTTAGGTACAAGAGAGGAGCTATCACCTATTCCTCATCAGATGACAAATTCTATAGCCTTGTTATAATGGCCCATATGGATCATATCAATCAGGTCTGTGTTGTCCAATGGGCTATTCTGGTTTCAGACAGTACCTGGACATTGACATTGAGACCTGCATTGATGCACTGGAATCTGATTTAAAAAATTCCCTACTATACCTTGGTTTCTATAATAGTTGTGATTTATTAAAACAAAACAAATATATATCCCTCCAGAATGTCATACAGACCATGTCATAAACAATGATTGCATGATGAGCAGTGGACTGTAACATATTCCCAAGTTACCCTAGATTGAAAAACAAAATAAATACCTGGTTACAAATGATTTTTCAGAGGACATTGTTTTTTCAATTTATATTAGTGTGTATTAGCTGTAAAAAGTGAGGTATTTCCTTATGACATGTCTTTAGAGAATATAATATACTTTGATCAAGTCCATTCCACTGCTTTTCTTTCTTATGCTTTTCTTTCTTTTCCCTTCCAGATCCCTAATAGTGCCCTTTTTGTTTTTGTATCAACTTCCCAGCCCCATAAATTTCACCTATGAGAAAAAAAATAAAATGTGGTACTTTGTGAGACGGGCTTATTTTGCGTAACATGGTGACCTCCACTTCTATCAATTTTCCTGGAAACAAAAGTTTCATTTATCTTCATGGCTGAATAAGACTGTATTCTGACCTGCACTACTTTAGATGTATTATCAAGCCCTGTTCTTTTCTTAGTCTTATATATTACTTGCATCTGTCTTTTCAGCTTTTTGACAAACATTCCCATTTGGATTTGGGGAAGTTAAAGCAGCAATTCTGGGTCTGATGGTCTGGATAGGGTATCTACTTCAATTTTCCAAGCTTAATTCTTTCCCTATAAAGTCACAACACTTCAAATGAAATATTTTTCTGATTTGTGGGGATTAAAGATAACCTGGGTAACAACATTACTTATAGGAACAGCAATATGGTTGTGTGTGTATGTAGGAAATTAAATCATTCATATGAGTAACTTGAAAGAATATTTCTGATCATAGAAGATCAATAATAAGATTTGCTCATTTTCTTCCTTCAAAATGTATAACTCAGTCAAGTGTTCTTGTTTTAAATAGCTACTGCTGATAGTAAAAACCACAAAAATCTCAGTGGAATACAAACTAAAATATTCCTTTGTCACAATATGTGTTCACATCAGCTGCAATTTTATGGATACAAGGAAGGGCTTGGCTTAGCTTTGGGTTCTTAATATTCTGAGAGCAACAGCTATCAGGAGCATGTTCTATTCACAGATGCAGCAAAAGTGCATGGGGATAATAGCAATCATGCAAGCACATGTCAGTTTTAGAAACATCTTATTGACTAAAACAAGTCCTATAGATGAGTTGTAAAAAAGAAACATGCAAATATGAGGGTAGGAGAGAAAGAGTAAACATTTCTTAGCAGTGGTTTAGATTACATTTGTCATCTGGATATACAGAAGAGTTCAACATATTCCAATGTTTTATTTTGAAATATGATTTTCATTAATATTCCATATTCAAAGGGTAATTAATGAAATGTTTATGAACTCTAATTTGCAAACATCACTGAGGCCCTGAGAATAACAGGTCAGTGATTATTGAAATCTTAGCAAAGAAATTTGCAAGTGTATGATAATATTCAGTTCAAATTCTGTTTGGCTCCTGAAATTATAGAGATTGTAATAACACTGTCCTAAATGTTTTTTGAGACCCTGTTTATAATGATTCCTAATTACTCTGTAGGCAAAGATGATGATTCCAAATTTTATTTGCAAGTTCCTAAATTTTAGTTCTTGGTATGAGATACACACATCAAGATATATCTAATACATATTACATGTCAAGCATATATTTTATAAGGTATAATTTCTAATGTAACAGGAGTGAAACAGAATGATTTAAAACAGAACTAGAAAACATAATATTTAATTGAAATTTATAACATCCTTCCCTCTAGTCCCATTTATCATACTTTTTGTGCCAATTTAAGAAAGTTTTTAAAGAGTAGATTACCTGAGTAGCCAAGGCAAAATTGTGAAAGTAAAGGCATTTTTTGATATTAAGATATGGTAAATACCTTCGTCTATTTTTTTGTTTTCTACCATTGCATAAAATACAAAATTAACCTTGGGGAAAACTAAAATTACAACAAGTAAACCAACAAATAAAAGGACTTGGTTTAAACATTCACATTTAACGAAAACAACAAACAGTGTAAAAGCAAAGAACTGGATAATTTATTTGTTTCAAATCCATTACTTCAAATAAGGAAGAATGATTTTATATAAGTAAGAGTAGGGATTGCTTACATATTTAATTTGTTAGGTATTATTTTGGGGAGACTGGATAGGGAAGCTAAATTTTGTATTAAAATTAGAGGTATTCTGAAAATAATCTTTATTTTACTCCACTGAAAATCACAGTGCTACTTTGAAATATATTATATTCTTTTCTGGAAATGAATTCAGTCTGTGTAAAATGTGGTTGTGTTTGGGTGAGGAATGCCTCTTTTGTTTTTGCCTTTACAAGCTCTGAGGTTTTAGTATAAAAATATAATAAAAATCTAAGTATCTTCAAAAGTTTTCTCTATTCATTAAAGTGAAAAACTGTGACAAGGATCTAGCCTGTATCATGGAGGTCAAGAAATTATAATTCCAAGAAAGAAAAAAAAACACTTGTGTCCTTGTTTCTAACATATTTATAAGGTCATTTTTTTTTGCTGTGTTGTATGTCCCTCTTTCATGATATAAACCCTGTTTTCACTTTATTTTGATATTGGTATAATTTGGGGAAGGGAAAAATATTTAAATAGGGATACAAGTGGACCTATTGCAACAATGAGATGTACAAAATGTTATGTCAAAAAAAGAACTTAACAACTTTGGAGATGGGAGAGCAGGGATGGTAGGGGAAAAACAAAGGAGGAGGCAACAATGCTTGTACTCATTGCGTTGCTCATGTAATTGTAACCCCTCTGTACAGTATTTTCACAATACAATCTTATTTTAAAAAAGAAATTGTAATTCCAATCCAGAAACTATAAATGCTTTAAATTACTAGCCATTTGACTATCACTCACAGCAGATAAAGGAAAAATAATGCTTCTAGAGATAAAATGTAAATAAATCACACAAACAATATTATTTATTTCACATTATCTTTGTTGTGATTTATCTATTATAATAAATTCCAGCCAGTTGAATCAGACATATGTGTTGGTCCTGACCTGCTAAAGAGTTTTCCTTTAGGAACTCATATACATTGAGAGAAAGGTACTTTAAAATGAAGCACTGTTTTGACACGTTTTTGTGAAAGATGATTTGCAGAGAGATTAGCAAAGTAGGCTAACCAGCAGCACAAGCAATGGCATTGTTATGTGCTATTTCAAGTCACTATTAAATAGTAATTTATATTCAGGTTTCATTGTACATACATATGAATGCTTGCATATAATTTTAATGTGTTATAAAAACAAACTTCTAAGAGTGAAGCTCTCTAGTTTCTTTCTGTATGGAATAGTATCTTAAAATGGTTTTATTAAGATGTGCACACAACAGAGAGATAAAGGGTAGTACTCACTAGGCACAATGTTGAAAATGAACTATACAACTTTTGGGTGGGGACAAGAGGGAAACACTGGGAGAGAGTGACATTATCCATAAAAGAAATATACCCCTTACCTGACTGATGAAACTGTAACTCCCAGTAGATTACTTTATACTAATACTAATTTTCTTAAAGTCATCCAAACAGATAGAAGTAATCATAATGGCGAGTACATCAGTGCAAAGACACTGGAAGAAGAAGTATTTCATGTGCATCTCTGTCTCTGGCTTGATATTGTGGTAGCTTCATGGGTATATACTTTTCCCCCAAATACTATATTGTAGCTAATGAATGTGTTAAGAATTTTAAACACCAGTTAAAAAGAATTTCTTCTTAAGAAAGAAAACATGGATTTCAGCATTTTTTAGTTTATAAAACTAGTGTCGTACATGATTTAACCGAAATTCAGCTTACTTTAAAGGTGAAGCCAGAAACTAAAATGGATGGCCACAAATGGTAGCTCTATGAACAAATGGTTGAAATGATGGTATTTTTTCATCACATATAATTTTACAAGGGATTTTTTTTGTGATTCACACACACACACACACACACACACTCACACACGCACACAGAGTCTCCAGAGTGCTGGGATTACATGTGTATAGTATCATGCCTAAAAATAACTAGAAATTTTTGATACAGGATAGTGAGTTTGCTAAAAGATTCTCTTCTCTTAAACAACTATGTTTAGCCTCTTAATATATAAGGTAGTGCTCTCCTTATCACTTATTACCTATGAAAGGATCCATCACATCCATAACAGGGGACCACACCGAGGCAGGCAGGCACAGAAGAAAGATTATTGCAAGGCTTACTAGAGGAGCCATATTTCCCAATGAGAGCAAGCACATGGCAACCTCTGATATCTAAGTATGGTCTGGGGGTAAGAAGTGAGGTAGATGGGAGTTCAGGTGGGTCTGGGCTGAGAGAGGGAGGGGCCAACTGTATGGGGGAATTCCAGGGCAGGGAGGAGTTGAGGAACAAAGGTGGGCAAAGTGCTTGCAACCTACACCTATTTGTTTACTGTTTGCTAGTTCTCTTATATCCCTATGCTCTAAAACATAGTCAATGATAGATGCTCACGACTATGTTTATTGCAGCATTATTTACCATAGCTAAGATGCCCCTCAGTAGATGAATGGATCAAGAAAATGTGGTATATATACACAATGGAATTCTACGCCTCCATCAGAAAGAATGACATTGCTCCATTTGTTAGGAAATGGAAAGACTTGGAAAAAATCATATTAAGTGAAGTAAGCCAGGCCCAAAGAAACATAGGTCCCATTGTTTCCCTTATTTGCAATATCTAGTATATATATGAGTCAACCAGAAAAGGTCAGATAAGGTGATGTTAGGAAAATGAACCCTAAGATATGTATTTAAATGTTTTTTTTTCTTTCATACATTTGTTTCTAAAGCATTTATAAGATTATTTCTTTGTTGCTTTGTATGTCCCTCCCCCACAGTATAATCCTTGCTTTCACTGTATTTGATGTCGGTATAATTTGTGGAGTGGAAGAGGAAAAACAAGTTGTTTAAATAAGGATACAGGTGGACCCGTTGCAACAATGAGAAGTACAAGCCCTTATGTCAAAAACGAACTTTACAACTTTCGGGGGGGGGGCAGGGAGGATTGGGTGGGCGTAGTGGGTGTGGGGGGGAAGGATGGGAAGGGATGGGAAGGGGCAACAAAGGAGGAGGCTACAATGCTTGATAAGAAATGTACTCATTATCTTGCCCATGTAATTGTAACCCCTATGTACAGTATTTTCACAATAAAAAAAGAAATATTTGTAGAAAGACTAAGAATTTAAAGTGAAACTTGTCATATTCCCTTATTTGAATTTTAAATATTCTTAAAAAAGATATCTAATCTACACGATATATGAGTTTTTGTACATTTTTTATTTTAAAAATGTTTTACAGAGGGATTACAGTTACATGAGCAAGGTAATGAGTACATTTCTTATCTAGCATTGTTGCCTCCTCCTTTGTTTTCCCCCTACCATCCCTTCCCTCCCACCTCCACAACTACCTCCCCATATGAGATATCGAAGACTTTTTTAATGTACAGTTAATATTTAAGCAGAAGAAATTTCCTTCTACCACAACCTCAAGAAGCTATGAAGCAATGTGGCATTCTTACCTGTTCATGGAATTGTGGATATATAACACCCTTTTCAACATTGAAGCTCAGTGCTTTGCTAATCTCCCCACTATTTCTCCTGAAATTTGTAACTTTCTACCTATTAAAGAATAAGAACAGAATAGCGACCTTATAAACGAAGGACAAGAATGTGAAAGAGATTCCGTTTGGGGATGGACAGCAGAAGGACAGAAGAGAGGGAAAGTGGGTGGCAAGGTGCGGTAAATGGAATATACACCTCTAAAACCAGAGCAACAAAACCTGGTGAATTAACCCATGGGAAAGGGGAGAGAAAATTGGGAGAGGGTGGAAATGACTGGGTCCATCGTAGGCATACGTGGAAACATCATGGTAAAAATTCCTGCGCACCGCGAAGTTATAGTAAGAAGGAAGGAAAAAATATATAATTTCAGGCAAAAATAGCTTTTCAGTTTTAACAAAGAATATTCTACCTTGCTACAACAAGAATCAACCCTGAAGACATCATGCTAAGCAAAATAAATATGCAAGTTGGTGGGAGGGGAGAATACATAAAAATTTGATCCATGTCCTAGTAAATTAAGAAAACTGAGGGGAAGGGTGGTTTGGGAAGGGCGGGGCATGAGAATGTAACAGGGATGGCACTGATCAAGATGTGTTTTATTCAGAAACTGCTTTGTTAAATGGCAACTCCTTTATACAGCTACTTAAAGTTTTATTTTTGGGGGGGAGAGTCCGGTCATGGGCCTGAACTCTGGGCCTGGGTGGTGTCCCTCAGCTCTTCAGCTCAAGGCTAGCACTCTACCACTTGAGCCACAGCACCACTTCCAGCGTTTTACTTTTTGCTTATGTGGTGCTGAAGAATTGAACCCAGGGCCTCAAGCATGCAAGGCAAGTGCTCTACCACTGAGCCACCTTCCCAGTCCCGCTACTTAAATATTATACACTTTTTCATGTGTATTCATTTAAAAATTTAAAAAATAAGAAAGGAAACATAGTTCTTTAAGTATCTACAGTAGCCAAATGCATAGATAGAGGAAGCAAATTTGTGGTTGTGGTTGCCAGGCATTTGGAGTTTGGGGAATTGAATTGGAAGATGAAACCGTTCTGGAGAAGGTCGTGGTGAGGGGGTCACATAGTGTTGTAAATGTCCCTAATGTCACTGATGTAAATGTGTAAAAATTGATGGAAGCAGTAAATTCTGTTGCAAAAACAAAAATTGTACCACAATTATAAAGAAACATATATGTAGTATATGAATGACCTAAAATCCTTTTAACTGATTCTACTGGAAAGTTAAAAGTCAAAATTGGAAAATTCCATCTGTTCTGTAGTTATTCTTTACTAAAGAGCTCTTCTAGAGCTGGGCACCAGTGGCTCATGCCTGTATTCCTAGCTACTCAGGAGGCTGAGATCTGAGGATCATAGTTCAAAGCTAGCCCAGGCCGGAAAATCCATGAGACTCCTACCTCTAAATAAGCCACTAGAAAACCAGCAATGGTGCAGTGGCTCATGTGGTAGAGTGCTAGCCTTGAGCTGAAGAGCTGAGGGACAGTGCCCAGGTCCAGATTTCAAGCCCAACAACCGCCTGTCCCCCCTCCCCAAATAAAGGAGCTCTTCTATGCCTAAACTTTTTTTTAATGTAGAGAAATACATAATAAAGTTGATCATATATTGCTATTGTTTACAGGTGAAAATATTAGAAAACAGAAACGTGATTTTTTCTGTTGCTTTGTATGTCCCTCCCCCTGTTTACACTGTTTGTGATTACATTGTATTTGATGTTGGTATAATTTGGGGAGTGTAAGGAAAAAAATGCTAAAATAGGGATACACGTTGACCCATTGCAACAATGAGATGTACAAGACACTGTGTTGAAAGACAAACTTTACAATTTAGGCTGAATGAATAAAAACTTTACCTTAAAATAAACAGCAATAATCAGAGTCTGTTATAGAGAACTTCTATGTTGCAAGAATTAGGCTGAAAACTTCACATGAAATACTCATTAACCTTTTCTCACGGACTTTCCTGCCTGGGCTGGCTTTGAACTGTGATCCTCAGATCTCAGTCTCCTGAGTAGCTAGGATTACAGGTGTGAGCCACCAGCGCTTGGGGAAATCTTTCTTTTTGGTGCATAGTGACTCTCTCCTTCTCCATTGACTCCTTTACTTCTAGTCAGCCTTTTGAAATTTTCACTTTTCTTGGAGGGGAGGGTGGGAAGGCTTCTTTGATTCTTTGTGTACAGATTAAGTGATTAGTTGTACCTCTATTACTTTCTTCGGGGCACAGGATTTCTCCTCCATTCACACATCCTTCACTTGCATTTACCACATCCATTTCTAAACTTTCTGATCATTTTTCAACCTGCAAACATGTAAGCTTTTATTTCATTACTTTTCTAGATTTGATCCTTGTAGATCACGAATCTTTTTGACTTCTTAGTCCTCATTTTCTTCTGTCAGGACTAACACATGAGGCTTTCAATACTCACTAATAAAGGCTTACCACTGTGTTCAGCAAGCTTTAGAATTCCACCAGACGCTAGGCTGTGTGGCATTTTCATTCCCACTCTAGTAATGGACCAATGAAGGTCCAGGAGGGGATGCAAGTCTGGCCAGGGTTAGGTACATTAGATTTCCAATGTTCAATTTTTACATTTGAATTGAGAGCAAGTTTGCTGTTTTCCATATTTACCTTCTTCTACAAATTGTCAAAATTACTCTAAGAGTTATCACCCAGATGTATAAACATGGAAAAATCACAGGTGGGAGATTCCATATCCCTGGGTGTGGATGCGACCAATTCAATTGCTCACATTCAATTGTCTAGAACTTAGTTTTATGACTACATTTAACCATTAGATGCTGAGCTTGTGTTCAGGAATATAAATTACAGCTTTAGAAAGTTAACTACAAAGCTCTCCATAGTTCCCTGAAAAAATCATTATCTGGGGGTCCCTGCTGCTTGTCTCTTCCATTATTGTTTTGAAATGTTTTTCTTAGCAGTGAGTTTAACCAGTTCCTTGGCTTCTTTCATCAATGAAACACTGTATTCATTCAATGGGTTACTTAATTTTATGATGTCAAATAATATGTATATATGACATTGTCTTTAGCATTATTTTATTTGTTGTGACATAGAACCTGCCTCCAACTTCTGGCAGCATGTCTCTGGGGTCCTGACAAAGAATTCACACCCTTGCCTTATGCTCCAATCTTCTGTTTATATTTAACCTCGAGACACAGGCATTATATTTTCTTAATTTTGTCTCACTCTTTTATTTAATACATTTCCGTAGTTATATCCTCAAGAGTGCACCTATTTCTATTTCTTCCTGATGTGAACTATTTTAGACACTGTTGAACACACTGCTCTTATATACCTTGGATTGATTAATGACCTTGCTTTTCATCATATCGAAACTGATGTTGATCTCATCACCAGATAAAGTTTAAACCCTCTGGGTATTTATCTACCTTTCACCCTATAAATATATATGTGGCTTTCAGAACAAAATGAAACAGACAAATTAGATGTCATGAATGAATAAAAAATTTATCTTAAAATAAACAGCAATAATCAGAGTCTGTTATAGAGAGCTTCTATGTTGCAAGAATTAGGCTGAAAACTTCACATGAAATACTCATTAACCTTTTCTCCAGTTTTATTATAGTATGGTCATGTTCCAAGATACATAGATGCAGAGGTGTTTCTTTGCCAAAATTCTAGACTGTCTAATTTAGTCTCGAAGAAGCAAAGAAGATACCCAGTTAGAATTAGTACTTGATGACAGTGTGTTGTACAATTAAAATCACATCATCAATTACTTTTTCAAATTGTTTTTATACAACTTCATTCTGTGGCAGTAGGCACTGGGAAATGAATGTAGTGAAGGCACATGGAGAGAAATGAGCCAATTGAAATGATGCAATATCTGAACATACAGGATATTTGAAACAAATTGATCCAATACTCCATAGGTGTCTCAAGGTTTTCTGAAAAAAAAAAGAAAATTCTTAGAAATGCATCATTTGGAAAAGTAAGATGGTTCTTGCGTGAAGATGGAGTTAAATGGGAAGATAAATGAGAAAGGAAATCAAGTTATTATAAAACAAAGGGAGGTAAGTAGTAATGACCTGAAGTAAGGTCAATTTATACATGATCTTCCTGTGAAGTGGGCACTTCCTGGGCCCCTGAGCTGTTTTCCACTTTCTTAAGGGGAGCAATTATTCTGTAATTACACACACACACACACACACACACACACTCACACAAACACATATATACACACACATTATGGTCTCCAAAGGTGTGTGTCACATGTTATTTCTACAGTAAACTACTTTCTGAAAGGTATAACTTTGTAGAAACTATTGAATATGACTCATGAGTAATCACATTAAAAAAATCTGAGGTACGAAAATAATACAAGAATTACTCATGAAATCTCTATTCTGTTAATAATAATTATCTATCTATTTAACCTGTTTATAGATCTCTCACGCATGTCATTATCATAAATCATTTAAATCTGGATTTCTGTGATTTGCTTGCATTGATACTTTTGTTATTCTTACAGGCTGTTCCTTTCTTAGGACAGGGTATTTTTATTCATCTTGTAATTCCTTCCATCTACATGGTTTCTCTGACATTACATGACGTTATTTCTGCATGGTGTTTAAAGTAGTTAGTGTGGCCATGTGGTGAGGGGCAGGATTTGAGGATCTATTCCCTGGGGGAGGATTATCTCCTTGGGAAAGGGAAGAGATGAATAGAAAAAAGCGCTACCTTGGTATCTCCAGACATCTCAGTAACAGAATCATTTCCAGGCCATCTTTTAGCCTGGCTTACATGACATGTTGAGGCCAGCCTTTATAATGTTCTCTGCTGTTAGAAACTTCACTGGTGTGCGTGGGTATGGATGGCATAATATGCTTAGTTCTGAAAGCGAATCTCAGACAAGATACGTGTTAAGGCTGATTTATGCTGCTGCTCCTCTTTCAAGGGTCTTCCATCACTTTTGTTTTTTTTTTTATTTCATATGTCACTGTCCCAATGTGTTACATTGTCCTGCTCTCCACTCTATGACCTTGCTAAATCTAGTAATTACTCTGGTTTGTGAACATTTGCTGTGAGCTAGGCCCTCTGCTAAGCCTTTTATAGGAATCACTTTATCTAATCCTCACAACAATCCGGAAGGGTTGATATTATTATCCCAGAGGAAATTGAAGTTCAGGAGGCCATGTAGCTTGCTCAAAAAAACCTCACAGTCTTTAGCTGGCAAAGCTCTTATTCAAATCCTTTGGCCTGACAGAAAGTTGAGCTACATTTAAAACTCAACAAGGATTTAAGGATCATAGATAAAGTTGCTCAGAAATCAAGACTGAGCATCATTGTAAGAAGGAAAAAAAATATGATGGGCCAGGTATAGTGTTGTTTCTCCACCTTTAAGGATGTATTCCAATGAATAGAACCATCCTGGGGAAGAAAAGAGCTACAGACATTGATGGCCAGCTCTTACCTACCCTTCCTTGTCCCTTCTCCTTATGCTACTGTGACAGCTGGTAACCAACTACAAGCTGCTGTGCTTCTGACATCCTGATGGGAAGTCTTCGATAAATACATTTTTCCCCCTGAAGTATAAGTGACATTAAGGTTCTGTCTCTTTCAGGGAAGTTTACACTTTGAAAGGAAGCAGTAAAACACATAGGGGTAAACATGAATGAATGAATTGCAGAATGAGATGTGTTACTCAGTCATAACATGACATGTGGTTCTGGGCTGCCACCATTGGCTTTCAGGTCACACTGCTTGTGACAACCGGTGCTCTGTTCAAGGCTCTCTTGTCACTCAGACTACACACATACTTCATGGCCAGTTTTATTAGGTTTTCTGCCACCATTTTATTGATATAATAATTGGTTTTTTTCAAGTTTTATAGGAGCCGCAGAAATAATTGCTGGATAGCACCTAAATGAATGGATGATGACCTAATTCCTTCTTGGTTAGAAACTATATACTGAAGACTTGTATTAAGAAAATCTACTTAGCAATTTGGTTGAGTTTTTACTTGTTTTAAATGCACTCACTCTATACAGTATCTAGAGGATTGTTGGTAAACCCTTGCTTTGAGTTTCCTTTGCTTTGTTTGGCTTTGTGTTGTGTTTTTGAGTCAAGGTTTCTCTCTGAAGCTTTGGTTGTCATCTTACTCAAGGTCTTCTTTCATCAACCTCTAGAGTACTGGGAGATCAGGCAGCACCCACCTACAGGAGTAATTTAAGAAACTTAAAGTGCTGTAATCTTTTTATGCTTTTTCTAACTATATTCGATCTAAAGATATGTTTTCAATGTCAATGTCTTAAGAAATTGAGAGAAAGAATGTACTCACATAAGAAATGTTCATTTCAGAATTAGGAAATCAATGAAGCAAATGACACAAGACTTAGTTTCCTGGTAAAAGATGCTTTGCTAGGTGAAAAGATTCATGTGGCTTCCCCTTTTTCATGATGACAATCTATTTATATGTATATTGACAAGTAGCAAGAGGAAATGTAAGAGAATTATTGATATCCCTTAAAGGTATGCTGATTGTGTTTTGTACCAGTGAAGGGAAAAGATTTCCCATAAGATAAAAAGAATTCTGATATCTTAGAATAAAATAAGCCCTTCTTTTGAAACAGTCTTGCTATGTAAAACAGGTGGGCCTTAAATTTGTAATTCTCCTTCCCTCTGCTTCCTAGGTGCTAAGATTACAGGTATGCACTGCTAGAGTAAGTTTAGGAATAACTAATGTTATTAAAAACATCAGCATTAAATATACATCATAACCTGCTTCTAAAGCTGGGTCTGCTCTTAGACAAAGAGTGTAATATACCATCACAACTAAATTTATGGAAACGTCTAAGTCTAAGAAGTATAAGCCATGATCCTACTCAGTTCATTGTATCAATTGATGAGTTGAGTTTCACAGCTGTCCCCCTGTACTAAATAATGTCACATGATCAATGAGTCTGAGTCTGCAAAGAAAAATCAAGGTTTGCCTTGAAGATTTATAGGAAGGGAAAAAGAAAGTTTATGACAGCAAACATTAGGCCCACAACCAACAAGTCTCATGCCTGTCTTGTGAGAGAAGATAATCTCCTCAGGAAAAATGTGATTTGATTTTGTCCCTCTAGAAATCCCATCAGAGTGATTTTTTTCAATTTGATCTTTTTAGGAGTCATGTAGCAATCAGAGAAACCCTGCAGCCACAGGCAGGGATTTTATTCATAAGCTCAGTCAGGACAGAAGCTATGTCGAGTCTGAGCTTGTCTGATGCATGCTGACCTGCATGGCTTTTGCAATGAGCAAGTTGGTCAGGCAAGCCTGGAGAAGGAAAAGTAGGTGGTGTTGGTGGGCCAGGCAGGCATATGGAGCGATGGGAAGGTAGATAAGGAGGGAAGAGTGTTTATAAGTCTTCAGACTCAATAGGGCAGTCCTAAAAAACAACTGGGCTAAAACCCCCTGAAAAATTAATCTGTAATGTGGCAGTGGACTTGGACCCATAAGTAAAATTGTATTGAATACTATTCAGAGCCAAAAGATACTTTTTTTGTTCATATAGTTTTACAACTGGGGTAGAACTCAGGTTTACCACATGCTAGGCAAGTGTCACTGGAGCCATTCTTTAGCCATTGTGTTTGTATTATTTTTCTCATTAACTTTGCCCAGACTGGCTTCAAACTTGTGATAGCCACTGCCTCTACCTTGCCAGTAGCAAGGAACACAGGAATGCGCCACTATATATAGCCAAAGTTAAAAGATTCTTACTGTAATTGTATGAGAGAAACAAAGTTCACTCTCTGAACTAGTTTAGTTTCTGTTCCTTAGGAAGCCCCATCCTTGGCTGCTTTGGAGTTGAGTTTTAGGAAAAATCACACGTTGATTACATGTATTCCATTATAATCAATTGCAAAAGTTGCCTGACATTGAACTGTCCCTTCTGTCCATGCATATGAATTCAATAGACAAAGAAAGGTAAAAGCTAGATTTGGGAAACAGTATGGTAATTATTTTAATGATTCAAAGACTATGATACGATGTATTTGACAGTATGGATTATTTCTCCTTTTTTAAATGTTATTTTATTATAAAGATGCTGTGTAGAGGAATTAGTTACATGATTAAGATAATGAGTACATTTCTTGTCAAGCATTGTTACCCCTATTTTCATTATCCTTTCTCTCTCCCATCTGCCCCCCACCTGCTCCACTCTGCCCCTGCCCTCCGCCAAAGTTATAAAGTTTACTTCCAACATAGTGTCTTGAGAGTCTCATTGTTGCAATGGGTCATCCTGTGTCCTTGTTTCAGCACTTTGTTATCCTCCTTCCCCTCCCCCAAATTAGATAAATGTATATGCAAGATGCAAGATATCAAAATCAAATACAGTGACAATAAGGATATTCCATAGGAGGAAGAACTTACAAAAGAAACAACAGAAAATCATATAGTGCATTAAAAAGCAGGAGCAACAAAGAAAAACCTCTTGGGTCCATATCTTGTCGCTCATTTTGCTTAGCATCATCTTCTATACTCACATGTACATAGCTTTTGAGCTTTTCTGCTTATCTGATAAGATTATCCTAGATGTATACTAATTATTGCAAATAAGGGAAACCATGGGACTTATATATCTTTGGAAAAATAAAAGACCCCCAAATAGCACAAACAATCCTTAGCAGAAAGAACAGTGCTGGAGGAATATCAATACCAAATTTCAAACTCTACTTCAAAGCCATAGTAATCAAAATGGCTTGGGACTGGCACAAGAACAGACCTGAGGATCAATGGAATAGAACTGAAGACCCAAAAATGTACCTGCAGGCCTATAGCCAACTAATCTTAGATAAGGGAGCCAAAAAAATAGAATGGAAGAAAGACAGCCTCTTCAGTAAATGGTGCTGACAAAATTGGTTAAACACCTATAGAAAACTAAAGTTAGATCTTTATATATCACCTTGCACCAGAATCAACTCCAAATGGATCAAAGACCTCAAGGTAAAAGCAGACACCTGAAAACATTACAGGAAGGAATAGGAGAAACTCTAGGGCTCCTTGGCACAGGCAAAAATTTTCTTAATAAAGACCCAGAAACAACAACCAATCAACGAAAGTTGGACAAATGGGATTGCATTAAACTGCAGAGCTTCTCCATGGCAAAGGACATAGCTAGCAAAATCAACATGTCTACTTTTTTTTTTATTTTGCTGGTCCTGGGGCTTGAACTCAGGGCCTCAGCACTATCCCTGAGCCTCTCTGTGCTCAAGGCTAGCACTCTACCACTTGAGCCACAGTGCCACTTCTGGCCTTTTATATTTATGTGGTATTGAGGAATCGAACCCAGGGCTTCATGCATGCTAGGCAAGCACTCTACCAGTAAGCCATATTCCCTGTCCCAGTTTAGCTTATTTCTATGGAAAGCCTGAAATAAGTACTTCTCTTATTTCTGTTTCTCTTCATCTGCCTTGAAAAGACATGAGAGCTTCTCATAAAATTAGTCAAAGTCAACAAGATGAGACAGAAGGCTACTTGCCCTGAGCCTTGGCTTCTCCCTGGGAACTGAGACACATATATCCTGAATGCCACCATTCTTATGCCTAGTCTATGTTTACCTGGATCCACTATTAGATACTTGAGGAAAAGAGAGAAAATAAACTATTAAATTAAAAGCTTGAGATGAAACCTTTTGTAACTAATTTACTAGAATAGAAATTGATTCAATGGCAAGAAAAATAGTTATGTTACTAATATTGGTCATCATACTCTTGGCCTACTTTCCTCCTTTCTCTTAGATTAAGTCTGGGGAAGGCTACTGATCATTGTCAAATAATAAATTATCCCTAAGGCCTTTTAGCCCTAAATCAATAATTATTATGTCTAACACAATGTAATCAATACTTAGAAGTTGAGTCAAAGGTGTTTATTCTCCATCATCTTGGGCCATCCATCGATCAGCAGCAGGATTTCTGCAATGGACAAGAAAATGGTTCTCTTCCCAAAGTAGAATTTTATCTCCAAAACCTGGATTTTTAAAACTTTTCTAAGGAACCAAGGATAAAGGAAAGGGCTAGTTCTCTGAAATTACACAGACATTTAACAAATGGATATTTGGTTAGCAGGTTTCTACCTTACACTTAACTTCCACTGTGATGTACTGCACTATCACAGGCCCAAACCAACTGAACTAAGTCACCAATGATTAAACCTATGAGCCAAAATAAGTCTTTTGTTATCAAGTTAATTGCAATAGATATTTACTCAGAACGCTGGGAAACTGACTAACAAGTGACCATCATGTGAATTTAAAGGCATCTATAAGTCCCATTTGTAATTTTTTAGTTATGCACTGTATGTGTTTACATTTTTCTGTAAGTGTAGAAAATATATAGAAATAAACATTTAGAAGAATAACAAAATGTATTGTTAAAGACATGAGGTATGAAAACATTAACAAAATTCCAAGATTTAAAAATTAAGTAGACTTGTTTTTCCCATTCCCCTCTACAAATTACACCGACATCAAATACAGAGAAAGCAGGGGTTATACTGTGGGGGGAGGGACATACAAAGCAACAAAGAAATATTCTTATAAATGCGTTAGAAACAATTGCATGAAACGAAAAAAACATTTGAATACATATCTTAGGGTTCATTTCCCTAAGATCACCTTATCTGACCTTTTCTGGTTGACTCAGACATATACTAGATATTGCAGATAAGGGAAACCATGGGACCTATGTTTCTTTGGGCCTGGCTTACTTCACTTAATATATTTTTTTCCAAGTTTTTCCATTTCCTAACAAATTGGGCAATGTCATTCTTTCTGATGGAGGCATAGAATTCCATTGTGTACATATACCACATTTTCTTGATCCATTCATCTACTGAGGGGCATCTGGGTTGGTTCCATATCTTAGCTATAGTAAATAATACTGCAATAAACATAGTTGTGCTGGTAGCTTTAGTGTGGTCTTGTTTGTAAACATTTGGGTAAATGCCCAAAAGTAGGATTGCTGGGTCATAGGGTAGCTCTATTACAATTTTGGTGAGGGGGGGAGGTTTGGGTGAGGGGGTAGGGGGAGGATGGGAAGGGATGTGAAGGGGAAACAAAGGAGGAGGCTACAATGCTTGATAAGAAATGTACTCATTATCTTGCCCATGTAATTGTAACCCCTCTGTACAGTATTTTCACAATAAAAATAAATAAAAATTTAAAAAAAGAAAATAAAAAAATAAAAATTAAGTAGAAAGGATTTGAGAGATTCTGGAAATGACACTTGTGGTTCCTCTGGAACCAATGCCAATGTTAGTCATGCAGGATGCTATTCTTACTGACACTAGGCCATTGGAGATGCTGTCTCTGTGTTTTTATTATACATGTGAATTTACAGGATAGAGTAAAGGCCCCAAAGTCATTTTCAGCCCTAGGCAGAGCAGATAAATTCCTCAGGTGAGGCCCCAGAAGCTGTGTGTTAGGGACGCTGGATGCCTTCTTTCCTTTGAAAGGGGAAGAGAAGGCAACAGACCTGTGACAGGCTTATAGGTAGCTGGATAAAATACTAGCCCTTTGGTACAAGGCCATTTGTAATTTTTCTTCCTAAATCTCATTTCATCAAGTGTAAAAATTAAATTCCAAGTGAGAAAACTGGCATCTTTTCAGCATTAAAATGACACCAAGTTAGGTAAGTCAGGCTCAGAGAGACAAGGAATAATTTCACATGTGGTAGTTAGATCTAAATTATAAGTGTGGAAATATACATAGGGTCATATACATACATACATAAACATTTTAACTAAAATATGACATATGAAGAGGAGGATTCCAGTGGTGTAACTCCTTTGCACAACTAACTTCGGCTTAGCACAGTTAATACAAGGTAGCTGAAACGTGTTATCAGAGGAGGGAGTCAAGGGGTAGACAAATGGAGAGAGGAATGGGAGGCAAGTGCAGCCATAATATTCAATGTACATATGGGCTGGGTATGTTCGGGAGAGAGAGGAGAGAATGATAGAAAGGGTGACATTGATCAAAGTGCACTGTAGTCACAAACAAAAATGTATTAAAACCCCCTTATACAGCTACTTAAAGATAATAAAAATGCATTAAAATATTTGGGTCTACATCTCAAGACTGAATAATCAAAGTATTTTTGAAAATGCTTGAAAAGCTGTCACATTACATTTAAGATACACTCCAAATGTATTCTTTAAACCTTTGGTGCATACACTTCAGTGAAATAAGGAAATGCTGAATTCATACACAAATCAGTTCTCTCTCTCTGTCTCTCTCTGTCTCTGTCTCTGTCTCGCTCTTTCTCTTGCTCTCTCAAATTTTAGCAGCATTCAGAACCTCACAGGTGCTAGGACAGTGCTCTACCAATTGAAACACACCCCTTAATCAAAAACAAACTGTCCTCCTCCTCTTCTTCTTTTTCTTCTTCTTCGTTCTCCTCCTGTTTCTTCCTCTTCTTTTTCTGAGGTGTTAATTCAGAGTCTTGTGTGCACTCACCTAGCTTGCTTCCTCAACAGATACTCTAACACTTGATCCATTCCTCCATCCTGGCTTCTTGGTGGTTATTTGGAGAATCTCTCTCTTATTTCTGCCTGGACTGGCATTGAACTGAAATCCTCTGGATCTCACCCAGGTGTGCACCATTGCTCCCTCGCTTCTACTGTTCATACACTGTCATCAAGAATTTCTTTCTGGGAGCTGAGAGGTGCCTAGGCTCTCAGTTCAAGCCCCATGACACAAATATAGAATAAAATAGAATAAAACATTCACTGGCATCTAAAGTGAGGACTAACAAGCCCATGTTGACTAGTGTAAAATAGTATTTCATTTCTAGAAAACAGACCTGTATATGCTCTCTGGTCTATGAGAAATACAAAAACAATATGTTCACTATATATACACAGAAGTTTGGTAAAGGTATGAACACTACAACTATATTGCTACTTTAGTGAAAATGTAAAAAATTCAAATTTGCAAATTATTTTGTATGAAAATGTTTTCAAATCTGTAGCTTTATTTTCCCATAGTAAAAGAATATTAACATTGATATTTTAATTTTATTAGTAGTAAGTTAATGGAAGTATATTAATTTTGGCTTTTAAAGCTCAGTTTTTCATACAATATATAATTTCTTTTTAAATTTTTTTTATTGTTATTATAAAAGATGTACAGGGGGTTACAATTTAATGTCAGGTAATGAGTACTTTAAAATTGTTTTTATTGTAAAAATACTGTACAGAAGGGTTACAGTTACATGAGCAAGGTAATGAGTACATTTCCTATTAATTTCACCCCTTTCTTTGCTCTCTCCTAGTTTTTCCCCTTCCGTAATCACCCACATGTTGTATAGTTCATTTTCAGCAGTTGCTGCGTTTGTTCATCCTTTGTCTGTCCCTCCGAAGACAGATAAACTAACATACAAGACAAAAAGAAAAGAATAACAAAGGAAAGACTCTAGTTTCCTTTCCTTGAGTTCATTTTGATAAATATTATTTTATATGATAAGAGGCATTGAGCCTTTGACAGCACAGAATTTCTACAGTCCACTTTAATGTGCAATCACTTGAACTTCACATAATTGTAATGTATATTTCACAGATTTATGAAGAATTTTTGTTGACTTGAAGACATTTGAAACAATTGTTCTTACATTTGTGTAACATAATGTAGAAGACTGCTTTCTACCATTTACGTCATTGGCGGGGCAGATGTGTTGCAAATATTTTAGACTGTTTTTTCCTTCTCTCAAATAGTGATCAATAGAAATAGAAATAATATTTGACCTTCAGATATTCTGTTTTGGGAGCATAGTGACAAATACTTGCTCTGTCAAGTATGTGAAAATGAATCAGAAAAAGTGGTCAAAACCAAATTCTATTATACATGAAAAGAATCTTGAGCTTTTTCTAGAAGAAAGGTTAATAAGGAAAAATAGGGTATTGTTATTTATAGCAATTGGGGATGGGGTGGTGGGAAGGTCTTATGAAATAAGGTATTTGATGTGGAATAATAAATATTTAATGGTACTGATGTCTTTTACATAACACTGTAAAAAAAAACCCGCAAATTACTGATCCATAGTAAGGGTAAGTAAGGTTTTCAAATTCCTTTCAATGAAAATTCAAGCAACATTGGAAATTGTGTCAGGGTAACCTCATATTTTCCTTTTGGTCTGGGTCAAATATGCATTAAACAGACAGTTCAAGCAAAACCTCTTGAGATCTCACACCTCTTTTAGTTTTCTTCAAGTGTCACTTTCATGGTTGTCTCTGCTGATGCCTGAAGTTTCTGTGTTTAAGGGGGAAAGGCGCTAGCAGAATATAGGATTGTCTGAACTACTTCCCCTTGCATTCTGCTTCATGCTGCTTTTGTTTCAGGGGAGTTGGGAGCTGTCTTTTAGTTCCTTGATAGCTGTGGAAAACTTGCTTTTGTAAGCATGTTAATTTTATTCCCTTAAAACTAAGAGTGCTTATCTGAGGAAGTATTGCAACATTTAATGGAAGTAAGTAAAAGAAATTGCTATGGAAAAATAAATAAATGAAAGCATGTTCCATAGAGCTTCTGATGAGTGGGAACACATTTGCTATATCACAGAATTTAGCACCCTTTGGCTTGTTGCTTCTGAGGGACATGAAAAGAATGCTTGCTATTTAATCAGCATCTGATTTGTAACACCAGCAGATAAAGTCTAATTGCTAATGTCTGGACCACTTGACCTGGGGATTTAGTAGAAGTAGTCTAGTCCCATTTTTTTTTACTTTCTCTATTATTCTTCCAACAGACATCTTCAGACAAGCTAAGACTAGCCTCCTCTTTTATCTTGTTTATTTATTTTGAGTTTGAATTTTTATTTTCCTTTAGGAAGTATACAGACAATAGTTAGTGAGCAGTTCAAGATCATTGAGGGGGAATAGAAATGTTTTTGTTTTTGCAGTGACCATGACAGTAAGATCAATATAGGTATGTGTGTGTGTGTGTGTGTGTGTGCGTTTTTGTGTGTGTTTGTGTGTATGTTTAGAGGAGCTATGTTCGTCAGTAGTGAAGGCACCATTTGGAACACTTTGGAGGAAACATCAGAATAAAACGTCCTGAGTGGATTTTGAAATGATGTGACTAGGCCTATGAGAAGTAATATTTAAAGGCAATAAATTTTGTGTCAATTTGATTTAAAGTAGTAGTCAACTACCACATAGGTTTTATGTGTATGAATATCAGTACTGGGGTTTGAACTCAGAGCATACATGCTGTCTCTTAGAGTTTTTTTCTGCACTCAAGGATAGCACCATACCATATTCAACTTGTAGATTTCAAGGGGTTAGTTGGATATAGTTAGGAACTTTTCTACTCCTCCCACTTGGGCTGTCTCCAAATCAAGAGCCTCAGCTCTCAGTCTTCTGAGTAGTTAGGATTATAGGGAAGCATTACTAAGCCTGGTCCTCATGGTCTAGTAAACCATAGCATAACATAGATACTATATGAAACAAGGTGCATACCATACCAGTGCTACATTTCTTGGTTCTGTTCCTCTATATTATAGAAAAACACTTACCACACAGATCTACACCCACGCTCACCCAAGGTTTTCTTCACTGCTTCTCTTACTAAGACTCTAGATCTGACCTAATCATTTTTCAATGTTATTTTGATATGCTAACTAGAACACCTTCATATACAAACATGAAAATCTATTATTATCATATACAATTAGAACAATCCACAATTCTTTCCAGTGTTTAGAAATGATGGCATTTGGAAAATGCCACACTTGTTAGGAATTACTTTACGTTGTCTGTGGTGCACACATTCTACTGCCCTAAGGAAGTCACATGGTCAAGTTCAGCATCACTTAGGTGAGATGGAGTAGGGAATGTATGGTCATACAAGTACCATAACAAGAGCATTCATATTCTAAAAATTTCTTTGAGGAAAATGAAGATTATAAGTATTATCATATTTTCTTCTTATCACCTCTCTCTTGTCAAGTTCCCTTTCCTATTTTTCTCTATTTTTCAGATTTAAATGTTAATAACTACCTTAAACTATGCTCATTTTTCCTATATAATCTTTGTGATATTGAATTATATTTCTTTTTTGATTTAATTAGCTTCTTATAACTAGTTTTGCTGAATCAAAAAAGATATAAAGCTTGGTTGAATTACTCAGTAAATGATACAAACCACTGACTTGTCCATTTTAAGAAGGTAAATGTGTAGCGTATACATTATACCTCAATAAAGTGGTTGTAAAAGAAAAAAAAGATATAAAGCATTTTGTGTTCTCATAGTGTTTACTTTAACAGGTATATTAACATATATTTATCTTTCTAGGTTTCCTGCACTCATTCACTTTATTCATAGTTGGAAATAAAATGCAAGTCACTGTGTACAATTTAACTCTCTTAGAATTTTGATTAAACTAGCTGTTGAGATTATATACTAATAAATACATGAAATTCTCTTTAATGGTATATAATTGAAATAATATGCAAATAAGTTGTAATTAGAAATTAAATTTCCTCTCCAAATAAATGTTCTTCTAACTTGGATTTTTTGTATATGATGATGACAAAAAAGTTTTAAGTAGAGTTAGAAGAAACCCTATATGCATATATATATATATATATATATATATACATTTTTATTGTAAAAAATAGTGTACAGAGGGGTTACAGTTACATGAGTAAGGTAATGAGTACAATTCCTATGGAGCATTGTTGCCTCCTCCTTTGTTTTTCCCCTACCATCACTTCCTTCCCTACCTTCCAGTTCCTCCCTCCCTCCCTCCACAAGTTGCAAAGCTCGTTTTCAACATAGTATCTTGTACATCTCATTGTTACAATGGGTCAACCTGTATCCCTATTTAAGCAATGTTTTTTCCCTTCCCTTCCCTGAATTGGAGAAGTGTATATACAAGATTCAGGGCACCGACATCAAAAACAGTGAAAACGGGGTAGGAATAAAACAAAACATGTACATGGTACATTATAAATACATTAGAAAGAATAGCAAGAAAGAAAAAAAATATTTGTGTCTCTATCTTGGGGTTCATTTCAATTAACATCATCTTATATGGTCATATGTACATGACCTTTTCTGCTTATCCTAGACTTATACTAGTTATTGCAAATAAGGGAAACCACGGGACCTATGTTTCTTTGGGCCTGTTTTACTTCACTTAATATAATTTTTTCCAAGTCTTTCAATTTCCTAACAAATGGGGCATAGGATTCCATTGTGTGTACACACACACACACACACACACACACATATACAACACATTTTCTTGATCCATTCATCTACTGAGGGGCATCTGGGTTGGTTCCACCTCTTAGCTATGGTAAATAATGCTGCAATAAACATAGTTGTGCTGGTAGCTTTAGCATGGTCTTGTTTGTAATCATTTGCGTAAATGCCCAAAGTGGGGTTGCTGGGTCATAGGGGAGCTCTATGTGGAGTCTTTTGAGAAACTACCATACTTCTTTCAAAGTGGCTGAAAAAGTTCACACTTCCACCAACAATGCAGTAGGGTTCCCTTTTGGCCACATCCCCTTAAGCATTGTTGTTATTACATTTCTTGTTTATAGCCATTTTAACTGGGGTGAGGTATATTTTCAATATTGTTTTGATTTGCATTTCTTTTATGGCTAGAGAAGTTGAGCATTTCTTCATGTGTCTATTGGACATTCTATATCCTCTTCAGAGAAGTTTCTTGTTAAGTTCTTAGCCCACTTATTAATGAGGTGGTTTCTTTGAGGATTTGTTTTTGGGGGATTTAAGTTTTTGAGTTTTAAGTATATTTTAGCTATGAGGCCCTTGTCCATTGTATGGCTAGTGAAGATCTTCTCCCAGTCTGTGATCTTGCTAGCTGTGTCCTTTGCCATGCAGAAAATCTGTAGTTTCATGTAATCCCATCTGTCCAAACTTTCTTTGATTTGTTGTGCTTCTGTGTCTCTATTAAGAAAATTTGGGCCTGTGCCAAGGAGACCTAGAGTTTCTTCTATTCCTTCCTATAATGTTTTCAGGGTGCCTACTTTGACTTCGAGGTATTTGATCTATTTGGAGTTGATTCTGGTGCAGAGTGATATATAAGGATCTAGCTTTAGTTTTTGACAGGTGATTACCAATTTTGCCAGCACCATTTATTGAAGAGACTGCCTTTCTTCCATTCTATTTTTTTTGGCTCCCTTGTCTAATATTAGGTGGCTATAGGTCTGTGGGTTCATTTCTTTGTCTTCAGTTCTATTGGTCCCAAGGTCTGTTCTTGTGCCAGAACCAAGCTTTTTTGATTACTATGTCTTTGTAGTAGATTTTGAAATTTGGTATTGATATTCCTCCAGCACTGTTCTTTCTGTTAAGGATCTTTTTTGCTATTTGGGGTCTTTTATTGTTCCATATGAAATTTTGGATTGCTTCTTCTATTTCACTGAAGAATGAGACTGAAATATTGATAAGTATCACATTGAATTTTTAGATAGCCTTTGGAAGTATTGCCATTTTCACAATGTTTTTCCTCCCAATCCAGGAGCATGGGAGGTTTTTCCACTTCCTAAGTTCTGCTTTAATTTCATTTTTCAGGTTTTTAAAGTTTTCATCATAGAGGTCCTTCCCTTTTTTTGGGGGGGGGTCTGGTTGTGAGGCCTGAACTCTGGGCCTGGGCGCTGTCCCTCAGCTCTTCAGCTCAAGGCTAGCGCTCTACCACTTGAGCCACAGCACCACTTCCAGATTTTTTTCTTTTTGCTTATGTGGTGCTGAGGAATCAAACCCAGGGCCTCTTGCACACAAGGCAAGCGCTCTACCATTGAGTCAGCCCTTTCTTCTTTATTTAACTCCTAGGTATTTTATTTTTTTGTGGGGCTATTATGAATGGAGTTGCTTTCCTGATTTCAACCACTCTCTTCTCATTGTTGGAATACAGAAAAGCCATTGATTTTTTGAGGGTTAATTTTATACCCTTGCCAAAGTTTCAAATCAGCTTGAGTAATTTGGGAGTGGAGTCCATGGGATTCTTTAAGTACAAGATCATGTTGTCTGCAAAGAGGGAGAATTTTACTTCATCTTTCCCTATTTGGATCCCCTTTATGTTTGTATCTTGTCTTATTGCTGTAGCTAGGCATTCTAATACTAAATTGAAGAGAAGTGGAGAGAGTGGATATCCTTGTCTCATTCCTGAGTTAAGAGGAAATGTCTTCAGCTTTTCAACATTAAGTATAATCCTGGCTGTAGGTTAGTCATATACAGCCTTTATTATATTAAGGAATGTTCCATAGAAGCCCTTATTTTTATATATACTGGGCATGAACTATGGTGTTAGAGATTAAATAAGGTGCCCACAGGCAAGAAATAAAGTATGATTCAAAGCATTTTAGAACCAGATCTACCAGTACCATAATGAATAATGTTTATCTCCCTCCATTCCTCCTTTTATAGCCCTTCTTATCCATTTCTTAATTTTTCACCTTCCTTATCTTTTTGTATTGACTTTCATCCACACTTATTGACTTCAGAGACAGAAAATGAAAAAAAAATTATTAAAAGGAGTTGCATAACAATTTTCAATACATCCCAATACACTAGGTCATTCATATTTGAACACCAGTTGTTTCCTGACATCTCCCATAAACTTAGGGACAAGGTTAATAATGCTTGATGGCTCTAGAACATGGATGAGAGGGAGTTAAAAGAAATTAAAGTAAATTTTTTGACAAAAACATCGTTCACTTTTCATTTAATCTTGGCTTATCTTTTCTTTTGCTAACTTGACATTATTATACCAACATCATGTGTTTTCAGAAATACTTTGGAAAGGGTTAAATACAGCCTTTTCCCAGTGAGTGATTCTTGGGAATTTTAATAAGTCTGAGCTTCTGCAATTGAGCAGATAACAGTCACCAGGATGGCTATGCATACAGAACTGCACTGTGTCATGTTTTCCTGGCTGCACAATTCTTGTAGAAATTGCTCTTGGAATGACCCAGCTTCACAGATGACAAATCCACAAGGTGTTAGAGAAGCTATCACAATGCTCTAATTCTTGCTAGAGCCATAACCTTTTGGATTTTGAAGGGAAGTGAACTGGAAAGACGACAATGACTGATGGAAGGCTGTTGTCAGTCCCCATCAATGGTTACCTGGGAAGAGAAGATTTCCAGAAAGATGGCAGTTGAGCAGTCCTCCACTGTGTCAGAGTCAATACATTCATAGTTCCTGAGTGTAGCAGCAAGGAAAGGATTTATTTTAGCGTAGTACTCAGTGCAGTATCAGATAGGGTCACTGTGCTGGTCAGTGAAACAAAGCTGCAATAATTAATTCTACATGCTTGGGCTGACTCTGCTTACATTCCAGAAAAGTGATGAGGTGTCCAGCCCTGAAGGGTTTGGTGGTTGGACTTCTT
Source organism: Dipodomys ordii (assembly GCF_000151885.1). Classification (NCBI taxonomy): domain Eukaryota; kingdom Metazoa; phylum Chordata; class Mammalia; order Rodentia; family Heteromyidae; genus Dipodomys; species Dipodomys ordii. Next base: position 14,576,898 of record NW_012267241.1, on the reverse strand, counting down.
CATTACAAACACAATGGGAAACTAATAGTTTTCACTACATAACGCTGCAATTCTTCCACTCAGGAAATGAATTCCTATGTGTTGGATCTCTTCTGATTTCTGTGTGATTTTTTTCCCCCTAGGAGTGTAAGAAAACTGCTCTTTTTTATACTACTAAGTAATGCAGTGTGTAGCCTAGACAGATGGAAACAGCTTGACTTTAGCGACAGTGTTAGATTATGCAGTTTAAGTGTAGAAATCCACAAGGAAATCTTTATCATGTAAAAAACTTACCAAGTTTGCATTGGCAGTGATTGAGTCATTGATGTATGAGGCTTAATTCTCAAAAACCATTTTGTACAAAATTAGTGGAGAATGTCAAATAGCTATAACTCAAGTAAATAAATCAGAAAGGGTACCAAGAAAGTTATGGGTACTATGTATATGGGAAATATTAACTACTATTCTATTAAAGTTAATTATATTGTTCTTAATCCAGAAGATTAAGATTAAGAATTTCTTTTGTTCATTAAGTACTTTGCTAATAGATCTCAGGAACATATAGGATTTATCCTTTCGAGCCATGTTTACACATAATATCAGGCTTAAATAGTTGTTGAATAGTCATTTGTGATTTTTGAATTTGTATCTTATATATCTCTCGTGCTTTTCTTATGCATCAATATCTCGAAAAGGAAAAACAAAACTCTTACGAATTTTTAAATGCAGTGTTAGAATATTCGTGTTGATTATATATACATGCCTGAAACGTATATTAGCAATCCCTAAGAGGATTGGCTAAGGGCAAATACATGAATCCTGAGGTTTAGCTTTGGTCCTATGGTCTTGTTAGTCAAGGCTTCTCTCCATCTCTTACCATCCCCCTCCTTTTTCTTCTCTTTTATCTTGGTTCATTTCTTTACTAATTCCCTCACCAACCCTTATGGTTTAAAGTTAATTGTTGATGATCACAAGAAAGGTGTTTAACAAAATAAACAGATTTTGCTGTGTTAGTAATTTAATATGATTGCTCACGACAGGGTAATTTACATCGCAATAGATTTGGAGAAACAGGACATGTTTGACCTAACAGTGATGTATAAATTATCATCATCAGTAACAGGTCAATGGATGTCCTAGCCACACTTTTCAAATCCTTGTATCAATGCTATTGCCTCATTGATAAGTCAATACATGTCAAGAACATACCTTTTTTAAAATTCTGTTTATTCTCTGGCACATTGTTTTTTAAATTTAATTTTAGCTTATTGTCAAGGTGATGTACAGAGGGGTTACAGTTACACTACTTGTCAAACAGGGTTACCCCCTCCCTCATTTTCTCCCACTTTCCCTCTCCCCCAACTCTCCTCCCCACCAAGCTGGAAAGTTTATTCACAACAAAGTGTCTTATGAGTATCACTATCACTGTTACATTAGGTCAGCCTTTGTCCTATTCCCCCTCCCTTTCCCAAATCAAATAAACATATATACAAGTATAGGGTACCTAAATCAAAAACAGTGACAACAGGGGATAAACCTAAGGGGGAAGGGAGAGAAAAAGAATAACTTCACCTGGTATATTTAAAAAAAAACAAAAATAAAGAAAGCAAAACAAAAATCTCTTGTTTTCATGTCTTGGAGTTCATTTGCTTAGCCTTGTTTTATATGATCATACGTACATAGCTATTGAGTTACTGTGATCCTCTTCTAGGACTATCCTAGACATATACTAATTCTTATAAATGAGCAAAACCATGAAGCTTAGGCTTCTTTAGGTCTGCCTTACTTTACTTAATATGAGTTTTTCCCAAGCCTTTCCTTTCTGTTATGAATGGGATGATGTCATTCTTTCTTATGGAACCATACCATTTTCTTGATCAAGTCATCTGCTGAGGAATGTCTGACTTACAAAGAGCCCCCTGTTATCCAGAAAACCCACTTCTGGGAATTGACCCAAATGATCACAAACAAGGTCACACTAAAGCTACCAGGCCCACTATGCTCACTGCAGCATTACTTACTATAGCATATGGTTTTACATGCAGCTATTAGCTTGAAAGAGTCAATATACCTTTTTTCTGGGGGGGGGGATCCGGTCATGGGGCCTGAACTCTGGGCCTGGGCGCTGTCCCTCAGCTCTTCAGCTCAAGGCTAGCGATCTACCACTTGAGCTACAGCACCACTTCCAGCTTTTTTCTTATGTGGTGCTGAGGAATCGAACTCAGGGCCTCAGGCATGCAAGGCAAGCGCTCTACCACTGAGCCAACATCCCAGCCCTCAATATACCTTTTTATAGGACTTTAGCTTAAACTGCAAAACACTTTAAAGCAAGGAAATTGCATCTTGCTCAAGAGGCCTACTAAACTTGATTATGCTGTTCAAGTATGCTTTTTGACGTTCGGTGTGAATATTCTGATTCATAATTTTGTAAAGCCATACCATGAAAGTGGGATGGGTGTTGGATAAAAGTTCATTATTTTTCATTTCCTTTATGTGCACATTTTTATTTCATGTGAATAATTACCCATTCTACTTTAATAATAAATTTTCAACACAGTAAATTAAGCAAGAACAGTAGACCTCACTGGATTTCTCTCTGATGGTTGCTAATGTGCATGACAGGGATGAAATATTAATGATAGAGTGGGTTGAGAATGAGTAAGTCAGCTCTGGGTTATAAGAATGTCTCCTAAACTGACACAATAAGATCCAAATCACACAAAAAAGTTGTTTTATTTCTACTGTTTTTTTTCCACTTGGAACTAGTAATTCAGCACAGTAATAGTAAAACCATCACAGTGATCTATTTCATAATGATAACCTACCAAGAAGGGCTTTTAATCTTGGAGCAGGTATAATCCACATTGGATATCTTCCAACACTGAGCACTGAGCCTTAAGAACGATGAAATAAGCCAAATCTGGGATATATTGAGATATAAATTCTTTAATTTGTCTTCCAGAAAAAGGCTCCAGGTCTTCTTCTAATATTTCTAATGGTTTCAAACGTCATCATCAAGAATGACTATGAAGAGCTGGAAGCCAGAGTAAGCAGCAAGAGGACCTGCCTAGCAAGTGTGAGGCCTGGAGATCAAACCACCATGCCACCACAAAAATAAATACACAGAAGTAGAAAAATCCAGATCTTTAGATAAATGTCACTGGCTCAAAATCACCCCAGCAATCTCCCTCATCCCCCCATCAAAAACCCCAAAACTACCTGGAAACCTACCTTTTCTTATCCAACAAGAAGTAATTCCCCTCTTCATTTTTATGAATTCACCCTCAGTCAACAAATTTCTGCTAATAGCTCCTGGACTCTTTATTTGTAGGGTGTGCAATGAAGTGTTTTGTTTTGTTTTCTCTTCACAGAACAGTGCCATAATATCATTCTCTGTAAGACAGAGATGTGACTTTGATCCAGGCGCTCTATAAGACTTCTTATACCAATTGCTGTTCCTGAGAAAAATGTAATCACTAATCAAAAATAAACAAAAGGTGCAAAAAGTGAATCCTTATACTCCAAATTAGAGAGGCATAAGTAGTTGGAAAGTGAGACAAGGGGCAAGATATTGGGCAAGTGAAGCTATGTTTCTACCCAACTCAAGTCCTACAGCATAGAATGGCTTAGCTAAGATACAAAACTAGGCAAGAGTATTTTTAGAAGATTTTACCTAAAACACATAGGAGTTTCATACTTTTAGATTATTTTGTTAAACTATTTTTGCATTAAAATAATGAAAAAGCAGAGTAAATGAGTTCTTAAATCAGTTTGCTTTTATTTCTTTCATGTCTGAAAAAAATTAATGATAGTTTATAATCATTTGGAAACTTTTCTTCCTGTATTTGTCTCACTAATTGAATAGTGTCTCTATTTTAAAATACCACCCAAATCTTCACAAGCAGACATATTAAGACAAGTTTGGAAAATATTCTTTAATGAAAACTTTGGGTTTTCATTGTGCTTTGCTGCATCCATCTACAAAATGGTTTTTTAAAACATAATAAAAACAAAATATGTAATTTTCATAATCCTTCCCATTTCTAAGCACCCAAACTGCTCATTTGAATTTCTAGGCTAGAAATGTTGTTTTAAAATCCAATACCTTTGTGGTTTGAATACATATGTCTAGAAAACATTACTTTTAACTTATACTAACCTAGTTCAGACAGTTGACAAAATAGTCTTTTTACTATATCTATATTTTTGGTTACAAATGATATCAATTTCTTTTTTAATGACTGCCACCAGCAAAAGACTCAGAGAGAGCCACTATATCAGCACATTTCAGGGCAATTTTTTCTCCTAGGGTATTCTAGGAAAATGTGTTACCTAGACTTACATATTGCTTCTCATTGGCCAATATATTCTGTGTTATGGATCTATATTTCATTTTACTGCTTTCCCTACAGAGCAAATTCAATCTTAGAAAGTTGTGTTATAATACAAAACTAATAGCATCATGCTTTTTTTTTTCAGATTCAGGGAAAGAAAATTGGGTAACACTATTATATCTGCCAAAATAAATCATGTATTCCTTTAAGTATTTTTTAAACATGGAGTGTCTTAAAGACTCATAATTATCAAGTTTCTACTGAATGTTTGCAATATCAATATTTATGTAAAATACAGCTTAAAATGTAAATTATTTGTTTGTGTGAGAGGTTTCAGTATTCCATTGACATTATTTTTACTTTATATCTTCTTCAAAGAATTGGTTTACCAATCTAGATGCTAGAACTCTGCATATTAACTAGCCAATATTTTCTGAATTAAAAAATATATAAATATCAAAAACTCTAACATAATCTAAGAGAAGCTAGGTAATTATTAAAAATCATATTTTGGGAAGAGTTTCATTTCTGAGAGAATAATTCTCAGAGGTAAATGGACAAGAACTGATGATTTTAAAACATGCAATATTGGATTTATATGAGAGCTAATCACTGAACTATCATAGTTTGCCTTGAACATCCATTACATACCTTCATTGAGAACTGTTTTGAGCACAAGTTATGATATTAAGTTGACTCACAGATTCAGCTTCTTTTACTTGGAAAACAAAAATCTTGACTAAGTACAATGTTTCCCCCATAAATACCTTTGGCTTGCCTTGGCATTTATGCCACAACAGGAGACCATTATCCGGTGACACATTCTATCCCACTGACATTATCACTCAAAGATGGTCGATTTCATTTTCAGGAAGGTCCCTAGAGAGCTGCAGACAAGTTACAATCAATCACGAAACCACAATTATTAGCCGAGCCACGTTCCTTTCACAAAGAAAAAGACACAAATTCACTAATGCATATTTAAATTTCATATTTAGTTCCTAAATAATGGAAGAATTATAGCATATCATCACATTACCATTATCTTTAATCCATGCTCCTGTTTCACCCCTGAAATCTACAGATACCAAAATGAGTTTCACTATGTGCCCTGGGAAAGCTTGCAGTAAGTGTATTTAGCAGGTAACATATTAGTGGAAATGTTTGGGGAGGCTTTAAAGTTAGTTGACTAGGGGGAATTATGGATTAGATGAGGTTAGGCGACAGTTAAAATTGGAGCCACTTGGAGCAAGTGATAGGCATCAATCCGTAAGTGAAGCCTCTGACAAAAGCACATATATCTGAAACACAACATGAAGTTTTGGAAAAGAAGTCATGTATTTAGATCCTTTGATCTAGAAGAATGTTCTACAGGAAAGTTCAGCTCTCTAGATTTTCTCAGGTCTACTACATAGTAGGCTTTGTTCCCATTGGTGAATTTCTATCTCTGCCTCTCTCTTACAAAAGGGGCTAAATTTCTAGGTGCCATTTCAAGCCATTAGGAATCTTTGCCTTAACATTTAGTCCAGTTTTTTTCTTAGATTCTGTGTTCTCTGTTGGGGTTATGCCTTGTTATTTGATATGCAATTTCACTGGGCTGTGTACCTAATATTATGACTGTTCTCTGAACCTCTAACTTCTCATTTTAAAGGAGGGTCACAAGTTCTCTAAACTTTTGAGTCCAACTTGAGGTACCTCACACATTTCATCAGGCAGGAAACCAAGACTCAGAGAACAAAAAAGAAAAGGAAAGCAAAAGAAACAAAACCTTAAACCATGTCTGAGCTGATCCTACAGGCCTGGGTTCCTGACATGATGACACATGCCCTTGTGATCTGTGGCCTATCTTACTCCATACAGGACAGAAGCTTGGCTAATATGAAGGTGCATTGCATAGATTTTATGGAATTCAATTATAAAAATATTTTCTTGTAGGACTGGGAATGGAGTGCTTACCTTGCATGCATGATGCCCTGGATTTGATTCCTCAGTATTACAGAAACAGAAAAAAAAAACCAGCAGTGGTGCTGTGGTTCAAGTGGTAGAGTGCTAGACTTAACAGAAGCTCCGGGACAGTTCCCAGGCTTTGAGTTCAAGCCTCAGGACTGACAAGAAAAAACATAAAATAAAAACAATCCCCCACATTTTCCTGTAAAATAGTTATAGAGGGTTACCAGAGTTGAATAGCTGAATAAAGAAACTGGATCCTTACAAAGTCCTCTCTCATATCCACACACCAGTGGAAGGAGTTCAAAATACAGGCCATGTTATTATGTTCCATGTTACACTTAAGAATGGATGAGATCTTCATATCTATTAAGATTTTCATCATTTTATGTTGGTATAATTTGTGGAGGGGAAGGGGAAAAACAAGTCATTTAATAAGGGTAGAGGTGGACCTGTTACAACAATGAGAAGTACAAGTTGTCATGTCCAAAACGAACTTTACAACTTTGGTGGGGGGGGGGAGGATTGGGTGGAGGGGCAGAGGGAGGCTGGGAAGGGATGTGAAGGGTAAACAGAGGAGGAGGCTACAATGCTTGATAAGAAATGTATTCATTATCTTGCCCATGTAATTGTAACCCCTCTGTACAGTATGTTCACAATAAAAAAATAAATAAAATAGAATAAAATAAAATACATTTTACTTTAGCTTTCAAAAAAAAAGATTTTCATCATTTTAATCTCCACTGAAGGGTCCCCAAAGAAACTAAACACTTTCTGGAGGTAGTAATATTTAATCAATAAAATAAGAACAACTGTGTGTATATATGTTTGTATATACATATACATATATATATATATATATATATAGAGAGAGAGAGAGAGAGAGAGAGAGAAAACCAACAAATTAAATGTGTGAAGAATGTATTGGAACATTCTGGAATTCAGTTTTGTAATGCATAAAAGAAGGAAGAATAGGGGCAAATCTGAATACTAGTTAGGGCAAAGATAAATGCTTTCACACTTGAACTAACTTTCTCTTTGTAACATGGTACTGGGAATGAGACTCAGATCACAGAGATATTCTGAAAATGAAATAATTTAATATGTGATTGCTTAAAATAAATACATTATTAGATTTAAGTATTACAATCGTAGTTAGCTTTATATAAATAAATATACATGTATATATAAACACTAATATATACTACTATAAACAAATGAAAACTAATATGTATATATTATATATAGATGATTTTATAAAAATATCTTAAATATCCTAAATATATATGTCCTTAATATAATAAAAATAGGAATATTCTAAGTAGAGACACTTCTATAATTTAGAAACAAAACTGTTAATCTATGCATAACTCTATAACTAGAAATTGTCAGCTACTGGTCATAAATATACTTAACTTTAAGTCAGTGATCTCAACCACAGGGAATAAGAGAATCTTTGTATTGGATAATTGATATTCTTCGCTCAATAACTTTGGCTACCTATTTGAGAAATACTCAGGGCTAATGGATTAGAGCCAAGTTTCCTTATGAAGATTGGGTGTGGATATTATGGTTATGATAATTGAATAAATGGTTATGATAATTGAAAAATCATTGCTCCAAATTCATTTTTTCTTTTCTTTTTAAAAATTGAATTTTATTGTCAAGTTCATGTACAGAGGGGTTACAGTTACATATATAAGGTCGTGAGCACATTTCTTATTGAACTTGTTACCCCCACCTCATTGTCTCCACTTTCCCCTATCCCCCTCCAAGTTGAACAATTCATATCCAACATATTGTCTTGTGAATATCACTGTTGCATTGTTTTACTCTTTGTCCTTTGTCTCACCATTTTGCTATTCCCCTTTCCTTCCCTAATTCAGATAAACATATATACAAAACCCAGGGTGCCAAAATTGAATACAGTGACAACAGGGGATAGACAATAGGAACAAAAAACAAACACAAAATAATAAAAATATCACATGGTACATGAAAAACAACAGCAAAGAAAACCTCTTGTTTCCATGTCTTGGAGTTCATTTTGCTTAGCATCATCTTATATGGTCATATATACATAGCAATTGAGCTATTCTGCTCATCTGCTAGGACTGTCTTAGACATAGACTAATTATTACAAAGGAGGGAACTCATAGGATCTATACTTCTTTGTGTCTGGCTTACTTCACTTAATATGATTTTTTTCTCAAATCCTTCCATTTGCTTACAAATGAGGCAATGCCATTTTTTCTGATGGAAGCATAGAATTATATTGTGTATATATACCACATTTTCTTGATCCATTCATCTACTGGGAAACATCTGAATTGGTTCTATTTCTTAGCTATGGTAAATACCGCTGCAATAAACATGGTTGTGCTGGTAGCTTTACTACTGACTGAGGGAGGAAATCTTCATCCTGTGGCCAAAGATGCACACAGATTGTGGACAATCTGAAAAAAATCAAAGATTTATTTTTATAACCAGATGTAAGTAGAAATATGTCCAAGCTATCTTATCAATCAGCTAGCTTAGGAATGCTAAAAATATGATGTATAAATGCAATACATTTTTGTTACAGTGTTGAGAGCAAATGGAGATGCCACCGAAGTTATGCATTTGATGTGGCATAGTGATGACCATGATATGATGCTATTAAGAATCTTATAGCTAAATGAACAAGACATAATCTCTCAGCAAATATGAACAATATACTTACTATGATACTTTTGATTTATATATAATTTCAATATTCAGGCACTCTGACCCATCTTTTTTTTCCTGTTAACTACTTTTGGCAACAGTTATAAAAAGACATTGTGTCTTCCTTAAGAAATACTCTCGGGGCAGAGGTGTGGCTCAGTTGGTAGAGTACCAGCCAAAGAGTGAAAGCACCAAGTTTGAGTCTTAGTCTCAGACCAAAAGGGAAAAACAAAAATGATACTCTCCTCTGTAGATGGCAGGAAAATGAAGAGACAATTGCCTTAAGTGCATTGAGAGTGGCAAATAAGAGAGACACCCATTTCTCAAAGCAGAGGGTGACAGATGAGTCAGAAATATCTTCCAGTGGTTCTTACATCTAACCTGAAACCTGAAAGCTTGGCTTATGAAAGAGAAAACAGTAATGCAGAATTTCCAAAATAAAATTGGCTATGCAATTTAGAAAATAGCCAGTGATTTTAAATGGCTATAGCACACAACACAGAGAGAGAAAGATGAGAAAAAATCGAGAGCCAAGCTCATAAAGTGCTTCACAAACCAAGATAAAGAGCTTGTAAAAATATTACAAACCTTGTAAAGTACAACCAGGTGATTGGCATACTCAGTTTTGAATTTTAGAGCTATGACTGATTTTAGTAGCAATCTTGAAGTCTAAGGCTGTAGACAGACACATCTCTTTGGCATGTTTCATTCATGACTGATATCAGTAATTGATGGTCTAATCTGAAATGATGCCAATGGACATGAGTGAATCAAAGTCAGAAATATTAAGAAAGTGGGGTTGGCAATGTTTAAGGAAGACAGAAGTCAGTTGGGATGTGTTTGATTTTTAGCTAGCAAAGTTCTCATGATAGAAAGCTCAAAATCCAAGACAAGAAAGGGAAAAGTCCCACTGTATGAGATCAATACCCAAATTACAAATTAAGCTAAAATATCTTTAGATGACTTTTAATATATGCAAAACAAATTCTTTGACCTTAGCTTTAATTTTCAAAAGTTGTTTTAGACATTCGAAGAGATTTATTATTAGGTATTACACACAATTTTTATATATTAAATAGTTTTTATATTATTTATATTATATATTGACTATTTAAAAACATATGGAACAATTTGAACAGCTTCAGTTTCTCACTATTTTTAAAATATGCCTAGTGGATTTAGGATGGTAATTAATTACATTTATAAGTTAGGTGGATTAAATGTACAACTTACAGGATTAAAACTTCCAACTTTGAAATTGTTTTTGCCTCTGTATTATGAGTATGCTTTATTAATAGCATTTACAGGGTATTAGTGTACAAATATATACAATTCAAATGCAGTGTTTTTAGCTGAATCTCACATGAGTTTTCAAATCCATAGATTAAACAAAATAATTTGTATTTTTTTTTTTTTTTTTTTTGTTGGTCGTGGGGCTTGAACTCTGGGCCTGGGCACTGTCCCTCAGCTCTTCAGCTCAAGGCAAATGCTCTACCACTTGAGCCACAGCGCCACTTCCGGTTTTCTGGTGGTTTATTGGAAATCAGAGTCTCGCGGTCTCTCCTGCCCGGGCTGGCTTTGAACCGCGATCCTCAGATCTCAGCCTCCTGAGTAGCTAGGATTACAGGCGTGAGCCACCAGCACCCGGCTTTAAACAAAATAATTTGGTTTATAATGCATAGTTTGAAGAATTTGTTCTCACAGACGAATTTGTTTCCTGATTGGCATTTAACTTTTTCTGGGGATATGAAATAGCTAAAATACAGAGTCAGTGTGTGCCTTCTTTTAGAGGCCATATGTCTTGATCGATTTTTATTACTATATCAAATAAATTAGGATGAGAAACTTGCAAAGAAAAGAATTTTATTGAGCTCACACTTTCTGAGGCTGAAAGCTCAAACATTAGAGGCAACCTGTCTCTAATCAAGGCTCTTCTGTCTGTACAGATGTAACAATGGCAACCCAGCAGGACCCTTGCTAGAGGGAAAACACATATGGTGAAACAACCTTCTATGGAAAACCACCCAGGGTCCAACTGGAACTATATCAGTTCCCACGAAGGTCAGTGCCACCATGACCCAGTAACTTCCCACTAGGCCTCAGAACCTAAGTAAAAGTTCTCCACTCCTCTGCACTGCCAGAATGGGAACTCACAACACACCTGTACCTGTAGGGCACATTCAGACTGTACCCACATCTCAGCTCTTGAGATTTGACAGATTTCTTGCCTTGGGGAGACAGTTAAGTCTAGCCCAAATCTGGTTTGCATTTTTGTACAACTAGTGCATTGAAGAATATCTTTCAAAATTCAGGCATCAATGATATTAAATCTATGTTACATCAAATCTGTCATTTGACAGTCTGTCCTTCTAACTATATTTACATTGGAGAGTCTGGGAAAAAGAAAACCCAGCTATCACTTTTATAATGACATCCAATTTTATTTGTGTAAGCACATCTTCAGTGAACAAGAATATATACCATTGCCACTATCCGTAGCTGAGACAGGATACTTTGAGCTCACTCTGGTATTTCCCTTGCAGTCTGCCTCTTTTTGCAGAATGAGAAGCTGTTATTATTAACATATTTGAAAGTCATGATTTCAGGTAGTAATGTTCTAACTAATTTGTTTTGAGAACAAAATAATTTTCTAATAATTGTTAAGGAGTTTTATGCTTGCCGTAATTGTATTTTTCCCCCTTGATCAGGAAGAAAGATTCATTCACAACTCGTAGTAACTGCTTTTCATTAAACAATAACTGAGTTTCATTGGGTTAAATCTGGTAATTTTCCAATATAAGTGGGTCTTAGGCTGATGCCAAGACTAATTCAATTGCTTCTCTTCCAGATTCATAGGTTTCATAAAAAGTTCATTTTATATTAGCTTAGGGCTTTTCTGCCTAGTGAGGATTAGAGCATTTGTCACATGGGTGCCAAGATTTATTATAAGAAAGCTGAAAATAATTTGTAAATTTTACAATAGAAACCACTATATTTAGAATGTTTAATAATGACACTTAAGAGACGGTTGTGTTTTTATATTCTTATGCTAATTTAGGCAATTTGTTATTGCTTCTCTTAATTGTGAAAGGCGGTTTCAGTGCACAGTTTCTCTGCTAGGATTTATAAGACATTAAGACTTGAACTTTTACTGGTGCTTTTAGAGGAAGTGGAACATTTTCCTCCGTGCAATACTGTACCATCATAGAAGGCGTGGAAATGATCATGCATTCATTTATTGGCGAGCAGTGCTCATTGAAGAGATCCAGGAGATAGCTTGACCTGTGCCTCCTCCAATGTGTTCCTCTGTTTGCACGGAAGCCTGATTATATTGCTATTATAATTCTGGTCACAGCAAGGAGAGATCCCAGAATTTTAATAACTACACTATTCAGCGAATTATAGTCGTTTGATGTAGCAATTTGACAGTATTGTGATTAGCCAGTTATGGCTCTTCTATTCCTTTGCTGTTCTAATAAGGTTACTCTATCCAGGCCTGTAGGCATCTTGGATGCTGTACAAAGACGCAACTGAAATGATGAAGTGAGGTGTATTATTTATAGCCTTAGTTTGCTGAACTAGCTTGTTTGGTGTTGGTTTTGAGTGAAGGGAAAGTACAGGCACCTCTAAATGATTTCCATTTGTGTCCTCTGGGTACGGTGCTCAGTTCACTACACCCTTTAATTTAAAAGATGGCTTTGCTTCTCAGATGAAAGAGATGGTGCCAGGACCTGGCATGAGCCAGCTGCAGAACTAAATGAGGATTTGAAAAAGCCCATGTGTGTCCCTAAATGCTTCAGCATACTACAAGGGAGTAGTGTTGGCAAGGCTAGGGTCCACAATTTCATTAGTTATTTTAGCTTCAACAAAGACAATTGCAATTTCTATTACTCTAAGAGATTTAGTAAAATTTATCTTAAATCTTGATGCACATGAGCTTTGTATGAGGCTCTGGTTTAAAGGTAACTTGCTTTTTCTTTTTTTAATGTTTCTTTGGAAGAGATAAAGAAATATGTTTGTGGGGCTGGGAAGGTGGCTCAGTGGTAGAGTGCTTGCCTTGCATGCATGAGGCCCTGGGTTCAATTCCTCAACACCACATAAGCAAAAAGAAAAAAGAAAAAAAAAAGAAATGTGTTTGTTTCCCTCTCTCCAAAAAATCCACCAACAAATCTGTCCTTTGATCCACTTGTAACCCTATTTTTTGACTAATGTTAATGGAATGACTATCAGACACCATTTACCTACCTGTGCAAGAGTTGTGTTTATTAGGTAAAAAGAAGTATGCTTAGGACCAGCAATACAAGAGAAGTAAAGCCTAATTTCACTTTTAAAAATGAGAGCTGACCATACACTAATTGGCCATGGAGTGGCAACATAGTCAGTGGTTTGGCACTGATATAAACATTTTGCATAGGTTCAAAGATGGACTGACACTTGGATCAGCCAGTAGTATGGGAGCCAATCAGGAACAACATCCTGTGAGAATTCATCCTTGAGTTGAGGTTGAAGAACAACAAGATACCACCAAGTAGTATAATGTGTCTGGAAGAGAGAACTCAGTGCTCTCCTCCTCTAAATTCCAGACGTCACTAATGTGATATACTGCCTACACTGGGCCAAATACTTTGCTAGACATGAAAGTTGTAAATGATCACAATCTGGCTGTAATCTAAGAATTTGTAAGCAATCTTTTAATTTGAGGAGTATTTAAAACATTTCTATCTGAAATTGAGCATCCTATAATTCTCCACAGCTGCAAGATACACACAGTGGCTATATTTGCCTTTTGAATTAAGTTCAATATTCTTTTTTGTGTCTTGTGGGTATCACTCAGACAACATGCCTCCACTGGAGTCTTCTACAAATGAAAACCTCAGGAAAGAAATATTTCAATTTGGTAATAGAATTAGTAAACAAAAGCCAAGTCCCAATAGCTCAGATTAGTAATCCTAGCTACCTGGAAGGCTGAGAATGAGAGGATCATGGTCAAGGGGAGACTGGATAGAAAGATGAACTGTTTCTCAATCCATAGACAGATGTGGTGGCAGATAACTTCCTTGTGGTTCCATCCATCCTAAGAAGACTGGATAGAATGGATTGCAGCTCAGGTCTGGGTAGAGAAGAAGACTCTATCCTAAATAAGAAAATACATGAAAACAAAACAAAGCAAAAACTGAAAATAGTTAAAGCTGCACTTCCCTGAAACCACCCCAGCCTGTCAAAAGAATAACACTCAGGTTAGATCTCAAAGCTACCTAAGGACAAAAATAAATCAGATGTCTTCAATTTGTTGATGTAGGAACTCGGAGCTGTAAACTTGCCTCTGAGAACTGCCTTTGCTGTGTCCCTGTGGAGCTAGTAATTTGTGTGTTCATTTTTGTTGAATATCATGAACATTTGAATTTCCTTTCTAATCTCTTCCATGACCTACTGGTGATTCAACAGTGTGTTGTTTAGCCTCCATGTGTTACAGGACTTTCTTTGGTGGCTTTTGGTCTAGAGTTCTAATTTTATTCCCTTGTGGTCTGAGAGAATACAGAGCATAACTTCACAAGTGTTTTTTTTTTGCTTGCTATTGTTTCTAACATATTTATAATGTACCATGTGATTTTTTTATGTCTTTGTATGTTCCTCCCCCACAGTATAACTCTTGTTTTCACTGTATTTGATGTCGGTGCCCTGTAGCTTGTATATACATTTCTCTAATTTGGGGAGGGGAAGGGAAGAAACAAAATGCTTAAATAGGGATACAGGTTGACCCTTTGTAACAATGAGATGTACAAGACACTATGTTGAAAAATAAACTTTACAATTTAGGTTAGGGAGGGGTATAGCTGTGAAGGTAGGAGGGAAGAGATGGTAGGGGAGAAACAAAGGAGGAGGCAATAATGCTTGATAGGACATGTACTCATTACCTTGCTCATGTAACTGTAACCTCTCTGTACAGTATTTTAACAATAGCAAATGTATTAAAATAAAAAAATCAGACAAAGTAAAGAATGAATAGTTTCTCTGTACTATGGTTGCTCATGGTTTGATGCTCCTACCTGAAGTAGTGAAGTACATTTTTATTAGGCTACTTTGTAACTCACTGGAATAAATCCTATGAAATCACACTAAATATCATTATTCTTTTAGTTTCATGGTATATGCTAGACTAATGTGTCTTATAGGTCAGACCTCATAATGACAAAAGTGCTATCATCTCATTCTGACTGGTCTAATAATCTTAGCAGATAGGTACTATTTGGTATAAAATACAGGGCTTCTCTGCTGAATATAATAAATACTTCATGCTTTTATAAGTTCTATAGCTATTTCAGCTTTTAGAAGAGCATCAACATAACTACAGTTGTGCTGCTTTTATTAAAGAAAGTCTGCCAGGGCTTAAATGGTATCATGAATTCTGTAGCTTCTTGCCAACTGAAATTAAGGCACAATTTTAGATATTATGAAAGGAAGGCTTCTTAGACTAGATTTAACCTTTTCCACTTATGTTTCTCAACTCTATCTGCAAATTCAAATAGAAATATGCAAAACATTTTAATCTCATTTTTCCAAATGCCTTTTCTTCTTTCATGTTTTATATCTCTTTGGTTCTTTGGATTGAGTTTTACGTAGTTTCTTTGGATCATTACTTCATGAGTTAATTTTCTTCCAATTCTTATTTGCTTTCTAACACAATGTTGAAAATTTTACGTAACTCTTACATCTTTCTCCTACAAAAGATTAGTTGCCTTATTCAGAGACAAAAGTTTATTTTATAGTGTCTTATTTTCTCATGTTTGTAATTTCTTATTTTTTAAACATAATGCACATAACAGTTTTATGGCTTGATAAATCTGGAATCTGAAAATTGGTGTTGTTAGTTTTGTCATTTCTGGCTTAGGGTACTTTGTTCCTTTATGGGAGTTTTAGTAAATTTTGACTGTGTGAATCTTTTCTTTTGGCCTGTATCAGACACTTGCAGAATAGATGATGCATAATTTTATTTCCTAAGGTGTACTATGAACACTCAGCCATTTTATTTCAACAGCATATTTGATATAAGTCTTTGACAATTTCTGGAAAATTAAAGCAAATTACTTATTGGTTCCTATTATTATCTGTAGGCTTCTCAATAGCTAAAACTGAGCATAGGCCCAATAGATGCTTTGATGTTCAGAGAATCATCCAATGGCTTTCTGTGAAAAGGCTTTATTCACAGGACTAACATGGAGATTTTAAATGAGAACTGTGATTGTGCTTGCTCATTAGTAAACAAATTGAGTGATTATCGCCATTTTGGATAAATCAGAATTTATTTAGTCAGCAATTAAACTTGGGCAGAGACTTACTGAGGGTAAGCTTCTGAGGGGCCAAGATAATATTACTCTGCATGGAAGGCATAACTCTGAAGTGAAATAAAATTTCCAAGGTGAAGGAGCTGAGGTAAGCATGTGAAAATGAAAGTACTTAAAGATAGCATGATTCAGATGAATTTCCTAAGAATAAATTTTTAATTTTATTTCTGTTATTAAGCTAACACGAATTTTTTTGCAAAAATTTTTTAATGCATCATCTTAGAGATTTCTTCCAAAAAGATCACCCATAATGGTTGGTAAATGACTATGAAAGAGTTATTAATGTCTCCCTAAAGAGATGCAACGACTCGAGATAATATAAGAATAGAGTCAGAAAGTGATAACTGAAACTAGCAAAATGCCAGGAGTGGAGGTGTGGTTCAAGTAGTGGAGAGCCAGCCGTGAGCAAAAAGCCAAGCACAATCACTAGGCCCTGAGTTCATGCCTAACTCTGGCACACAAACATACATACACAGACATACACACACACACACACACACTCACACACACACACACACACAGAAGTACACATGCATATGCATGTTTTAAAGGAGGGAGAAAAAAGAATATTAAAGGGAGTAAATGTGATCAATGTACATCACATTCATGTATGTATATATTGCAATGAAACTCTTTTGTATAATTAATATTGCACTAATAAAAGATAGAAATAAAAAGGAAAGTGATAATTAAATCAGGATAATATATTTTAATGTGTGAACACATGCACACATACATAAAACACATATACACATATATATACACATATGTACATGCACACAATATATATACACACATTTCTGTGAAATATATATTTAATTTTATTTCAAACAGAAACTAATTTTTAAGATATAGTAATTAAATTCTAATTCCCTGAACTGGGTGTGGTTGTTGACATCTGTTACCCCAGCTACTTGAGAGGTAAATGCAAGAAGACCACAAAGTTTAGATCTTCCTCATTAATTAAATATGAAAGGAGAGGAAATGAATACAGCCTTAGTATTAGTTAATGAATACATAATACATAAGAGTGTGTGAACAAGTTATTTGTAGGATATTATACAACTCTATATTATTAGCCTTATTTCTTCAAAATGTTTTTTTTTGGCTGACTACATAATCCATTTTATTATATCTCCAAATAATGCATTTTTTAATCTTTCAAAGTCACGCTTAATACTCTCATACTATATTTCTGGATTTAACTACTTAACCTAAGACAACAAAGTTTAAACTGAACAGAGTTTTCACAAAGAACACAAATGAACAGAATATCAAAACTGATTGATACACAACATGATCTGTTGGCCATAATTATTGGAGCCATCTGTTCCTGTGGCCTGGTGCCTGCTGGTGAGGTCAGTCTGTGTGCTGGTGCGGATCTACCTACAGAGAGAAAGTTACACTTTTCATGACTTTGTGTCTACTACAGGAGATGAATTCATGTTGCATTACAAGCCTCTTTGATAAATTGATACCATTAATAGCATGTTGATGAAATATTCTTATTAAAATTTTCTATTTTAACTGACTATTTCTTTTGTTCCACCATCAGTGTAAAGATTTAGGAGTGAGTAGGAAATGTAAGTGTTAATTAGGCAGATCCTATGAGAGAGTTTCTAATAACAGGGTAAGATGAATGCTAAGGCCAGAGGGGTACAGGTTGGGAAGTGATTACCACTGCCTATAGATCTTAGGCAGGCTCCACCAAGGAAGCAGACATTGAAATGATCTTGAAAAGTGAGTCACAGCTCACAAGATTGAGGGCTGTGGAAAGTACTTCAGTTAAAAGCAGATCATGCAGAGAGTAAAAGGCATAACTGAAAGCAGGGGATACTGAGGAGTTGCTGGGGATTATGAGTGGCTTGTGCATCTAAGGTTCCAAGACTGGACAGCAGGGAATAAGTGGTTGACAGTTAAAAGGAAAGCAAGGTAGACAGATGTGGTGAGATCACCCATTTAAGGAGGCTGAACATCCATCTTTAGGAAATAAAGGAAAGAAAAAGACATCACCTTTTTGCAGAAAAAAAATAAAGTGGTATGATTAGAAAGGATACGTAGTTGCTAAGTAAAGCCCACCACTAACAGTATACACTAGCCTCCACTTAGCATATAAGACACAAGCTAACTGTGTGCTTTTTGCATGGTGCTTTTCTTACACAAAAGCACAGAGGCAGATTCAGGACATTTGCCAAGCGCTCGGCTCCTCCTTTCTCAGGGGATTCCCACTATAACTCCTTTCAGTATAGATATTCTGGTTCTGTGGAAAATACATAAAACCAGAATCACACTTAAAATGTCAGGGAGGTCATCAAAAAATGTCCTGGGTATTAATATCAACTGTGGCCATTTATATAACCGAGAGTAAATGGAAGTCACTTTGAGCAGTTGAATGGAAGTTTATAACTTGTCTAGGATAAGATGGATGAATGCAAATCCATTTTAATATGTTTTTTTTTGTTGTAGAAATACTGTACAGAGGGGTTACAGTTACGTGAGCAAGGTGATGAGTGCATTTCCTATCAAGCATTGTTACCCCCTCCTTTGTTTTTCCCCTACCATCCATTCTCTCCCACCTCCACAACTACCCTCCCCACCCCCCACCCCTCTCTGAATTGTAAAGTTTGTTTTTCATCATAGTGTCTTGTATGTCTCATTGCTACAACCCCCAATCCATTTTTAAAGATATGCTTAAATAAACTGAGAGGATGAATGTGGTAGTACATGCCTGTATTTCCAGAAACTTAGCAGGCATAGACAAGAGGATTTTTTAAAATTTATTTTATTTTTTTATTGTGAAAATACCATACAGAGGGGTTACAATTACATGGGCAAAGTAATGAGTACATTTCTTATCAGGCATTGTTGTCTCCTCCTTTGTTTCCCCTTCCCATCCCTGCCCCCCTCGCCAAAGTTGTAAAGTTCGTTTTTTGACATAAGGACTTGTATATCATCTCATTGTTGCAATGGGTCCAACTTTGAGGTCAGCTAGGGCAAACCAAATGAGACACTCAAATAAGCCAAAATACAAACCAAATAGGGATACAGATTATCCATCGCAACAATAAGAGGTACAAGACACTAGGTCAAAAAACGAACTATACAATCTAGGCTGGGTGGGAGTTAGGGGTTGTAGCTGAGGAGGTGGGAGGGGGAAAAAAAGGAGGAGGCAAAAATGCTGGATAAGAAATGTACTCATTATCTTGCTTATGTAACTGTAACCCCTTTGTACAGTATTTTAAAATAAAAAATTTCATTAAAAATACAAACCAAAAGTCTAAGTGCTATGCTAAAGCTTTTAGTTAACATTCATAAAGTCCTAAAGCTAACCCTCAGTACCAAGTGTGGGGATGGAGAGAGAGTAATCCATGGTACATTTTTATGGTTTTATTATTGTAAAAATAGTGTACGGAGGGGTTACAGTTACATGAGTAAGGTAATGAGTACATTTCCTATTGAGCATTTTTACCTCCTCCTTTGTTTTTCCCCTAACATCCCTTCTCTCCCCACTTCCCCAACTCCCCCTTCCCCACCACAAATTGTAAAGTTTGTTTTCAACATAGTGTCTTGTACATCTCATTGCTACAAAAGGTAAATCTCTATCCTCATTTCAGCATTTTGTTATTTCTCTTCCTAGATGCTGGGCACTGACATCAAATATAGTGAAAACAGAGGTAATAATGTGGAGAAAGAACATACAAGAGAAACAAAAAAAATCACATAGTACATTTTAGACACATTAAAAACAACAGCAAGAAAGAAAAAAAACAAGTTCTGTCCCTATTTTGGGGTTCATTTCATTTAACATCATCTTATATGGTTATATGTACATAGCTTTTGACCTTTTTTGCTTTTGGGACCTATGTTTCTTTGGGCCTGGCTTACTTCACTTAATAAAACCATCAACACACACAATTTTGGACATCTTCTATTGAATTTATGGTTCCATAAACTTTGAGTAAATTTTAAACTGTTCTTGGGTATATACCCCTTACTAAGGCATACCTTAGTATGATGATCATCAAATTTTTTTGTCACTGTTTCTGATTTCTTGTATATAAGTTTATTTGTTTGGGGAAGTGTAAGAAGGAGCACAGAAATGGTGAGATTAACAGTAAACAACTGCAGCAATGATACTAGACACTATGCTGAAAATGAGCTTTGCAACTTGTGGCCTGGTAAGGGGGTGAGCAGTGGTCAGGAGGGGAAAAACTTGGAGAAAATGAGGGAGGGAGGGACACTGTCCAAAAAGAAATATACTTTATTTCTCAACTTATGTAACTAAAACTCTTCTGTATATCATCTTTACAATAAAATACCCCCAAGTCAAATAAAGAATTTCTGTCAAGAAACAATTGTGACATCTGAGAAAAAAAAAGTTCCATATTTTGACTCATCTAAATACATATATATCTAGTCTGTATCCACTTATGCATAATAATCTAGAAAATAACAATATATCCTTTGATTTTTCCCTGTAAATCAAATATCATACATCCTTATTCATTTGCCCAATATTCACTTTTGAAATTTTAATTTTATGTTAAAGGTGTTTTGCAGAGGGGTTACAGTTACACAAGTGGGTAATGATTATATTTCTTGTCAGTAATGTTACCCCTCCCCCTTGTTTTTTTTCTTATTTTCCCTTCTTGCTCAACTGTCCCCACCCAAGTTGTAAAGTTTACTTCCAACATAGTGTCATGTGAGTATCAGTGTTGCACTGGTTCACTCTTTGTCCTTTGTCTCATCATTTTTTTTATTCCTCTTTACTTCCCCAAATCAGATATAAGTGTACATATAAGAGTCAGGGTACTGAAATCAGAAACAGTGACAACAGGGGTTAAACCAAAAGGAAGAGAAAGAAAAAATAAATAACTTCACACGGTACATTAAAAACAACAAAACAAAACAACAACAAAAACCCTCTTCTTTCCATATCTTGGAGTTCATTTCGATTATCATCATCTTACATGGTCATATGTACATAGATATTGAGTTATTGTGATATTTTGCTAGTACTATGCTAGACATACATTAATTATTACAAATGATAGAAACCACGGAACCTTTGTTTATTTGGGTCTGACTTACTTCACTTAATATGATTTTTTCCAAGTCTTTAAATTTCCTTACAACTGACGTGATGTCATGCTTTCTGATGGAAGCATAGAATACCACTGTGTGCATATACCACATTTTCTTGATCCATGCACTATTGAGGGGCATCTGGGTTGGTTCCATGTCGTATCTATGGTAAACAATGCTGCAATGAACCACCCCTTTGTTTTAAGTTTAACAGGGCACTTGTGGCTCATGCCTGCAATCCTAGTTACTCAATAGTAAAGATCTGAGGATTACAGTTCAAAGCAAGTCTGAGCAGAAAAAGTCCTCAAGACTATCTTCAATTAACTCCCAAAAAATGGAAGGTGTGACCAAGCACTAGTGTCTCCCACCTGCAATCCTAGCTACTCAGGAGGCTGAGATGTGAGGAATGTTGTTCAAAGCCAGCCTAGGCAGAAACGTCCAGAGACTCTTATCACCAATTAACCACCAGAAAACTGGAAAGTGGTGTTGTGGCTCAAGTGGTAGAGCATTAGCTTTGAACTCAGAGACAGAGCCCAGGCCATGACTTCAAGCCCCAGGAATGGCACAAAAATAAATATATAATAAACGAACAACCAAATAACTGAATGAATGAGTTTGTCACTGTGTAGAGTTGGAAATGCCTAGAAGCTTTTGACATGGTTCCTTTAAGTGGCTTTCTCTCATCCTTTAGATTTCAGTACACAATGGCTTCCTCAGAGGAATCTTTACTGACTTCTCAATCAACCAAATGTAGCCACTTTTCTTGACCCTAGCTTCCTGTATTTCCTTTCTAACACTTGTCACTGACACCCCTTTGTTTGTTTAAATGTTCATTCTTGGATGTCAGCTCAGGAGATGATCAGGCACCTGACTTCTCAGTATGTAGGTGACTAGGGGTGTGAGCAGTAAGTTAATATATATGGAAAAGGATAAAAAGATGAATGACTTACCCATACACATGAAGAAGCAAGCCACTTG
This sequence comes from Dipodomys ordii, assembly GCF_000151885.1. NCBI lineage: Eukaryota > Metazoa > Chordata > Mammalia > Rodentia > Heteromyidae > Dipodomys > Dipodomys ordii. The sequence continues at coordinate 14,554,526 of NW_012267241.1, read as the reverse complement.
AAAATGGGACTGTTTTTCAGGATGGCAATTTAAGTCAGAGAAAAATATTCCATCTGTCATCTGCTTTCTTTTAAACATCTATAGAAAGGAAAAGGGAGCCTACCAGCAGTTACCTAGAGAGAATAAAAATATAGATTTTTCCTTGTTGGCATTAAATTAAAACTTTGTGACACAGAGCTTCAGGAAATGCTGTATCAGAAAAGAGATATTAGACCCATTATGTAAGTGAAATTACTCTGTCACATGAAGAGGACTGACAGATGGTAGTATAAATCATCCTTACAGTGTTCTTCACTGGGAAATTTAATATAAACCTTTGTTGAAAAATCAGTAAAATTTCAGACACAAGGCCAAACTCTCCAAGGAACAGTGGCAGTGAAATCACAGAAATGCTAGCATACCAAAGCAATAATACTTACTCTCAAAGCCTACATAAGGAGGAAACTATAACCAACAGTATTTTCAATCAGAGGCGTTTATCTTAAATGGTCTGGGAGTAAGGGCTGCCACATTTTTAAGGGTCAATCAGATCTTTTGGTCTCTGGCCAGACCACAATCTCTCCACTACCCAGTGCCTTCAGAGCAATTTTACACATGGACAGTGAGACTGGCCAGCTGGCTCTTGCCATCCACATGCAGCCTCCACGGTTGTCACTACTCATTTTGCTTCTCTAACTCCCATCTTTATAGTTGGTTTCATTCTTCAAACATATCCATGCTGAATACCTTCATTCTGTTGTGTTGATATTTACTTGAGAATGGAATATTGGTGTTGGTTTTTTATAACCACTGATCTCCCCACTGGGTCCCCAGGTTTACTTCACACATGATTTTGTTATTATTATGTGGTAGCCCACTCCTGTAATCTTAGCAACTCAGGTGGCTGAGATGCGCATTGTGGTTTGAAGCCAGCTCAGGGAAGAGCTCTGAGAATCTTACCTCCAAAAAATGAAAGTGGAGCTACGGCTCAAAGCGGTAGAGTACTTGCCTTGAGCAGAAAAGCTCAGGTACAATGCCTAGGGACTGAGAGAGAGCCCCACAACTGACGAACAACAACAACAACAACGAACACTTTTATTACATACATTTCCATTGCTGTTAGTGATGTATATTCATCTTCAACGATAAGTTCCTTCTGATGGAAGACAATAGTCCTAATCCTTCATAAATCTGTGTTTGTGGATGTGCTTGCTTATCTGTTTTCCAAGCCTGAAAACTCATGGTATATTTTTTTGCCTTTTTGTTGTTCTTTCCAATGGTAACTATAGGGATCCTAATTAATCAGTTGAATAACAAATTTACTCTGAACTTTTTGAGGTTCTGCCAACATAGTTTGGATTCACGTGGCAGTTAATTCCCTGAATTATGTGATTTGTACAAGCAGGTCACCTTTCTAAACCATGATAAAGAAAAAAATGTTTTTAATAATTATGGAAGCTTGTTTGAGACCTGCATAGAATGACTTACTAAACATAAAAAAATATATTCATGACAGTTTTCAAAATCAGTTTTGATAAACAGATATATGACCTACATCTAAAAACCCATGGATTTTAGTGGAATGTCATAAAACTACAGAAGATTTTGAATCTATTTATGGCAGGCCACATCTAAAATCCCAGAAAGTCAGAAATCTGCAGCTGGAAGATCACAAATCTGCCACCAAATTGGGCAACATAGTGAGATCAGTTTTTTTTTTAAATGAAAGACTGACAGACAGGCAGACAGACAGACAGAAGGAAAGGAATGGAAAAGAGAAAGACAGAAAGACAGAATGAAAGACAGACAGACAGACAGAAAGAAAGGAAGAAAGGAAGAAAGAAAGAAAGAAAGAAGAGGAAATGGAAGAAAGAGCGAATGGAAGAGAGTCAAAATCTAAATGTCTAGTTCTCTTTATTTGTAGGTGAAACAAATGAGACCTGCAGAGATTAAAACTCAGCAAAGCCAAATCATGCATGCTCTGTGTATTAATTTCACATCCCATGTGTGACTTCGTATAATCTATACTCATAATTCGTATTTCCTTATAAACTATGAACCTAGGCCCCATGATGCTAAGTTACGGATGTGGGATTTATTTAGCAGAGCCAATTGCCTCTATCTCTGTGCTATAATGGGGGAAGAAACTAGAATTGTATGCTGCAGTTTTTGTCACGATTTCTCCCATGTGTGGGTGTCAGAGGTCTCTGTCAGCTGCATTATGTACTGTCTGTTGGATCCCCACTGTCTCCCACATCCACATACTGAGACAGTGATGTAAGAAATGGAAACAGGAAGACAATGGGTCAGCCTCTCCTTTCCTGCATGCGGAGATGAGGTTTGCTTTGTTCCAAGAACATGGTTGGGGAAAGGGAATTTCTATCTGCAGGATTGTTTAGAATAATACCTTGGTGTTCAGATATTTAAGTATATTTTGTCTCCTCTTTTCTTTCTTCCACAAAAGCTTTGTTGACCATTATGAGACAACCATTGTGCTAGGCATTTGGAAAACAAAAAGGAGTTAAGAACAAAAGAAAGGAAAGGAAAATACTATATCTATTCTCTGGGATATGGAAGTGGGGGGAAGAGTATAAGTCAACTGAGAATAATAATAACACAGAATACTGTAAGTTTTGTAAGGATATGAAGCAATAAGGCAGCAGAAAGAGCTAAGAGAGGCATCTAATCTATCCCCCAAAAGTCAAGAAATTGCTTTGGGGCTCTTTGCCTTCTATGAGTTTCTCAAGATTTTTCAGGATTATCTGTGTAAACAAAAGCAAAGTAGTAACCCAAGGAATTTGCAGAAGTCTTGTAGAAGGTCAAGAACTTGAAGTTTTTGCTCATTTGACATGGATTATGGTAGATTGTAAATAGAGCTCTAAAACTAATATATGACTAACAATTCCAAGATTTTGTTTTCCTGTGGTTCTTCTGGAGATTTTCTAGTTTTAAGATTGCACTGTCTAGAAACATGGCTGTCTACTATGCTCAAAATGGTTATGTGGTCACAAGAAGTGACTGGATAAAGTTGTTTAATAGCAGAGAGAATAGTTCTATGTTGTTTTCTAATTTTGTAAAAATAATCAGAAGGAAAATGTACTAGAAGTCAGAAGTCATGGGATATATTAGAAGATTTTTCTGAACTATACTTTCCATTTCTCTAAAATACAATTAATGCTAATATCACAGTCACAAGAATAATAAAATACCTCAAAGTGTCTAGCACAGTGCCAAGTACAGTTGCATTGATTAAAGCCCTGGTGCATTCTTTCAACAAATGCTTCTTGAATACGTATCATGTGCCAAATATCTCCTGCATGCTAGGGACAGAGCAAGAAGGAAGTTTTCTTTAGAAATAAAGAAATAGAAACTCAATTCTAGTGGAGGGGTTGGAGAAAAAAGGGTAAGGGAGCATAAATAAAATAATAACAACTGAATGATGTAAATCAAGCTGTCTGTTGTGACAGAGAATGAGCAGGAAGCACATTTAAGATCAGCTTCATCCCACCTCTAGCCCTCTAGGAGCCAGTATTTCTGAGTTACCTCCACTTGAGATACTATTTTTACTGTGAGGTAAAGAATAATGTACATTCTGTAGGTCCTTCTAATGCTGACACAGCCACTGTGTGGGTTTGGAAGGTTTCAGTTTGCTTAAAAAACATTATCACCCAGTTAATCGTGACTCAGTCTTATTGTTAGTGATGACTATGCAACTGAAACCCACATTAGCTCCTCCTTTGTTCAAAGCTAATTATCTAATTTAGCCTGGGAAGGGAAACCATTGAAAAACTTGAGCAACAAGGGATTTGGTCACAGATTGCTATGATTCATTCCCACGTTTTGTTATGAATCATGTGTCAAAGGAAATGTCTATTTGCAAGTAGCAGCTTTTCAAATACAGAAACTTGGCAAACGTCTGACTCTGTGGACTAATTTGTTTCTTACTGAAAGAATAAACCCTTGGTGATGAATTACCTACATAATGTTTGTTGCTCACTCTGTTTTCTCTGCTATGTAGAAGCCTGGCAGGATTTTGAGCTACCTTTTAACAGAATGGTAATTTATATCATTAAGAGGAGCACATAGCCCTGTCAGTAAAACTTTTTCTTCTCCAGAAATAAATGTATGAAGGAAACTTTGGGAATTAATCTTTCCCCCTGATCTAAGAACATGTAGTATAAAGTGGTGAGCAGAGAAGACAGCATAAAATTCCCATTATTATAAAAAAAACAGGACACATTCCACATCTTCCCACTCAATTTTTACAACGCTAATATGTAGTTTGAGTTAAGTTTCAGCTAAGTCTAGCCTCTTCCAACGCTACATCAGAGGAAAGCTTAGGAAGGTGGTTTTTGTCCCCTGAGAGGGGGTCAAAATTTTATTGGACCATATCTTATATACTCACTCCTGGATTCTTTACTCTTGTGTTTTTACAGCCTGGGTAAAATCTTGATGACAAAGTGGGAAAGCTGAATATTTATCAAATTGTTCAGGTGTCAGAAGCTACATTAAGAAAGGTCTTTAAAAGGGTAGCTGAGGACACTGAAGTCCAGTGTTGTAATTTATTATGTGGAAAGTAAATGGAAAATATATTTATTCGTTTTCATTTTCCAGTGATATCCATTTGCCTATGCATATAATATTAACTTAGAAATGAGATGAAAAGTTAAAAAATTGGTCCCTCTTTTCAGTTATATATTATTTTTATTAACACCAGTGGGTTTTGATAATCTTTTGGGGTATGTGTGTATGGTTTCTTAGAGTACCAACAATGCATGTTTTTTGTTTAGAAAAAAGCTATAAGCTACAGATTCTAATATTCCTAAACACCCCTTCCTTTTCTCCATTTTATATTTAATAAAAAGACAACACATTTCATTAACAAATTTACCCATAGGAATAATCAGTTAAATATAAAAGAATCATAGTTAACATTTATTAAGAGTCTGTGCTCTTTCAGGCATATACTACTTAGTTGATATGAGTTCACCTCTACTTCCACCAACAGCCTTGTAAAACAGAGATGAGCATTTACTACATTTAATAAGTGATGAATGAGGTACAGGAAGTTCTGTAACATGTCCACAGTCATATGGCTTGGAGTTTGTAGTACTTCCAATTGAGTTTCAGAGTTGAGATTCATACTTGCCATACAATAGTGTCTCAATGATACAATGCAGCGAGACACGAATAAGACAGCAGCATCCTGACATTCAACAGGAGGGAAATCACTAGAGAAAACCACTAGTTTTTATTAATTTTTGTTTCCACTTCCATAAAATTCGTACCACTGTTTCTAACAGCAAATAACTGAATGTAGGGAAACAAACAGTATTCTCTGTAGACCCTGGAGAAAATTAAATCACTATGAGATATGACAACAATCAATTCTTCACTGGACACTAATCAAGCAGATAGAATGAGAAACATGGCATGAGATTTACTTAATTAAATCTTCGAGGGAGAAAATTTAGCTCCCGGAGCTGTAGATGTTAGAAATTGAAAAACTCCAGAAACCTCAAGACCACAGAACGTGTATCACCCTAACAATGACACATGCAAATGCACAGGAAGCTTGCTGGCTGCTTCTATGAACTGTGACAGAGCCTGCTTTATGTCAGAAAAAGATCAAGCGGTTTCTTTTGGCAACCAATTTTTGAGTCCTGTTGTTCACATGAACTTGCCCTCAGATACATGGCAATCCATGTCTCTTAAAATTCTCCTGAGGTTACTCTGGCAACTCAAGCACTGGGCAACTCTTCTTTTAGTAAATGCATGAATGTAGTTAGATGAACACAATTCTGAGGGACATAGGTGAATTACTTTCTTATTCTGTGGAATCTTCTGTCTATTTAGAGGCCAGTGTCAGCCTTCTTCTATCCTACCGTGTGATTGTTTGTCCCTCACATCTGTATCTTTTCATGTGTTAATCAAGGCTTGAATAAGTTAGTCATTTTAGAATGAGTTATGCTGCAAATCAAATGACTTTCAGATCTTGGGATCTAAACCCAGTGAAAGGTTTTATGTCATTCATGTGAAGTTTGGAGCATAGAGTAATATGGACAATTGAGGCTTTTGTCCTTATTATAATTCTCAGGCAGGTAAAAAACACCATCTTGACAGATACAGTAATAAGTGGGAATATGGAAATTATTCAATGGCTCCTAAGAATCTTATCTAGAACTGTGTATTACTTTGAAATACCATTAATGTGTCAGACATTTTATGACTGAGTTTAAATGGAGAAAAGACAGAGAATAGAATGTATCTGAAAAGTCTTCATGTAAAAGACACTATGTTGAAAATGAACTTTACAACTTCAGGGGGCTTAGGGAGGAGTTGGGGAGGCAGGGAAGGGAAAGGATGGTAGGGGAAAAGCAAAGGAGGAGGTAACAATGCTTGATAGGAAATGTACTCATTACCTGACTCATATAACTGTAACCCCTCTGTACAGTATCTTTACAATAAAAATATATTTAAAAGAACAGAGAAAATGACAAATAAAGGAGTGGTAGATAGGCTGGCAAACATTGAGAAATTTAGGGTGACCACAACCTGATGTCTTGGATTTCTAGTTGATTAAATTAATGAATACCATTATTTTCTTCTCAATTCTCTCTGAACATTAGCATCAGTCTTGACCATAAAGGACTAATGAAGAGAATAGAGGGTTAGGATCAAAGAGGATGGACCATGGATACTCACAAGAAGATGTACTTATTTTCACAAGTGAAAGCTTAACAACTTTGTTCTAAAGAATTAAACAGGTTGGAAGTTGCTTGAATATATTTCGCTATTTGAAGCTATGCAAAGCTCTCTGAAAATATCTGCAAGGCTTTCCTAGGGGATGCTTGATACTTGTGTACTCTTCACCAACCACTCCTCAAACTCTTATCTAGGTAGCTGGAGCTTTGGTTGCTGTTAATTTTTTTTATAATTTTATTTTATTTTATTTGTGAACATACTGTACAGAGGGGTTACAATTGCATGGGCAGGATAATGCATACATTTCTTACCAAGCATTG
>NW_012267241.1:14528738-14546727 GCF_000151885.1 Dipodomys ordii | reverse complement strand
CCTTTCTGTCCACATCCCCTCCTGGTTGCTGTTAATTTTAAAAAAGCTATTTGCATGCTGTTGTAGTTGTGAGTGACTATAAAATGCAGCGCTGACTTTGTTTTTCTTTTTATCTCCAATGGTGGCTTGTAGAGCTGACTTTACTGTGAAGTCCACATCTGCAGGGCTGAGTGGCCACGCAGCACCATCATCAGATAGCGTTTTTCCCAATTCCAAAGCCCAAATCACTGTCCAATGTCATATAATGAGAAAGAAAACTCCATATATCCTTCTATAGGAAGAAAAAGAGAACAAAGTAATGATTTATGTTAATATGCACTATTTCACATTTAATTTCTCATTTCTTTCTCCCATTTTATTAATATGTATTAGTCATATAAGAAGATTTCATTATGATATTGCCTGTATGTGCCTATTACTCTTGTTAAATTCTACCAACCTCACTTTTCTCTTCCTTTTGAAGCAACAGCAAAAGATGTCCTTGTTCTATTTTCTTATAGGTGTATGAAATACTTCAAATTCTGTTCAAAACATAATTCCCCATTCTACTTGTACACCCCCAAACAAGTACCTGTTTTACCTCTCTGTGATTCATTTAAAATTATTTTTTATCATATATAAGTAGTTATACAAAGGAATTTCCATTCAACAAACCAGTTTATAAGTACAATGAATCTTTATCTCATTCATTTTTGAGAACTAGATTCCACATGGGAGAGAGAACGTATATTTGTCCTTCTGAGTCTGGCTTATTTTGCTAAACATGGTGATTTCTAGTTCTATGAATTTCCTTGTTAAAAAAACTTAATTTAATTCTTCATTATATATGTTCTCACAGTCTGAGAGCTGGTATTCCCAGAAGGAATGGTCGAAGAAAGAATAAATCTAGAGGACAATGCTGCTTACAACTTAATTTTGGAGGTCTTTCTTTCATTCTATTCTTTGTTTGACTACTAATATTATTTGCTTGAACTAATTCCAATTCCCATGGAATGGAAGATATATCAGACTACATTAACTGAAAGGAGGAGTCTCAACACATTTCAAAATTCTATGAACCACCGTATCTGAACCTGTATTTCCTGTGCCATTTTTCATCTACCTTCCTAGACCCATACCTTGTTTCATAGAGATAAACATTATATTAATGCCACTTATCATTTATTGTATTTCTTGAGAAAATGAGGATTGTGGATTCTGGGACTAAACTATCTGAATTTAATTTTGAGGTCTGCAACTTGTAGAGAATCAAACCTTGGGAAAAATACTCCCATTTGTTTTTCTCCACTTTTTTTACTTATGTAAAAATGATGTTGCAGAGCATATACATTGAAACTTAAGGATGAACAAAACTCTCAATAGATCAGAGATTTAGGTATAAATAGTTTGCTGATAGTATGATAAAATACAAAATGTATACAAAATACCAAATGTAAAATGCTAGAGGAATGTGATATATTATGTTTATAATACTACTACTTTTAGTAAACAAGCAATTATATATTCATTTGTTTCTTGTTGTAATATGATTTGTATCAACAAATGAGATTTGTTCATTGTTGAGTAGTTTTGATGCTAGAGACTTAAAAAACACTTGCCGACTGACTGTATACTCTAGAAGATAAAACGTTCTTGACAGCTAAAAGCCTACTCAAATATATTCAATTATTTATCCATTCCTCCTTTGGCAGTGGATACTTTTGTTGTTATTGTTGAGTGCTTGCTCAATGTCTGACAGTAATACACATTTAAAACCATGATATTTCTATCCAGATATAAATTAATACTAGATGAGAAGACATTATAATTAGGAAAGCCAAAGAGAGATTCAGGAGAAAAAGAACACGTAATGCAAATAGCACGTGTTTATGCCTGCAGCCATTATAGTGATGGACACTTTATATATTTTTAATAAATCATATCGTTGAGACGCTAAGCACCAGTGGCTCACACCTGTAATCCAAGCTACTCATGAGGCTGAAATCTGGCAGTGACTTTTGAAAGCCAGCTTGGGGTCATTGAGGCTCATACCTCCATCCAATCAACAAAAATTCAGAGGTAGAGCTGTGGCTCAAGTGGTACAGTGCTAGCCTTGATCAAACCAAAAGCTCAAGGTCAATGCCCAGGCCCTGAGTTCAAGCTCCAGGACTAGTACCAAAAATTCTTTTTTAATAAATAAATAAATTATATCACTGAGAAATATGTAGATTAAACTGATATGTACATATGTATGCATGTCCACACATATGTAAGTGTGTATGTTTGTTTGTATATGTGCTTGCTTGGTACCAGGATTTGAACTCAGTTCTTTATGTTTATTTGGCTTGCTTCCTTGGAAGCAGTCTACCACGTAAGCCATTGCTCCAGCCTGGCTTTTTGCTGGTTAATTTGGAGATACACTCTCTTATGCTTTTCTGACTGAGCTAACTTTGAACCATGGTCCTTGACATCTCAGTCTCCTGAGTAGGTAGGATCACAGGTGTAAGGCATGGGTATCCCACAAGTTTAATGCTAAACTTTTTTATGTTGAATCATTAATGATTTAAATCAGTTCAGAATATGAAACTGGACATTTTAACTAGACAGTAATATGAGGATTGTGGAGAATTTCTCATTTCTCTGGAACCAGTGTAAGCCAAGCAGAATGTGACTAACACAGCTGTCTACATTGGCCATCAACCACAAACAGACCCCTAGCCCAGGCTCACTTGGAAGAGATCTGAAAACTTGTCATGCATATGTTGTCATTACACTTATTCTTGCACCCGCAGTTAGGTTTCTGGACTTTTCTAAGGGAAACTTCAAACCAACTGTAATTGTTAAGAGACTGGCAGTGCTATACAAGAAGGGCATATACATTAACAAGTATTGGGCCCAACCTCATGCATGGCCATATGCTCTGGAGTGAATATGCCTTGGCCCAGAAACAAAATAAAAGTACTCCTTTTAATTGATTACTTCTAGCAAGAAATCTACTGTTAGGGCAAAAGTCGTAGACAATTCTCAAAAAGCACCTGGGCCTTTCTCACTCATAAGCAGTCACTGTTTCTTTTCCTGATGAAAGCATGCTCATTATCATTTTGGTTGTTCTTGAGAACTCACAAAAGAAGGTGTGGTGCAGATGTTGTTTGATTAACATGGTGGATTAAAATGAGAATTGTCTTAGAATATTCCAGGCTTAGATAAAGAGCAAGTATATTTCTATTTTTCTTTTGTAAACCGAACCAAATATGATCTTTTAAACAAAGTGCATAGGCAACACAGATAACTATCTCATGGAGATTGGATTATTGCAATACAATATTACAGGGAGTCCAGAGAGCAAATGCATTACTAATTCTAGAAATACAATCATTTGGAATAATACATCAAAAGCATGTTAGATAAAAGAAGGAATAATCCCACCATTGTCCTTTCAGCTATTCATTTCACATATATAATGGATGTGACATGTAGTAGGCATCAAGGATATAAGCTAGACAAAACATAAATGATCACTGGATGCCTGCTTATGTTAGGAAAATGTATGGAATGCAAACATCAAACAAATGATCACTCACAAGGTGAAGGCAACTATGTGTCTTGAGAAGCAATGTGGTGGTACAAGCATTAAAATAATATTTATTGAGCACTTACTGGGCGTTAAGTAGTGAATAAAATAGAAAAAAAATCTGTTTTGATTGCACAAAATACATTAGCAGCAAAATAAATAAACAGACATATTCTAAAGAATTGAGCATCAAGCAGATGTTTGGAAACTGATAGGCTCAGTTAAGACTAGGGGAGCTCTTGAATTGAGGTTCAGGGTGGAAAAATTAGGACCTTGTATCTTGTTTTCAGGAATTGGCCTTTATCCTGGAAAGATGAGAAATTGTGGAAGTAATTGGAATTGGCATAATCTGAGTTGTTTTAAGAAGATCTAGCCAGCGGTCAGGACTCAATGAGACATCTAGTCCATTCCAAGTACAATTGAAGGTGGATTGGGGTATTGGTAACTGTTCTACAGGTGGTCAAAAGTGATTGTGTTCTGGCTATAATTGGTTTGATATTTGACTGAATCAGAGGAACTGAGCAGAATGAACTTATCACATATATTAAGAGTTCTTAATGCTGATAAGACTTCTGGGAAGGGGAAAGGGATTTTTTTCTTGTTATATAGTTGATGATTAACAAATGATACTGAAATTTCATTGCCTTTACTATATCCTTTTACAACTTCTAGGGAAGATATTATTTGCAACATATTGCATCACAAAATCAGTTTATAGTAGGGCACTACATTAGCCAGAAATTCTTAAATTAATGTTTACATGAATAGTATTATTCTGTATATATTTAATAAATCTCATTTAAAATTGCTACTATAAGAATTATTTTCTCAAAAAAAGGGGGGAGGTTGGAGAGTGGCTTAGTTGGTAGAGTGCTAGCCCAATGAGTAAAAGAAGTAGGTATTGAGCTATTGCAAATAAGGGAAACGACATACTTTCACTGTATTTGATGTTGGTATAATTTGTGGAGGGGAAGGGAAAAAAGAATTGTTTAATTAGGGATACAGGTGGGCCCATTGCAACAATGAGATGTACAAGTCACTATGTCGCAAAACGAACTTTACAACTTTGGTGGGGTGGAGGGGCGGACCGGGTGGGGGGAGGGGAGGAGTATGGGAAGGGATGGGAAGGGGAAACAATGAGGAGGCTACAATGCTTGATAAGAAATGTACTCATTATCTTGCCCATGTAATTGTAACTCCTCTGTACAGTATTTTCACAATAAAAAATAAATAATTTTTTTTAAAAAAGAAGAAAAAAAATGAAATGTACTCGTCATCTTGCCCATATAATTGTAACTCCTCTGTATGGTTCACAATAAAAAAAATAAATAAATAAAAGAAATTAAAAAAAGAAGTAGGTATTGAGTTGGAGTCCAAATCTCAGTCTTGGACAGAAAAAAAGAATGCTTTTTGTAATACATTTTTGCTAATCAAGACTATAAGTAGTATATTCCCCAAATTATAATATTCTTCTCTTTTAAGAAAAAATTTCAGGAAAAGAAAAGGGTGTGTTGACTCTGGGGTGTTATGCCCTAAAATCTTTGGAAACTTCTACTGCAATTAAATTAGGTCCTTCACACCTTAGAAAAATTAAAAAGAAGTGTTTAACTTGAATATGAGCTATATAAAACCTGGTCACATATTAAATAACTCAATGTAAATATGTACAGCACTGGAAAATATGCATGATCTTCCCAGACATTTTCACTTTCTGTCAAATATTTACACCTTTTAATAGTTTATTTTACAGATTAAATACTTGCTCATCTCTTTCCTGCATCATTCACATAGCATTTGTATCAAAAAGTCACAACAAAATGTCAATGCCACCTGTGAGTATTACGGCATTTTGAATCTCTTCAGGTTTTATGGTTTGTATTTAATTTTTAGAGCAGTTTCTAGAAGCACTTAGAGGAGTAATTAACCAAATTCCAAAAAAATCAGCTATTCAAACTGCCCAAACCATAATTTAAAAAAAAGACATCAAAGACTTGTTAGTGCTATTATTAAAACAAGGATCAGTCCTCTTTTGTTTGCTTTGGTAAAAGAGGAAATCAGAAGTATGAGGACAGGATATACAGAATTCTGACCAAGAAGCTCTCCCAGCATGGAGCTGACAGATTGAAGGAGACCCTGGCAGGAACACAAGGAAGGTTGCCAGCTCTCATTCTTTCGTCATGTGTCATGTCTTCTGGTTTGAAAAGAGTAGTAAAACACTCAGTTCACTTTCTGGGAAACTCCAATATACTTCAGGAGGAAAAATAGTTTCCATTTTTCCTTTTTTGATCAACTTACACTGGGTGGCATGTGATTATTCAACATGCAGTCATTTCAAGAAGATCAGTCATTTAATCAGACATGTCTTGCAGGGGTGGGGGAGGGAGTACTGAGGTTTGAACTCAGGTTCTCATGTTTGATTGGCTTCCTTGCTTGTTTGGCACTCTAGTACATCAGCCAGAATTCCAGCCTAGGTTTCTTTCTTTCTTTCTTTCTTTCTTTCTTTCTTTCTTTCTTTCTTTCTTTCTTTCTTTCTTTCTTTCTTTCTTTCTTTCTTCCTTTCTTCCTTTCTTTCTTTCTTTTTTGTCAGTTGTGGGGCTTGAACTCTGGGCCTGGGCGCTGTCCCTCAGCTCTTCAGCTCAAGGCAAGCACTCTACCACTTGAGCTGCAGCATCACTTTCCAGCCTAGTTTTCTGCCAAATAATTAAAGGTAGAATCTCATGACCTATTCTGTCCTGGCTGGGTCTGAAACTTGATTCTCTGGATCTCAGTCTCCAGGAATTACAAGCAGGAGCCATCTAGACATGGCTTCATTTTAACTCTTAATGAAGTAAGAGAAAATAGCTTTTACAATAGCCATTAACATTAATTACACAGAAGTAAAGCTCCATGGGTGTGTATAGTTATTTCTAGTTTAATTTTTCTAACAGTTAAATATTATCTGAATGGAATGTATAATTCTTCAGCTTAGAAGAATTCTCTGTTGCTCAAGTTTTCTGAAGGAAGCTAAAAACCAGAGGAGATGAGGAATTGTTGTTTCAGTTTGGTCTATTGATCACAAAGGTTTTTTTCTTAAAAAAATTATTATTATAGTCCCCAAAACTTTCTTATCTTGCTATCAGAAAATTTTTAAGAACTGTGAAACAGGTATGAAGCTCATTTTGTCTTTAGGTTACACTGTTGTCTAAAAGTAGAAGTGACTTATAAATTATGAAGCCTATAACAACCAAAGTGAACAAAGTCATATTGAACTCCTGGCCATACTATTTTACTCATCCAGACCTTCAGTTCATTTCTTCTATCACCATCCGCCAGCTATGGAAAGCATTCTCTTAAATCACAATATTATAATAATCACCAAATGATCTAATAATCTTCCAGAGTATTTTTTTCTTCCTGGCCAGTACTGAAGTTTGAACTGAGAGTCTCAAGTTTGCTAGTCTGGTGCTGTACTATTTGAACTACTCCTCTAAGCCATTCTTTTTTGTTTCTGAGTACATCTATGACATTTTGCTCAGGCTAGCTTCACACCAGGATGCCTGAGACCTCAGTCTCCTTCATTGCTAAGATTATAAACCTGAGCCTTCAGTTCCGGATAATCTTCCAGTTATATGATTTTCATACAACAGCTTTTTAAAGAAGGAATGGAATGTATCATATAGACGAAACACAATGCCTCCCAGAAATTTACATGCTGAGTAGAAATCCTCAATGTGATGTACGAAGGAAGTGAGATCCCAGGGAAGTGATTAGGTTAGGAGAGGAAGATTTTTTTTTATTGGGATTAGTGCAATTATTAAAGAGGTTCCAAAGATTGGAACATGCTATGATTGTGCACACTAGAATCCCAGAACTTGGGAGATTGAGGCCAATCGAGACTACATAGGCCCAACTCTATCTCTAGGTAAACAAATGAAAAAATAAAAAAAACAGGGTAATTTAGTCCCGATATTGGAGGAACTTAGAACTCATCTTTGTGTGTGTGTGTGTGCTGTGATTTTATTGTGATATTATTGTTACAATGACTACTTCAAAGCTATTGGAGTTCTTCACCACAGCACAAACACACTGCATATGTTTGCCCAAGTGAAAGACTTTTCTGTTGAAGATTTCTATGTGAAGTCTATTTAAAGTGGGTTTTCTTTCATCTACTTGAAGCTAGCTTGAGGAGTCCTCCAAGCAGGGACTGCTAATGGTTTCTATAAAGGACCGACAGCTTTTGCATTCTTTACACATCATTGAGTTTTAGAGTGCTGGACTGTGGTAGCTTACTGCATAACATGGTCTCAATAAAACCCTATCAATTGGAGACTTGGCTCAGCAGCATTTCAAAAGTCTCACACTGGCCCCAGGTGTATTTGAGGATAATGTCTCTTCACAGCAGGAACATGTGAAAATCTAAATGCAGTGCTGGCCCTAGTTAGAAGAAAGGCCTAGAAACATCAAGGATTCCTGAATCTACCAATCCAAAAATCTGCCTTTGATCCCATGCTAACAACTCCCATTCAACTCTGTAAGAAGTCCGAAGTTCTGCATCAAGGGCCTGTCTTTGGTGATTGGTTTTATACTCTTAAATAATGCTGGTGACCTTCATTAAAGAGTGAGGTCAGCTAAGGGCAACCCTTTAGAAAGAAGATAACTCACTTGTAATAGCCAATTCTGGACTGAAGAGTTACAGCTTATTAACAAATAGACTCAATTTAGATGTGGACTGTTGTGCTAAAGAAAAAAAAAGGTGCTACCTTGGCAGCACAAGGTCAAAGTTCATCTCTGTATTCAAATTTCACATCACTAACGTTTCCCTGAGTCCTGTCCTAGATAGATAAACCAGTGCCCTGATTAAGATATTCTAACTCAGCACATACTGTCTGTGTGGCTATAGACAACTAACACATCTCAGTTCACCTTCAACAGACTCATTCCTTTTGCATCATAAAACTGGGGCAAGGGCTGGGAAGGTGGCTCAGTGGAAGAGTGCTTGCCTTGCATGCTTGAGGCCCTGGGTTTGATTCCTCAGCATCACATAAGCAGAAAAAGCAGGAAGTGGCACTGTGGTTCAAGTGGTAGAGTGCTTGCCTTGAACTTTAGAGCTGAGGCACAGTGCCCAGGCCCAGAGTTCAAGCCCCATGACCAACAAAAATAAAGCAAACAAATAACTGGGGCATTGTATGTGGAAGCAGAATAGCTAGTTGAATATCATTTGATAGCAGAGGACTGAAAAGGCCTGTATTTCTGGTTATCATTTCTAGTTTCTGACATTTCTTTTTTAGGTTCTTATTCTTCACAGTATCATTATACTGATAATGTATTAATCATTTTCAAATATTAGCATTGTCTACTAAAACATCAAATCAGTTTATCCCATTGTAACAAAGAAACTGACACCAACAAAAATTAAGTTTTGAATAGTATATGAGGACCTGATAATATTTTCAAGGAGGTAACACTGCAGTGAAGGTCTCTGAATATACAGATATTTCTATTTGCAAATAACTTACGCAACTATCATATTCCAATGTTCATTTATTGTTGGTTGAGTCTATTCAAGTCACTGAAGTCTCATTGGATAAGCAGATCATTTAATTCATGGAAAGTACCCTGACTGTAATACAGAGATATAGAGGAATAGATGTACACAGATGTGTGTGCATGGATGTGCATTATGTGCAAATTCATGCATATTATATAAAAATAATATGAAAAGCATTGACAATGACATCATAGAGATTTAAATAAATTTAATATGTAAGGAATTCAGGCCTTTCAGATGGATTAGGCATGGTGAAGAAGTAACCTGTCATTTGTTCTCTGCCCTAATAAGTCAATAGGGCCATAAAAGTCAGGAAAAAAGGAGGACGGAGTCTTTAAAGAAGGAGTGGAATGTAAGAGCGCTGTGTGGAAAACAGTAAGCTACTCCACTTTGCTCAGAAAGATAAGGATGGAAATTGGAGAGAGGGCAGAAAAGTAAGATGCAGAAGTTAAAAGAGACCAGTTGATCGAATAGTTAATAGAAATTAATGGAAGGATTATTAATTGAGGAATGTTATGTAAAATTCTATGCTGTATGAAGCAAACACTTGGCAAAGAGGAGAATGACTTGGCCAAGAGCAAAGTGTTATTATAGCAGTTGAGTCAAGAATGGAGGTCAAAGCCAGGTGACTGTGGCTCATGCCTGTAATCCCAGCTACTCAGGAGGCTGAGACCTGAGGATCACAGTTCAAAGCCAGCCCAGGAAGGATAGGTCTATGAAACTCTTATTTCCAATAAACTACCAGCAACCCAGAAGTGGCACTGTGGCTCAAGTGGTAGCACGCTTGCCTTGAGCTGAAGAGCTGAGGGACAGCGCTTAGGCCCAGAGTTCAAAGCCCCACAACTGACAAAAAATAAAAAAAAGGAAGTCAAAGAAAATAGAAGCCACAAGGCCTGACCACCAAAGCTACAGAATGAAAACCTGAGAAAACTAGCACTGAGAAACAAAAAGATTTCATGATTTCTTAGATACAAGCATTGTGGTGCCTAGAGGAAGAATGTATAAAAGGAGCACTTCTAATTGTGCCAGGAAAAGAATACCTAATGATAAGCTTATTTTTCTTACACTTCATGTAACCTTTGCCTGTCAGAGTAGCAATGATATTGGCAATAGTGTCATGTGTTTAAGTGATTGGAATTGATTTTCATAACAAAACTGGTCTGTGGAGAGTATGGACATTTTAGAGGTAAGAAAGTAAATGTAAAGAAATTAAGTGTAGTAGGAAAAGTTAGGTAGCTGATGATGTTCCCAAGAAGGCTGAGATTTTCTCCAAGCTTAATCTTCTGAACAACATGCCAGATTTGCCTCTTTGTTTATCATTGTATTCCACAAACCCAATTATATCCAGGAACTGTTTGGTTTGTTTCTTACATAAACACAAAAGCTATTTTTTTCATTCTCTGCTCAGATTGGGGAAAATTAAAGCAAATAAAAGTGAAAGAAAAAGTATAAAAAATGGAAATAGTAGGAAGTGGGGATGTTTCTTCCTATTTTCCATTTCTTCCTGCTCTATCCTTACTAATGCTTTCAAAATATTTTTTGTTGTAAATTGTGTCAGTTATTTCTTTGATTTCATTTTCACCCCCCAAAGATCCTCTTATATATAGACAGTGTGTTTTTCTTATGTTCTCAGTAAAGACACTGAGAATTTTCTTATAACAATCAAATAACAAAATTGGGACTTGAATCTTAATCTTTCTGACTCAAAGTCTGGGAATCTTTCCATGATCCCACTTTACCTAAGACAAATATGGTAAAAATATCTGAAGGCAAGCCATTTCTATCAGGAGGAAAGAGTCTGTGAGTTAATTTTTTAAACTGCCCTTCGGTCTCTGAAAGGTTTTAAAGAGGAAGCCACAAGCTGGGAATGCTTCATTTATCTTCTCTCTCTGACAAGGAATAAGAAGTAGATTGGAATTCCCCAGAGCTCATGATGTCTATTACGCACTGACAGAGCTTCCTGTAATTAAAGGCTATATTACATTTGGATGGAAGTGGCAAACTCCCCTCTGGAAGTAGGGAGCCATATGCAAAGCCTTTATTTAATAAAGAAGAAATCAGGCATCAATTGAATGTGAGATTTGCTAAGGATTAAGATGTTAAATGAAGCTATGTTGAGGACAGAGTTGACAGCATCTTTCTTCTGTGAGCTCATACTGAGCAAAAGAGCTTCTGCGATCATTCAAAGGAGATCATGTGTTGGTGGGAGCTGGGAGCCTCCAAAATTGTTTGAAAGATTTGGTGAACAGATGCTTTTAAAAGCTTTTACCAGCTTGGCCTTCACTATTAGCAATTTCAGACAAAGCAGTAAGTTGGAACATTCTTGTTATTTTCCTTCTTTTGTTTGTAGCTCTTGTGTCTCGCCTCTGAATGAAAACAGCCTGGAAAGCACTGAGAAGCCCCCATGGTGAAAACACATCCATCTTACTTTTACAAAGAGAGCTTATTCTCAGCTTAAACTAATTTCTCACTTTCTTCCTTACTTTATTTTTTCCTAACCACACTAAAAAGCAGATAATACCCGTGACCTGGTTTTAAAGACAGACATTTTTTCTAGGCTGTTATCATGCAGTTATCATTTATTTCTTACCTTTACAGAAGTCTGCATGAGTATTCAGGAGTGATTTAATGTGATCATGTACTTGGAGTGAGTGGAGGTCTGCCAAGAGATGCTATTTACCACTGTGGTAGATGCTGTCTTAAATTGGGAACCCAGCCAACAGACCTTTTGGTGACAGCTTCAAGATACATTGAAGTAGTCTTTGATACAGACATGGTTTTGGAAAAGCTGAATTGGGTCAAGGAAGAGAAATAGGTTGGATGCTTTAGTCTGGATATGTGTGTCTCTCCCAAAATTAGATCATGATGATTCTTTCTTAAAAAAAAAAAAAGGCTCCAGAGAGGCCCTGTTTACTCTTCCAGGAGAGGGCACTGATTAAAAAAAAAAAAAAACAAAACCAAAAAATGAGTGATATATGAACTAAAATGTGGACCCTCTACAAACGTCTTTTTTCTGATCTTCTCTTGATTTTAGTCTTCGCAGACTCCAGGATAAGAGGACATGGATTTTCTGTTACTCATAATTGTCTTAGTGTATGATGTTTTTGACAGCCCATATTTACTGAGAAATCAGTAAAGGCAGGATTCATAGCACCATTCTCCCAGCACCCTTCTTCATAGAAAGCTCCCTATGTATGAGCCTGAGAGTTATTCTTTCTACTTCCTCAACACTTGAACACTTGTCACTGACTAAGGATGCCCTTGTTACCTTCCAGAAATGCCAGCTGCAGTAACCTGAACACAGTTCTTGAAGTAGAGTATCACTTCTAGAATCACTAAAAAGCTAAAGCAGGTAATCATACAAACAGCAAAACAAGTCCAGTTGAACCTAATAGGTAGACAACTATCAACATAAACTTTTGGTTTCAAAGAAAATAGTGCAATCTATATTTAACATTTTTATGGGATCCCTTCCAGTCACATAAAAATTCTTAATGTTTACAAGGCAAGTGATAATAAATTATCAATAGGAAATATTTCCCAGAATAGCAATGAGTTATCTGGGTTTTGTGATTCAATAGAGTAAGATTATTTGGAGAACATGATGAAAAAGACAAGGCACAGTAAGGGGTAAGGGACAGTTGAGGCAAACTTGGCTTCTACAGGGTAGTAAGTATCATCCTTTAGGTGATGAATTCTATTTCTAAACAGGATGCTTTGAAATTTCTACCACTGTTTTTACCTAACCTCCAACTATATGTTTAAGGAAAGTCCAGGACACTCATGGCAACTTCAGTTTTAAAGAATAAGTAAGAGTTGATTGATTTTCCTCTCACTTACTTAAGGATACACAAACTGTTTACTTCTGTTCTCCTTTATTTTCCCTGATGATCTACTTTACCCGCTTCAAATTAGAGCATGGTATTACAGCAGCAGTAGAATTCTAAGTCAGGCTCTGCCTCTCTGATAAGCATCTCTCCTGGCTGAAGTTCCATTGGGCCAGTAGGATGGAGAGCATGGTTGCAGGCATGCAGGAGAGTGAGCAGCTGATTAAGAATGGGCAGAGATCAGAGTTTGCAAATAATGTGTTTAGATTTAAAATACCTAAGATCTATCTTCTTGTCAAACAATGAGACTTGATTTCTGGCAACCAACTCTACAGATCAACACCATTTTATTTTGAGAAGAGTGGTTGCGTGGTTCATACATTTACTATCATAGTCTCCTGAGCTAAGACAGCACCATTAAAATATACTTCCAATATAAACTAGGTCTTATAAAAAGGAAGGAAGGGACAGTTTTTTAGTTTTCATTGCCTCTGCTTTTGTTTTCTTTTTGCTTTCGTGTTGTTAGTTTGTTTGTATTGGGAAGGTAAGAGAGAGCACAGACAAGGTGAAAAAAGGGTGAACAAATACAACAGTGGTAGTCACAAGACACTATGTGGAAAATGAACTGTACATCTCCTGAGTGGGGATGGGACAGAAAAACTGAGAGAGAGTGACAGAAGGGAAGACATGGTTCAAAAAGAATTGTCCTCATTACTCATTACCTGATTGACATCACTGTAACCCATTTGTATACCAACTCTACAATAACAATAAAGAATGGATATCAATAGGAAATGTACTCAATACCTTGTTCATGTAACTGTAAGCTCTCTGTACAGCATTTTTACAATAAAAACGTACAAAAAATTATCAACATTGATATTGAGTCATAATTAGACTGCCTGGATTGGCCAATTCTCTAAATAAATTCTAAAACCTTGTAGGTTGAAATTTGGGAAACAAGTTATAAAGATGTGGAAAACAGATGATTGAAGGAGGGATGGTTTCCAGACTGACACCATCTGAAAACTGGGAAATATGTTCTGCGTATGTAGTATATGGAGCGTTCAATATCAGCTTTGTTCTCCAACCATCAGATCCACTCTGCAGGGGTGCTTTGAAGGTTTCATTGACTTGAGCAGTTTTAGTTCCAGTGAGAGGAGCATACAGGGTGGAGGAAAGATATGATGAACATTTCTCCCTGATTTACTCCAACTTGGGTGAAGGTCCCACTATTATTCTGGCAGGGATAAGTTAAGGGTTGCTGGGTGTTTTCTTGTTATGATGCTTTCCCATTGTTTCCCACAATTTCACAATGATTCTTTTCTAATGTTTTGTAATGATTCCAGTCCTAAGCGAATTTACATATCACTTGTTGTTTTCCCTGATTTCTGCTTATACCTCTGTAAATACCTCTCAACTCTCAGCTTCCCATTTTGGGCATGGCTGCTGGGACTTGACTATAACTGGAAAGAAGACTTGCTTCATCCTAGGAGAGATGTATCTTGCTAAATCTACCATTCCCACAGAGTTCTTTATCCTTCATATGAACTCGATTATATGTTAGCTGTAGAACTTCCTTGAGACCCAGAGAAAAAGACTTAGGGACTGTTTCAGAACTTGTGCGTCCTTACCAGGAACACTCATACAAGTAACAAACACATATTCATTAAATAAACACGTTGTGTATCTCTTACTTGTAATCTAGCACTTAGAACCAGTGTGACACTACCTGAAATGCTAAGCATCTGTTCCTATGATTAATTATATTAGATCCCAAAGAAATCTCTCTTTGAATTTTTGCTGCGCTCCTAAATACAAAAGCCTTTTTGGCTTAGACTGGGTTTCTGCTTATGTAAGAAACAGGCAGTACTTTAGAATGAGGAAGGATTCGAATCATTAAAGCACATAGTTAGGAAAGAAAAATTAAATTTTCCCTCAAATATTAATTCAGTAGGGGGGAGGATGGGAAGGGATGGGAAGGGGAAACAAAGGAGGAGGCTACAATGCTTGATAAGAAATGCACTCATTATCTTGCCCATCTGTACAATATTTTCACAATAAAAATAAATAAAAAATTAAAAATATTAATTCAGTAATCTTCTTGCATAATGAAATATCATATCCTAATAACAAAAAGTGCTAATTTTCTTTTTTCTTCTTATGCATACATTGCAGTTGTAGGCCTAAGTTTTGAACCAGAGCAGTTTCAAGTATTGTACAAAGTGGTAGAAGAAAGAAGTATAATCATAACAACTTACTTTTTGTTCTTGTTTGTTCTTGTTTTTGGTGGTGTTGATCTAGGGGTTTGAACTCCGAGCTTCATGCTTGCTGGACTTGCTTGCCCTGTTCTCTTATAAGAGCCAAAATTCTAGCCACGCTTTTTAATGGTTATTTTGGAGATAGAGTATCAAGGACTTTTTCTTCTCTGACTGGCTTTGAACAGTGATACTCTAAATGGATTTTAGCTTCATGAGTAGCAAAAGTGACTAGTGTAAACTACCTGCATTTGACTACATCTTTTGTATTTACATGCACTGGTTTAGACTAACCATACTTCATGTCATTGCAAATAGATATTTGTAGCTGAAAATGCAAATAATTCTATTTTAAACAAACATATGCAATAAAATTATTAAATAAATTTTTTTCATATATTATTTTTTGTAGGTGTTTCAAAGAATTGTCATTCAAGAAAGCATTTTATGAATACAATATATCTTTGTCAACATCACTTCCAATCCTCTCTCATTTTTTCAAGACATGAAACAAATGTTTAAATGACATATTTATTAAATTTTTATGCTTTAATTATATGTTTCAAATTTTAATACAAAATCTTAAATATCTGGACAGAAAAGATTTTGAACATCTTTCTTTTTATATCCTTTATCAGTAGCGACTTTCTAGATAGGCTATCTACCACTTGAGATATAGAGCCAAGCCAGCCCTTGAAAATAAACTTAATATTTCAGTGTTTGATATTTACTTTATATTTTCATGAAGTTTATTTGCAACTTTTATTAAAAGTTCATTTTTTTGTTTTTAATCTTTTAACTAGATATTATAGAACTTTTTTACTGTGAAGGGACAATGTTAAATGTGTAAGATTTACCTTCAGCCTTCTTCAATATTCAGTGCTCATGTAGTTCAAAGGCAAATGTAGATTGTGTGTCCATGATCAGACAAAGATGTGTGTTAATAAAACTTTAAAAACAAAATAAGCAACCAGACCATCTAATGGTTGTGGTGCTCCCCAACCAAAGTTTTAGGTCATGCTCAAAATACTATGCAAAGTATGTGACAATATTACTACAATAATCTATGTAGTAATTCTGCTTGCAATTTATTATGTTAGTATTAAATGTCAGTATATCTTTATGCCATTCCTCCTCAAAAACCTGTTATCTGTCTTTCAGGGGCTGATGACCTATGCTTATAATTCAAACTACTGAGAAGTCTGAGTAGAAAACACTGGGCAGGAAACATTGTGAGACTATCATCTCCAATTGGCTACTTAGAAAACCCAGAAATAGAGCTGTGGCTCAAGTGGTAGAGAGCTAGCCTTGAACAAGAAAGCTCAGCAACAGTACCCAGATCCTGAGTTCAAGCCCCAGGACTATCACCAAAGAACAAAAGAAAGGAAAAAAGAAGGAAAAAATAAAAAGACCCCCCCAAAGAAAACATGTTATATATCAACAAAACCTAAATATCTGGTAATCTTAGTTAAATTAAATCTCTGTAGACATTGCTTACTTTTATATTTATAAAAGTCATAATATTACACAAACATTAAAAAATGTTTTAGTTTCCTGGACACTGGTGGCTTCATGCCTGCAGTCTTGGTTATCTAAGAAGTTGAAATCTGAACCCAGCCTAGTCTGTAAAGTTGGGGAGACTCTTATCTCCAATTAACAAACAAAAACAAAAAGGGACAGCACCCAGACTCTGAGTTCAAACCACAAGACTGGAAATAAATTAATTTGTTTCAGGTTCAACCCAGTTTTTATGTAGCACAGTTATCTACTTTGTTCTAAAGAAGTCACTTTATCAAAAGATAAACTTTCTATCATTCTACAAGCTTCTATTCCATATCTGCAGATGATATTTGGCTTACTTTTCTTGGAGTTGCACATTATTATATTGTAGACTAATTCATGTAAAATGTAAACCATATAGCTGCTATTTTTAAAAAAATAAATTGCAAAACTGGATCTTTCTTTTCTACATGTAGTAGCTCCCTTTAGTAGAGCATGCAACCCATCTTGCCCAAATCTCCATTGTCACCATTATCATGAGCACCAGTGCCTGGCCTCACCTTTGACTTCTGGAATCTATCCACGACAATGATAGATGTTTCTTAGTTAATTTATACATTATTGTAAGAATTGCCTCTGCACAAACAAACCCCACAAATAAAATCAGACAACATGACAATAACTAAAATTTTTAGCTCCTTTTCATCCTGAGCATTTATGGTCTTGCATTTCTACCCTGGGATATGCAGCTGTTTTAATCGTTCTCTGCTCCTTTGCTCTAAGTAATTGCTAATGGGGGAAGATGTTATAATAGAGTTGGCACTGACCTTTCCACATTTTCCAATACTTCAACTCAATTATCAAATTATGCTTTTCAATACTTATGTGGTCAGTGGTTCAGCTCCCGACAATATACTGATGACAAAAAGATGTTACTTGGCATTCATGCTAATTATCCCTATTGGACGAAGTGTCTGTCATCATTCTTTCTACTAAAACAAGGTGTTCAGGAAGTCATGGGGACTTGACCAAGAATTGAGGTCCTGGCTCACCCTGATATCTCTGTGAGATGAAAGGAATAGCTGAGAAGAACAAAATTAGCTGTTGGCTGTTGGCTCACACTTGTAATCCTAGCTATTTTGGAGACTGAGCTCTTAGGATCACAGTTCAAAGCTATCCCAGGCAAGAAGATACATGAGATTCTTATTTCCAGTTAACCATCAGAAAAGAAATGGAGATGTAGCTCAAAGTGTTGGAGTGCAGGGACAGCACCCAGGCCCTGAGTTCAAGCCCCAGGACAGACCAAAAAAAAGAAAATAAGGAAGAA
>NW_012267241.1:14498019-14528339 GCF_000151885.1 Dipodomys ordii | reverse complement strand
TTCCTTCCTTCCTTCCTTCCTTCCTTCCTTCCTTCCTTCCTTCCTTCCTTCCTTCCCTCCCTTTCCCCCCCTCTCTCTTGGTTGTGTGGGTTTAACTCAGGGCAGGTGTACTATTCCTGAAATTTTGTGCCCAAGACTTGTGCTCTACCACTTTGAGCCAAGGCTCCACTTCTAGTTTTCTGGTGGTTAACTAGAGATGCGTCTGATGGATGCGGCTTTGAACATCAATTCTCAGATCATAGCCTTCTTGAGTAGCTAAGATTACAGCCATGAGCCACCAACACCTAGAAAAATAGTGATTTTTCAACTTTTACTTCAGTCCAAATAAGAAAGATATTTTATCTTGGCATTAGTGATGCATACCTATAACCCAGGCACTCTAGGTGGCCTAAGCAGAAGAGTGACAAGTATGACTCCAGCCTCAGTTATATAGTAAGACTCAATCTCAAAAACTTAAAAATAATTTTAAAAGTACATTTTGTATTGTAACTGTACATATGCATATATGCACAATTATATACATTTAGAAATTCATATCCATGCAGTAATGTTACATACTGCTTGTGGTACATACTGATATTTCCATTCATACCTGTAATCTCAGGTACAAAGGAGGCACAGATTAGGAGGATCATGGTTTGAGAACAGTTAATGTATGAACTCTCACCTATTCAGGAAATATAGGTAGGAAGACACCTAGGAAAACGTGCAACACTTTACCTGAAAAATAACTAAAGGAAAAAGGGTTAGGTGTGTAAATCAAATGCTAGAGCATATACCTAGCAAACATAAAGTCATGTGTTCATAATCTAGTATAAACTACCCTTCTTCCCCCCAAAAAACTCATATGACCAAAGAAAATGTCCCTAAAATTCATATTGTTGAAAAGAAAGCAAATGAGTCAAAAATCTAAAATGCTTCCTAATAACTTATCTTTTATTGTTTATTTATTTGTGACTCAGAATCCCAAATCAAGAGTCTCTTTTTACCCCTGTAGAGTTTAGCATGTTAGCTGCCTTCCCAAGCAAATGCCTTGTCTTGTTCATTTACTTAGGATTAAACAAATTCTTTCCCTCTGTAACAAGAAGTTAGGATATCAGTTCCAACTATACTGAAAAAAGGAGAAAGGAGTTTATTATAATGGATTTTGAGATGGGATTTGAACTCTGTGCCTGGGTGGTGCCTTGGAGCTCTTCAGCTCAAGACCAGCACTCTACTGCTTGAGCCACAGTGCCACTTCTGGTTTTCTGGTAGTTTATTGTAGATAAGAGTCTCATGGACTTTCCTGCCTGGGCTGCCTTTGAACCGTGATCCTCAGCTCTCAGCCTCCTGAGTAGCTAGGATTACAGGCATGAGCCATCGATGCCAGCTTGAGTTAAACAATTCAAATTGGCTAATCCTAGCAACAAAATGTCATTACAAAACTACAGCATGTGTACAAAAATATCACTTAGGGAAAAGAAAAAGTGGCCAAGTTTTAATATTTACACCATAATGAATAACAGAACCAAATGAATTCACTGCCTTTCTCAGCACCTTCCTAATGTTTTGTTAATACTCTTAATCTACCTCTCTCTCTTTTTGTCTGCATTTTCCTCTGTTGAATCAATCATTAGATAGCTTCATAGTATGGTATAACTTCGCAATCTAAAAAACAGACTAAGAGTTGAGCAGTGCAGAATACATGGCTCTGCCTTTTCATAGATTGTTTAAGCTACTCAAGCTTTAGTCACAAAATGCAAATGCTTGTTAGCATTTTAGCCAACAAAACTCTCCATTAAAGGTAGGGTCAGGTCCCTTCTTCCATGTGTAAGTGGGAAACAAGGAAATGTCACTTGCTGTATGATCTGGGAAAGGCAGGAACTTTGAGAGACAGAGAATCCAAAAGGCCAGATTTTAGCATTGCAGGTGGGGGTGGAAGTGGAAAGACAATGCATGAAGCCATGTTTTTCGAAAAATGTCTATTATGAAGGGGCTTCTATGATGGGAAATACTTTGTTGTCTTTTTCCTGAGAGGATACAGAAGTTGAGATGAAAATCTGTAATGAATAGATCACTTCCTCTGAAATGCATTTCTCTGACTCATTTCAGATTTTAATATTTCACAGTCCCAGATGGACATTTTCAAGAGTGAAACTAATTTACTTTCTCTACAACTGAAATCTGCTGTCACTTTAAAGAATGACATATGGTATATAGATTTAAGATGTCAAATGCTCTGTTGTCATAATGTCATTACAGGTATTTTTATTCCGTTAATCAGTCTAGTAATAAGACACTATGTTGTGCAAAGCACAAAGGTTTTTTGTTTTCAGGAGTGCATGAATTAAAGGCATTCTGAAAATATAAAAATGAAAATCAGGAGATGTGCCACTAAATCAGAAAATACAAACCTACAAGGCATCAGTGTAGAGTAAAAAGAGGAAGAGAACACTAATCATTATTGTCATAACATCTTTGCTAGGACTACTTAAATATTTCTTTTAATCAACACTATATATTTTCTTCTCCATCATTTCTTCTGTGTCTCTTATTGTTTGAAATGTATGACTCATTTTGTTAAATTTAGGACAAAGCACAAGTTTGAAGGGAAGATAATCCAGATAATTGAATTTTCCTTAGGCTGGAAACCTCTTGTAACATAAGGTTAGTAGTAATAGAAAATGTCTACAATGTATCAGGACTTGCCTTTAGGTGTTCTTTGAACAAATTGCAAAAGTGTGACTTACTTTTATTTTTTTGAATGATTTAACTTTGCTAGGTGGATGAGTTCTACTTTTTCATTTATAATTGAGAGAAGAAAATGTCTCAGACACCAGTTTGTGGTCATTGTGGGTATACGGTAATTTCCCAGATGCTTCTGCAAACAGATGATCACTTTTCAACTATTTTGGTTTAGAAGTGTGTGTGTGTGTGTGTGTGTGCAACAGTTTATATTCTCTTGTGTTTGAAGCTTCAGGCTATTTGTGACTGAGAATTTAAAGAAGTATCAACATACTGTTAGTTTTATATTTTTTAAACAACCTAAATTTTCTGCCTAATTGATGCTTTTCTTTTCTGGACTTATTATTTTATATTGTATATTTTTATTATATTCTGGTTTGTCTGGACAATACTGAAGTAAATGGCTGGCATTTGTTAGTGAATTTCAGTAAATTACAAGACACTTCATTCAATCAAAATTACCTGCTGATATCTCAATTAAAGGAAAAGAGGAACTTTAAAATAAAAGCTCTAAAGCCAGATTATTAGTTGCGCTTTTCTTATTCTGTACTAGATGTTATATGTCAGGAGAGAAATTGAATGAACACATATGTTGAGTCTATTTGTAAATAAAATCTTTGAAGTTTGAATTTAAGATTTTAAGTTAAATGTTTTCTATGTAAAGTTATTTAGCTGCATTAAAATTTACTAAAATTTGTTATTTCAGTAGCTTAATAATTTTTCATATTTATATCAGGAAATAAATTTCTGACCAATAACATTTTGGCCTATCTGACCAAGACTCATTTTCTTTCACTTTCTTTCAATTATATTTTTATATCTATAAGTTGTTGTACAAAGGAGTAATGATTTAATAATTCAGTAGATAAGTACAATGCATTTTGAAAAATGTTATTCTTCTTATAACTATCCCTACTTTTCCTCCCTCCCTCCCTCCCACCTACCTTCCTCCCTCCCACCCTTCCTTTCTTCCTTCTTTCTTTCCTTCCTTCCTTCCTGCCTGCCTTCCTTCCTTCCTTCCTTCCTTCTTCCTTCCTTCCTTCTTTCCTTTCTTCTTTCTCTTTGTTTCTTTCTTCCCTTCTTTCCTCCCTCCCTCCCTTCCTTTCTCTCACTCATTTATTATTTGGCAGTACTGGGTTTGAAATCATTGTATTCTTCCTAGGGTTGGTCCTCTGACCACTTGAACTAACCTGCCATATTTTTAATCATAGAATTGTATCTAGTTATGATTATTAAAGTTTTATATAGTTGAAACAATTATGGTTGGGTACACAAGCTAGGAAAATTAAGAGAAAAAGAAATTTTTGCTGACTTTTTCTTCGATTTTGTGTGTGTGTGTGTTTGTGTGTGTGTGTGTGTGTGTGTGTGTGTGTGTGTGTGTGTGTGCTGGTCCTGAGATTTGCGCTCAATGCCCAGGTGCAGTCTACCCTTGAACAATTTTTTGCTCAAGGGTAGTAAACTATCACTTAAGCCAAAGCTCCATTTCTGACTTTTTTTGGGGGGTGAGGGTTGATAATTGGAAATAAAATTAGTGTAAATCTTAAAAAAGCCAAAATCAAGTTTAGCAGAACAGCAGGAAGTGGGTACTTGGAAGAGGTAAGGTGGGGACAGGGGAAAGGGGTAGATTAAGAGGAGAAGGGAAAGGTGCATGAAAGAATCTAATGCTTATCCTACAAAATGACAAAAAGGGGGACGGGGTTGGAAGGGGAAGAATGGGTGAGAATATTAAAAGGGGTGACATTGATCAAGATATACTGCTTTATTATCCTGCCCATGTAATTGTAACTCCTCTGTACAGTATGTTCACAAATAAAATAAAATTAAATAAAAAAAGATATACTGCTTTGTTAAATGGCAATTTCTTTGTACAATGACTTAAAGATTATATATATTATATAATTATAAAGATATTTATAATTATATATATTTATATACATATAAATCTATCTATCTATCTATCTATCTATCTATCTATCTATCTATCTATCTATAACTGGGCTCCTGCTGGCTTATTCTGTAACTACTCAGGAGGCTGAGATGTAGGGATCCAATTCAAAGCCAGTCCCACCAGGAAAGTCCTTGAGATTCTTACCTCTAATTAACCACCAAAAACAGGTACCCTGATATTGCATATACATTTATCTGAATTAGGGAAGGGAAGGGAACCCCAGAATGGTGAGACAAAGGACAAGGGGGAACCAATGCAACCGTGACATACACAAGACAATATGTTGGAAATGATCTGTACAACTTGGGAGGTGGGGGGGGGAGGGAAAGTAGGAAAAAATGAGGGAAAGGGTAACAAGTCTGACAAGAAATGCACTTATTACCTTAATTATGGAAATGTAACTCCTCTGTATATCCCCTTGACAATTAAGCCCCTTGACTGACAAAAAATAATGAATCAGAGACAAAAGGCAAAAGAAAACAAACATACAAAAGTCTCATGGATTTTCCTTCTGGAACTGGCTTGAAAATGTGATACTCAAATCTCAGGTTCCTGAGAGCTAGGATTAAAGATATAAGCCTCTGGTGTCCTGCCTAGGTGACCAGTATAACCTAGAACATCATGGGAAAAGAGCCATCTATCTATCTATCTATCTATCTATCTATCTATCTATCTATCTATCTATCTATCTATCTATCTATCTATCTATCTATCTATCTAGATATAAATCTATGCATCCATTCATTGGAGAGCACCAGAAGAGACTTCATGCTTGTTCTTTTCTTTTTCTTTTTTATATTTATTTATTTATTAATTTTTTATCAGTTGTGGGGCTTGAACTCTGGGCTTGGACTCTGTCCCTGAGCTCTTCAGCTCAAGGAAAACTCTCTACCACTTGAGCCACAGCGCTACTTCTGGTTTTCTAGTGGTTCATTGGAGGTAAGAGTCTCATGGATTTTCCTCCCCAGGCTGGCTTTGAACTGCAATCCTCAGACCTCAGCCTCTTGGGTAGTTAGGAGTACAGGCGTGAGCCACCAGAGCCTGGCTTGTTCTTTTCTTTTAAAACCAATATCTATCATTGAATATGAAAAAAAACACTCAGTAGGAGTTTTAGATCATTTTTACATCTCTATCCAAAATTCATAATAAGTTCCTCGGCAAGCGTGCCAAGGAAGGATGTAATATTATACATAATGGCTCTGCCAATATTTCTAGATACAAACTTTTAAGTACATTTTCCTACAACTTCTCCTCCATCCTGAAAGCTTCAGCTTCTCTCTTACTGGTTATCACCAGACTCACACCTCTTGGGGAAGAGTAGATCTGCATTTCTGTGTGAGGTCCTTAAGGTCCTTAAGGTCCTTTCTGTCCTTGAAATACTTATTTTTCAATCTTTCATCTTTCAATATTTTTGGAAATATATTCTATACTAGCCTTATCAGTTAATATCGATGTATGTATGATTCTATGTATCTTTGTTTTACTATTTTGATGTTTTAAATGAAAAAAGAGATGGACAATTGTATTGCAATTTCCTGTTACATTTTTGGAGAACCTAAGTGCTTTATGATGGCAGATTCAAAGCTTTGATCTTGTGAAATACATTTACCATGGTCAATTACTCAATCTTTTCATGGATGTATCATTACTCCCAACTTGAATTTTTATCCCTCATTATTTTTTGTTTTACACACACACACACACACACACACACACACACACACATCCTTTTCTGTGACACAATGAGGCTTATTGCAGATAGATTCAAATTGTGACACACACAAATAGTTGTCTTTTTTACTACTGAATAGTCCTGATTTCTGAAGGGTGTATATATATCATTATTGTGTTTTAAGTATTCACTTGTTTACTCTTGAGGTTTCTGTCTCTTATAAACGAAGTACAGCTGTGAACCTTAGTATTACAAAACATTCATCTCTGGAAGCTACATTCTCAGGAATGCATTATTCTTCTTCATGCAAGACAGAATAGTTAAAACTCCCCTGTAGTTAATATTTTCTACGAGACCTTATGTTCTCTGGGTCAGGAGTCATGATTGGTTCCCAAGTGTATGATACAGCACTATAATATTGACTGAGTGTGTGTCTCCCCCAAACTCCAACATGAAAGCCTAATTCTCAGTGTGATGATGGTATTTGGAGTTGGGGTTAAGAAGGTAATTGGGGCATGAAGGTAGAGACCACATAAATAAGATTAAGGTTCATATAAGAAGAACTTATCTCCTTCCTTTGTTCTCTACTGCGTGTGTGCGTGCGTGCGTGTGTGTGGTGTGTCTGTGTCTGTTTGTGCATATGTGTAGACACAAAAAGAATATGTCAAGGCAAAAACCAGGAAGAAGTTTCTCATCAGAACCTGACTATGCTGACTGCCTGTTTTCAGACTCCCCATCCTCCAGAAGTCTGACAAATTCTGTATGGAAAATACTCAACTATCTATAGCTTTCTTTTTTAAAAAAATATGTCAAACATTTACACAAGCTTGTCATATGCTCAACACCCTAGTGAGTACCATGTGGCATTTGTTCATTCAAAAACCCTCACATGTAAGTATCCTTTCAATACAAGACTTGCTAGGTTTAATCTCATGAGAGAAATTAGCTGAAAAATAAAACCCAGTTGAGAAATGCAAGAATAAATCCAATCCTTTCAACTTCACAAAAAATTTTAATTCCTATGATAGATCACCTAAAAGACTCTTCCCAGTCCTTCCTAACCATCAAGTAACACAAGTGGTGACAATTCATGTGTCTTGGCATGATATGAACAATATTCATGTAATAAAATTATTTTACAATTTAGCTGTCTTCTTTTAAAACTTGTGATTTAGAAAAGAACTATATTACTTTTGGATGCTTTTCTGAAGCCTTAATTTAGAATCCAGGTTAGACCACAATATAACATTCCTTCTTCTTAATGATTTGCTAGTGCCTTGTCTTAAAGTATCAGATTTTAGTTAGGACTGTGTATGAGTTTTAGGCTTGATGTAAATTTTACTTTTAGCCAGAAT
The DNA here is from genome assembly GCF_000151885.1 of Dipodomys ordii. Taxonomy (NCBI): domain Eukaryota; kingdom Metazoa; phylum Chordata; class Mammalia; order Rodentia; family Heteromyidae; genus Dipodomys; species Dipodomys ordii. Next base: position 14,520,640 of record NW_012267241.1, on the reverse strand, counting down.
TAGAGGTTTGTGTGTATGTGTGTGTGTATACATATATACATACACACACACACACATATATATATATATATATATACATGTATATGGCCATTCCTTTTGAGAATCATAAATATTCTAAACAAGACTTAAGAATTAAACAATGGCACAATGGATAACCTGCCTGATTATGGATCAGAAGATTCTATCTATGGTTTCCTAATATAGCTGTATTAACCGAGACATGACTGGCAGCTAATACTGGTAAAAGGAATTGCTTACTCAGTAAGCATCATGGGGGATAATTTGAACAAATTATCTATCAAGTTTTACAGCATTTCTGCAATTTTCAAATTGATAATTCCTAGTTTACAGATAAAGAAAATTAAGAAATCTGTTAAAAATTACTCCAGTAAGAAATAGTCATATAATTTTAATGATTCCCTGTTTGATATCAAAACTCATATTCTACCCACCAAACTATCCTTTCTCTTACAGCTGGGAAATGCATCCTACATTTTTTTCCCAGTGGAAAAATTCAAATTCGATCACAAGGAAACAGCTGAGACAAAATACTATATTCAACTGATAACCCAATACAATGATAGGATGAAAGTAGCCTTTTGTTTAGTGATAGACTACAGGAAGAAAGCACACATAGCTGCTATGTAATTTCTACTATGCAGGTGTGAGGATCTCTATTTCAGAAGACACAAATAAGCCTGAACATATTTGGTAATTACTGTGTTAATACAGAGTAATTGCACAGCCATTTCTTTCTTACAAATTATATGGTAGTTCTGTTTGGAATTACCATAAAAATGAAAAACTTCTAGTTGCCAGTAAATGATTGCCTTATAATTACAAAATAATTGCAGTTACTTAGGACTGGAAATATAAAGCACAGTACAGAATCTATATACTTTGCTACCAGAGTAGTTCAAGTCCAAGGCTATCAGTCCTTTTGGGAATTGCCCCCAGGACCTTATGAAATTCTGCAAAACTTTAATTTCTTTGGGAAGAAAAAATATGTTTTGTGGGGAGATAGCTTCCCTCATTAAACTAGAATTTTCAGTGACTCCAAAACTATTACACTATAAAAATTAAGCCAGCAAAAGTAATAATGAAACTCTTTTGCCTACCTGCTTGACTGTGATTAGTCAAGAAGAAACTTGTTCATCTAGCAAAACCTTCACTCATTTGTACATGTACAATCAAATGCTATATGATAATTGGGACAATGTTTAAGTTATTCAACCTCTATCACCTAAAATACTGTTTTTGGCTTATTTTTTATTAAACTATAATTTATTATTCATTTCTTCACGCTCATTTTGATCATTTTATATGAATATTAGAATGTCATGTATACAAATTGATTATTAGTTATGACATCCAAATCTTCTTGGAGTATTTGAAATGAGATTTCCTTTATATAAATGAATAATAAAATGAAGTAGGTATATGACTTGAAGTTACAGAATTTATAAATACAATAGAAAGTAATCCAACTTCAAAGCTGAGGATATTCACTAAAACATATGTAATTATTTCTACACTGACATATACAATGCTTTCATAGAGAAAGAATGAAAAATATTTGAATTTAACCTTCTGAATTTAGATTTTTTTTTCTAATAAAAACAGTCAGTGCTAATTTACTGTAGAGATTCTTAATACATTTTTGAATGGTATTCTAGTCCCAGGCATAACTGAGTAATTTGACTTACTGATTATATCAAAGTATGACACTGCTTCATAGTAAATAAACTCACCAACAAAACTGAAGATGCAAACTTTGGAATATCCAATGTGATTAGCAGATCATTTAAACAGTATAAATTAATACATGCCAGATGACAGTGGCTCATTCCTGTAATCTTAGCTACTCAGGAGGCTGATATCTGAGGCTCATTGTTTGAAGCCAGCCCAGATAAGAACACCCATGAGACTCTCAGTTGCTATTAACTACCAAAATTACTGGAAATGGAGCTCTGGGTCAAGTAGTAAAGCACTAGCTTTGCACACAAAAATTCAGAGAAAATGTCCAGGCCCCGAGTTTCATCTCCAGGCAGCACACCACACACACACACACACACACACACACACACACACACACACACACGAATTAATATCACAGATATAGCACAATGAAATACCCCTATATTCTTATCATCATAATAGTAATTGCCAATGAGGATGCGGAGAAAGAGAAACTCTTATATACTGTTTGTGGGAATGTAACAGTACAATCTTTATAAAGAATACTATGAATTAAAATAAGGATATTTGGTCTAATTTGCAACTATCTTGCCTAGTGGTGGATGATAGAGAATTGAGTTCAATTGGGACCATCTTGTCTTCTTGGGGCTGAAGATGATGGGTGTGTTTGAATTCCTAGAAGAAAGAGTGGGGACTTGGATAATAGGTTTCTGGACCTGCCAGTCTTGTGCCATGAACTCTCCAGACTCTCCAGCTCCTTGACACCCTTCCTCCTGATCCTAACCCTATTTAGGTCCGACCATCCCAGCTGCCGCTGTGCGCACCATGTCTCTGGCATCATGGCTCTCCTTGAGTCACCATGGTGTCCTACTTCGGCTCTCCATTGGAGTTGAGCTGGTTTGTTGGTATTGTTTTTCTACTCTTGCTTTACACTCATGGCTCAGTTTCCTAACAGTGTTAAGTGTATTTGAGACTGCAAGTTTTCTGGGGACATGTGTCCATCTGCAGTTGTTGGCTTTTTAATAAGGACTCCTGATTCAACCTCTCAAAATGTGGCTTCTTTATCTTGTCATTGAATTCCCACATAACAGAAGAGTCCACAAAATTAAAAAGAAAGCTAGATCACCATATGGTACAGCAATGTCCTTACTGAGTGTATAGCCAAAAGAGATAAAATCACTATGCTAAAAAGATATTTGTATTCACAATATACAGTAAAACTAAATATTTGCAATAAATTATAAAAATCAACCTAGCTGTGAATAAAAAAATGAGCAAAGAAATATGCTATATATGAGCAGTGAAATATTAGACATAAAAGACAAAAACTCTTCTCATTTGTTACAGCATATTATTTATTAAGTGAAATAAATAAGGCACAAAGGGGTAATGCCACATGTGTTGCTTTTCCAATACTATATATATATATATATATATATATATATATGCCTATCAGGAAAAGTATATATATATACACACATATGTATGTATATATATATATATTTATAATATATATAGCTCAAATTTCTTTGATATACTTGTAGGGAAAACAGGCTTCTTAGATGGCTTTTACCATCAGTTTTGATGACATTGCTGCTGTGTACAGAATTTTATGTTAAAAATTGCACTACTGATATGACAAGGTTTAGGGTTCCTCAAATATAATCTTACAAATTATTGAAAATTACTTTTTAAAATATAACCATTAAAAATTTTGACAATTATCTCAAGAACCTAAATCAAATGAAAAAGCATTCCACTTAGAAAATGTATGGCAATGGATAAGAACTACATGAGTCTGTCATAGGTTAATCAAAGTAAAAACTTTCTTCCCATCTTTCTGCTCATTGCAAAGCTGGTTGGTACAGTAAGGACCCAGGAACCCTGCTACTGAAGCTTTCCCAGGACCTTGTTCTCAGCTAACTTTATTGAAACTAATTTTCAGGTGAATGCGTTTGATTGATGAAGGAGTGAGTCTTTCTTGTCACATGGTCCTTTCTGTTAGCACAGACACATCACTTGGGAAAGTGATTAATACTAGAACCCAGTAATTGTTGGGTCTACTCACATGGCTTCTATACCCAAACAGCAAGTCTAGGAGAATTGGGGATATTGTTCCCATTTCTACTGTGAGCTCATCTCATAATATGTATTAGGAGTTGTACTTCCTTTGCACACTCAAGATCAGAACCATTTTGAATGTATAAAAATGTAGGTTACAATAGAGATTTCCAAATCTCTCTACAAAAGAATTGACTGCATTTGCAATAAAATTTGTTAAACTTCAAAGCTAAGTCCATTTTTATAACACCTTGGAAGGCAAAGAACTTTGCTGGAAATCATTACTAGAGACAAGGTTGAGAAGTCATTGGCAGACTCAATTGTACATTGGTGAGTTTATCAGAATAAATGCAGGAAAGAGTCTTCCAGGTGTTAGAATAAATTTTAAATACTCATCTATAGAATTTCAACTTGGGAGGAGCTCAGATTTGTAGAGTAATTATGACTCAGTGTACTGTGGAAAATAATAGAGCAAACATCTGGAAAATAAGTGCAGTTTAACAGCTAGGTGTGGTATGAAAAGAGGGGATACAGGTTGACCCATTGTAACAATGAGATGTACAAAACACTATGTTGAAAAAAATTTACGCTGGGCAAGGCGGGGGGGTGGGGGGGTTGAGGTGGGAGGGAAGGCATAGTAGGGGAAAAACAAAGGAGGAGGCAACAATGCTTGATAAGAGATGTTTCTAATGTATTTATAAGGTGATTTTTTGATGCTTTGTATGTCCCTCCCCCATGGTGTAACCTTTGTTTTCATTGTATGTGATGCTGGTATAATTTGAGGAGAGAAGGGGGAAATCAAATTGTTTAAATAGGGATACAGGTTGACCCATTGCAACATTGAAATGTACAAGACACTCTGTTGAAAAGCAAACTTTACAATTTTGGGGGGTGGGTAGGAGGGGAGTGTAGTCATGGAGATGGAAGGGAAGGGATCGTCAGGAATTGTAGGAGGAAAACAAAGGAGGAAACAACAATGCTTGATAAGAAATGTACAGTAAATAAGAGCTCTAGCATAGCAATCATTATAATCAATGTGCATGTTCTAAAGCCATGAACTACAAGATCCAACTGGAATTGTAAATTGAAATAAACATTACCCAATGCTAAAAAAAAGTACTCATTACCCTGATCATGTAACTGTAACCCCTCCTCTGAACAGTATTCTCACAATAAAAAAAACTTATTATAAAAAATAAAGGCATCAAAAATTTTTTCAACCTTTTCTATTACAAACCTAAAGCATTGTAACATTTATACCAGAGATTTTATTCTCTCAATTTAACTAGATGAAAAGACCAAGATCACAAAAAAATATTGGAGCAAAGTATTATAATATTGATGGTCCAATGAGAGTATTAAGATTGCTTAGGAAGTATTATTTACGATAATAAAAACATTAGAGGTTAAATATATTACTGTTTTCTAGTTTGTAGTATCAGGAACTGGTTATCATATTGAAAAATACTTTTCCAGATCAATTCTAGCAGAAATTTACATTTTGTCTCTCCTGCTTCACTAAAAAGAGAAACAAGTTGGAATGAGAGTAAATATTTGTAATCCTAGCAACTTTAGGGGTGGAAGGAGGATTTGGGTTTGAGATTGGACCACACAAAAGCATTAAGCCCTATGAGAAAAATAAAAATCTAAAGCAAAAAGTGGGTATGACTCAGGTTGTAGAGCACCTGCTTATTGAACACAAGGTCCTGAGTTCAATATCAACGATTACTAAATAGATAAATAGAAAAAGGAGAGAGGGAAAATTCCTCAAAAGATTATACATAGAGTTCCCCTATGACCCAGCAATCCCACTTTTGGGCATTTACCCAAATGACTTCAAACAAGGCCACACTAAAGCTACCAGGGCAACTATGTTTATCACAGCATTATTTACAATAGCTAAGACATGAAACCAACACAAATGCTCCCCAGTAGATGAATGGATCAAGAAATTCACACACACACACACACATGTATATGTATATGTATATATATATATATGTGTGTGTTTGTACGTGTGTGTTCATGTGTGCATGCATGTGTGTGTATATACATATGTATATATATATATATATATATATATATATATATATATATATATATATACTATGCTTTCATCAGAAAGAATGACACTGTCCCATTTGTAAAGAAACAGACGGACTTGGAAATACCATGTTAAGTGAAGTAGGCAAGACCCAAAGAAACTTAAATCCCATGGTTTCCCTTATTTGTAATAATTAGTATATATTTAGGATAATCTTAGCAGATGCACAGAATAGCTCAATAGCTTTGTATATGTGACCATATAAGATAATGCTAAGTGAAATGAACTCCAAGACATGAAAATAAGAGGGTTTTTTTGTTGTTGTTATTCTCAATGTACTACATGATTTCTTTTTTCTTTTGTGCTTTTCTCCCCTATTATGTATCCCCTTTTGTCACTGTATTGTATATTGCTACCCTAGGTATTATATATACATTTATCTGAACTAGGGAAGGAAAGGGGAACAACAAAATGGTGAAACAAAGGACAAAGGGGGAACCAATGCAACAGTGATACTCACAAGACAATATGTTAAAAATGATCTGTACAACCTGGGTGGGGGGAAATGAGGGAGAGGGTAACAAGTTAGACAAGAAATATCATCACTACCTTACTTATGCAACTGTACCCACTCTGTATATCACCTTGACAACAAAATTGTAAAATTTCTACAATATCACTGCAGAAATGAGAATAAAAAAGGAAAAAGTTAAAGGAGGGAGGGAGGGGACAGAGAGAGAGAGAGAGAGAGAGAGAGAGAGAGAGAGAAAGAGAGAGAGGCGAGAGAGAGGAGGAGGTGAAACTTCCCACTGATTTCCTGAAGCATATTTGGGCTAAATGATACAGTGGAATCTCAATCAGTATCTCTATCTACAATTATTTCAATATTCTTCCTGGTATCAAGCACTTTAAAGGAGAATTCAATTGGTCCAGAATAAATCAGGTAGATATAGTATGTCTGCCTTTTTGAGGACAGATAATTTATATGAAGTATTTGTATTTGACATTAGTTGAACAACTGTATTTTTCCCCCTTGGGTACGATTTAACAGATAAAATGACAGTACAAAAGACCTCTATAGGCCTTGCATGTGCTTTTCAGAGTTATGTAAACCAGCTCATTGTGACCTGTGGTCGGTACTAAGTTACACTCATTTATGCAACTGGAAGCCTGCTCAGATTAGTCTGAGACATAGATGTTATTCTGAACTAATCAGGAAAGTATGTATTTTGGCATATTTGTGGTGTGAATTTCTTAATTTTAATATTTAAATTTTGTTATTCTATAAGACTATAATGGTTCATTAGAGGGATAGTAAGAGATATGGTTAGACTTGGGTAAGAATCTTAAGGCAAATTTTCATGAAGTTTCTACTTCAAATTCTAGTGTTAATCTCTAGTTAAAACATTTGCTCACTTTTTAACATGGTGAATAATTCCTACAGAAATACTACTTTATGATACCTGTGAAAAGAAACATAGCTTATTCTCACCGAGGTCTTAAATCAGAAAAATAGAATGTAGCCATGGTCTAATGGGAGAGATAACCAAGTTTCAGACCCATTATGTGGATCTATAAACAATGAACTTAACTAAATGTATTTCTGCCCATCTGTGCATGTGCGTGCATGTATGTGGACATGTGTGTTGTGAAAATAAGGCTGAAAACTAAAGTAGTCTGAAGAGATCAATAATTTTATTTATGTGGGAGTTAAAATATATAGGCCAGCTTTTAGTATTTATTGGCTCTGATTTGAGAGTGTGCATTTTTATGTACTTTCCTTTGGTCTTTGTCTATTCCCTTATTAGAGTTCTGAAAACATAGTGATGATGACCTATTTAAACTGAAAGCATTTTTTCAAGTACATTTCTCTTAAGAGAGTTTCACTAATGGTTGTTTTGAAGCATTAGTTTTAGTTCTAAAGGATTTTATGAAAAACAAATCTCTTCACCGAAGAAAATAAATTGTTTTTTTTTTAAAGCAAGTACCCAGAAAATTAAGCATGCTAAATTTTTCTTTGAATGTTGTCTTGGAAGACAGCATTTTAACTTTTTCAAAAATTATTCCCTGTTTTTTGGTTCTCATTTAGTTCTTGCAATAATAGTTCAGCTTTGAGTGCTTATATTCAAGGATACTTTGCTATAATATCTGATGTAAAGTCCTCATTCACTTGATTTCCTTCTATGAGGGAACAATGAACATCTTCTACCCAACTTTCAAAACCAGAAATCTTGTTAGTTATATTTTGTTTTTGTTTTGTGGCATATGTTAACATGTACCACCACCTCTAGAAATGCTCATGCTTCTTTTGTTCACCTTTCTCATTTTACAAATGCAAATTTCCTCCTAGAACTTTTCTGCAGCAGCATGTTGTGTAGTGTAGAGTAATTAATCCCACCAATTTATCTTTGTATCTTCAATATCTCATAGAATTAAGATTATATGTCTCAAATATGGAGTCACATCTGACAAAATTTCAAACAGGTACTTTTATTTTGCTTTAAGCCCAGAGGATCCATTTCTCTTTTAAATGGAGTTGGTAGGCAGTATATCTATCCTCCTCTGCTTAACTTTAAAAGGAACATCAAAGTCCTCAGACTTACTATATACATAAAGTTTCTGTAACACATAAAATTACACTTTCAGCTGAAAATGATCAAAAGCATCCAACAAGAAATAAAGATTTAATGTGTGTTATCCTGGAGTGGAAATAGTCAACTAATCACTCTATGCATTATATTTGAATGGGCAGCAGTAATGCATTAAAAGCTATTTTATTGAAAGTTAATCTCTGTTTTTGAACAAATGAGTATAGGTAGACATAAGAAAAATTTTCACTTGGCTTTTAAATCAATTTTATATTATCTAAAGCAAAAGCTTTACCTCAAGGGTGTAAATCATGTAAATCATGGACTTTGGCACCAACGAGAATGTACTTTAAACTACAAATTGAATACTAATTAAATCAATTCAAAATAAGGGTCATTAGTCAACTGTGCCTTGGTAGGTGGCCATTTGGGCCTAAGTAAGTTCACCATTAGAAATGGAGTCTGTCCAGTGCACAGTAACTTTTTAACTTTTATCATCAAGGTTTATTTAATTTTTTTCCTTTTTTGTATTTTTATTGTAAAAATACAGAGGGGTTACAGTTACATGAGCAAGGAAATGAATACATTTCTTATCAAGTATTGTTGTCTCCTCCTTTGTTTTTCCCATACTATCCCTTCCCTCCCATCTCCACAAATTACCCCCATTGCTCTCCACCCCAAATGAACGTGTGAAGTTCATTTTCAACACAGTATAACATAGTGTCTTGTACATCTCATTGTTACAATAGGTCAACCTGCATCTCTATTTAAACATTGTGTTTTTTCCCTTCCCCTCTGTGAATTAGAGAAGTGTATATACAAGATGCAGGGCATCTACATCAAATACAGTGAAAACAGTGGGGGAGGAACATACAAAGAAATAGAAATATCACACGGTATTTTATAAATACGTTAGAAACAATAGCAAGAAAGAAAAAAATATTTGTGTCCCTATCTTAGGATTCATTTTGCTTAACATCATCTTATATGGTCATATGTACATAGCTTTTGACTATTTAAATTTGATATCTGATGAATGATGGGTCATTTTAAAATTAGGTTGCATGTTTTTCTGTTTGCAGATTTCATTTAATCATCAAGTGCTGTTGGGCTATATGGAGTGCATAGTATAGTGGTAGTAATCACCAAAGAAACACATGAATATAAAAACTTTTAAATCAAATCTTTGTGGATCACAAATACACTCATATAAACAACTTGAATCCTCTGCTTTTGAGTTCAAGTCATCCATTCTTTTTTTTTTAAATAGTGGTACAATTGTGTTACCAATCAAATTGTTAGTTTACAAGTCCAATGTATCTTGACCAAGATTACCCCTTTCATCCTTATCCCTTCCTTTCCATACACAGCCCTCCCCTCAACTTTCTTTGTTTCATGGGATATACATTGAATATTATGACTGCACTGTAGATACTAGAAAATAGGCAGGTTAGCATATCCTTGCAACTTGACAAGTATATTAAATTATTTGAAGTTTTGCTGATGGAAATATTGCTAATGTTTATAAATCTATCATGTAATAATCATATAGCAATGCAAATGTACCTATGTATACTGATGCATTCAAAATGATATGAAAATGTTCGATGTTTTCTGCTTAAATTTTCTAAGAATGGAACAGAAAAACCAATATGGTAACATAGCCCTTTATTCCTTTTGTTTATTACAGAGAATAGACAGATTTCAAAAATAAGTATGGTTTGTATGGGTTGTACAGCTATAAAAGAGAATTCATTGGGAATAACATCTTTTCATATTTTTAATGAGTTTATAAAGATTTCAAGGAAAAAAATCTCACCATGCCCACATGGTTTTGCATAAAATACATTGAATTGGTTTTATCCCATACCAAAGATTCACTTGTACAAAAATATTTGATTCCTTTAATGATCTCAGTAATAATTGCTGGGGGCATCTAGAAGAAAATTTAAAATTTCTTGGCCAATATGATATTAAATATAGCGATAGATGTTATTAATTAGCTTCTGTGAGCCTTTAACTTTTAGAAAGCTAATGGTGTTATGAAACTTTCATATAGAAATAGAAATTGAACTCCAGGGAACATTGTCGCAACATTTTCCCTAGCTTTGTTATATTTTTTGCTATATGTTGTTAGAATTTTTTGCACATTTACCATTGCAGAGAAAAATCTTGAGTATTTTTGCACAAAGAGTTCAAAATAAACATAAATTGATATATAGATCAAAGAAATGAATAAATAATTCAGAAACATAAATATTTTAAGAAGATTTATGAATTTTAGTTGCAAAATAATACAAACTTAGTCAAATGAGATTCTAGATACAATTTATAATATATCCATATATTCAATTGCTACTCTCTAATATATATATATATATATATATTTGAGATGGGATATACATTATACATACGGTTGATGACATGAAAAATTATTTTCTTTTTTTTTGTCGGTCGTGGGGCTTGGACTCTGAGCTTGGGAGCTGTCCCTCAGCACTTCAGCTCAAGCTTGAGCCACAGCGTCACTTGTGGTTTCTAGTGGTTTATGGAGATAAGAGTCTCACGGACTTTCCTGCATGGGCTGGCTTTGAACCACGATCCTCAGATCTCAGCCTCCTGAGTAGCTAGGATTACAAGGTGAGCCAGCGGCATCTGGCTCTGAAAAATTATTCTTAAGCTTCTAATTAGACTGAGTAGCAAGGACCTTACTGCATTCCCTGACAACCTGTTTGATAAAGGATGCAAGACAGAAGAGCTCACAGTGGCTTTTGCATCCCCAAGCTGTATTGGTGGACACATAACCCAACTTCTCCTGTCATTAACCTGGCGAAGCAGATGAGCTAGTCCTAAAATCACAACTACTTTTCTCTATCCCAACAGTGAAATCTGCTTCCTAAGCCTCTCTCACATGTGGTAGCACATATGCTACTTTTCACTTCAGTTCTCTATCTCCATAGTTTTCAGTCTTTTTAAACAATCAAACCCTTGGTACATGTTTCTAATGTTGCAAAAGTTGTTAAAAATTAGATGCTCCAAAATATTTTTTCTCTTTTCATGTATTATATAATATATATAGCACATTTTATTAGCAGACAGACCGACAGATAGATGAATAGAATTTATTTTTGTGAGTAGGTCCAAGCCATATGAAATGGAAAAGAAAAAAGTTCAAGGAGCTGCAGAATTTGCTGCTTGGACACATTCTATACATATTTATAGGGAAATTAAGCCTAGAAGCCGTGGTGATAATGGGAATGAGAGGGAAACTAAACTCTGAGGGTATCCATTACATGTAAGACAGAGAGGGAGGGCAAGGAGGAAAGAAAAGAGGGGAAGGAAGAGGGAGCAAAAGAGAGAGATGGAGATACACAAGGAGACAGAGAAGGACATGTAGTCCTAGAGGGTTGCGCCTTACACTTGCACAGACTTGCTTCCATTGCTTGTGGCATTATTTCACCAGCATGGTGGCTCCCAATCACACTTGGTTAGCCTTCTGTCATAACGAAATTGAAAACAGGGAGTTCTGTGTTATAGTAGGAAGATTTGATCAACTTCATGAATTTTCTGAATAGGTCATTGCCTTACACTGGTGGAGACTTTGCATTTTTTCTTTCAGTAAATTGCTCTGCACTAGTCTGAGAAATCATGTCATGTTTTATTACCAAACCCTAGAACTCAAATCAAGGATCGATGCAACTTCAAGATGTATTTTTATTAAGAGTTGGCAGAAGCATTCAAGCCCACAGGCTTCAAAAGCTTTATCTTCTTTTATTTTCCCCAACATTTATTTTTAATTTTAACCTCTCCTTTCCCCATGAGGCAGTTACTAAATTTAGGAACTAGGATGAAATCAGTATAAAATTCTCTCTAAGTATTTTATTTTTTTTCAATTATGAGAAGTACTCTCAGTCACAATATCTTCATTTTATGTAAATGACGTGACTAATCATTTCCAAATATTTGCTACATAATTATTTAAAACTGCATTTAAGTAATCTTGAATATTTAACAAGACAGATATCCTAGTAATTTTTTTCTTTCCTATGTTGACTTTTGAATATAGTATGACTTTATGAGTATAGTATGGCTTTTGAATATAGTATGACGTTATCATTCTGTTCTGTTGGATTCAGATTATTATCTCAGTGCTCTAATACAGATTAAAATATAAAGATCAAACATTGTCTGTGCAATGTGCTAGTTATTACACAGTATAAAACAGAAAGTCTTCTTTTGCTTTTGTCTAATCTGAAAGCTTATATCAATTTTCACTCTTTGTTTCAAAGGGATACATTCATACCTCTCTTCAGGAGTGCACATACATATCTATCTCTGTGTATACTAATTTAATTCCTGGGTCGGTATCAAGTCCTGCTTTCCGTACATCCAGCCTACTTTACTCAAGAGAAGTGTCATATGCTCACCGTTAAATTAGCAAGAACATTTTCTTGGAAATTGATTTCTGGAGTCTGAAATCTCTGAAATCACTCACCATCGTTGTTGCTTCTCAGGTGCCCCATTAATCTTTATGAGACTCTATTGACAATGGTGGCAGCTACATTCCCGTGCAGTGCTTGGGGCAGATGTGAGCATCACACCACCGCTGGGGGAATTCAGTTTTAATTCCACAGAACTCACATTAGTCCTTTAAACTAAACAGAAAATGATATAGAAGGGATTTGTAAAGACAGGGGTATAAATTATAACAATGGTGCTGAACCATCCCCTGGTAGAAGCTGGTTTTCAGGGAAGAACCTGTTTCTTGAATTGCCTTCCTTGCCGTTTTATGTGGCTTGCAATTTAATAAGAACATGTCTCCAAGCATAGGAGGCACTTCTCATGTAAATACTGCATCCTTGGTGAATATTTAAGGGTTTGGGAGAAAAGTAGGACTGGTATAGTCACTAGGGGCAACATGAAGAAACTAGACCTAACTCTGCAAGCATCACGTGTGATTAAAAATAGTTATCCACTACATTGTAGCTTACATTCATCAATGAGATAAAGCCATAAAAATATATGTAACATTGCAAGGTTTTGTTCCTAGAATCATGTACAATTATTTCCAATCTGAATTTTAAGTGGATGATCATTCTTTGAGGAGCCTTTTCCACTGAAAGACAAAGATAAAACGTTGCCCGGGATTATCAGAGTTTTTTCTTTTTTTTTTTAACAATAGTTATAATTTTCTCACAGGTGAAGAACATAAAAGCCAAAAATATAAAATATGTAAGAAGAAGTAGGTTTAAAATGGTTAAAATTGGGGATGGGAAAGTGGCTCAGTGGTAGAGCGCTTGCCTTGCATGCATGAGGCCCTGGGTTTGATTCCTCAGGACCACATAAGCAAAACGAAAAAAGCCAGAAGTGGTGCTGTGGCTCAAGTGGTAAAGCACTAGCCTTGAGCTGAAGAGCTGAGGGACAGCGCCCAGACCTGGAGTTCAGGCCCCACGACTGGACCCCCCCAAAAAAGTGGTTAAAATTATATTGCTGGAAAAACAAAGACTAGTGAGTCTTTTCACTTTTTTATTATCCCTTGAAAACTCTATCACCACGGGGGCTTCTTCTCTGAGATTTGGTGCTCAGAGTAAAGCAATTAATAATCTATTTGTGAGTGTAGAGCAAGGAAGGCAACTTTTTCTGTCCATATATTATAATTTGCACATGTAATCTAGACAGTGTGATGCAGAGATATTTGCAATTTGCCGAATAAATATACAATATGACTTCAAATGTTTAAAAACACCAGAGGCCAGAATAATGACCTGAGTAGTGAGTAATAAAAGATCATGATGATTGCAGGGATGGCATTATCATTGTACTTGGGAAATCAAAGTATGTTAAACCTGAAGATACAATCCTTTTCTCCACAGCAGCATCCTCTTTCATGTGAAAATGAAAGAAATTAAATATAGACAGACAGATAAAGAGGATTTATGCTATTTTCAAGGTAATTTATTTTCAGTGCTTACTTTCTTGGCTTTATTTTCGGTATTAAACTCTATAAAAGCTTTCTTGATTAAGTTCCCTCAAGCATCTCTGAAAGAAGTAGCCCAAAACATACATGGATTTGGTCATAAAGTGCATTTTATTTCTCTTGTCAAAACAACCAAAAAACAAACTCAGGGGGATGTCTGGAATCACATAAAACAGCTTGGGAAAATGAGATGCATTAAAATCTTCTAATATCTGTTGCTTAGAGAATAATTCCATGTGAACGGTTCTGATACTTCATTCTAGAAACTGACCTGAAGAAAATAGTCCTTTCTGTTTGAATCACAGCATCTGGACAAGCTTTACTTACCATTCTTCCTCTGGAGTATGCTGATGAAATCTATAGAACAAAAGAATGAGATATTAAAGTTGACGAGCCATTTCACCAAAAACAACAATAAAAAGTGGATGCTTATGTGAATTATGCAGTGCTGCCACTTTAAATCAATGTTGACAAAAGAAAACCTGCACGCGTATCCTCAATGAGATTTTTTTAATATAAAGCTTGCTTGGTTCACATAGGCAAGACTTTTGTCAGCAACTTAAACATCAATCCTTCTAACTCTTCCATCTAGACTGACCCATGACTTCACAGGCCTTCACTTGATAGAGCCTTTAGGGAGAACTTCCATACTACAGGCTGGAAGTATATGTCTATGTGAAACGATAGGCAGCATTTGGATCCACTAGAGAGTCACTTGTTTTAATTGCTCCTAAAATCCAATGTTGAAGTCCAGGTTCTCAGTGTAACAGTAGCTGGATTTGGGGTTTTATGGTGAAAATTATGTAGTAAGGGGAGCCCTCAGGCTCCCCTTATTAGGAAATGAAGGGATCATAACTCTCTACATCCTGTATGCTACTTTAAGAAGGATGGCAACTTCTTAAGGATGGCATCCTTCTTAAAGGAGGGTCACCACTAAGAATTTGACCCAGCTGGTGCAATGTTTCCATATTTCCAGCCTCCAGATTGTAAGAAAAATAATGTTTATTGTTGAATCAAATTAATCTGTGGGTACATCTTTTGGTAGCCTAGTCTGAAGAAGATGACAAGTTTGGGTGAATCACAAAATTTTCCACATGCTTTCTAGAATAGAAAATCTACTGAGTTAATTTGATCCTTATAACAACTCAGAGGGTGACTGTAGAGGAACAGTGTATCTTTGTGTTACCAGTGAAGAGAAAAATGAGCTCGGGAGACACAAATTTACATATTATCACAGATCTGAATAGAAAATGACTTATCTTGAAATAGGACAAATTTGTGTTAAGCTCACCATGTTAATTCACACCCATAACATCAGGACTTGAGATGCCAATACAGGAGAATTGTAATTTTTTTTTTTTTTTTGTCAGTCGTGGGGCTTGAACTCCGGCCCTGGGCTCTGTCCCTCAGCTCTTCAGCTCAAGGCAAGAGCTCTACCACTTGAGCTACAGCGCCACTTCCGGTTTTCTTGTGGTTTATTGGACATAGGAGTCTCATGGTCTCTCCTGCCCGGGCTGGCTTTGATCCGCGATCCTCAGATCTCAGCCTCCTGAGTAGCTAGGATTACAGGTGTGAGCCACCAGCGCCCGGCGAGAATTGTAATTTTTAAGGCCATCTTGAGCTACATGTCAAGGCTCTGTCTTAAATAAGGGATTTGTTGAAATGGAAGAGATTGATCAAGATGTATTCATAAACTGCTTAGCTGAATGGCAACTCCTTTGTACAATTACTTAAAAAAGAAAGATATTTAACCTCTGTACAATAAAAATATATATTAAAAAACAAAGGAGGGGGTAAAAATGCTAGATAGGAAATGGACTCATTACCTTGCTCAGGTAACTGTAACCCCTCTGTACAATATCACAATTCTTCTTCATGGCACTAAGTTAATGTTATTTTTCATAATCCAAGCTTTCTACAGTCTTTCCACCCTAATTTATTGCTTTTTCATGTGTGGGGTTTGAGTTTTGAAAGATGTTATTAACCAAATGAAACAAGCTCATCTATGGTAATCCCTGTAGCCTTAATACAAGTAAATGCAGAACTGCTCTGGTGTCTTGAATGTTAAACAGAACGGGTAAACATTTTCCTCTCTTAGAACACTGAGATTCTCTGTACTGTATTCATCCTACTTTCCCTGGAAAGATTAACCCAAGGTCCATCAATCAATCCTAGATTTACTTGTGTCAAACTTGACAGTTTTCCCTCTGCTCCTGAGGCTTAGGCATGGTATTTCAATGAAAGTAGAGAGACCCAGAAAATTGTATAGTATCTAATTCCTGTCCTAGCCTAAGGCTACTAGTAGCATGACCATCAATAAGTGCACTGTATATGTCACACTTCCTCCACTTACCCTACTTCTTACATACCCAAAAATAGCAATAAGGCAATGGAAATAATTTTATAAGTACTAGTTCAGATAGGTTATTTTTAGATTCCATAACAAGCAAATAAAATAACCACCTGAATAATGTACTCAAACAATATAAACACAAGCAGAAAAATAACTAGAAAAGGTAGATAATTTGAATTTTGTCCAGTTAGCAACTACCTAGTTCCTATAATTTCCTAATAACTAATAACTACCTAATTCCTAATAACTTCATAAAAGTGTCCTACTATGAGCCCACGATAGCAAAGATACGCATAGCTGCAGGCTCTATTCCTCGTAGGGTCATTGTGATAAAGTAATTGAATAAGTGATAGATGTTGGAAAGCCTCTAATTAATACGATTCAGATCACATGCTGTAAAGTTAGAAAATGCAAATCTACTTTATTCATTTACTACACTTTATGAATTGCTGTTAACCTTAAGTTACCCATTACATTCAAACAGACTGACATCCACAAAAAATTATGTATATATTTCCTTTATAATGTGTGCATTTCTTAGCACCTTTAATAGCTCTTATTTTGTGTAACCCAAACTCTTTAGCATCTCATGTCTTTCATTTTGGACTTTCCAGATAACTATTATCATCTGTTCTAAAAATCCTTGTTGATTTCCAGTAAACTGCTTCTACCTCCCTTTACCTTTTCTTCTTTCACATCTCCATTCCTTTTTAAAGGCATGTCTTTTCTCCCTCCAAATCCTTTCTACACTTATCAAATTGATGAACTCCTACTTACATCATACAAACTTCTCTCTGAAATCTTTCATGAATTCTTGCCTGTCTCCTGTTCCAAGCAGAAATTCATCCTGTTGTGTTGATCTTATAGCATGATATTGATGAATGCCCCTGTTACAACTTCATCCACATTCCACTAGCTGCTCTTACCCTATCCCTCTCCCAAACTTAAACTCCACTTCAAAAGAACCAAGACACATTGATATCTGAACCTTAAGAGTTTAGTCTGAGACATGATTCAAAGCAAGTGTTCTGTAAGTACTCATTAAATATATGTCTTAGGTCAGATTTCCTAAAAGTAGGGCTGAGACTAAAATTCTCGCACAGAGATTCATTGAGGGGATTGTCTTTGGAGAAAGCTGTGTGGGAACTGGAGAAGCAAGACAGGAAGTCAAGAAAAGAAGTAAACAAATAGGGAATTACAGCTAAGGTCAAACCTTAGCTTCATTCCAAGGAATCCTTGGCTGGGAAGGATACTCTAGAGCTGGCCCATCTCCTGACAAGAAGTTGACCTTATGTTCCCCTGTATCATTCAGTTATTAGAGAAGCAAAAATTCTTAGAACTTTCCCACCAAGACAGCTCAGGTCTGCCAGCAAGTCTCTGGAAACGGGTAGAGTTCAAAAAGGGAATTTTCAAACAACTGCAGGGTGGTGCACTCTTTGCAGCATATCATTATCATAATTTCTTTTCTCAAGAGCACTAATCACTATGTAAAATTGCCTACATGTATTGCTCCTCTTGCTTTATTTGTCTGTGTTTCTCCCTAAGTAAAATCCAATCTGTTTGATGGTAGCTACTTCTTGCTTGTTGCAAAAATCTTGGGTGTAAACTTTGGTTGGAAACATTTTGGACAATAAGTAAATAGTGCAAAAAATCTTAGAGTTATTTTAACTTATCTAAATCTCATATTTTAATTCACAACAGAGTTAAGTGTGTCTCTCCTTAGAGGAGATCAAATTCTATGGCTGCTATCTCTGTCTTTGACCTATGTGAAGGGACACAGGAATATCATTGTCCCAATACTCACTATTCAATTAGCTATAATGATTGTAACATGGCACACTCATATTTCAGATTCCCAATTCAAGGAAAGTTTGAGAAGTGTTTGACATACCATTAGATATTTTGACATACTTCTACTATGAATACTAAAAATACTAAACATACAAAAAACACTAAAAATACTACTATATTAATGATACTCTCAACAGACAGGATAGAATTTTTTATAATTCTTGAACTGTATGGAAACAAAATAAAATGACACTGTATAATTGTAGCAAATTCCTAAATTTCTCTATCATAATCCCCCCTTCCCCTTCTCCTTCTCTATCTTCTGTTCTTCTTCCTCTTTGTAATCTTTTCAGGAAATTTTTTCAAAAATTTATCTTTCTTGCTTTCTGGGAACTTTACAACATAAAAAAGGAATTCTTTTCTGTTTCTGAAATTTAATGGCATTTAATATGCTTTGATAAATAGGACTCAAGAAATAAAGGAACTCCACTCAATTTGTTATATCATTTCTGAATGACTCCATGTTCTTGACCACATATATGATATATATATATATATAATATAAGATATATATATTATATAAGATATATTATATATATAATATGTTATATATTATATATATATAATATATCTTATATAATATATTGATTATATATATGCATATCTGAGGGAAGCTAGTAGGAGGGCACAGAACACAGAGGGAAACGGGGAAATATACATCAGAGAGACTTATCAGCTGCCCTAGACATTGATGAAAACGAAGCAACTCAAGGGCAGCTGTGGAAGGGAGGGAATGAGAGGGAAAGACATGGAAAGGAAAGCAATGTGCATATCACCTGACATGGAAGAAATAGTTGTATTATCATAGCTCATAGAATTCACAAACATTATAGACCATGATAATGACAATTTGCCTTGTGAAGGTTAAAATGTGTTTGTGATTTTGAGAATCACTATCTTACAATACTGTGAAATTTGTGAAATTTATATAATCACTTAATCTCAATAAAAATTTTGTAAAATGAAATGCTTCGGATTCTTAGTTTGCATGATAGCTGTTGCAATTCAATGTGAATAGCTCCTTCATTTTCCTCCCCATACGGTTTGATATACTCTATCTCTGTTTGGAACCCTGGGCTACTAAAATTTATATTATTGGTAATATCTATGAAAATCATGAGAAGAAAAGGGATTTCTGTTTTAAGTAACTACATAAATACATGCATGGGTAACTGAGGACTTCTGATGTTTATATTTAACTTCTAACATGGTCAGTGGTGGTTGTAAATATTTTGCCTTCTCCACCTCTACCTATGAAAATACTCTTGAGAAGTGACTCATTTCATTAACAAGAGTCTGGAGAAGTCAATGGATATAGAACTATAACTAGAGAAAGTCTGTGCTTTAAAAATGCTTATATGTGTATTTGTCAAAATCTAGTACTAAAATGTTGTAGTTCCTCCGTGGTGCATTCTAATTATCTTTTCTGATACATTTGGAGAAAAATCTGGTACAGTTTTTTTTAAAAAAAGTGTCATGTCAGATCAATGTAATTTTATATATATTTAGTTTAGAGAATGCTTGTAGAAAAGTATATTCCATGAGTTAAGGATTACATATTGAGTTAGCTGTACTTATTTTCAGATTTTCTTCTAAATTTGAAGTATGCTCATTGAGTTATTAGACACCAATTCACCTAAAACCTGCAATAACTTCTTCCTCCAAGGTGACAGATGAATTACATGTAGAAAATATAACCTAGTTCAAGTTTTCTGAGTCATGAAATTGTATCTCCTCATTTCCTGTATTATTCAGTGATAATTTAATAGTTAAATGAGGAAAAGAAACACCAAATAAGAAAATGAAAGCCTAGGCTCTCAAAATGATGAGACAAGAATTTTCAGATAAATGTAACAGATTCTACCAATAAAAAATTATACCTGATTTTTTAAAAAGATAAGTGTTAATATTAGAAAGAAATTTAGTTCTCCAGATACCTTTTGAAAATTTCACTGCCTTTCCCAATTTAACAGGTCTTTTGGGGACTTTTCATCGTGACAGTCAACCTTAACAAATGAATTTGCTCAAAGAAATAAGCACATAAGAAGCTCATGATTTTTACTATGTCTCCTTCAGATTGATTGCTTCAATGTTAGAAGTTTGTTTCATTATTTGTTCCTAAATTCTTCTCACTTGAAGGAATAGAAGATAGATGCTAATTTACCTTGACATTAACATTCTTGGATTATGCTCACATTGACCTGACTATAAAAGAAAAATAAGTTGGAACTATACATATAACTGCAGGCTGCTGTAGACTGTTATGTTATTCACAGATTGGCTGTGTCCGCATGTGTAAATATCTCCCCTTACAACCTTGCTTGAGAGTTTCCTGTGCTGTTACCTCACTAAGCATGCTTGCATCTAAAAGAAAACCTCATTCTATGGTAGACATGTATGGGCTCATATTACCAGTATCCTTGAAGTATAAATCTGTTATATGTAAAATAAAAACATATAAAGGAATCTCATTGCAAAAGTTCCAAACCAGTCATTGATAGGCCTCATAAGCAGTGTTGTATTTGTTATATGTCAGAAAGCATGAATTCAGTTCAGTTACACTGAAACAAATATGACAGAAAAGCGCTCTCCATATTTAGCTGATGATGTTTTACCCCCTGCCTCCATACATGTGAACTATACCTTTATTTGGTACATAAATCTATTGTAACCTAATTATGAACATAAATTTATCATCAAGCTACAGATTCTCCACCAGTCAGGGAAACTGAGGTTCAGCACAAGCTGCCATCTGAGTAGACTGTGTCTATATAAAGCAAATGACCACTCAGTTATTTGTGTCACTCTCCTCTAGCTGTAAACAACAGTTCTTATTTGTTGGATTGTTGAGGGGCATGGAAATCCTCATTGCCTGGAATGGACACAAATTGTAAGCACACTATTTTATAGTTTAAAGCATCTGTTTATGATAAGTAAAATATTCAGCCAGTGGCTCATGCCTACAATCCTTTCTATTTGGGTTTCTAAGATAACAAGGATCATGTTTGGAGGATGTCCAGGCGGAAAAGTTCAGAAAAATGCATTCATTTCAAAGTATGAAGCAGGGTATGGTGGTGGTGGTGTCTGCTGTCATCCCAACTATGGCTGAAAGAGGAAAAAAAAAAGATCATGTCCAGCTGCATATCAGAGTACAAAGCTAGACTCTATCTCAAAAAACAACCAATGTAAAAGTGGTCTGGAAGCATTTCTCCAGTGGTAGAACATCTGCCTAGCAAACATAAGGCACTGAGTTCAAGCCTGAGTGCTGTTGAAATAGAAAATACTTTTAATGAAGTACTCTATTACAATGAAATGAATTATTGTTTGCTGAGCTAATGCTACCGTGTGTGTGAGCTTTTATCAAATAACGTAAAGATAGGAACAACAAAGCTCCAAAATTCACAGGCTTTGGTCCAAGGCATACTGACTAGAACCACATAATAATATGTCTCTTATTAGGACCTCAGAGCTGTCCTTCTATCCCAAATAAAATTTCTAACTCATTTCACTTTCCTATAGCCTTTATTCATTTACTTTTGGGCTGCAGTAATTCTTGCAACTTTGCAGAGTACATTAACTAATTTCAGACATGGAATTGTCCCTCTTATTTATAAATACAACATTTCATAAGGGCAGACAAAAAGGAAAAAAAAACTTCCATTTTTATCACCATAGAAAGCCACTATTCATACTTTCATTATATAATTTTCTTGTCTATGTGTACATACTTTGCAAAAATGGGAATGAAAAGTTTATTTTGTTGTGCTATTTTTCTGACAGTTGGCAATATTTTGATTTCTATGAATGCATTTCACCCAATGGTTGAAACACAACTCTGCCATGATCCTTTGTATCACTAAACTATCCTTAGAGAAAGAGAATAGTTCTTTTATCAGCCTCCTATAATCTATATGGATATTTACTTATTAATTTTGCATGTTACAAATTGAATCTGCTTGACTTGTTGTGGTATCAGATCCTACAACATACAGCATCCATCAACTTCTTTTTTTAATTTTTTTTGTGAACACACTGTACAGAGGGGTTACAAT
>NW_012267241.1:14490524-14496654 GCF_000151885.1 Dipodomys ordii | reverse complement strand
TGCTTTGACTTCGAGGCCTTTGATCCAAGCATCCATCAACTTCTTATCCATTCAGAAAAGTGTCCACTGAGCAAAGCTGTTTCAGAGGCATCTGTTTTCGCAAGCTATCTCTGCGATGCTAGCAGATCTCTAGGGTAAACCAAGACTCATGTGGACTGGTAGTCATTTCACATGAGACACAAAATACAAGATGTGTATGCATCAACTTTAAGTCAATGAAATTGAATGTTAAATAGGTCTCTCTTACCTATCATAGACTGTGATGTAGTTATTTCATCTGTAAATGCAATAGATTAGTATGTAGATCTGTGACTGTATGTGTAAGCATATAGAACATGCATATAAATATGAATGTAAACTGATGTAAACTATGTAAACATGCTTATGCTGAAACCTTTGCACGTATTTCATTTCCTTGATTTCATGAAATATAATGCTTTCTCTATAATTAAAATATTTGTTTCAATTAGTAGTAGTAGTAGTATTTCTGATGATATTGAAGTTTGAATTAGGGGATTCATGTTTAATAGATGGGGACTCTATCAATTTAGCCATGCCTCAGCCCTTTATACTTCATTTATTTTTCAAATCAAATCTTCCATTGTATCATTTTGCATGGGATGACTTATACTGTGATCCTCTTATTTATACTTCCAGTGTTGCTGCATTGTGCTTCAAGTGACCAGAGCATATAACACCATCCCTATCTTACTGGTAGAGGTCAGATTGTTCACTAACTTTTGTCCTGGAATGCTTTCAAACCACCATTGTTAGCCTCAATCTCTAACTCCTGAGAAGCTAGGATTGCAGGCAATATGGATTATTTTTTATTTATTGATATTTTTATTGTCAAGGTGATGTACAGAGGGGTTACAATTATATAAGTAAGGTAATAAGTGCATTTCTTGTCAATCTTGTTACCTTTTGCATCATTTTTCTTCTACTTTCCCATCCCCTTATCCCTCCACATACTGTACAGAGCATTTCCAACATATTGTCTTAAGAATATTGCTATTGCATTGGTTCCCTCTTGTCCTTTGTCTCACCATTCTGTTGTTCCCCTTCCTTTCCCTAATTCAGATAAGTGCATATACAATACCAGGGTACTAAAATCAAATACAGTGACAACAGGGGATATACCACATGGGGAAGAACATACAAAAGAAACACAACATCACATAGTATATTACAAAGAACAACAACAAAGAAAAGCGTCTTGCGTTCATGTCCTCGAGTTCATTTCATTTATCATCATCTTCTATGATCATATGTCCATAGCAAATGAGCGATTCTGCTCATCGGCTAAGATTATCCTAGACAATTACTATTTATTTCTAATAAGAGAAAAACCATGGGACCTATGTTTCTTTGGGTCTGACTTACTTCACTTAATATGATTTTTTCGAAGTCTTTCCATTTCCTTACAAATGGAGCACTGCCATTCTTTCTGATGGGAGCATAGAATCTCCTTGTGTTTGTGTGTGTATGTATGTATATATACACACATGTATGTATACATGTATATACATACAATACATAAATACATGTATATATGTATGCATATACATGCATACATACACACATACACACAATACATACATACATGCATACACACATACTGTATTTTCTGATCTATTCATCTACTGAGAGACATCTGGGTTGGTTCCATATTTTAGTTATGATGAATAATTTTGTAATAAACAAAGTTGTGCTAGTAGCTTTAGTATGGCCTCATTTGTGATTATCCTGGTAAATGCCAAGAAGTGGGATTGTTGGGTCATAGGGGAGCTCTATGTGTAGTTTTATGTGGAACCTCCATACTGCTTTCCAGAGTGACTGAATAAGTTTACGCTCCCACCAACAGTGCAGAAAAAAACTAAAGTTAGATCCTTATATATCATCCTGTACCAGAATCAACTCCAAATGGATCAAAGATCTTGAAGTAAAAGCTGACATCCTGAAAACATTGCAGTGGAATAGGAGAAACCCTAGGTCTCCTTGGCACAGGCTGAAACTTTCTTAATAAAGACCCAGAAACACAACAAGTCAAAGAGAGGTTGGACAAATGGAATTTCATGAAACTGCAGAGCTTCTGCATGGTAAAGGACATAGCCATCAAGATCAATAGAAAGCCCAAGGTTTGGGAGAAGATCTTTACTGGCCATACAACAGACAAAAGCCTCATATGTAAAATATACTTAGAACTCAAAAAAAAAAAGAATTCTCCAAAAACACATCCTCAAAGAAGCAAATGCCCCATTAACAATTGGGCTAAAGATTTAAAGACAGACTTCTCTGAAGAGGAAATAAGAATGGCCAATAGACACATGAAGAAATGCTCAATTTCTCTAGCCATAAAAGAAATGCAAATCAAAACAACATTGAGATTCTACCTCACCCCAATTAGAATGGCTATAATCAAGAAATCTAATAACAATAGATGCTGGGGATATATGGCCAAAAGGAACACTACTGCACTGTTGGTGGGTTATTTATTCTTAATCTTGCTGTTAGAAATTATGGCTTCTTGACCTGCATGCCCCTGTAAATCAAGCCCAAGTATACCCAGCATTCCTACAATATTAAGCCCAAAAGACTATGGAATGACAGTTCAGAGTATAGTTTAAAAATACAATATAAGGGAAGTGGCACTGTAGTTCAAGTGGTAGAGTGCTCACCTTGAGCTGAAGAGCTGAGGGACAGCGCCCAGGCCCAGGGTTCAAGCCCCATGACCAACAAAAAAAAAAAGAAAAATACAATATAAGGTATAAACAGAATACAATATAAGGTACAAACAGAATATTTGAAGAAACACATATTTATATTCATTGCAGTGATATGGTGTTAACATGTAATTATATCTTTATATTTTTCTATTTTATTTTGCAAAAATACTGAACAGAGGGGTTACAGTTACATGAGCAAGGTAATGAGAACATTTCTTATCAAGCATGGTTGCTTCCTCCTTTGTTTTTTCTCCTACCATCCCTTCCCTCCTACCTCCACAACTACATTGTAAAGCTCATTTTTCAACATAGTATTTTGTACATCTCATTGTTACAATGGGTCAACCTTTACCCTATTTAAGCATTTTGGTTTTTTTTCCCTTCTCATCCCCAAATTAGACAAGTATATATACAAGATGCAGGGCATCAAATATAGTGAAAACAGGGGTTATACTGTGGGGGAGGAACATACAAAGAAACAAAAAAATCACATGGTACATTATAAATATGTTAGAAACAATAGCAAGAAATTAAAAAAAAAACTTGTGTCCTTATCTTGCGGTTCATTTCGCTTAACATCATCTTATCTGGCCATATGTACATAGCTTTTGACCTTTTCTGCTTGTCCCAGACATATTCTAGTTACTGCAAATAAAGGAAACCATAGGACCTATGTTTCTTTGGGACTGATTTACTTCACTTGATATATATATTTTTTCTAATTCTTTCCATTTCCTAACAAATGGAGTGATGACATTCTTTCTGATGGAGGCATAGAATTCCATTGTTTATATAGACTACATTTTCTTGATCCATTCATCTACTGAGTGGCATCTGGTTTGGTCTTTATATTTTTCTTATAGTATTAGTTTGTTAAATTCTCCAAGAAATGCTAAGAATATTACCTTGCTGTCATCGGTTTACATCCACTGGAACAGAAAAAATAAAATAAATAAAAGATTCTCAGTGAAAGAACCCAGAAGAGAATTTATGTATCTGAATTTTCCTATGTGATTATTTTTAAACAATATGGCTACATTTTTCTCCATTCCAAAGGTATTATAGTTGCTGACGAAGTAGCCTGATTTTTATCCTTGAGTTTGTGTCTCTACTTGATTCATTTTAAACAACAGCAATTATAGAGAAATTAGGTCAACCCCAGGCAACTGGAAAATTGTGCTTTCGATTTTCCCTTACATGCAAAATATGCTATTTAAATTTTCTATAGATAAGTTGCAGAGGTGTTTTGTTTGGTGATTTGTTTGGGGTCACTGCAGAGAAAGGTAGCTATGTTCTCAGTAAGAACGGGGTAGGCACATGCTGTTACTTGCTTGCTATCTGAGATACTACTTGTGCTAGAAGATATTCTAATATATCCACCTTGATTTCTTTTTCTGTTGTACTTAATATGGTATTTTGTCGTCCACATGAGTTGTGTAAGAGGATTTAAACTGTATAATTTTTACACACACATGTATTCAGCATCATCTCCTTTATAACTCCTTCTTTCCTCCTTACTGTCTTCTTAAAACAATTTCAAACTATTATTTTCAGACTTTTAAATAAAATATTTAGAGCATATGACTCCTCATTCCCCACCTTGATTAGCCCTCCCTACTTTTGGTGATGTACACCTCACTGTCATCATAAACTCTTTTATTCCTGGTCATTTTTACTTTAGTATGTATTGATTATACTAAGGGGCTTGAGGGTTCTTTAATGATGTAGGGTCAGAAGGAAGTGTGGGCCTTGCTCAAAATCTTCACTGCATCCAGGGAATTTGCCACTTCTCACTCTTTTATGCATTTACATTACTGTCCCTAAGCTTAATGTAAAGTCTTTGAAAATAGGGATCTTTGATACTTCTAGTAAAAGAATAACATATGTATAGGATATCTCTAAATATACTTGATTTTCACCGAAGAAGAAACTAGGCAACATGTACACAGGAAAACATTTTATACAAAAGGTAGCTCATGTATTCTCAATTTGAATTCAAGTTTGTAGACAGTCAAAGCACAATCAATGTAAGATGTTAAGACTGAATTTTGCAGGTTCTCTATAGAAGTACCATTCAGATTAGGTTTCATACGTAAGTGGAAAAAATTTGCAGTGCATTTAGCATCTCAACCCAAATTTCTGACTGCTTTTAAAAACGTTGAAGTGTCTCTTCAAATTTTGGAACAAAATGTCAAGTATCTACAGGGCTGTTATTCCACTGGGATGGAATATATTGGCTGCAAACACAGAGAAATTATTGCAGATGTCTATGTGTGCGTGGTAGGTATCGCTCCAAATTTTCTTCTTCCTTTTAAGTCTGGATTATCTACTTCAAGAATAAAACAAAAATGGGACACTGGTTTGTTATTGTGTTGTCAAATTATGAGAGAGTGTCTTCCATATACACAGTATACAATAAATATCTATCATCAATAAATGCAAAGGAGAGGTCTCTCACCATTCACCTGTTCCTCTTTTTAAAGAATAAAGTAATGGACTTGATAGAAATGGATTTGTAAGGAAGTCACTACTCCGTTCTTTTGAAAATATTATTTTCTCTTTCAATCTTGTAATAAATCCCCCAATCTGCCAGTGTAGGAGGCTACCTGGCTGAATTCTGAGAGAAATGATAGCCAATCACTTTTGATACTGCACTCCATGAAGAAATTACTCTCAGCCTGCTATAGATGCATACATAGGAACTGCACCTATTATATGCATAAACATACCTTAAATTAGTAATGGTAAGATATGTGATAAAGTTGAATTAAGCAATGATTAATAAAATAATTATATTGTGCATGTTACTGTTAGGTTTGTTTGCACTTGAATACTTTTAGTGAATAATTAATAAGGGTGATGTTCAGTGCTCGTAATATTATTTAAATTACTACATTTATCTATAAAATACTGCTTTAAAACGTTGTGATACACTACAACAAAATTTCTGAGTAAGCAAATTCTGTATAAGCAAAGTTAAATCCATGATTTTCATGGGTCTCCTAGTGGATAAAGTTAGTCCTACAAAATCATAGAATTAGAATAGTTAGGACCAAACTGAAACATTTTCTAAAAAGCTCATATTTTATCCTTGACATAATATGTGTCCATGAGGGATATTTTTAAAATTTTTTTAGTTTTTCTTCATGTGTTGCATATATTGTATGTGCATGTTTATCCAATGTAGTGTATGTAATTCAAGCCAAGCAAAGCATGAACATTATCTAAGAAGACAAGATATCAAAATAAAAGAAGTACATTGTTCTTTGCCTTTTGTGGATTTTACTACTTTTAGGATTCTAGTTTATCTATGTACTATTGGATATTTGCTTTGGATTTCCAACCTGGACATCTGACAGCAAGTGACTATTGAAAATTATACACTTGGAGTATCATTGGCAAGT
>NW_012267241.1:14462290-14488102 GCF_000151885.1 Dipodomys ordii | reverse complement strand
TCTCCTCCTCCTCTCCTTCTCCTTCTCTCTCTTCTCCTTCTTTTTCTTCTTTTTGGCACAGGTACTGGGGTTTGATTTCATGGTCTTTTGTTCTTGCTTACCTTTGTTCTCAAGGAGGGTTCTCCATACCTTGAACCATACTTTCACTTCCTGCTTTTTGCTACTAATTGGAGATAGAAGTCTCACAAACTTTTCAGCTCTGCATGGTTTCAAACTGATATCCTTAGGGTTACAGGCATGTGCCACTAGCACATAGTAACACGTACAATTTTTAAATAACATGTGTACCTTTGATTTTATCTTATTTTATACATTTTATTGGAAACATACTGTACAGCGGGGTTACAGTTACATGAGCAAGTTAATGAGTCCATTTCCTATCAAGCATTGTTGCCTCCTCCTTTGTTTTTCCTCTACCATCCTTTCCCTTCCACCTCCACCCCTACACTCATGCTCCCCCTGCCTACATTGGAAAGTTCATTTTCAACATAGTGTCTTTTGCATCTCATTGTTACAATAGGGTAACCTTTATCCCTATTTAAGCATTTTATTTTTTCCCTTCCCCTCTCCAAATTAGACAAGTATATATACAAGATGCAGGGCACTGACATCAAATGCAGTGAATATAGGGGTTATAGAGGAACATACAAAGAAACAAAAATATCACATGGTATATTATAAATACGTTAGAAACAATAGCAAGAAAGAAAAACAAAACACTTGTGTCCCTATCTTGGGGTTCATTTCACTTAACATCATCTTATCTGGTCATATGTACATAACTTTTTCCTTTTCTGCTTGTCCCAGTCATATACTAGTTATTGCAAATAAGAGAAACCATAGCACCTATGTTTCTTTGGGCTTGGATTACTTCATTTAATATAATTTTTTTCCAAGTCTTTCTGGTTTTATCTTATTATATGAGTGACTCAGATAGGTAGCTCTCAATTCTTGGTGAGAACAGAGTAACAAAGTAACTGCATTATTCAATTTTCCAATAATCCATGTCAATCTTCTGTATGAGGATTATTTCTGACACTTTCTGAATTGCTATCACTTTCTCTTCCCTGTACACAAATAAACTGTGCTCAGGAATGAAAATTTATCTTCATAATTATCAAAGAATAAAGAAAGTCAACTGCCTATGCAAATGAAAGTCTCTTGAAGTGACTAAAACCTAACATTATCAATAATAATTTTTTCTCTCAATTTTATGTGACAATTCCATTGTTCCTTAGCAAGCTAACAAATATCCTCTACTTAAGTCAGTAGTTCCATTCACTGTCTTCTGCATGGACTAGTAGGCTCCTGAAAAGGGTCAAGGCAGTAAATACTGCCTCCTGGGACTCAGTGATGGGAGGTTGATTTTTGTCTACCTGGGAGAAGCTAACTCTCCAAGAGTCTGTTTTCTGATAGGAGCTATCACTGAGAAGAGTGAACCTGTAAGCAATCAGAGTTGGAGCTACCCATTGGTTATTTGGTAGATTAAATTCATGAACATTTAAATAAATTAATAAAGTTGGATCAATAAGAGCTAGCCCAACACTAAATGTTACTCTTTTTCAATTAATTTACTTTATTACTTTATAGAGGTGTTGTACAGAGGGATTACAATTACATGAGGCAGATAATGAGTTCATTTCCTTTCATACAATGTCTTCCTTTCCCTCACTCTCTCCCAGTCCCTCCCTCCTGTCTCCCCCCCAGGAGTTGTATAGTCCACTTTCATCAATGGTCAATGAGCTCCTCTACCGCACTTTTTTCCTGTTTATTCCCTCAAATTCTGTGCCCTCTGCCGTGAAACCCACCAAAGATATACATGTGAATATACTATATATAATAAAGAACACAGAATCATCAAAAACTAAAATCTAAATATAAAAAACAAAATCAAATACAAATAAAAAATTAAAGTCTTGTTTACATGTCTTGAAGTTTGATTCAGTACACGTATTATTTTATATAAATATGATGAGGCACTTAGGCATTTCACCTTTTTCTTTCTCTCCTAAGAATATCTTCTTTTGATCTCACTGCATATCTAGAATCCTGCATAATTTGTCATACTCCAGTTATATTTAACTTCTATATATCAGAGAGAACTAAATGTTATTATTTGCATATGATTTTTTCCTAATAATACAGGTACAGATTCTACACAAGTCACATGGAGAATATTCATTATATCCAGTTAGCCCATCAGATTTCTGCTGCTGCTATATTGTTATAAGCTCAATTTTGTACATTACTGAAGTCCTATTCTATAACCTTCTGGTATGATTGGCGAATACAAACTTTGGCAATGTACTTATGTGCGTTCAAAAATAGCCACTCAAAGATTGCATTCATGTTTGAATGGATAGTGATATTAAACTTAATAAATATAAGACTTTATAGAGCTAAATAAAATAATATTGATATTAATAATAAAGTTTATACAATCTTCAAGAGTTCAGACTGCTTGTCATATATTTAATCTTACTCAGTCAATACAACTTTTCTGTGAAATGGGCATTTGTATTCCCATTCCACATTGTTGATGGGAAATCTAAAGCTCAGTGTTATTATTTTGTCCAAGTCAATACATTGTTGGGCCACAGAACCACAATTGGAGTCAAGGTTCTCTGACTACACATCCAAACTTCTCTGACTACCCATCCAAAAGACTCAGTATACATTGGCCTTGGGAATCAATCTAACCAGATCTATCAGTTTTTTCTAACTTCTTATTTGCTCTAAATGTACACATGTATATGCACACATATACATATATATTACAGAAAGAAATATTCTTTTCCCTCTTGTTAGAATTCTATTTGGTGACATTTTATGGACTGAGTCATTATATCATTGCTTTGTGTGTCCTTCTTTACCACTCAGAAGCATAAAGCTATTCTGGGGCTAGGTTCATGACCTATATATAATCCTTTCCTTTGGAAAATAAATGAGTGGTGGCTTTATTAATATTTCATATGCACAATCCTTCTTGAATTGATAATGTTGCAGTAATTTTATAACATAACATATATTATATATAACATATATTATAACATATTTTGTAACATAATATAACATAATTTCATAGAGTAAGTAGTACTGTAAGAGAATTAATAAAACTTTGTTGTGAGAAGAAAAAAATTTTCACCTTTTAACACCAATTCATAAGGCATTAGCCTTTTTATTTGCCCATATTCAAACTCCAGATTACTAAATAAAGCATGTTGTTGTGTTGGAATGTAGAGAAAAGCCAGAGTCACTATTTACCATTGTTGGATATAATAATTCTATGTGTCTGCACAGGGACCCATAAACCAATGTGGAACTGCAGAGTCAGGAAAGAGGAAGTTTCAGCAGCAGGCTGGCCAGAGATTCTCCATTGATGGGCCAGTGCAGGAATGCACACATTAGTGAAGAAAATGCCAATGTCCTTTATTCTAGATTATCAAGGTCACAAATTTCAGTGAACAGAAGAGCAGAAGCAATTTTTTTGAATGGCCTGTAGTATGCAAGCTCATCTCATTTACCTCAGTGTAATTCCTGCTCTTGTGTACTGATGGGAGCCATCAGAGGTATCTCCCTCAACAACTCTTTCCTCTTATCTACTTGGTTTTCCTGGCACTTCTTCCTTTTCTAAATACCAATCTATGATTTTCATCCATTTTAATCGATTCTTTACATATTATCTGGCAAATTGACGTTGGACTTTATTTGCTTTTTTTTTCTATATAGCCCATTAATTTCTGTAATTTTCTGTTTTTTAGGGAAGAAGACCGAAGCCTATTCACATGCAAGGCTGACTCCTGATTCCCAGGCAGAGAGTTGTTCTTTATACATTAGGAAGCACAATGGAAAAATAATAAGAATGGGAAACTAGTTTAAAATTTTAAATTCTCAGTATCCCTACTAATTCTTAAATCCAAAATATTGCAAAACAATAAATGCTAGCAAAATTAAATGAATGTTAGCAGTAATTGTAAGTTTATAAACAAGAGTGTTCAGAAAGTGGAAAACACAAATCATTGCTTCTTTATCACTCTGTATTTTTAGATACTAATTCTCATATAATAATTTCACTCTTTGAGCAACAGGCCAATTAATTACATGAAGATCCTAAAATAAACCTTATATATTTAGTTTAGTTCTCAATTTCAAAGTTTTTACCATGTTCTTGCTAAAACTAATGCCATAAAAATATTTCAAATCCTTTCAAATAGAAGAATGCTTTCTGCTGTATGTATACTTTAATAACACTGGTATAAGTATTTTTTCTGTTAATTCTTTAGTTTCTATGTCTCTCATATGGGTAAGTTTACCTTACATGTCTAAGAAGATATTATTTTTGGTGAATTATGTCATTGTACTTGAAATTTTCTGAATATTGAAAATTTTTACTTTTCATTCTGCTTTATATAGTTTTCTTTTTGTCCATCTTTGGACATTTATGATATTTATATTTTAAATTTAGAATAAGAAGAGGGAACTGAGAAGAAGAAAATGTGTTTTAATAGTGTTTTGTGTTTTAACACAAAAAAACTAACAGCAAACAGGACTATGGATAAAACGCATGCGGAAGAATGTATTGGAATTGACATTCATATATCTCCAAAGCTGGCCCATGCAAGGCTCTCCAAATTTGTTAACAGAAGGGCATTGGGAAAAAAAAATGGTCTCAGGTACTGTGTAAACAATTTATGTGATTGTTTTACAGACTTGACTTCGTTGTTTTACTTTAGAACTATTCATTTTCTTCTCTCTGACCTTTACCATCAAATGGATATTTTGGATTTTCTGAGCTGTGAAGGTATGGGTTATGAATGTTCATGTATTGGTTCCTAGTCTGGCACTATTGGGAAATGACAGAATCTTTAGGAGGAAGATCTAGTGAAAGAAATTAGGTTATTGTGGGTGTGCTAGTGACAGATATGTGGAGATGTTAATTGGTTATCTCTTCTTCCTTTTGCATTCTAGCCAACATGATGTGAACAAGGTAATCCCCCATGAGCTCCCTGTAATGACTTGCTGCCCCTTGTCATAGATCCAAAGCAGTAGGATCACTGATAATGGACTAGAAATTCAGAAACTGTAAGCCCCAAGAACCTGTTGTTGTTATTTTTAAGTTGGTCATCTCATCTCAGGTATTTTCTAATAGTAATGGAAAAGAGATGTACATCAAGGTTCAGTTCTTAATTTGCCATGAAATTACAGAATACAATGATTGGTGTCCATAAAAATCTGAAAGAATTTATGATTTCCTGGGATTTTCCTATCATCAAGAAGCAAATTAGCCATTGAGGGAACAATGGACAAGCAAAGAATAAAGGAGTATCATTCATGGTGGAGTTTTCTCATGTTGTTCTTTTG
Organism: Dipodomys ordii; assembly: GCF_000151885.1. NCBI lineage: Eukaryota > Metazoa > Chordata > Mammalia > Rodentia > Heteromyidae > Dipodomys > Dipodomys ordii. The sequence continues at coordinate 14,482,741 of NW_012267241.1, read as the reverse complement.
TTTGCTTGTTTTTTTGTTTTTGTTTTTTTTTGTTTTTGTTTCTTTTTGCTTGTTATTGAGCTTGAACTCAAGGCCTGGGCACTGTTCCTGAGACTCTCAGTGCTCAAGGCTGGTGCTCTACCACTTCAGCCCCAGTGCCACTTCTGGTTTTTGAGTGGTTAGTTGGAGATAAGAGTCTCACTGAGACTTCCCTGCTTGGACTGGCTTCCAACTGCAATCTTCAGATCTTAGCCTCCAGAGTAGCTACAATTACAGGTGTGAGCTACCAACGACTGGAAGTTTTCTCATTTAGAAAAAAGAAAGCATAACCTACGAACTCTACATAACTAAGGGAACATTTCAGTTAGCAGAAGCAAGATTCTCTTGATGTGCTGAAATTCTTTTTATTAAGGCTTCTAACATATGTGGAGAAAATGTTATCACTCTTTGTCAAGTGTTTCTGTTTTCCTTTCTTTTAGGCACCATATAAAATTACATTCCCTGCATTACTATAGGCAATGGACTTGTGTGCCTGGTTCTGGTCTCTAAGTAATTCTGGACCATTTCTTTGCTAATATGACATCCTCTTTAGTTCTGTGCTCAGAGCAAGCTATTGAGATTCATTGTTGTACTCAAAATAATCATGTTTTTCTGAGTTGGAAATATGACTCTGACTCTAGAAAATGAGTTTGGACAACTGGATCATGATACCATTTATTTCATCTTATGGAGTAGCATGTAACCCAACACTCCAATATTTTGAAAAGTTTCCATTTAACTTTTTAACCTAGTTTAATAGAGCAACATTGCTCATTTTTAATATCTACATTTGATAAAGACAATTTCCATAACTAAACACTCTCCTGAAAGTCCATGAGTTTAATGATTTGTAGAATTGGTACTGAACTTTGACAGCCCACAGTGACATTAAAGATCAATTACCTGGTAATTTGACTTTATCACTAGGCTGTTATGATGTCTATATTAAGGCAAAAACTTCAAATGCATGCAAGAAATCACTTTGCATTTTAATAAACTATATGTGCATGCTGGAAAGCATTGGAGTTGATAAATTCCACTGGGAAATACTCATTAAAATGCATGAGTACATGGTGCTGGTACAGGATTTTGACAGGAGTTCATTTGTTTTTCTGTATATCCTTATGTTTCAGGGCAGTTTGAGTTTTGTGTAAAGCATGTATGAGGCTCAAAGAACATGAATATTTTGATTAGGTAACCAAATGGTAGTCAATACTTGTTTCCAGTAATGGTGAAAGTAAGTATTCAAGGTCTCATTTTCATTCTGAATAGAAGAGAAAAAAACTGTTGTAATTACCACTCTCCATTATGTCTGATAGCTCCTCAGTTCTACCCCAAATTTTAAATTTTATCTACCTCATTTCCAAACTGTTGTGGTTTTGGTTGAAAAAGGGTATATTAGACAATTTCTATCTTTATCTAAATATAAAGATTTAGCTCCAAACCTTCAAGTTTCATCTTTGAATGCTATTATATAATGTGAATCCCACTTTCTTTCCTAGAACATACATAACTATGATCTGCTTTTTATGACTTCTCTCTGGAATCCTTTAATTTCATATGTCTTCCTTTTCTTACACGATTAAAGACTTTGGATTTAATTGCAAGAGGACTAAAAAGGTAAGGAGATGTGAAAGGCCTGAAGATCAAAAGCATCTGATCTATTTGAAAGAAGAGAGGTTGAATTATAAGGCGGCAAAGGATTGGAGAAAGTCACACACTGAAAAGCAGAGAATGAGAAATATGCTGCTTAAATGAATTATTTGGAAATCTAACGAACAAGTAGATTTAGTATTGTTGCTCTGATAAGATTGTTTTAATTTCATCATCTAAGCATTAACTTTCTCATTTCCTCTAGGGAACTCGAGTGATTCTGAATATGGCAAGGTTTTCTGAGGTGCAGACTCATAGGAGACAAACGACATTGTTATCATTAATATTCCTTGAAAGAAAACGGGAGAAAATAAGGGAAGGCTCTGACATTTCATTTTTGGTTTCAGAGAAAGGCAAGTATATGCTATCTTCATTTCACATAAATGTATGCAAGTCAGCTTCTAATTTGTGATAGGTGAATACTGCGATTGGAAAGATAAATTATGGTTATGGGATGTGTTTCAAAAAGAAATTTCTGAAAGAGGGTACATTAATTTGTAGGCAACTGACAAATAGAAAGGTGACATTTTAGATTTTCCTTTTATGAAAAGGCAAATCCTGGTAAGCTTTCATATTTCTAAGGCTATAGAGCTCATCTCTATGGCTCACACAGGCTGCTATTATTCTAAAAAAAGCAGACTTCTTTATGGAGAATCTGATTGAGTGCAACTCATTAGGCTAGAAATACAAGAGAACGATAAAGATAGCAGGAATGGAAATGTGTGAAACCACAAAGCAATTCCACTAGAATCTATGGACCTGAGTTAGTTTGGGAGAATTCTGCAATAGAACAGAGACTGATATTTCTATCTGCATAATTCTTAATGTGATTTATGAGCTATCATGAGTACAACCTGGGCTGCTAAGAAGACTTTTAGCATGTAATGTGTGTAAATGTACTGTTGGCTAGGACTGGCTTATCCTCGCTCAACATGATCCTCTGGATGGAAGACGCAATAATCCAGCGTTCCACTAAGACTCAGGGCAACTTGGTGTGGATACACTACTTGGATAGGGCAATGGAAATTTAATGCTAACCAATGCAAAATTAATGTTAACCCACTGAACCATTGTCAGTATCTTGAGTTGAAGAAAATATGGGACAGATCATCAGCTAACTAGGGGTATATAAAAAATGAATGTACTATTCTGGAGTAAGCCACAAGACTTAGGACACATCACTTATTGTAGAATAATCTATCTTCAAGGCACAGAAATTATTAACAGAAATGGAATGCAGCAAGAGAACAACTCTGCATTGTGTAGTACTGGCATTGGAAACTGGAAGAAGATGAGTGAGAAACTGTAACCTGAAGCTAGAGAAATGGTGGTTTATATTATATAGTAAAAAAATAGAAAACAGATTATTATTTGGAATTGAGAGATAATATTTTAATTAGCTTATTAGAATAAGCTAAACAGGTTTCAAAAGATGTGTTTACAAAATATGTTAGTTTCTCTTGGATGTTTTAAAAAAATGTTGCAGAAAGGTGATAATGGGTAAAATTATTGTCTTGTTTACAAAGAGTAGAAACAGAATACTTGGTGAATGGAGAGGCTTGCAGAAATGAATGTATCAATTCTCACCTGATTGGAACAAGGAAAAATGGATGGACTCTGTGGCCACATTACACCAGGACAAAAATCAGGTGTTCTCATTATATCCTTAGCTAAAACTTGTGGACCTATTACAGGGACTCCAAGAAAACTCTGCTAGTGTCTTGGGAGATTGTTAGATTTGATCCCCAAAGAAAATTTACAAGGACCTAAGTGCTGATAAACGGAAGACATGAAAAACATCAAATACTCAATGATTCTGGGTATTTTATGGAATATTAATTGAAATCTTGCTCATTTTGTATTGCATATTTGTATATGTGTGCTTGTATTATATGTGTGTGCATGAAAGAGAGAGATTGAGAGAGAGAAAGAAAAACAGAGAGCAGGTTTGTAAGCATGTGGCAGGGAATGACAAAATAACTCATCCTGTAAGTGGGATGAAGGTGTTATTTGAGGACCATAGTTCAAAGAAAGCCCTGACAGGAAAGTCCTGGAGACTCTTTTCTCCAATTAACTACCAAAATCTAGAAGTGGAGTCATAGTTCAATTGATAGAGCATTAGCCTAGAGCATAGCTCAAGGACAGTGCTCAGGTTCAAATCTCAGGAAAGGCACACAAAAAAGAACACGTCCTGTGGATTTCTGTATACAGAAATGAAGTAGAGACTCTCAGAACTTCTTAGCTTTGACCTCAAAGTAGGAACTTACTGCACTATTTACCTGTTTTGGGAAGAGAAGCAAATATCTGAAACTCTAGTTTGAATCTCCAGTAGACTGTTTTCTCTTCACCAACACTTGTTGGCCTTTTCTTTGCATCACTCTAGAATATGTTTTTGGATTTTCTAGCAAATAACAGAAAGTTATTTGACTCATTGGATATTCTTCTTTTTTTTTGTGGTTGGTCCTGGGGCTTGAACTCTGGGCCTAGGTGCTGTCCCTCAGCTCTTCAGCTCAAGGCTAGCACTCTACCACTTAAGCTACAGTGCCACTTGTGGTTTTCTGGTGGTTTATTGGACATAAGAGTTTCACAGACTTTCCTGCCCGGGCTGGCTTTGAACTGCCATCCTCAGATCTCAGCCTCCTAAGTAGTGAGGATTAAAGGTGTGAGCTACCAGTGCCTGGCTTGGATATTCTGAACATCTCATTTTACCTATAGGAATGCTTTTAAGTGCTTTGAAAAGCAACTGAAGTTGTGTTGAGGTGAGGAATGTCCACAACTACTGGAAACATTTGCCTCACTTGCTTAGTAATCACAAAAATGCCACCTGTAGGATAAATTAATAACTTTTGGGGTAGAGACTGTAGGAAGAACAATCTGTTTTTCTTAAGTCCTCTTTGAGACTGGCACTTCTACTTTAGATCTCATTCTTGCTGGGTTTTATGCCCACCTGTATCCTCTTTTCCTCATTTTTTATGGGCTTCCTGGAAGTGATTTTAGGGAATTACTTATGTAGGAATCCTTACCTCAGAGCATTCTCTGAGGAACCCAACCTACCATATACCTTCATCCTAATGATTTATCTGTAGCTGCACAGTTTCCATGGTTCTGGAAATTCCCATTAAATGTAGTATGTACCATTCAGAGGAGAAGCTGTCAGGTTAGGTCAGCATGCATTAAATCATGCTACTCCTTTTCATGTTTTTGTTCTCAAAATTGAGCTCAGGTCCTTACACATGTGACACAAACACCTTACCACTAAAAAGCATGCCAGACTGCATTACGATTTCTGTCTTGGAGACATTTCACTTAGAGTTGGGGCAATAGCTTTGGCTTTGGAGTGAAGGCAACACACATCAGAACTACAATAAACTACAATAAATACATTTAGATAAATTTGTGATTTTTTCCTACCTTATCCTTATAAACTGGATTAATGAGGGCTCTTGTCATTGTAGCATTACAGCCAATTTCAGAAAATACAGTAAGTTTTGCCTATTAAAGCAACAACAGACATACACCAAAACTTACCTTCCTTATAATAAATGGAACTTTGTAAGTAAGTAATTAGTGCTTATGATATTTCTCCTAAAAGTGTTCTCTAACTAAGGCAAAAGTTAATTTGGAGGGTTTCCTTGATATACATGCTTTGAAACACATTAGTGTTGTTCAGTAATTCCAGAAAGTCTTATTATTTGTAACTGTGTGCCATCTTCTCATACATTTCACTTGAAAATGTTCAGTTCCATTTCATTTATTTGAGACTCCACTGTTTTACTAATTAAAGATTATTTTGTTTGGGCCAAGGATTCTAACTCCAATTATTTGATCACAAAAAAATAATGATAAATATCAGGATGCTGAGAAATAGAAAGTATTGAAAATATAAGAATACATCCTGAGAATAGAAATGATTGAAAACATACAGATATGAATTCTAAATTTTCCTCTCCTTCCTTCCTTCCTTCCTTCCTTCCTTCCTTCCTTCCTTCCTTCCTTCCTTCCTTTCTTCTTTCCTTCCTAATTTTTTCTTTGTTCCCTCCTTCCTTTTCTTTCTTCCATCCTATTCTTCTTTGTAGTTTTATCTCAGGGCTCCATTCCTTTTCTCAGCTTATTACATCTGGTAGCATACCACTTGATACTTGTCTATAATCCAGATTTATTTTTACTGGATGGGAGATGGATTTTCTAGACTTCTATGACCAGGCTGGCTTCAAATTGAGAGCTTCAGATCTCAGCTTCTTGGGTAGTTAGGATTACAGGTGTGAAGCAAAGGCTCCCAGCAGAGCATTTCAATTTCTAATCAAACTGATGGCACAAGTATTACACAAAATAAGATGATGTTATTGAGAACATACTTTTTTCTGACACATCAAAATTAATTTTCAATTTTTTTCTTTCTTTTATTTTTTTTAATCAGTCGTGTGGCTTGAACTCTAGGACTGGGTGCTGTCCTTCAGCTCTTCAGTTTAAAGTGAGTGCTCTACCTCTTGAGCCACAGTGCCACTTCTTTAATTTTCATTATCCAATGACTTTATAAGTAAATATAACTTGTGTAGATGGTACATTTCTATAGCCTGTCAGAAAAGGATTTTATATTTGCCTCTCCCTAAGATGGAAAAGTTGAACTCACAGGAAACAATTTGAGGATGGCAATTACAAAATGTTTAGTAACTAAGAAGCAGAAAACAAGATCAATCAACAAACTCAGAAGTGGGTCTTGGGAGAGGGTCACTGTAAAGAATATGTGGGAATACATGAGAATAGAACATCACTCAAGAATAGAATGAGACAGAGAATGAGGTCGTCATGAGGAATATACTGTGGGGAGGTTCATTGCTCAGAGCTAAAGGTTCTGTTGGACAACAGAGAAAAATGAACATATCTGTTATCATAGACTAGCATTACTTTACAAAAATCTCAAGCTGGAGGGATTAATGTAACTCATTATATATATATATATATATATATATATATATAATTTTCTCCCATGACACATTTTATATATATATATATATATAATATAATGTAACACATATTTACATATATATGTACAGAGGATTTTCCATTTAACTCAAATATATTTTATATTTATTGGGGCAATTGCAGTAGTATTATGTGTGGGAGATGTGTGAGTAGCACCAGATCAAGTAGCACCCTACCTCATCAGGATCATAATTATTTAATGAGAATTGTTCTTCTGAATTACATGTGCTAATATGTGTGTGTGTATGCCACTATTCAGATAATTATCTCCTTTTGTGGCTTGGATTACATGCACATACTACTATACAATTGAATAAAGTGAAGTCGCATACATTTTTACATGTGAGTTGGCTTCAGACCACAATTCCTTGATCTGCATATCCCAAGTAGCAGAGATTATGCACTTGAGCCACCACTTCTGGCTCTTACTATTTGAATTCTTTAACCTGTTCCAAGAATCAAGGGCAATATATTTCTGATTTATTATTATACACTAGTTAAGGATTTCAGTCTTGAGAAAGATGCTATGTAAGGTCTATTTATAACTTTGAAGGTGATGTCTTTAGGTGGTTTATTTATGTTTTTCTTATTGGACTATCTTTATTTCTATAATTTTGTCTTGAAAAATCATATAAAAATTGTGAATAATATTGTATGATACTATTGATTGATTGATGATTGATTTGCTGGTCCTGTAGTTTGACCTCAGGGCTTGGGCACTGTCCCTGAGCATTTTTGCTCAAGGCTAGTGCCTTACCACTGTGGTCTGTCCTTTTGGTGATTGTTTGTAACAGCCTCAATAACTTTTCTTTCTGGGTTGCCTTTGAGCTGTGATACTCAGGTCACAGTCTTCTAAATAGTTAAGGTTGCAGGTGTGAGCCACCTGCATGGGGCCAACTCCATGATGGCTTTATTATAAAATTTATTACATTATTTAATTTCCACTGGCTATCACATTAAGACATTGAAAGAACTGGAGCACAAAGCTTGCTTTTCTATTTCTCCTGTTACTAATTATCTAACATATGGGTTCCAGAAGCATTGGAACACTCAGATTCTCTCCCTTCCATGGTCAAGCCATGCTTTCCATGAAGGGATTGTTTAGGAATCACTTTGCTATATTTTTACTCTTGGTTTTACAGAAAAACATCAGATGCTTACTTTATGCTAAGCCACAGTACGTGAGTTATTGTAGGAACACAAGGCTGACCAAACTGAATCGGTTCTTTTCCATTTACTTTAGCTGGGAACTCACAAAATCGTGCTCACAGATAAGGAACCTATAGATGTCATACACATTTGATCATTTAAGCAAGTTAGATAATTCATTTTGTTACTGCCTTTTAATTTTCTATGTAAATAACAGATATTCACATTTGTTTAGCTTTATAGATAACAATGATATAGAGGCAGTAGACATAATTTTATTTTGATCAATTTACCATTTGGATTTAAAAAAATATCCAGCGTTCTGGAATTGGAAATGGCTTTAGGTGATTTATTTATAAACATGTGACCTTTCTAATATTTCTATTTCAGTTATCAACCCTTAGCTTGACACAAAAAGATGTCTCTTACAATTATTGGCTCAAGCTACAGATCTAATAATGCCTCCTATCTAGGATTAAAATTCTAAAGCCTTGGAATAGATTAAAGTTCTTTAAACCACTGTGATTTGAAAGAGATGTTATAGATTTGAAGTGTGTAAGTTAATTTAAAACTTAATATGCACAGATATGAATATAAAAATATGAATTTTGTATTCTGGCTTTCCCTTGGGCATGTTAAATATATGAGTAATTTTGATATAACAGTTCTAGAAAAAAATTGCAGAATCTATAGGAAAGCCTAAACCCTCTAATGCCTACAAATCCAATCTGTTTTCTACTGGAAACACTTGTGCTTTTAGAAGTATGTATCTAATCCCAAATATTAGCAGAAGTGCCATGTAAATGCTTGTGAAAGTTACCAAAATTAGAAGTCTATTGATAGCATAGCGTTATATATAATAGTTTTTGTTCTTAGGCCAAATAATCTACTCCTACATTCCAGTTCTGCTATATACTTGTAATTGGTTCTTGATAGAATCACCAAAATATTCTTTCTCCACTTCCTCTTCTGTGAGATGAAGATGAATCTAGCAATTATCTGCTAGGATTTGTGTGAGGACTATAAATGTTCACAAAGTGCCTAAGAATAAGCAACTTACATATAGTTATTCTGTTAACTGTTACCATACCTTATCAAATTGGTCAATTTATTTCATGCAGTTTCATGAAGACTTATTTGGTAAACCAGTCATGGGATGTTGTACATAGAATGTTTTTCCAAACCATTTTAATAGACACTATGGAAGCAATATGTTGATAAAACTACAGACAGTTGCCTTTGGAATATTAATACACTGACCACTAGTTCATGATTTATATTCTCTAATTCTTTCTCAAATTCATAAAAATGAAAAGCCCTAGTCTCATGAAAATTGGTTTGATAGATGCTCTATTTCCCAAACTTGCCAAGAATTTCTCATATCACAAAATCAATGACAATAAAAGAAGGATTGTGGTAATAATTTATAATGAGAAATGTTTCCTTTGGTAGGGAGGACAAGTCAACTGGCCCAGCAGATGACAAGAGAAAACTCATTCCTTCTCCCTCAGGCTGGAGTCTGATAAAGAACTTAACACTGCATAAAATAGAAGTCAAGCAGTTATCCTGTTTTTGAAAATCAGTGAAAAACAGACTTGCTTAATTTTATTGCTTCACTCTCCAGTTGTATCTTTTGTGCTTCAAAATTCAGTACCAAAAACAGAGAGGCTGGTATACCTTCACAATAATCTATGGAGGAGATGATGACAGACTGGAACATGAAAGCAGCGGTGAAATTAGAGAAAAATAAACTTGGTAATCAATTTGTTGTAGGTAATTTGAGACAAGAACACATCAAGAATGATTTTCTCTTTTCTTCTGAATTTATCAATTTACTTGTTGTTGCATTTACCAAAGTAGGAAAATTGGAGGAAGGAGAATAGAATATTTATGGGGCAAAAGATTAGATGTTAACTGACCGCATAATATAATAAAGTTGTCTAGGAAATATCTGGATTGTATTTTAAATAAGAATATTATGATCTGGAGTGAGACTAGGAGAATGAGTTGAAGGAACTGAATTAAGAATGCTAATTAATTAAACCATCAAGCCAGTTTGTGACATTAGAATTAAGTTCATGATGTGAGAAAAATAAGTTACAAATCAAGTTTTGAAGTGCCAATATTTAATGTGGAGTCAACAGTAAGAACTGGAAAAGGAGAGTGAGGAGAAAATAGTCAGAGCAGTTCTAAATTACAGAAGAAATAACATGAGTTCCACAAAAGAGCAAATGCTTAAGAGTTAAGCCCACTCAGGAATATTTTGTCTTCTGTCTGGATCAATTTAGACATGTCATGACAGAGCTTAGCAGGATTATATTAGATATAGTCAAAATAAAGTAGACACATGTTCTCTGCATATCAGAGCAGTAACATGAATGAATTTGGGGATCTTACTGCATATATGATTTTATAATTGTGAAAAAGTGACTTAAGTCTCATTTGGTAACCAAATTGTTCTATTCATGTTAAAAGATCAGAATATCTACCATTTATCAAACATTCTCTAGTTACTGTATTTGTCTCTAATGTTTGAATAACTGAAAATATTATCATAGTCATTTGTTCTAGATAGAAGTTCCAATAGTTTCAGAAATGGAAAATTATCATAATAGTAAAAAATTAAACTTAGATCTAGGTTTCTTGTCTAAGTTTTGAAGATATTTCTGTTATAATATTATAATAAGCTAGCAATGTGTTGCATGTTTTGTTTTTGTATATTAATTTTACAGTGTAAGTTATTTATTATATTTCCATACATAGGTAATATATACTCAAACATATTTATGTCCCCTTCATCCTCACAGTTATGTTTTGTTGTTGCTGTTGGCTTGTTTTGTTTTTTACTGTCCTGGGACTTGAACTCAGGTTTCGGGCTCTGTCCCTGAGCCGCTCTGTGCTCAAGGCTAGCTTTCTACCAGTTGAGCCACAGAGCCACTTCCAGCTTTTTCTGAATAGTTTATTGGAGATGAGTCTCACTGACTTTTGTGCCTGGAATGGCTTCAAACAGTGATCCTCAGACCTTAGCCTCCTGAGTAGCTACAATTATAGGCGTGAGCTACCGGTGCCTGGACATCCTACCACTATTTAGTTTTCTTGCAACTTTTCAAACTGGGTTTCATTTGACCTTTTGTATTCATGTATATGTATACTTACATTGTATATCAATCACATATTCTCCCACCATGTTTTTTACCTTCTCACCTCCTACTGCTTGTTCTCCTCCATTGATCTTCAAGTTATGTTCATGTCCATTATTTTTGTTAGATGTAGCTTCCATATATGAGGAAAATCATCTGGGACACTTATTCATTGACTCTGTCCTATTTTACTTTGCATGAAGTTTTCTTGATATACCCATTTTCTTGAAAACAAAATAATTGTAACTTCTTCATAGCTGAATAATACTCCATTCTCAAGCCTCATCATGTTTTCATAAGGAAAAAAATCAGAAGAAAATAAGAATTTATATAAAAACAAAAGGAGAAAAATCTTCTTAATCATTAAATACAAATTGAGACATATGAATGCTAACTTTGCATCCCAAAAGTGATTTCTGACTTCACTAAAAATAGTTTTCAATGTTACTCAGCTGTCTTCTGTATACTACAGTTAAGTAATGCAACATGTTGCTACTATAGTTGTTAGAAGATTCTATGTAAAATATTAGACAGAAATTAGCTTCTAATCTCATGAGAACTAACTCACATGCTAGGCAATAATAGCAAACCACCATTAGGCATATATCTTTGTATGTCTGCCTACAAAATAAGAATATATTTTTCAGCTTTGCTAGATCAACATCAAAAATAAATGTAGTATATTATTTATTTGGAAAAGATTCTGAAACATAAATCGAGTTAACTACTTTTGTAATGAATAGCCAATAAAAGCAAAACTATTCTATTTTTTATTGTGAAAATACCATACAGAGGGGTTACAATTACAGGAGCAAGGTAATAAGTGCATTTCTTATCAAGCATTGTTACCTCCTCTGTTTCCCCTTCCCATCCCTTCCCATTTCCCCTCACCCCGCGCCAAAGTTGTAAAGTTCATTTTCGACATAACGTTTTGTACATCTCATTGTTGCAATGGGTCCACCTGTATCCCTATTTAAACAATTTGTTTTTTCCCTTCCCATCCACAAATTATACCAACATCAAATACATTGAAAACAGAGGTCATACCATGGGGGAGGGACATACAAATCAACAAAGAAATAATCTTATAATATGTTAAAAAAATAACAAGAAAAAAAACCATTTGAGTCCTTCTCTTGGGTTGAGTCCTTCTCTTGGGGTTCATTTCGACTAACATCAACTTATCTGACCATTTCTGCTTGTCTCAGTTATTTCTGCTTGTCTAGTTATTGCAAATAAGGGAAACCATGATAGTTGGTGATGTATACAAACAATTATAAGGAATTTGGCAGATCCTAAAATATGAATATATGAAACATTGAAAATAAAATTTAAAAAGGAAATATTGTTCCTACCTTGGGGTTCATTTTTCTTAACATCATGTTATCTGAGCTTGTCTGCTTGTCCCAGACATATACTAGTTATTGCAAATAAGGGAAGCCATGGGATCTATGTTACTTTGGGCCTGGCTTACTTCCCTTAATAAATTTTCTCCAAGTCTTTCCATTTCCTAACAAATGGGGCAGTGTCATTCTTTCTGTTGGAGGCATAGAATTCCATTGTGTGTGTGTGTGTGTGTGTGTGTGTGTGTGTGTGTGTATACCACATTTTCTTGATCCATTCAACTACCCAGGAGCATCTGGGTTGATTCCATATCTTAGCTATGGTAAATAATGTTGCAATAAGCATAGTTGTGCTAGTAGCTTTAGTATGGTCTTGTTTGTGATCATTTGGGTAAATACCCAAAAGTGGGATTGCTGGGTCATAGGGAAGCTCTGTGTGGAGTCTTTTGAGGAACATCTATACTGCTTTCCAAAGTAGTTGAACAAGTTCACACTCCCACCAACAATGCAGTAGGGTTCCCGCTGGCCTCATCCACTCCAGCATCTGTTGTTATTAGAGTTCTTGATTATAGCCATTCTAACTGGGTGAGGTGGTATCTCAATGTTGTTTAGAGTTTACCTAATCATATTGGGTATAGAATGTTCAGTTTTACCACTGTTCTTCAAAAATGAATTGATGGAAATACTCATCAGAGCAGTTACACCAGAGAAGAAAATAAAGGGATTCTAAACTATTTTAAAAAAAAGCATTCATCTCTACAGATGACCTAGAGCAAACTAAAGATGTGAGAACCTAGTGAAAATGTACAGTTAAAGAATTAAAAAGAAAAAATCAAGCCAGCCTTCTTTGGATTATGCCAGTAATCCTAGTTACTTAGGAAGCTAAGATCTGAAGATGGTGATTCAAAGCAGAAAAGTCCTTGAGATTCTTACCTCTAGTTAAGCACCGAACAAGCAGGAAGTAGAGCTATGGCTCATGTTGGTTTCAAAGTAGTAAGATTGAGCAAAATAAGTCAAGGACAGTGTCTAGGCCCAAGTTTAAGCTCAATGACCAGTAGAAAAAAAACAATATGCAAAAATCAGTATAAGTCTTTCTGTCAATAGCAAACTGTCTGGTGAAGAACCCAAGGACCTATTTTGCCTACAGGCACAAGATATTAAAATATCTTCAACTAAGTTTAGTTGAGGAAGCAAAATATTTCTATCATACACACAAAAAAATTGAAACATCAATTGAGGAAAGAAGGTGAAGGGAACACAGATAAATAAAGACTTCCCTGTACGTGGATAGGAAGAATTGCTATTGTTAACATGCCCATAATATGCACAGCAATTTGCAAACTGAATGCAATCCTTATCAAAATACCAATAAGATGTTTCACATAACTAAAAAGGAAAGAAAAAAACAACTTCCTAAATTATGTGTGGAAGCATAAAATAACCTAAATAACCAAAGCAATCTTTTGGAATAAAGGAAGTAAATGGGAGATAGAATAAGAAACAAAGCCACATGTTAGATAGAATGAAAATAAACATAACAGCCAGTGGAACAGAATGGAGAGCAAGAAAGTAATTTGATTAGCTTACAGCTTGTTGACTTTTTTCTTTGTTTTGTTTCATTTGAAATTTTTGTAGGCATGGACACTGTTTCTGAGCTTTTATTATTTTTATTTTTTGAAGTTTAATGCCCTACCACTTGAGCCACAGCTCTACCTCCTTTATTTTTGTGCTTAGTTGTACCTAAGATTTTCACAGACTTTTCTGCCCAGACAGAATTGTGAATCCTCAGATCTCAGCCTCCTAAGCAGTTAGCATTACAGATGTGAGCCACTGGTGCCTGGCTAAACCAATTGATTTTTCTTTTCATTTATTTACTTATTTTTATTTTTTGATCCTTGACTTGGACTCAACTTAGGTACCTGCCACTTTTGCTTACTGGCTAGCACTCTACAAACTGAACCATGCCTCCAACTCCCTGATTCTTGATAAACATGACAGTAACATGCTTTGGGAGAAAAAGCAAGTCTTTAATACATAAAACTGGGAAAATGGATATCTACATACCCTGAAATGAAACTAGGCTAAAATATAAGAGTTAGAAAAATAGACTCCATTACAGTGGTCACCAATGAGACAATAGAATTAATTCTAAAAGTTGCATCTTCTCTCCTACAGACACCTTAACACTTGACTTCCCCAAAGATCACTAGATAGCCAGGAACATTACTGTGTAGGCTTCAGGAAAGGCCTTTGTTTGTTGAAGCAGGGATGAAAGGGTTATAAGAAGGACTTTGCATGACAGCAGGAACAGTTAGATGATGATCTCAGAACAACCAATCACGGAGCCTGAATTATAGGCTTGGGAATGTCCTAAAGTGGGAGTATTTTCTCAGATGGTTTTTACATCATCTCAGACATAGTTCCAGTAGATAAAGTTAATGTGTACCTTCAAACGTTTACGTCATTACTGTCATTATTCATTGAGTTCTTGATATTGGATAAGGACAAAGGTATCAGCCTGAATTGTCTTTCTTTCTATTACTTAATTAGTAATTGGATAAGTGCAGTGATCAAGGGAAAAGATCCAAATAAAAAATCAGACATAGAGCTTGGAAAGGAAAACAAAGTTTTCAAAAAGAAAAAAAAATGCATGGTGAGATTCCTGCTAATCATCAAGTCATATTCATTTAAGTCTCCAGAGTGGTATACTGTGAGACACTAAGGTTTAATCCTCAGAATTGAAAATAAAAAGACTTTACTATATCTTAAAATTGTAGTTTGCAATAAAAGAAAACTTTTCTAGCTAAACTTAAGTTTTTAAAATGCAGGAGCTGGAATTTGTAAAAGCAGTAAATTGCACTAAAATGAAATTGTGTGAACTCTGTAAGGTCTTTCTTATATACAAAACATCTGAGTTCAGTGCAACAAGGCAGTAATGGAAAAATGGTGTTGAACAAAATGAGGAAATCACTTGCTGGATTATAGGAAGAGGGACTTTGGAGGCTTTATATCACAGGCCATGAGGTACAAAACTATAGACAGAATTGAATGTGGAGATCTTGAGAAGGAAGAAATCTGTGTTGTACAACACCACCAGTGACATTAATGTCAGATGCAGTGTCGAAGAGCAAAAGCAGAACTGACAGCTAGCAAATAGCAAGGTGAGTATCTGATTCTCCTCACCCATATTCTGGGTCATTGACAGACCCATTTTGTCCAGAAGAAAAAAACATCCTGCTGCTTCTTTCGCTCCCTTAAAGTCCAATCCTGTGGATGAAAAAAGTTATAAGAATGACCTAAGGACATTGGTTGGATGGTGTGAGGGAATGGAGCTAAAGAGCAAACTGTGAGCACATAAAAGCTAATGTTAACTCTACTAGGCAGGCAGGCTCCTTGCTCTATATTAGGTGTGCCTTGTTTAACACTGTCTTTATCACACATTGTCCATTTTGTACACATAAAATTCCATATGCCATTGAGACTCATAATAAGATGCTCTCCTCTTTGTCCACCCCTAATTCTGCTGTCATACAGGCAGCATTGCAGAAATGCCCACTTTCTCATTCTAAAACTCACATAATCTTTAAAGGTTTATGATTTCACCACAAGGGAAAGTCAAGGTTTATATTCATGGAGTTGCCCCTTTGTGTTCTAGGAATAGAGTAACACACACACACACACACACACACACACACACACACGCGCGCGCGTGCACGAGTGCGGAAGGAATAGACATATGTGACATGTGAAGCAAGGAGATTTTAAGACATCAGCACTTGTAGTGAAGATAAGATCCTAGTGATGACATCAGGCTCTCTTTTTGGCTTCTACGTATTGTACCTGATTAGCTCATACCACCTAAGTTATTGAGCATTCTTTGATATTTTTATTTTACATTGATATTCATGGTAAAGAGACTTAAAATGATTGATGGAGGAGAAGAAAATTGAAGGTGCTATTTGATACTCCTTTAACTAGTATAAAACAAGAAAGTATGTTGTGGGAAAAAATACATTTGTTTAATGAAGAAATATTGTACAACCTACCATGGCAACAGAATCAAGTACCTTGCCAAGAGCTTGTTTAGGAGATATGAATTGGCCCAAATCCTTAATTAAGTGTCCTTTTCTCTAAATTCTCTCTAGGAGAGCCCATTGTACTAATAGCTACAAATATCTCTGGCATGAATAAGTGACATCGTTTGCAGTAAAACATCTTATAGGCCAAAAGAATGAACACAATTTCCTAGCCTAGTGATATTGATGCTTTGTAATCTGGACTATTAAATTGAGTTCACAAAGCCTGAAACACTCCTGTTGCACTAAAGTTTATATAGTGTGCAGTTAAGGGGTACGGAATGAGTGTTCAGTCCCTAAGCAAGAAGTGAAAAAGTAACAATTTTTAATGCATTTTCCAAATTCCATTTTAAGACAAACATGTCTCTGTTCTTAAATGTTCATTGATTGGTTTGTTCATTCAGTTAGCCATTCAATCAACCAGGCATGTATTAATTCTCATGTTTATATTGGGAATTCAGATCTAGAGGATAAACAAGCCAAAAATGTTATTTATCCCAATGTACTTTTTAAAAAAAGAGATAAAATATTAGAAACAGCCTTATCTATTCTCATATTAACATTTGTATTCTACTAATTCTGCTTAACTATTAAAATTTCATCATTTTCATATAAAGTTTAACATTTAAAAATATACAATAGCCAGGCACCGGTGGTGCATACCTGTAATACAAGCTACTCGAGGAAGCTGAAATCTGAGGATTGTGGTTCAAAGCCAGCCAGGTCAGGAAAAGGCCATGAGACTCTTATCTCTAATAAACCACTCAGAAACCAGAAGTGGAGTTGTGGCTCCAGTGGCAGAGTGCTAGCCTTGAGCTGAAGAGCTGAGGGATAGTGCCCAGGCCCAGAGTTCAAGCCCCACCACCGACAAAACAAACAAACAAATAAATAAAATAGAAGAATATTTTGTTTAGGAAATTTAGAATAAACCAACAATTCCAACATTCATAAACTTCTGTCTGAAAACATTTCCTTATTTTCTGAAGTTTAAATTTGTCTTCTAAAAAATGATCACATTTACTACTCTTATTTCAAGAAGATTGAGTACGAAATTTGAGAAGGCACTTTGCAACACTCTGAAGGATTATGAACGTGTTTGCAATTATAATAGTATACAGTCTATTATTTTCCCTGTTAAGTCTTAGTAGCACTTGAGATTATTAAATCAGTATTCATGTAGATTATATCACTCAAAAAGCTCCAGAGATCTCTTAATGAAACTATATAAAAGCAAATATTTTACTCAGTATTGAAATGTATCACCTTTGAAAGTTAATGGATCAATTGCCTAATAGGGACAATAACTCTAATGGTTTGTAATACATATATCTCTTTCCACTGACATTCTAAAGGGATTTAGGTGGGAGGCAAACCATTATCCAAAAGACATACCAGTTCTCAGAATTGTAAAAAGTGCCCTGGAATCTAAAATGAGTGTAATCAGATAGCAGTTTAAAGCTAACACACATGACAATGAAAGAAATGCTCATCTTAGTTGTATTTGAATTATTAAAATTGTATAAAATATTAAAATTTTGTAAAAATTAAAATGTAAATAAAGGGAACTGGAGTAGATGAATATCCTACAAGATGCAAAACAGGGAAGGAAGGGTTGGGTTGGGGGTATGGGGGAGAATGATGAAAGGAATGACATAATTCAAAATGCATTACAATTATAATCTCATTTGTTACATGGTAACAACTTTGTAAGGATACTTAAATACAATAAAAAAGTAAATTAGCATATAAAAAGCCAATAAGCATCAAAAAATCTAAATAAACTTTTCATTAGTTTTTTCTAATTGATTTATTTAAAACTGGCATTCTCAGTTTTTATTTTATTTTATTTTATTTTATTGTGAACATACTGTACAGAGGGGTTACAATCACATGGGCAGGATAATGCCTACACTTCTTATCAAGCATTGCAGCCTCCTCCTTTGTTTATCCTTCACATCCCTTCCCAGCCGCCCCCCCCATACCCCCCCCCCGCACCAATATTGTAAAGCTCGTTTTCAACATGACAACTTGTACTTCTCCTTGTTGCAACAGGTCCATCTGTATCCTTAAACGACCTGTTTTTCCCCATCTCCTCTACAAATTATACTGACATCAAATATAGTGAAAGCAGGGGTTATACTGTGGGGGAGAGACATACAAAGCAACAAAGAGATAATCTTATAAATGGGTTAGAAACACATGCATGAAAGAAAAAAACATTAAAAATACATATCTAAGGGTTCATTTTCTTAACATCAAATTATCTGACCTTTTCCGCTTGACTCATACATATACTAGATATTGCAAATAAGGGAAACCATGGGACCTGTGATTCTTTGGGCCTGGAATACTTCGCTTAATATAATTTTTTCCAAGTTTTTCCATTTCCTAGCAAATGGGGCAATGTCATTCTTTCTGATAGAGGCATAGATTTCCATTGTGTATATATACCACATTTTCTTGATCCATTCATCTACTGAGGGGCATCTGGGTTGGTTCCATATCTTAGCTATGGTAAATAATGCTGCAATAAACATAGTTGTGCTGGTAGCTTTAGTGTGGTCTTGTTTGTAAACATTTGGGTAAATGCCCAAAAGTGGGATTGCTGGGTCATAGGGGAGTTCTATGTGAAGTCTTTTGAGGAACCTCCATACTGCTTTCCAAAGTGGTTGAACAATTTTACACTCCCACCAACAATGAAGTAAGGTTCCCTTCTGTCCACATCCCCTCCAGCATCTGTTGTTGTTAGAGTTCTTGATTTTTGCCATTCTAACTGGAGTGAGGTGGTATCTCAATGTTGTTTTGATTTTCATTTCTTTTTGGCATTCTCAGTTTTAAGTGATGATTTGTAGCCATTTTCTTTTAGCTTTACTAATGAAGCTGTTTTCTGAAAGGTGAATATATAATTGAAGCCGTGGTGGTATTATTTAAGAAATGTCTCCTAGGGGCTGGGAAGTTGGCTCAGTGGTAGAACGCTTGCCTTGCATGCTTGAGGCCCTGGGTTGGATTCCTCAGCACCACATAAGCAAAAGGAAAAAAGCCGGATGTGGTGCTGTGGCTTAAGTGGTGGAGCGCTAGCCTTGAGCTGAAGAGCTGAGGGACAGCGCCCAGGCCCAGATTTCAGGCCCCACGACCCAAACCAAAAAAAAAAGAAATGTCGCCTAGAAGCTTTTATTTCCAAGAAACGAAATTAATAAGTTTTTTGGTTTTTTCAACTTTATAGTCAGCCTTCTTGGGGTTTCTTGATAACCTTGTGCATGTCTTGTAACTCACCTATGCATTTAAACATGCTCACCACTGCATCCTCTTATTGAAGAGAAACTTAAGTCTTTTTAGTTTGTTTGGTGTGGAGGTACAATAGTTCCAAGTATTGTAGCATAGCACCTCAGTGCCAGGTAATCTAACTTGGACTTAGGTAGTGAAACTGATCTCTCTGTGCCCAATATTTGTTACCTGAAAATTGTGACTTTAAATAGTACACAGATCACTGGATCTGTATAAGGATGATTACAGGTGGGATTTGAATAGTGATTAGAAGGTTTCCTGACATATGACCATATTCCTTTCCTTGGTCTATTTTCAGAGCGCTATTCCTTGAATGTCTATCTATCAAAACTGTGTGAGGATATTCTAATTTGAATAGATCCCCAAACTAGAAGATCCTTGATGCTCAGAAAAGTTAATTTGCCTAAGGCATAGGGGTGGAGATAAAAATAAATCCATGTAGTTTTTGCTCCTGGTCTGAATTAACCATTGTTTAAATACATTTTCAAGGGAAAACTAGTACTCATAGCTTTATATAACTATATTCCTAGAAGTATTTGCTCCAAGTAAGATTTTGCTCAAAAATGGGATTGCTGGGTCATAGGAGAGCTCTATGTGGAGTCTTTGGGAAGCCTCCATACTGCTTTCCAAAGTGGTTGAACAAGTTTACACTCCCACCAACAATGCAGTAGGGTTCCCTTCTGGCCATATTCCCTCCAGCATCTTTGTTATTAGAGTTCTTGATTATAGCCATTCTAACTGGGGTGAGGTGGTATCTCAATGTTGTTTTGATTTGCATTTCTTTTATGGCTAGAGAGGTTGAGC
>NW_012267241.1:14406930-14462240 GCF_000151885.1 Dipodomys ordii | reverse complement strand
ATCTCAATGTTGTTTTGATTTGCATTTCTTTTATGGCTAGAGAGGTTGAGCATTTCTTCCTATGTCTATTGGCCATTCTTATTTCCTCTTCAGAGAAATCTCTCTTTAAGTCTTTAGCCCACTTATTTATTGGGCAGTTGTTTCTTTGAGGATTTGTTGTTGGGGGATTTAATTTTTTATTTCCAAGTATATTTTAGATATGAGACACTTGTCTGTTGTATAGCTAGTGAAGATCTTCAGCCAGTCCATGGGCTTTCTATTGATCTTGCTAGCTATGTCCTTTGCCATGCAGAAAGCTCTGAAGCTTCAAGCAATTCCATTTGTCCAACCGTTTTTTGATGTTTTGTGTTTCTGGCTCTCGATTAAGAAAATTTCGGCCTGTGCCAAGGAGACCTAGGGTTTCTCCTATTCTGTCATGTAATGTTTTCAGGGTGTCTGCTTTGACTCTGAGGTCTTTGATCCATTTGGAGTTGATTCTGGTGCAGGGTGATATATAAGGATCTAGCTTTAGTTTTCTACAGGTGATTAACCCCTTTTGCCAACACCATTCACTGAAGAGGCTCTCTTTCTTCCGTTCTATTTTTTTAGCTTTACCCAAATGATCACAAATAAGACTATACTAAAGCTACCAGCACAACTATGTTTATTGCTAAGATATGGAACCAATCCAGATGCCCCTCAGTAGATGAATGGCTCAAGAATATGTGGTGTTCATGTGTGTATATATATAATGGAATTCTATACCTCCATCAGAAATAATGACATCCCTTATTAGGAAATGGAAAGACTTGGAAAAAATTATATTAAGTGAAGTGAGCCAGGCCCAAAGAAACATAGGTCCCATAGTTGCCCTTATTTGCAATAACTAGTATATGTCTGGGACAAGCAGAAAAGGTCAAAAGCTTTATACACATGATCAGATAAGATGAAGTTAAGTGAAATGAACCCCAAGATAGGGACACATACAGTTTTTTTCTTTCTTGCTATTCTTTCTAATGTATTTATAATGTACGATGTGATTTTTTTGTTGCTTTGTAAGTCTCTCCCACATGGTATAACCCCTGTTTTTACTGTATTTGATGTTGGGATAATTTGAGGAGGGGAAGGGAAAAAAACAGTATGTTTAAATAAGGATACAGGTTGACCTATTGCAACAATGAGATGTAGAAGACAGTATGTTAAAAAACAAACTTTACAATTTAAGCAGTCATGGTGGGGGTGTAGTTGTGCAGGTGGGAGGGGAGGGATGGTAGAGGGAAAACAAAAGAGGAGGCAAAAATGCTGGATAAAGACATACTCATTACCTTGCTCATGTAACTGTAACCCCTCTGTACAGTCTTTTCACAATTAAAAAAACTTTTTAAAAAGATTTTGTTTTCTGAAGCTCAAAAAGTTTCTTTGTAATTTTAGGTGCTAGCCAATGAGAACCAAAGAACTTTCTGGTAATATGAAACTTGGTTTAGTTGCCCAAACCATGGCTATCACAATGACTTCAACAATAAATTAATACGAAAAACAAAACAAAACAAACTCAAGCACTAAAATTTTTTTCAAACAAAATCTTTCTAAGACTAACCAAAATAAAATTCCCTTTGATAGGATATTATTATACATTGAATCGAAACTAAGTGGGTGTTAGAGGAGAGAGAGACAGTAAAATAATTTCATATTTACAATTGTGATAAAAGGGGCAGTTCAGAATCATCAGTCTATGGAAGGCTTACAGATCTGGCCGAAAGATTTGTATTGCCATGAGATGTCATGTATTACTTTTCTCTCCCTTAGTGTATTGAAGTAGATGGGCTTCTTTTACATAGTAGGAGGAGGAATTAAATCAGCCTCACATATTGTTCCACATTTTTAAATTTTTATTTATGTAAATGGAAAAACTATATACACATAGGTGCACAAGGTGGTTTATTATTACTGTCATAATTATTATATTTATATAATTTATAACAATAATAATTACTATTATTATTATCAGCATCAGCATCATTTATTTATTTTTCTGGTCCTGGGGCTCGAACTCTGGGCTTGGGCACTTTCCCTGAGCTTTTTTTTCATTCTATTGTTTGAGCCACAGGGCCTCTTCTGATTTTTTAAAATTGGAAGTAAGAGTCTCATGGATTTTCTGGCTACAGCTGGTTTTAATCCATGATCTCAGATCTCAGCCTCCTGAATAGCTAGGATTACAGACATGAACCACTGGCATTCAGCTAATGTGATGTTTGATAAGCATGTGGTCTGTACTGATTATCACAATCAAATTCATGAACAATCCTATTAGCCCAATCCTGCACATTAAATATATCAGAAATTGTTTATTTTCTAACTTGAAATTTTCCATGTTTGATCAACATTATCTTATTTTTTCTTCTTTCTGAAACAAGTGTTCTACTGTAGACTTAATTCTGACTTGGATACTTTTGAGAATTTTACAGATTCAGGAGATAATAAGGTATTCACATTTCTGTGACTGGTTCATTTAATTTAGTATAATGTCTTCCAGGTTTATCCATTTGTTGCAACACAATTTTCTTCATACATATAGCTGAATAATTTTTATTGAATAAATGTACACACATGTGTAACAATATCAGATGTATTTTATCAAGCCATTTGTCAACAGAAAGGTTGTTTTCGAGTCTTTGCTAAAGTTGTAACAAACATAGGGATCAGCTGTCTGTTGATAATTCATCATTTCTATTTGTGAGTAAATACATACATGCATTATTGCTCTTCTGCAATTGCCTTCTTATTCCATAATTTGCCTCACCTTTCTCGATCTATGCAGTATCATTTCTCAAATTGTATTATCAATATTGCTTTTGTTTATTTATTTAGTTTTATTTTTAATTGTATTGTTAAGTTGATGTGCAGAGGGGTTACATAAGGTAGTGAGTACATTTCTTTGTGAACCATGTCACCCCTTCCCTCATTTTCTCCTACTCCACAGCCCCCCTCGCCACATCACTTTTAGTAGTAATCAGTGTCTTGTGAAAGAATAGTGGAACCAGAGCAAATTTGTAAATGTATTTTAGGCCAAGTTATACAAGTTATTTCTCTGTGAGACTCTTGAAATCTTTTTATATTCTCATGTGCAGAGACATTTTTCCTAAAGAAAACTTTTTTTTTCTAATTCTTTTGATCTTGAGAATACGTTTTCTTTACAAAGAATGCTATGAGTGTTCTAACCAAACAATTAGGAAATGGCCTCCAAAGTATCTGCTAATGGTAACAATTTTCTAATAAAAAATAATTGCGATTGTATTATTCAATAGAGAGAAAAAATGACTTCTATTCCATATTCTGGTTATAATGTCTACTTGAGACATAGTTTATAATCTTGAAGTAGTTTATATTCTTAGAAGATTAATATTGTTTTTAATTTTTAGAAATTAACATTAACATTTAAATGAATATTTTTAAAAATAATATTGCAAGTACATGCTTGTCTACTTAACTTCATATGTGTCAACTAAATCATTCTTAAAGATATAGGATGGAAAGAAGATAAATTAGAGAAAATAGCCCAAATAGTTTATTGTATTGTTACAAAACACATTGTGTGGTGGTCAGATATTTTGGAGATAAATTCAACAACTAAACGCATGTTTTATCATGTAGAGAAGGTCTAACTTGTATGGCTTTTCTATTTTTAAGAAAAAATATTCATTCTCTTTTTACAGAATTATTCCAATAAGTGATATAGTAACACAGAGTGGTATGAACTGAGGAGAGAAGATCTGATTTTACTTTGTTATAATAGGGTACAATAGGGTAACTTTGCTACCCTGTTATAATATAACAGGGGTTATACCGTGGGGGGGAGACATACAAAGCAACAAAGAAATCATCATATAAATATATTAGAAACAATCACATGAAAGAAAAACCATTTCAGTCCTTAATTTGGAGTTCATTTTGCCTAACGTCAACTTATCTGACCATTTCTGCTTGTCTCAGATGTGTACTAGTTATTGCAAATAAGGGAAACCATGGGACCTATATTTCTTTGGGCCTGGCTTACTTCACTTAATATAATTTTTTCCAAGTCTTTACATTTCCTAACAAATGGAGCAATGTCATTCTTTCTGATGGAGGCATAGAATTCCATTGTGTGTATATATACCACATTTTCTTGATCCATTCATCTACTGAGAGGCATCTGGGTTGTTTCCATATCTTAGCTATAATAAATAGTGCTGCAATAAACATAGTTGTGCTGGAGTGTTTGTACCTAAAATAAACAAATTTATGGATTTTTTTATGTAGCATGTTGGAGAATTGTAGGCCACATAAGAACCTGCAATTTATTTGTTTACAAGTGGGTTTTCCCAAGTGCAATTGGCTTAATGCTTATAATCCCAGACTCAGAAGACTGAGATGTGAGGGTCCTGGTTTGAAGTCATCCCAGACAGAAAAGCCTATGAGAGTCTTATCATCAATTAGCCACCAAAAGAAAAGAAAATCTAGACGTGGAGCTGTGGTTCAAGTGGTAGAGCACTAGCTTTAAGCAAAAATGCTCTGGGACAGTCCCCAAGCCTGGCCTTAATTTCAAGCCACAGGATTTTAAGTCACCCACTGCCCCCCTCCTCCACGAAGTAGGTCTTGAGCTATTTCTGGAGAGATGAACTGACTCAAAGGAGCAAAGGTGATAGGAGGGGAGAGAAGGACATGGCAGTAAGAAGACTGAAATGGTGTCATGTAGAAGGGAGCAAAAAGGAATTTTGTAGGCTAGAGCAAAGGTTTCTTAACCACAGTACTACTGACATTTAAGCTTAGATAATTCCTTATAGTGAGAAAATCCTCTGTGTATTTAAAGATACCTATCAGCTCTCATGGTTCTCTGCCAATAAGACATCAGTAGTAACAACCAAAAAGTGACAACCAAAAGTGATTTTTGTATATTGTCAGAGATCTCACTTTCTCTCTCCCTTTGTACCAGTTAAGCTCATGGCTTGAGCACTGACCTATTCATTTGTTTTTGTTTATTTGTTTGTTTGTTTTTACATATTTCTTAAGGCTAGTGCTACTTGTGGCTTTGAACTGCAATCCTCACATCTTAGCCTCTTGAGTAGCTATGATTACAGATGTGAACCAAATATTTTTAAGGGTATAAAATTCTCCCAAATTTAGAATTCTTAAGTGAAAGATATAGAGTGGCAATGAGGTCATTGATAAATTATGTCTTAAAGGGCAGCAAACAGATATTTTTCATCCATCAAAGAAAGTATACTACTTTGAGATAAGATGAGAAAGCAATCAAAGGCAATTTCATTTCTGTTGCTGTTGTTTTTATTATTGTGTAACATGTGAATTAGTAAGTCCATCTGTGGTTCATAACATAGAAAGGAGAGAACAGAGAATATAGCAGTGCCCTCAATTCCTCTTGTTCCTAGTAAAAAAAAAATATAAGATGAAATAGGCCTTGTGCCTCCATTGAATTCTTAAATAAATTATAAAGCTTGATGAAAAGGAAAAAAATCAAAATTTTCCAATAAATAAAAAATCTAATTATGAATCCTCTTTGGCACAACAATAACTAACTATGATTTGCAGTGCTGGTGTATTTCCTTACGCTCTCTCTTTGGGAATCTCCACATCTTTCTTGCCTCTGATCCCTGATTGCTTGGAGACTAGAAGTCCAATCACACATCTGGCTATTGCAGCCAGTTTGTCTCCATAAGGGCATTTCCAGTTCAGTCAAGAGGAAAGGATGAAGGGCATTAACAGTCACTTTGGCAAGAAGTGAGAGGTCAATATGTTTTGTTGAACCTTTCCGTGAGCTTCTTTGGGCAATCTCAAGTAATCAAAAAACACTTGTAGTTTAAACTTGAGTTTGTCACACTGAGAACAAAACATGGTCATGGGCTATAAAACCTTTGATGTTGTAAATAAGAAAAATAGGTAGAAGTTATTATATGGCACCTACATATTGTTTACTTTTTAAAAACAATATAGAAGGGGAGGAAGATTTATGGGAAATGTTGGAATCATGGAGAAAGGATATTAATTTCCAATTCTATTTAAATACGTTGGAGTATTGATTTCAAGTTTTAGAAAAAAAATGTAATGCAGAATCTGAAGCGATTTATGTCACTAGTATCAAACTGTATGCCAAACCAAGGGAAATCATATTGTCAAATATAAAACTGTACGTTTATACAAACATGTATACACACATACACACACATATACACACACCTGAAGTACGCAGTAGAAGGATTACTCTATTTCTGACTGGGACTGCCAGTGTTCATGATTTTGAATAATTTTATTTCTCCTATTCAGGTCACTATCTATAATTCAGACTTATTCAAAAACGCTCCACTTTGTCAGCTTTCAGTATGCTATTTTTAGTGATAAAGAGCTGCCATTAGGGAGAAAGAAATATGGTTTTCTCTCTTTTGTTCAAAGATACCTATTCTGCAACAGAAATACATATTTTTCACTTGCTCTGTAGCATTTACTTACACTATGACATGGAAAGCTTGTGGTCTTTTATGGCAGATTATTCCATCCTTAAACTTTTTGTTGTTGAGGTGACTAGATGCTGTTATGCTATCATCATTTTAAATGCAAGTATGCCTTGAAATTCCTAGCTATTTTAGGGAGATCATTCAAATCTTGAAAGACATTAGTTTACCATTTCCAGGGAAGCTAAGTTTATTGAAGCTTTCAAATACTCTCTGCTTAGCTTGGCTGTCATCTCACCATCAGTTGTGTGGTATATAAATAGCTTCACTTTAACATGTGAGAAATAATATTTTTTTTTAAAAAAAGACTCCTTCTGGATGTTAAGATGTGAAATTAAACTCCAGGTGCTTCTCAGAGTTATTTGGGACATTTTCCAGTTGTCAATATGGAAATCCTGTCAGTCAGGGAAAGGATCTGTTGCCATGGGGAAGCAAAGGCTGCATCACTTGACAAGTTGGCAGTTGTTAAGAGTGGGTATAAAATGAAAAACTTGGAGACAGGTATTTGAAGATGGCTGTTCACCAGGGATTGTTGAAGGAGGTTGAAAAAAAGTGGGTTTTTTGTCTATTTTTATAGACATTTGTTTATGCATAAAGCTTATTACCTTTTCGGCAAATGCATCAAAAGATTTAGAGAGAACCAAAAATCCAAACCACACCAATTCATATGCAATTTAAGTATGGAATTGAACTAGTAGGATTAAATGGAAGTAAAATTAATTAAGTCATGACTCTCATTTTGGAATGCTAATGTGTTGGCTGGACAATTTCATATTAACTTGAATTTGGCTATGGCTTCCAAGTGAAGTAAACACTGAACTTCTATGTAAGAAAACTAGTCTTTTTAAAAATTAGACCCTAATATGGCTTCTATGAAGGTATTGTAGTTATTTCAATTCCATGGTATTATGAAAAAGGTAGACAAATTGGCAGAAGTTGAGAGAACAGTCTGAGATGTTGATTAAGGGGTTGATTTTTCAATAACATGAAATAAAATAACTCCCACAATTATTCAAATTAGTATGTCAGTTATTGGTTTCCATTTAAAGCTAGGGCACCCTCTCTATGGTTTCTTATATAGAGGAGAATAAGGCATGCTAACTCTCTAATGAAAATTTTATAACAGCCCAAATTGTCAAAAACATAGTAGGATTCAGACAGTACTTAAAATATTTTAAAGCTTAGAATTCCTATAGGATATGGTATTGGTTCATTTCTTCACTGTAATAACACTTCTGGAATAAGTATTCGGGTTATCAAATTGTATTTCCAAACAGGCCATGGTGATTAATATAGAAAAAAATGAATAGTAGAATAATAGAAGTTGTTTCCAATATGAAAATATCCCTAGTGGAAAATGTCCCTAAGATTGTGTTCTCTTGTCCCTAGGATTGTGTTCTCTTTTCTTTCTCTTTCCCTAGGATTGTGTTCTCTTGTCCCTAGGATTGTGGTCTCTTTTCTTTCTCTTTCCCTAGGATTGTGGCTTGAAATTACGATCCTCAGATCTCAGCTTTCTGAGTGGCTAGGATTACAGGTGTGAGCCATCCATGCACAGCAGGATTGAGTTTTCTTGAGCTGAGTCAACCACATTTGTTTATACAAGTGACACAGTCACAAATATGCTGTTAAAATTATAAACATATAGTTTTGTCATATACAGGACATAGAACTAAGAGGATTATGTGAGATAATACAGAGAAGAAATAGTTGTTGCAATTTTAGATGATAAAATCCAAACTTTGACCTAGAAACCTACTTGACAGCTTGGATTTGAAATGGAAACATGCATGCATTTGGCATGGTTTTAAAATTATAATTTGTTTCTCAGATTAGTTCTAGAAAAAGTATATGAAGGCCAAGAATTATATACTTTCACATGGAATATAGTAACAGATAAGTTTCTACAAAAATGTTAGACAATTCATTTAAAATAAGGCAAAACAATAAAATATAGACAATAATCAACTTAAAAGAGATTTCCTTTTATTTCCTTTAAACTGTATTTTAAATATTTCTTTAAATATTTGCATTAGGGACGAAGACAGGACCAGGACTTTCGTGAGTTTACATTACATTATGTTAGGTACATTTCTTCCAGAAATTTTTAAAAGAGAAATTTAAGACCTAGTATTTCTGACATTCTAATTGACTACATGCACTAATGATTAAAAGATATAGAAATGGATGGTAAGGGAAAAAATAAAAAAAGGGTGCAACAATGTTCGATGGGAAATGGACTCATTATCTTACTCATGTAACTGTCATCCCTTTGTACAGTATCTTTACAATAAAATATATAAAGAATAAATAAAAAATTTAAAAAAGATAGAGGAGGAGGAGGAAAGAGAATCAAGGTTGGACTCAGACCATAGAAAGGCATGAGACCTAATATGAAAAAAAAACTAAAAAAAGGTAGAAAATCTTGGTAGAATATCTTTCCTACAAGAGTGAGACCCAGGGCTCAAACTTTAATAAAAGACAAAACAGAAAAGATGTGTATGTCAGATTCTAATATCTAAACATTCCAGTATTGTTTTGTTCCCAATAAGATGTGTTGAAAAATATATTGTCTACTCTTTTATAATCAGTGTCTCCATGCTGTACGGTATTGAGTCACTGTTATTTCAAACCATTCCCTTTGTCATTTGCTCACTAGGTTATGAACACTGTTGATTTTCCCTACCAGAAGATGTCAAGTTTCCTTGAGTTGCTCTGATGTCATTTACTTCATTTCTAACAAATTCCCTCCTCTGTTTGATATTTTAGATACCTTCAGCTCTTTTTGTTCTTCAGCTAAATCTTGACCTTGAGTTTCTATTTCAAACTTTGCCTCATGTAGTTTTAGCAAAAATCCTACTTTAGTTTATTTTAAAAAGTCTACCTTTCATGTCTCTTGCCTTTGATATTAAATTTCTCATCTGCTACTATCTCTCAGTTGATATCTTGCCACCTTGCACTTCTTCAGCAATTATAATCTTAGATCGGTTTAGGAATCATTTCACCATGGAAATTCTCTTCTACTGACCCACCAGCTTTTCTATGGCTATAAATCTCCATTTGTTCTTTCTGTATTAGAAATGAACCCACATCTCTACTGAGGTATCTTTTTACCCATTGTGTTCATTGTTGAGTAAAATCTGGTTTTAATGCTCTAGACACTATCTGTCTTTAGTTTCCTTTGATACCTCAACTGCTGACAAACTGGCAGCTCATAATTTGCAGTCAATGTCTGTCTCTGATATGAAAGTATTCATCTTTTCACTTTTACCAGTTTCTAAAGCTGGTGGAACCAGGCTTCTGCACTTATTTTCAACTCCAGAAGTGTGTAGGCATTAAGAATAATGAGGACATGCTGTCACATTGTTTTAATCAGATTTCTGTCACAATTCATTCTTCTGGCTTTATTATATCTTAAAAAATAATGCCACTGTGGTCCTAGTTACTTCTACTGGGAAAAATAAAGTCTTATACTTGTTTTTACACTGTCTGATTACTGACTAGACCAATCAGGTCTAGTCCAATGATTCTCTCTCTCTCTCTCTACCTAATACCTTCTTCTCTTCTTTTTGTTGAAATTACCCTTCACCATCTCCAGGTTTAGACAAGCACCATTGTTTGTTATGTCTCTTTCCTGAATAGCTGCTGTAGACTCTACTTAAAACACAATACCACCAAGCTTCACATATGTATTACATCTACTCTGGTTCTAAATGAGTCTTATGAGTCCCAAGTCTGTGGAATAAATTTCCACCACTTGGACTAAAACTCATATTCCCTCTGAAACTTTCTGTCATGTCATCTGTATTCAACACAGCTTTGCCTTCTTCTGAATATTCCCCATAATTGCCTCAGTGTTCTCTTTTTTGTGTGTTTCTTTCTGAAAGAAACACTCCTTTTCTTCAAATAGCCTGAAGTAATCCTGGTTACGTTCATTTTTCAACTCAAATGCCATAGCTGTCATTTCCCTTTATTTCCATAGTGGTTTCTTAAAATTTATCTTATGGAATTTATCACATTGTTCTTGCTTACTCCTTTAATAGTCACCTGTGTTTTTTTTTAAACCTCTTGTGTTATGTTCCAAGGTCTTTAGGGATGTGTCCATGTTATTCCTCTTTCCAGAATCTATCACCTTGGCACTACTACTTTGCATCACCAAAAAGCAAAAGAGTGTGGTGAACTAACTTTTAGAAAATGCTTTTTATATGACAGATACTGTTATATGTATTTTTAATAGAATTCCTCTGAGAATAAGCTTATTATACTGGTTTTAGTCTAAGAACTTAGTCTTGGAACAACCAAGTAATAACTCAGAGTTACATACTTTTTCAGTGGAATAGCCAGTAAGGTGTGAATCTTACATTATATTCCGTAGGATCTCTCTTCATTGACTTTCCCAGACATATGACAATGACTGAATCTCTGTTCCAGAGAAAAGGGCAGATAGACAGTAGGTATACCATTCATTTTTATGAAATGGTATTAGATAAGTAAAATATGCAGCTCTTCAAAATAGACATTGCTGTAATATGGGGATTGCTTATGGCAGGTTTTGCTTCTATTTTGTTAAAGGCATTTATCTGGATGATAAAGTGAGGCATTTAAAATAGTAAAGAGTTTTTACAGCAATTCATGAATCAAGCATGGGTTTACTGATTTTATACATGTTACTTCATAAATATATGTTACTGTGTGTATATATATATATGCTTGAGTCTTTGTGTAGAAGGAATCAAGCCTCTTCCTTGGTGGTATGCTTCCTTTGACGACCAGAAGGTTATTGTGGTCCTGGAAGAGATTTTAAGATTAGAATAGCAAAAAATCTCACTGACTGGATGGGCTGGCTTGTTCTGCTCATGTTCATTGTGAAAAGCAACTTAACAGTTTATTCTTTTATTTATTTATTTATTTTCGGTCAGTCGTGGGGCTTGTACTCTGTGCCTGGGTACTGACCCTGAGCTCTTCAGCACAAGGCTAGTACTCTACCACTTAGGCCACAGTGCCACTTCTGGTTTTCTGGTGGTTAACTGGAGATAAAAATCTCACAGACTTTCCTGCCCGAGCTGGCTTTGAACTGCAATCCTCAGATCTCAGCTTCCTGAGTAGCTAGGATTACAGGTGTGAACCACCGACTCCCTGCCTACAGTCTATTCTTGAGTGGGGACTTTTCTTTTCTTTTCTAGGGACTTTACTTGTAAAAGATTGTTGCATATCCTAGGATGTTTTTCTTGTCTCAATGTGTCCAAGCCCTAGTAAGTTTTACAACTATTGATGATATGTTGGATTCAAGATACCTAAGTGGAAACTTTCACAGGGTGAATGAAGAAGGAATGCAAAGGAATGATGTGAAGAGTTAAAAGTAAGTTCTTCTTATTTGAATTTTCTAGTGAAAAATGAAAAGTCTCTTGTTGCAAGGTTGGGGTTTGATGTGTTGAGCTTACGTTTAGTATTACTTTGTGCACTGAGTTAGTTTTCAGTTTGTACGCATGTGAAGTACTATGTCCTCATTAATTATTTCAATAAAATATATGAAACTTCTGGTCAGTGAGAAAATTGAATATTGAAGTTGCTCTCTTTGTCTTGCATTCTCAGATCCTAGAATTTTACCATGCAAAGTGTGGGCCTTAAACTTACAGCCTGGGCACCATTTTAAAGTGTGCTAAGAATGCAGAATCTTGGATTCCATTCTAGGCCTGCAAGATTCAAAATAATCTTTTTTTTATAAACTACAGGCAATTTATATGTATTGAAGTGCTCAGTATACTACTGAAGAGTGGAAGCTTCCAGAAGGTAAAAGCTGTGTATAAATATATATGCGTATGTACATATATATGTATGTATGTATAGTCTGAACTTTGTATTTCATCATAAATTCCTACTATGGTGTAGCATGTTTGTGCACAAATGCAGATGTAGCCGATCATCCCTTTCAATATAATCAGAATTAACAGGCAGCAGAGTCTACAATTACTGTCAGGAGACCTTATTGCTCTCCTTTTTCCTTGCCCTTGCTCAAGCCATTCCATTAACTGAGCCCTGGGAAACATTTCAATGACAAGTGCAGTAAATGGTTTGATTTTCCTTTCAGTTTCCATTTACAAGCAAAAAAAAAAAAAAAGAAAGGAGGAGGGAAAAGAAAGAACATTAAAAACAGCATAATGCAAATGAGGCTGCTTTAAACAGCAAGCAATCAGCATAGGTACATGCCTTATGCTGTAGTCCCAAATGCAATCATTAGACTGCTTTCCCACTAGGGAAAGGAAAGACATTGAGTGCTATTGAACATTGCCAATTTTTATAGTGGATCAGCTTGAAAATATTTAGC
This sequence comes from Dipodomys ordii, assembly GCF_000151885.1. Classification (NCBI taxonomy): domain Eukaryota; kingdom Metazoa; phylum Chordata; class Mammalia; order Rodentia; family Heteromyidae; genus Dipodomys; species Dipodomys ordii. The sequence goes on along the minus strand of NW_012267241.1, from coordinate 14,449,436 downwards.
ACAGATGTTTCTGTAATTGTGATACACTGGGAAAATTCACATGTTCAATAACCCTCTAACTCTCTCCTCCATCTGTGCAGTGTGATAGCCCACAGTCACTGCACAAGGCCATTATAGGAACAGAGAGTAATTGGGTCTGGCTCAAGACCTATAGAAAGGTTCTACTGTACCATCTGTGCTTCTTTACGTGCTTGCAGGTGTGTGTGCAAGCATGCATGTGTGTGTGTGTGTGTGTTCTCATGATTATTGCTATCACAAACATGAAGTCTGCAAATATTTTCTACATTCTTGAATCAGTTTTGTCCACAACCAAGACCTACAGAAAATAATTGCACAGGAAAAATTGTATATGAAACTCTCCTTTTATTTTCTTGGTTACGGCTACAAATATAATGATTGTCAGTAATGACTGAAAGTTTTACAAGCTGTGGATAGTTTGGGGCATGCAAGGTAAGCTAATGGACTCATTTGGGTTCCAGTGAACAGTTGCCCAAGTCACAAACCATTGGCTTCATGGATTTTTAATCTGAGCAAAGAGGTCTCCTAGCACTGTGTTCTTTTGGAGTATTCTTTGTTTCTTTTCTCATGTTCACTCTTCTCACTTTTAGCCTCTGGTCACGCTCTATCTTTTCTGGATTGTGCCTCATAATAGACTTTTACTCTGCCCTATACAATCTTGATTATTAGAGATTATAAGAGGATTGTGGCTCCTTCTCATGTTTTAACTCATGGCTCACAAAAGTCTTAGTTTCTCTCTTTTTAAAACTGGACTCAGTACAAATGTAGTTAATCTCCATCTATTATCATATAATTTATTGTTTAAATTATTGTTTAAAATATACTGGAAGGACATGAAATTTTAATTCTTTTCTTCCATGCTCTCCTATACTTTTCTATATTCCCTTACCACTAGTAATGTTGATAATAAAATCACTGGCCAAATACAAACTTGTTTATATGACTTTTCTTTCCTGCAACAATCTGCAAGTTGAACAGATTTTTAAAAACCACTCAGTCATTTTTTAATGTGACCCCCAGAAATATTTTAATATTATATCTTCAACGTCAGCTGCAAACATTTCATATGTTTTTACAAGTAATTTGAAGGTTGAGTAAGCTATCCTACTTAGATTGCTCACAACTTGATGTATGCTTCATTATCATCACAGTCTCCTTAGAAGAGCTCCTAGGCCAAATTAGGGAGCTAATTTGGTCCTTAAACAATGTTTACTAATTATAAAGCTTTAGAAAATGTTATCCTTGGTTTCTGACTGAAAGAGATAAGGAACATTTCTAATTCTAAATTCTCTGTATCTCAATGATTATTTTACTCCACAGCATATAGCCTGAAGTCATATGTTGATAATGATGAGGGAATTCTAAATTCTGATTAAATGGATACTTTTGACCCAAATGTTTTCAGTAATCGAAGAGCAACATGAATATACCTTTTCAGCTGAATACTTTGTGAAAACACAGAAAACAGAAATATGCTTGTTGCATTTTTTATTTCTTTTATTCATGTATTTCACTCCATACAAGTTGGCTGCTAGGAACTGAGGTTTTGTGAATTTAGCATATAGGAAAAAAATAGAACACATATGGTAACTTTCTACTTAAGATTTATAATACATCATGGAGGTAGTTAAACGAATAGCCAGTTAAAATATACTTTGGCCAATTGAATCAGTAAATAGACACTATAAAAATGGCGGAAGTTTTTAGATGACACCTATATCTTAAAGGTTCCTCTAAGTCATAACATCATTCAAGGACATACTGGGTGTAGCTCAGCAGTAGAATGCTTGCCTATCAGTTACTATGGTCTCAGTTCAGTCCCTAATATCACAAGAAACAGCCAAAAAAGGCAATAAACCAAAATCAACTACAACAAGAAAATGTTGTGTATCTTACAGGTATCTGAAGGATAAAAAGCATGTTTCAGAAAAAGGTGAAAACAAAATTGCATTACTCCAAAGAAGGGGAACTTCTGAAACTTTAGAGAGTATATATTCTCTCTACTTATCTATCTATAGTATGTGCACTTGTGTGTGTGTGTGTGTGTGTGTGTGTGTTCTTGATCTGGAGAAAGTAAAAACCTGAATGACAATGAGAAAGATAGGGAGGGGGGAGGGAGAAAGAGAAGGAGAGACAGAGAGACAGACAGAGACAAAGAGAGAGACAGAGAGACAGAGACAGGTGAGACAGAGACACAGAGATATGTCAAACATGTCTATTGCCACTATTATTAAACCATGATTTGTAAAATTATTCAATAAAAGCTTCAAGACGTGTGCCAAGATAATTTGGGTATAAAATTTAAAAAAAAACAATGACAACACAAAAAGGTAGAAACTTAATAAAAGTGTGAAACAGTTTAACCTGTGTTAAAAGGTTAAGGAATTTATAAAGAATTAAGGGCTAGTAGGAAAGAAACAAAGGAGGAGGTACCAATGTTCGACAAGAAATGTACTCAATACTTGTATATCTGTAAACCCTCTATACCACATCTTTACAATAAAATAAAATTTCAAAAAAATTAAAAAAGAAATAAAATCGGAACGAAGCAAAAACAAAACAAACAAACAGAAAAACCTTCCCTCATAGTAATGGATATGAGAGGAGCAACAGTTTAAGAGTAATTGTGAAATGTTACAAAGAGAATTTTCTGGAACTGACTGAAAGTTGTCATACCAGACAGAAGTAAAAGAATACACAGGTAACCATCTATACTTAATCCAAAGCTTCGAAATCTTGAACATTCAAATATCTGAAATGATTCAATTGCAGACATGACATCATGATTGAAATATTCCACACCTGGCCTCATGTAACGAGTTGCAGCCAAAATTCAGGCAAATTAAATTATGTAAAATGACCTTCAAGCTGTAAGTATAAAGTATATATAAAGTATACATAATTTTGTGTTTCAATTTCAATCATCTCCCCAGGAACTTCATTATGTGCATGTAAATATTTCCAAATCTGACTCCCCCACTCTAAAAATTCTGAAATCTGAAACATTTCTGGAGCCAATTATTTTAGATAGCTGACAGCCTGTATTCGTTTTAGTTTTCGCTTTCTCCTAAAACAAATGATCATAGACTTGGCAGTTTTCATGTTGAAAGTCGGTGGGATATCTACTCTGGGTTCATTAATCAGGTGTCATATTCCTGTGTGTGACGGGGGTGGGAGATGGAGGGGTGGGGGTGGGGGTTTCTACAGAAGAATCACCGACATCTAAGCTTATCCAGTTGCTGGGGAACTGAGTCTGTGAGGGATACTAGTTGAGGTCACTGTTTCCTTATACTAGAGGAAAAGTATCTAGAGCTTCACTCCTGAATATTTCTCAGTCTGGGAGTTAGAAAGCTTGCATCAAACTGTCCCAGTGATTAAAAGCTGTCTACTCCTCCTTTGCTTCATGTCTTTTGACTCTGGCTAGAGACCATTCTATGCATAGAAAAGCTCATGTAATAGCCGGACGCCAGTGGATGGCACAAGCCTGTAATCCTAGCTACTCAGGAGGCTGAGATCTGAGGATCACGGTTCAAAGCTGGCCCAGGCAGTAAAGTCTGTGAGACTCTTATCCACAATTAACCACCAGAAAACTGTAAGTGTCTCTGTGGCTCAAGTGTTATAGCACTCACCTTCAGCTGAAGAGCTGAGGAAGAGCACTCAGGCCCAGAGTTCAAGACCCATGCTGGCAAAAAAAAAAAAAAATCTCATGTGATTACATTGGATAAAACCTCATTACATAGACCAGTAGAGCAGCTGTTAGTAATCTCAATTTACAGGCTTCAGGACTTAGAACAGGGGCATTCTGCTTTTTAAAAAATATAAGAATGATGGAAAATCAGGCACAATAGTCCAGCAGAATGTCTAGACTAAGTAATACAAAACTATCAGATGGAATCTGGGCTAATTAACACAATTCCCTAGATCCTAATTCTCCAAGGGTAAAATAAGAACTTTGGCCAAATAGTCTCTCAAGTCCCTTTGGTTTAGAAAGTTATTTCTGTAAGAATTCTCAAAGCTTAGTAAAGGGATAATAAGGTATTAACATGTTGTGGGAGTGATGACTATTTTCATATTTGTAACTGGAAACCTCTGGCCAAAAGCTGTGTACACATTATCCAATAAAAGATGGTTTTATCATCTGTGAAACTGAAGAATAATACATATTAATATAATTTGGATTAATATGTCTTTGGTTCTAGAAATATGAATGGAAGAACATCAATGTCCATGAAAAGAAATTTAAAAGTTGAAAGGATCTACACACTGAGTGAGGAAAGAAATCCATTTTTTCTACTTGGAAAAATTGAATGATATATCAAATGATTTCATTTGAGCTAGGACCATGAATTCCTGAATTCAGAAATCATTTAGGTTTCATTTTGGCATTGCTGAATGTATTAGAAAACAGAAGAGAGCCTCTCCATGTTCTCCTCCTAACTAAGTTCACTGAACTCCCCCCAAACTGTCTGTTATGAAGAGAGAAAGGAATCTGTGTTCCATAGTTAAGCTAAGACTTTTTGATTTGATGTAAAAAAAGATTCTGTCAGTGATGTTTTCACTTAACAAATTTATTAGCTATCTATCACTTCTTGAACTTCTTCCTGGGTTATATAACAAATTAAAAAAATAACAAATACACTGTACAACTTTGAGTTTCATCACCAATACTATATGAAGTTTTTACTTGTTATGGTATCTTTGATTTAATTCAGTCTCCAGCTGGCAGGACTGTGTCAAAGGATGCTCTAGTACATTTTACTACGTAGTGATTTCTAGGAGATCCAGTCTTTGCCACTGACCACTGCTGATGAGAACTGCCTATTACACCCGACCTTGGATACTTGCAATCAGATAATATCACACAAAGACTAGTCCTACTTCTTTGTGACTGCCTTTAATATCCTTGCTGGCTTGTTGCTTTGGCTTGGCTACTAGAGTGCAAACTTGAGACTGTGTCTTGGCTCTCTTTGTCTCTTCAGTATTCAGAATTTTGAATAAATTACAGAAGACTCCATGACTACATGTTGAATAAATAATGTCAACAGTGGTGCAATCATTGGTTGTCAAATTGAACCCTCTCAGTAGAACAGACTTTAAAATGTCAATATGTTGAACTGAAAATAACTCTTCCGAATATGAAGTATTAAACTCTTTCAAGTGATGGCCAAATGATTACATTAGAGCGACTACAAAAAGGAAGTAAATGTATATGTTAAAAACTTTATGGCCATTTGGCTTCCTCAAATTTCCTTCATACATCAAGACATTCATGTCAAAAGTAGGCACAACAGAGTATGACAGTTTCATTTATTTATTATTGGGTGGTCATGGGGCTTGAACTCTACTCTTCAGCTCAAGGCTAGCACTCTACCACTTGAGCCACAGCACCACCTCCGGTTTTATGTGGTGAATTGGAGATAAGAGACTCAGAGATTTTTCTGCTGGGGCTGGTTTTAAACTGTGATCTTCAGATCTCAGTTTGTTGAGTAGCTAGGATTATAGGTATGACAGACCAGCACCTGTCTAGAAATAACTTTTCTACTATATAGAAATGTTTAAAACTTCCCAGGTTTAATTTTTTGCCTAATTTTGTCCTATTTTTATTTTAATGCAAAAATTAAAACTCATCCATTTCTATGTCAAGAGTAAATCTTGTTTAATCTTTGAGAAAAAATATCATTTTAGGGCTGGAATTGCCTATCAAGTGCAAAGTCCTGGGTTCAATATCCAGTACTAAAAATGAAAAGACAAAAAAATAGAGTTTAAAAAAGTACAAATCATTTTTAAGTAAAAAAATAGTTAAATTAGCTTCATTGTATGTGAGGTTCCGATTAAATATTGAGATGATTCAAATCAAAGTCAGCAACAACATTAAAATCAGTCTCTATGCATATTTAAAACTTGCATAATGATAGGCCTTGTATCTGAAAAATAATTGTGTCATGAGCCTTGGCTAAAATGATCTATTTATTTCCAAAAATGTAGTGCATCTGGAAGGGACTTTGGTTAGAAGAAAAGATGCAAAGTAAACTTTATTTCATCATCAACCTAGATTGATTAATTTAGTTTCACTATTGTTTAAGTATTTCATTGGATTAACACATATAAATGTAGTCATGGTGTTTGCCATTTCTACTTCAGTTCCCTTTGCTGAATAGCAGAAATAGTTCTTTACCATCCCTTCATTCTTTTTGTCTCTCTTGCCCTCTTCCTATCTTAGTATTTCACTTTTATACACATACATACATAAACACACACACACACACACACACACAATTGAGGCCAGTGGAACATCCACCCTCTAGACTACAGATAACAGGAAGGACTATAGGGAAACTCAGTTAATCAGAGTCCCATGAGGAGTGTAGGACTGTAGGAGCAAGTATTTTATAATGGAATTTAGTTGAAGAGGGCACAGCTTCTGCTGCTGGGAGACAGAGAAATGAAATTGCCTCTTAGATGGGGGATTAGGTGAAAAATGTAATGTCTGAGTGAGATAACTAGTGATCAAACAGGTTGATAGTTTAGGAAACATCTGAAGAGAGTAGAGATGACTGACATGACCAAATAAACTATTTTAGTTTAATTGTAAGACCATGGTTCGGGACTTAGACAAATACAAGTCGTATACTCTTTAACAGTGAGAAAAGCATTGGTACTTATTAACCTTATGGGCCAGTTATCTGTCTAAGTGGTTTAATAATAATTGGTTAGGATAATTTTATTATACACATGAGAAAATCTTTTGAGAATTGTGCTCACAGCAGTAAGGCCAGGTCCTTGTAAGTTTCTTCTCATGTGAGAGAATGTTAGGCATTGTTACTCATTTTTTAAAAGTTTATTTTATTTGTGGTACAGGTGATGTTATAGTTATATAAGTAAGGTAATTAGTACATTTCTTATCCAATAGTGCTACCTCTTTCATGTTTTCATCCGACTTTCTTTCCCCTCCCACTCCCTTCACCCCTCTAGTAATTTCCAACATACTGTCTTTTTAGTATCATTGTTGCATTGGTTCACCATTTGTCCTTTGTCTCATCATTTTGTTATTCCCCTTCCCTTCACCAAATCAAATAAACATATACACAAGACATAGCATACCAAAATCAAAAACATTGACAATGGAGGATATAACAAAGTGGAAAAATGAAAGAACAAAGAAATTACTTCACACTGTACATTAAAAACAAATCCAACACCCTCTTCTTTCCATATCTTGGAGTTCATTTTGATTAGTATTATTTTTAAGGCTGGACAGATGATGCTCATATGGGGAAAATAACATGGGATTATGCGGAATTGATTGATATGTAGGCCACTTGAGATGTAGCATGGCATAGGTTGTAAAATAATAGAAGAGCCAGGAGAGAGAAAGAGAGCGGGGAGTAACAATCACATTGTCCTGAGTGAGAAAGCAGTTGAGCGTTTTTATTCAGGAGTGGAGTATTACATTTCCTGGATACAGAATGGAATGAAGAACCAGGTAAGGAAATGAGAGCAGGCCAGTCCAGTCAGAAGTTGCGTAATAGCAGAACCTGAGCTGATGTTTTGGTAAATAGAGCAATAGGTACAGAACATAAATACAAACATAGGTACAGAAACATGTTGAGGAAAGCTGCTTTGAGGAGGAAATGTAGAACTCAGGATCCCTGTGGAAGAGCTGAGTGAAGCTGATAAGTAGACAAGGGCACCATCAAGGTTAGGTTAGAGGGGTAATTAAAAAAATATATAGCCGGGCGCTGGTGGCTCACGCCTATAATCCTAGCTACTCAGGAGGCTGAGATCTGAGGATCGCAGTTCAAAGCCAGCCCAGGCAGGAGAGACCTTGAGACTCCTATCTCCAATAAACCACCAGAAAACCGGAAGTGGCGCTGTAGCTCAAGTGGTAGAGCGCTCACCTTGAGCTGAAGAGCTGAGGGACAGCGCCCAGGCCCAGAGTTCAAGCCCCATGGGCCAACCAAAAAAAAAAAAAAAAAAGAAAAACAAACAAACAAACATATATGAGTCATGTGACAATAATGATGACTAACAAGGGAGAAAATGAAAAGTGTAATAGCTGAGGTTCTCTGGAGGCTACATAACGTTTAAAGGCAAGAATGGCTGACTAAGAGACAATGAATAAACACTAAGATAAAACAAAGCAAAACAAACAAACAAAAAAACAACATCAAGATAGTGGAGAAATCAGGAGCTTTGTGAATTTACATCCCATGTTAAATAATCTATACTTTTTTTCAAGTTTGATATAATATAAATCCAACTGATATGAAAATCATAGGTTTATTAAAGGAATTTTCTGAATGTGAAACATCTTAGTGGTTGCATTATACCTTGCACTGATAGTATCATTATTTAAGAAATTTTGCTGAATGTAATGAACTCTACATGATTCTTTTTGTAAAAATTGAAATTAATGACAAGGTTTCCTTAGCAATATTACATTGAATAAGTTCTTCTCTTATTACTATCTGTATGTTTTTCTGAAGTATTATTAAGTCTGCTGTTGGTGACTCTGTTATTTATTAACATGGTAGCATTTGAAGTACAGTAGTGGAGGTGTGTAAAGTGTTTAAACTTCCTTTTCAGGATTAACTTAAGTTGCATATTGGTGCATGAAATTGGCTATGAGATGTATGCCCATTACAAAGACACATTTTGTGAAGTGTTAATTTGCTAGGCAACCTAGCATGGAGGGAAGATCCAAGTTTTAAATTCACCTATGTAAGGAAACTGTTTGGAGATATTTATGTGATAAAGAATCAGGGTGACTTAAGGCATGAGTAAAGGTGATTTAGGGAAAGTCATCAGTAGCATCATTCACATAATATGATGCATATTCAAAATATGGTGGTATGGGCAAAACCTGAGGGCAAACATTATAGCCTCATGATGTCAAAGGTCACCCATAGGACACTTGGTCAGGTTAATTAATAAGTCAGTGTTTTGGATAAAGTGGCTCCAAAGTCTCTGTAAGTAATTCAGACAATGTTTATCCTCATGTCCCCATACTAGAGGTGCTACATAAAGCAAAGTTAGTGGGAGGCTAATAATATACTGCTTACATGTGTGACCTGCAAAATTAGTATTTTTTAAAGTTAACCAAAAGCAAGTAACTAAAAGCAAGTGATGCTTAAGTGCTTATTTAGATTAACTTCATATTAAAAGAAGTATGGATTCCTTATAGTAAACATTGGATATTAAAAACTGAATTATAAGTCTTGGTTTGCTCAATGGGGCAAATCATACTTAAATAAAATTTCAATAACACTTCCTGTTCTAGCCTCTGGAAAATAAATCTATCAGTCAATCAAGAAACAGATAAATAAAATAGCTAATTTTAAATTGTACTTGTATCAAATAATAGTATGTAGATTAGATTTTTGCAATGCTGCATGCGAATATTATAGGACATGCATTGTGATAATTGAGTACATCAAAAATTTTATCAAGTTTCAGTTAATTCTTATTAGAATTCAACACATTTTCAACCCATATTTAGCTAGACTTTGAAATACTTAATTAGAATTTCAAGGCTTTGAAAACTGTATTTCTTACATCTTAAACAAATTATAACAAAACTAGAGAAACTTAAAGTTTTGTTAAGTAATATAAAGTATCATTTTTCTAAGATTCTCATTATCTTTCTAAGGCATTAACTAATTTTATCATTTAAAATTAATAGTTTGGTTTCACACATCTTTTGTTAATGGTGAAATATTTAAATGAGTGTATTTTATTGAGGGCAACACTTATTTTAGTTAGTTAGCCTTCACAATTTGAAGACACCAGACCTCATATCATGAGGATTCAGTTAATTAAATCGAAAATCTGGTTTTGATTATATACAAAGTCAAGCACATATTTATTAATGATGAATAATTTATGAGAAATGGTCAGTATGTATCCAATAATCTACCTCACCAACCAATCATTTGTTGCTGCTTCTTATAGAACTTGCTATATACCATTTATTCAAATGATTTTGTTCATTTGATGACTGTCTTCTTTGTTCTTCCTCCTTTCCTTGGCCTGCCATGAACACCTGAATAGTACCTGACCTATTGAGTAAGTAACCATTGATTTAATAAATAAATCACATATGGTAAGAGGGAGCAGAGTGGATTGTGAGCTACTCTGGAAGTAGGTATGTGTGACATTATGGGAGAGATGGGAAACCCAAAGGAGATTGAGAGGTTAGATGAGTATGCCAAGAAATGGGTAGGTAAATCAAGATTTTCTCATCTTTATCTGAATAAGATTTACCACAGAATTGTAGTGAAGTTAATATGCAACCATGAGGATTCTAGATAGTTAAGGAAATATTGAAAAACAGAGGTAATTTATGAACAAAATAATAGGTTATAACATTATGGTGCTACATGCAACATATACAATCATGTATACCTGTAAATGAAACAAAAGTGTAACAGATATAGGTAGCATTTAATCCTCTCAGGATGACCCTTATTACATTGGTATTTTTTAATTAAGTTTTTTTATTGTGAAAATACTGTACAAAGGGGTTACAGTTACATGAGCAAGGTAATGAGTACATTTCTTATCCAGCGTTGGTGCCTCCTCCTTTGTTTTTCCCCTACCATCCCTTCCCTCCAACCTCCTCAGCTACACCCTCCCTCCCACCTCCCCTCTCCCCCCACCACCTGCCTAAATTGTAAAGTTTATTTTTCTCCATATGGTCTTGTACATTTCATTGTTGCAGTGGGTCAGTCTGTATCCTTATTTAAACAATTTGTTTTTTTCCCTTCTGCTCCCTAAATTATACCAACATCAAATACAGTGAAATCAGGAGTTATTGTACCTTTTTGTATAACTTAAGTCACTTTTCAATACATAATTCTGGGTACTGTATCAGATATAAATCAGTCAGGGATGGGAAGATGGCTCAGTGGTAGAGCGCTTGCCTTGCATGCATGAGGCCCTGGGTTCGATTCCACATAAGCAGAAAAAAATGCCGGAAGTGGTGCTGTGGCTCAAGTGGTAGAGCGCTAGCCTTGAGCTGAAGAGCAGAGGGACAGCGCCCAGGCCCAGAGTTCAGGCCCCACGACCGGACACCCCTCCCCCCCCCAAAAAAAAGATATAAATCACTTATCATTATACTTTCTACTCTTACTAAATATCTTTGCATTCCTAGTCAAAGCATAACTGTGTTTCAATGCTCATGAGAATGAATGAGCTGCTTCCTGATATTGGAAACACTTTTCCTCTTATCTTCCAAATCTGGCATGATCTGAGGAGTGTGATCTTAATCAGAGGATCAATGTCCCGCAGAGATGATACATCAGAACAAATGCCTGGTATCCAGGCAAGCCATCATTATGAAGAGGCAGAAAGGGATAATGGATCTCTGAATACAGCCAATGTTCAGAGATTGGGAGGAACAGCTGCAGAAGAATTTTTTTTTTAAATTCAGCTCAGAGTTACAGTTCTGGCTTTTTATAGGTTGTCTTCGACCTAAAAAAATGGAGCTAAAATAGATCAGCTTTAACAGTAGCCTAGCTCGGACTAGATCACCAAGTTGTCTTGTATCTGGTCCTTAGCCTTCCTCTTTGTATGGAGGAAGAGTTATACAGTGTTGAAAACTCATCAAATTCTGGCTCTGGCTGTGGTTGCCCAGGTGGAATTTAGTCCAAAAACACTCAGCACAGGAGGGGAGAATTATGAATTATGTAAATGTGTATGAAAATTTCTACATTAATAAGGCAAATAATATATGGAAATAAACATGAATCATTATTTGCACAAAAAAACAGTAGCCACAGCATTTTAGAAGTTCTTGTGGAGGCAGAAAATGAATAAACTCCTTTGTAAGAACATGCTTTTTTCTTATATAGTTCTTCCATCCCTTAAATGCCACCAAGGTCTTGAACATGACATTTATTATACCACACTGCAATTATGTATATCCATTTTTCTGCAAGATAACAATGACCTTCACTTACTGAATTTTTTATTTGAAAGCCTAACAGAGTGCCTGGCACACAGAAAGCATCCAAGTGCTTTTGCTGAATCACTGAATTCTGTTTGTAGTTTGAAAGGTGTGGCAGTTGAGCAAGAACAAAGGTCATTTTTAGAGATGGTATTGTTCAAATACCATGAGATTGAAGCCCAGAAACTGCCATTGTCACACCCAGTACCAAGAAATCCTGATTACTTTTAAAAGATATACTAATACTTTTAAAAGATATACTAATAAACAAAGACATAGCATATATATATATATATGCTAGCAAACTATTTTATTAATCCTGTGAGCGTAAGAATCAAAGCTCACTAGTTTATAACATTCATTAGAAAAGACAATTTCTGCATGCTTTTTTGCCAAGTATTATTTGAAATCTACTGAAGTTTTTTTTTTTCTTCCCAAGTTTGCTGAAAGTTTCATCTGGAAATAATGTAAACTGCAAACACTGGACTAAGATTTTTGGATGGTTGCCTGTGCACTTAGAAATAAAATCCCTCTTGTCAATTAAAAAAAAGTGTCAAGAAAGATTTTATACATAAAAAAAGAAAGACTGAAGCATGTTTTCTGAGATTTGATGTCATGAGGCATTCTGCTTATAGAAAAATTTATCAACAGATTGTCCAAATTATAAGTATATCTATATAATACAGGACAATTAGTTTTTTTCTAGTGGGTAGTTTTCTTTCTTTCTGTCAATGGGGAAATATCTGAAGTGACATATAATTCTGTGAACAAAGATCAGTTTCAAATTAGCTACCCACTTCTCTTTCTTATTCATCCCTATGAGTTTCTTCTTCATCCCTTGAGTAAGAATTTATTTACCAAATCTTAACAGAGTTTACGCTCTAAACTAAGCACAGCAGCCGTATTTCCTTTGTAAGAATCAACCAATTGTGAACAAAAATACAAAGAATACACATACAAATACACATACAAAAAATGCACATACAAAGAATTGTATGTGTACTGGATATACAGAGACTTCATTTCCTTGTCATTATTCATTAACTGTCAATCATATGTTAGTGCAAATTATAAGTGCTAAGACATGATTTAAAGTATATGAGACTGTTGCATCACTATTTTACATAAGGAACTTGAGCATTTACAGATTTTACATCTACAAGACTCTGGTTTCCATATCCTGAAGACTCTGAAGGTCAACTTTAATGGGTAAGGTTGATGGATGAGGCAAACATAAGCTTTGCTTTCATAGTCCCCACTAATTATCATGGAAGAAAGGATTCCAGGAAACACTTGATGATGGGAAATGAGAATGATAGGATGCTACTTAAACATAATATAGCGTTTTAACCTCATCAGAAATCCTTAAAGGTCTGAGAAGTCTTCTTCACGAAAAAAAGAGGCTGACACACAATTGGGGCAATCTGGTTTAAAAGACAACAGTTTTTTACCCTACCCTTTCAAAGATATTTAACTTGACAATATACATATGAATAACTACAATTTAGATAACATTAACTTTGGCTGAATCTGTGTACATATATGAACACACACACATAGAGCCACTATGAATGCTTGAGTACTTTCTACAATATTCCTGATAAATGGTGGCTAACAACTGTTCAAATATACTCAGTGAAGGGACAGCTGAGTCCCTTCTCAACCTGTTGATCATAGCTCATTTTCTTTTAAACTTACATATAATTATTTTTACTAATTTTCAACCATTCATAAGTCTACTAGAGCCATGTGGAATGACTTGTGCATAGCTTCAGTACATGCTCCAAGGGCCATGTATTGAAATGACTTGTGCCTAGCTTCAGTACATGCTCCAAGGGCCATGTATTGAAAGTTTGTCTTCTATATGGAAAGTGGGGGGGGGCATTAAGAGATGGAAATAGTGCGAGGAAAATGGGTCCTTAGGATATTGCCCGCAGAAGGAGTTTATGTGATTCTTATGAGTCCCTAGCTAGTTTTGCAAGTGAATTGTTATTAAGAAAGCAAGACTATACCATCCCCTCTTTGGCTTCGACCCCCATCAAAGAATTTCTCCTTCAGGCATACTTCACCATGATGCCATTCAGCCCTCAACAGAGGCAAAATAAAATGAATGGTTACTTAAACTTGAGCTTTTAACTTCTGAAACTGTGAGTTAAGTAAATCTTCTTTTTCTTTATGCACTGTGTAGTGTGGGGTGTTTTGCAATAGCATCTGAAAATCTGACTAACATACTATTTGCTTCTAGCACTATCTAACAGCTCCACTTACATAGACATAGTTCTCATTCCTGGAGAGGGCAGAAGCACTGAGCATTATTAGTCCTCAGGAGTTTGCAGCTTGTGCTATTGTGTTGGGTTGGAGTATTAGAACAGTAACTTAAAAAAGTAAGTATGAAAGATGCGGCCACTAAACATTTGGAGAAGACCTCATGCGAATGGATTAACAAAAACACAGCTTGGTAGTTGAGAAGTTCAACAGCAAACTTTACTTTGCAGTATGCTTAAGATGTGTAAAATTCCTCATATGAGAGGAAGTTTAATATTTCGTTACCATCTACTTCTTGGATAAGTGAGAAACTCCCAAACAAAGATTATTATGGCTCACAGTAAAATCATACACATGAAGAACATCCTGTAAAATTAGTGTTCCACCAAAAAAATATACTTGTTAAATAAGAAGAATCTAAGAACTCAGGCACTGAGGATTCACTACTGTAATCCTAGCTACTCAGAAGGCTGAGGTCGGAGGATTGTTGATTAAGGTCAGCTTGGTCAGAGCAGCTTGTGAGATTCTTATCTCCAATACAAAAATGCTGAAAATGGAGCTGTGGCTCAAGGTAGTAGAGCACAGTCTTGAGGACAAAAACTCAGGGATAGAAATCAGGTCCTGAGTTTAAGCATCAGGAACCACACAGAAAAGGCAAGAGGGGGGAGGAGGAAGACAGGAAGGAGGAGGAGAGGACAATGGAGAAGGGGGAGGGGAAGAGGGGAAGCAGGGGGAGGATCTGGAATCATACACCATTATCTCAAAATCTTTCAATCTCCTTGTTTATAAGAGTTGTCCCATGATTAATTCTACATTATACTTCTTTCCATAGTGGTGAGTTTTGAATGATATACTATCTTCACTCTGTATCATTTATTTTTATGTTGTATTATGAGTCTTATAAGCCAATTGTCCAATTTGATATCAAACTACTTGAAAGAAACATATATTTGATTTTGAATAGTAAAGCAAATGATAGAGAACTAGGTTTCCCCATGATATTCTCCTAGGTTAATATATTTAATCACTTTATATTAAATTACAGGTTTGGAGAGTAAAATTTTGAATGGCTGAAGAATTCATGGTGGATTAATTTTTCATGAAACAGCCCATGGCTCAATTCATTTTAATAATGAAAAACATGGAATCTTTTGTTACTGCCTTTTGTATGATTTTTATCTTAGTGTATCTTTGCTTGAGATATAGATACTAGAAAAAATTTTTGGTAATGTTACATTTTTATAGGAAGAAATGTCATTTCTCTTTTTCAAGGAAAAAAACTGCTGAACTTAAGTAAATTGAAATATAGAAAATAAATGAACAGTTTTATACTGTGTTACCAAGATCATCTCTTTCAATTGCAATGAGGATCTCTGGTATAGATATTCACTCTGCATTTTAAAGAATTCTGTAAAAATAAAGAAGAATGAAAGAGCCCTTTAAACTTGGCCTTTACCTTTACCTTCTAAAGTCCAAGTCATGTTTCAGGAAAAGGTCATCATTGATGCCTATTGGTTGGTTTGTTTACAAAAAGTCTAGGAAAACATCCTATAATTAGCTGTTCTACTATGTTAAACTGAGTAGTGCGAAAAGTATCTGTGATTTGGACTACCCGTGTTTTTACATTTGCAAGAGCAAATAACTCCTCTGGTTACTTTTACATGAGAAAATTTATGTCTGTATGTTCGTAAGCATTACGAGTGGTCAGACACTTAATAGCTTATACATCTGTAGATATAGATGTAGCTGAAAATGAAAAAATTAGGATCAAGCAAAAGTATATTCCTATATTTATAAGTGACTTTAAACGAGGAAGGAGCAATTTCTGTGTCTCTGTCAAAGAAGATGCCAATGGTTCTTCACTTCACACCTAAGCCAAGACTCAGAAAACTATGGTGAATATTTTTCCTTACTATTCACTTGTTTAAAAAGAGCTCAAGTATAAATAAACTGAGGAGGACAATATTATCTTTGGCCATGGTTGCTACATTAAGGATAATTTAGTTTTGTCTTACAGTTGTTTTGTTTTTCAAATTATTTTATTATGATTAAGTGGTTACATAATTTCCCAAATTTCACAGCATTATGGGATGGTGATGCTTATTTAAAGTCATAAACACATTCTAACTTTCATTGGGCAAATTGTCTATCATGGTCTATAACATTTATGAGTTCTATGAGCTTTGCAATACAGCTATTTCTTCCACATGGGAAGGGAAACAAAGGAGGAGGCAACAATGCTTGATAAGAAATGTACTCATTACCTTGCCCATGTAATTGTAACCCTTCTGTACACAATTTAAAAAAAAAAAAAACAAGAAATGGAGTCAGTGAAGCTTCCAGAAAAACTATTGCTTTTCTGATTAAAAACATAAATACAAAGATCAAAATAGCATAGCTATTTTCTCTTTCTTTACTTCTTTCCTTACTTGTGCATTATTTGTGGGATGTCTGCTTTCTTAGATGAAGATAGACAAATACAATAAATCAGTAAGTTAAAATGAGTGTTTGTCTTTAAGTACCATCCCAAGACAGTATACTTTAGGACTTCTTTTTAATACATTTTTCTTGTAAAAATAGTGTACAGAGGGGTTATAGTTACATGAGTAAGGTAATGAGTACATTTTCTTTTGAGCATTGTTACCTCTTCCTTTGTTTTTCCCCTACTGTACATTAGGATTTCTTGTTGTGAACTTTAATACTCAGAACAATTCTCTTCCTTATAAAAATGCAAGGAAATTAATACTTGACTATCTGACATGGGTTGAATGTAAAAGAGGAATACTTTGGGATATTAAAAAATACAAGTAAGGTACTTATTAATTAGAGGCATATACAAACTAATACTTTAAGCTATTCTCTAGTAACACGTGTTCATTTTCTATAACTGGCTATTACACAGTAATGATGTTACAAATTGTTGTTAATTGATTATTTAGTAAGAGTGAAGAAAAGAAAATTCATGTTTCCTGACTAAAACTCTAGTGTTCTTTTAAGTGCCTTTTAAAAATTATTTATAAAAATGATGAAAAAATAGAAAACAATTAAAAAATTAAAATTAGGTAGAAAAAGCTCATGCTTGCAATCCTAGCTTCTCAGGAGGCTGAGATCTGAGGATCACTGTTCAAAGCCAGACCAGGCAGGAAAGTCCATGAGACTCTTATCTCCAATAAGCCACTAGAAAACTGGAAGTGGCACTGTGGCTCAAGCAGTAGAGTGTTAGCCTTGAACTGAAGAGCTCAATGCCCAGGCCTATTGATCAAGCCCCTCTACTGAAAAAAAAAAAAAGGAGAAAAAAGAATTCTTCCATTTTTTTCTTGAGGAGAGGAGTCTTGTGTCTCCCTTGTGTCAGTAACCAGTCTCTTGGTGAAATCTCTGGTTTGCTTGTGGTGTTTGGCTTTTCTGTGGCTTGATTGCTATCTTAAATCAGTTTGTTTGAGTAGGCAGAAGCAAGCTCTACCTTACTGGAGAACTTTATGACCCTCCTCCCAGGCTAATTCAGTGGAAGATGATCTTCTTAAGTGTCACAAAAGAGAAAGATAGCTTTTTCCTCTAGCTTGGATTCCTGTTTTCACTGTATTTGATTCCGGTGACTTGCATCTTGTATATGCATTTTTCTAATTTGGGGAGGGGAAGGGAAATAACAAAATACTGAAACAAGGATACAGGTTGAACCATTGTAACAATGAGACCTATGTTGAAAATGAACTTTACAACTTGGAGGGGAGGGAGAGGTTGGGGAGGTGGAGAAGGAAGGGATGTAAGGGAAAAACAAAGGATGGGTAAGAATGTTCGATAGTAAATGTACTCATTACCTTACTCATATAACTGTAAACCCTCTGTACAGTATCTTTACAATAAAATATATATATAAATAAAATTTAAAAATTATTTACAGGTAGCTGTACAAAGGGCTTTCAAGACAACAAATCAGTTTCTAAGTGCAATATATCTTGATAGATATCACTTTTTCTATCATTATCCTCTAATCTCTGGATTAAAAATCAAACAAAAAATGAGAGCCAATTATTAGTTTGTTTTCTAGGAAAGAGTAAAGAGCTTTTCTGACTCACAAAAATTAATCTAGAAATCTGTACTGGAAATTTCTACTAAAAATCTTAATTTTTTGTCATTGTAATGAAGTGAGAACATATATAGATGTTCATAAAATTATAGCAACAAAATTTATCTATAAAATAGCTGTAATCCACAAGTTCAATAATTCATTCTTTGTAGAGTTAACAAGGATTCATTGACTAAAAATTCTGGAAAAAGTTTTTCTGCTACTAATGAATTATTGCTACTATAACAAAAGTCTGACTTAAAGAAAAATAATGATCATATGCTAAAGAAGAGGTTGCCTGCTCATTAATCCCTCCTACAATGAAGGTCTGAATAATTTTGATGACTATTAGGTAAAGATACACATGCAAAAGCAGAAACACAAACACACCACATTTCACTTATAGCTCTGGCTGTACCTTCAGTTCTGGCTGGAAATTGACTAAGCTCAGCTTTCATATTCTTTGTATTATTTTCTTTATGATTTGTGTGTTGCCTAGAATCTACTCCTAGAAAGTAAGTCATGGACAGTGGCTTTCACAGTCTTTCATTCATTTATTATTTTTTGTAATCCTCTGGCAAAATATTAAATTGACACCTTCAAAGACCTGTTCAACTCAACCCAGACATGAATGTATGGAGCACAGGAACTATCACTGTGCTGAACAGTTCTGTCAATTGTTTGTGTGTCTACACTTGTGGTAACCTATATCCATGTCAGCACACACGACTTTGACCTTGGTTGTGCTTTGCTTTATCAGGTCATTGTAACTGCCTAAATATGAGAGAATGTCTGACTATGCTTTTTTGAATTTGTCATACTATTTTTTGACAATATTCAAGGTTTAAGAGGACCCAAGCTTGTGTTCTGACAAATAGATAGTGTTATAAAAAGTTATTTTAGGTGGTAAAATTTTATGATATATATTACATCTTTGAAGACATTTGAGAAGTTTATTTTTTTTGTGGGTCTTGAACTCTGGGCCTGGGTGCTGTCCCTGAGCTCTTCAGCTCAAGGTGAGTGCTCTACCAGTTCTAGTTTTCTTATGGTCAATTGGAAGTTCCTGCCTTAGCTGGCTTTAAACTGCAATCCTCAAATCTCTGCCTCCTCAATAGCTAGGATTGCAGGCGTGAGCCACAGGCACCCAGCTGAGAAATTCTTTTATACACAATCAAATCAATCTCAACATCTGTCTCTATATTATTATGGATTATAAGATTTCTTCAAATGACTTAGAAATCTATTTGTTTACTACCATCATTCAAAGATAAAAGATGATGTTCTTATTCATGAAATAGTATTGATACATTTTAACTGAACATAATGAGACACAACTTGATTGATTAATGTAATCCAGAATATTGTATACTACCAGCAAACAATAGCACATGGCATTAACCAAAGACATATACATTCACAAAGGAAGATATTTTTTACTTAAATTCAAGTTAAAATAAATATTTTCCTACAGACCTACCCAATCAGTCATAATAATTACAAATTATTTATAATAGCTTATACAAATTTAAATTCAAATTTTCTGCTTACATTTGCCACTCTCAAAACTGATATTCAGATTTGATCAACACTTCAAATCCAAACTGCCTTAATTGCAAAGATTCCTACAAAATACGTTTATATCACCTAAAACTTAGAGACCACGTATATAAGGATAAGTATTTGATGAAAAGAATGAGCAAGTTTTTTTTAGATGTTGGTTGTCACAAAGATTCAGAAAAACTGTGATCCTCCTAACTTTCTTTTTAAGAAATAATTTAACCAACATAATTGAGAATCCACCAGGAGTTATTTTTTCTGTTTTTACATTTAGTTATATTTTTATTATTTTTAACTGTTTATGCATAGAGGTTACCATTGTACAAATCAGTTTACAATTATAATGTATCTTGATGAACCTCACTCCTTTCTCCCATCCTTTTTAATCTACTCCCTTTCATCAACACAGAGCTGTTTTGATAGATAAGAAAAAATATGGTCTCTGGCCTAAATGTGTTTTTAACCTGGTAGAGTAAACACAAATAATGAAGGTTCTGTAATGGCGGTTTCTATGGCTCCTCATAATAAGAACATTACTCAGAATGGATTGAAGATGGGATTGAAAGAGAAAATGAAATAAGAAACCAATATTGCGAGAACCTCAGCGTATCACCCACCACATGTGTTGCCAGTGGCGACTGGAACATGGAAGAGTAGAAGCCACACCTGACAGTTCATAGAAGTTGCTATTTTATTGGGCAACACTTTCAAACTTCTCTTTCCATGGAAACTGAGCAAAATAATTAATAAGAAATAATCTAGAAATACTGTTATTCTTTACAGCAGAATATGTGAGTGAGGAGGTGTTGAATGTTTTTAACAATTATAAAATCATCCTGAGGGGATCATATACATGGAAGAATTAAGACTATGACATCACAATATGTCCTATCCAAATTCATGACATTCTGAGTGTATGAGCACTGATAATAATTATGTTATATCCTATGCTCATGACAACATGTTATTCAGAATCAGTTATCCAGAACATCTGCCTACATCAAAACTTTAATTTATCAGCAAAAATCAGTGGTATTGTTAGGAAATGGAAAAACTTGGAAAAAATTATATTAAGTGAAGTAAGCCAGGCCCAAAGAAACATAGGTCCCATGGTTTCCCTTATTTGCAATATCTAGTATATGTATGAGTCAAGCAGAAAAGGTCAGATAATGTGATGTCAGGAAAATGAAGCCTTAGATATGTATTTAAAGGTATTTTTCTTTCATGCATGTGTTTCTAACGCATTTATAAGATTATCTCTTTGTTGCTTTGTATGTCCCTCCCCCACAGTATAACCCCTGCTTTCACTATATTTGATGTCAGTATAACTTGTGGAGGAGATGGGGAAAAACCAGTTGTTTAAGGATACAGGTGGACCTGTTGCAACAATGAGAAGTACAAGTTGTCATGTCCAAAATGCGCTTTACAACGTCGGTGGGGGGGGGGGGGGGGGAAGGAGAAGGTTGGGATTGGGGGGGGGAGGGGGGAGGCTGGGGATGTGAAGGGTAAACAAAGGAGGAGGCTGCAATGCTTGGTAAGAAATGTACGCATTATCCTGCCCATGCAATTGTAACCCCTCTGTACAGTATGTTTACAAATAAAATTAAATTAAATTAAAAAAAGTCAGTGGTATTTAAAATGATTAACTATGACTATCACAATGTATGTATCATGAGGAATCTGTTCTTGAAGTTTGAGATACCTAAGAGCAAATGGCTTAAAAATGCTTCAAAGAGAGCCTAGTACTGACAGACTCCAACTGCATAGACACTTGAATCCAGTTCCCTGTGTTTCACAGTAGATAAAAGCTCAAGAGATGATTTTTTCAAAAGATAAGAAAAATCTTGGGGAAAACAAATGATGTGAAAACCAGAATAAGAAAAGATGCTTCCCCAAAAGACATAAATGACTGAATACAATACTGTAATTCCTTTCCTCTAAGGAATACATTTTTGCTCAAATGTATCACTAAAGAGAGAAGTGCTAGAAATGATTTTAACCACCATATTTTAAAATCTCAGAGTTATCATCAGTTATCTCAAGAAGAACCTGACTCAAAATTGATTCAAGAACTTGACTTAAAAATCAGATCTCTACTTGAAATTATAAAATATCGATTTGCTTAACAAAATATAATCTTCCAATATCCCCAAATTTACAAACAAATTGAAGTGGGTTTCTTAGACAACTTTCTAAAGTAATTGGAGCAAACAAGTGTATGTAATGCAACACACACTAGTAGCATGACACTCCAGAGGATAACATGTCAGAAGTGAGTATGATGTCTACAAAAGTATTATTGACCTTCAAATCCTGGCCATGATCTCATTTCCATTCTAAGAACAATGGTTGAAAATGATTTTCTAGTCAATGTGAAATGCTGTTACTTGACATAATTATATGTCACAAAGATTAGTATATTAACCAAATATTTATGAACTAACCATGTACAAATACAACCTGGGAGATATCATTATATCACCAGAATTTTTATACAATACTGAATGATGATTGATTGTTCAAATTAATTTTTACTCAATGATAAGTGACATGAAAGAAATAAAAAGTGATGATATAAGATATAAGATATGTATTGATTATACAAATATATATTTATATACCATATGTACTATATTACAACATGCATACTCTATGTAAGTGCTATATATAGTATATATTATATAAACTATAAACAGTCCATATATATAGTATATGTTTACTATAATTATACAATATATGTATACTATAATTATGTACCATATGTATATTATATAACACACATTGTATATGTAAATACACACATATTGTACAGATAAATGGCATGTATAAATATATAATACAGATAGAGTATATATCTTACTCTATATATACTAGACAGAAATATAGGGATAGATAGATAAACAGATATATAATAGAAGAATATGAAGCCACATAAAAGAAATCAGGAATAAATGTAAAAATGAAAGACATCTAGATATGGGCAGAGAACGTCAAAACCAGAGTTACTAAAGTGAGTTGTCACCACTTTGAAGTAGAAGAATTCAAATCTGGCCATAGCTATAGACACTGAATTTTTAGGGCTGTCATTATTCCCAAAATGAAAAATTTATGCCAGCACATGTATGTTATGATCTGAGGGTGTGTAAGCTAGTGCACTTGAATTATTTATACAAAATCCATGTTAGGATAATCTCAGTCTTTGAGATTGAGTCTTTGACTGAACTCCTGAATTACCAAGGTAAGATATTTAGGCATCACGAAAATCAAATCTTATTCAAATTTTTTCTGTATGTGTTTCCTATAATAAGAAATTGCTGGAATAACAGGATCTTTTAGTCTAACCATTCTTCACTCTTGGTTGATATGCCAATATTAGAACAAACATCATTTTTACATGCATTTATTCTTTAAAAATGCCATTTTAAATCTCACCAACCATTGAAAAGTTAAATAAATTATAACACAGGCAAATACTTAAATTTTATTCCTATGAGAACCCAAGTTCTTAACCAGTAGGCTGACTTTGTTCTCTGTTGTTGAAAAACTTTTGTGAACTCTTCTTTTGCAATACATGTGTCAATAAACTGCAATGTTTCAATATTCTATTTATATATAGGTAAGGTAATCATTTTTCTCCTACAATTATTTTCATTATTTATTTCTCCAGTATCTACCTCAGTGAAAATTATATTAACTATTCAAATTTATCAAATGCAATCTACTCTAATAGTCAATAACAAGTTTCAAAAACCTGAAAAGCATTTTGTCTTAGAATAATCCATAAAATATATTTAAACATAAGCTTCTCTGGTTAAGACTCTATTGCCTTGGACTTCAAACGTTTACCAGGTACTTCCCATTTACTAACTGTATTACTGTTTAGAAATCAGGAAAAGTTTCTTAAGAAAAAACAGATGGAGTCTTGCTTCCAGTAGGCAGGTGCCCAATGAATCACTGCAGTATTGAATCATGTTGAAGGAGCATAAGGACCAAGCACATGAAAGACTTTATCAATTGTCATAGAACTACTGATGAGTTAACCAGTAAGACTATCAACTTAGAATGTGGGTATCAGGAAATGAAAATACCTTTGCGCTATATTTTTGTTTAGGGTCAATTAAAAACAACCTTCCAGTTTTGAAAAGAAGAATAACAAAGATGTCCTGTCTGGTAAAGCTAAGAAAATTGGCTTTACAGCTGGCTGACTGGTTCATTCAGTAAGAAATCAGTCAACTTTCAAAGACCAGAAAAAATGCATTTCACAGAGTGCCAAGAATCATAAAACTTGCTGAGCCAAGTGGGAGTTGAAGAACTCAGGCAAATTAGAGCTAGCTAGGGAAAGAAAGAAGCAGACCAAATTCTCATTGACCCTTTCAAGCTCAACTAATACTTTATCTAACACTTGGGCCTATTTTGTTGGACTTTCTTTGTTGAATTGACTTTTCAAAATTGTAATGATCATGTGATTTTAATGCTCTTAAGCATGCATGGTCTTCTCTTACATCATCTGTTCTTGATTTTCTTCCCAGGTTCTGTCAAACTAGTTCACCTTTCTCAGCATGCATTCCCCACTTCCCTTAAAGATAAGCAAATGTTTGGTGCTCCTCTAGAATATTATGACTACAATATAGGATGTACCTCCTACCCATTGGGATGCAACAGAAAATGTCTCTATTTCTGTCTTCCTGCAAAGTAGAGAGGAAGTTTTCCCATTTACAGTGTTTAATATATTTCCTGTAAATGTGTAGGAAATGTCTGTTTGAAGTTTTGAAGAAAACTACCTTGATCTTCACAAGGATGAGACAAACTGCTTGATGAAAGAAAACATATTCAAAAAGATTGGTAAGAGAGGAAGGCAGCTTATTTATTTACATGAAGATCAAAGAATATGATGTGCATTGAAACTGCCCTTTTCTCCCCTCAATGATTTGTAAAGGATAATCCATATGGCTGAAAGAGAAAAATAGTAAAGTTTTATGGACTTTATTTTAGTTTTATTTAGAAGTGCCAACATTTTAACATAGCATGCTTACAACAATATTTCATAATAATCATTACTAAATTCTCATGAAATAAATTACATTGCACTGGCATTTGGGCTATTCTGTATTTCAAAGAACAACCAACACTTTAGCTTATGTTAACACAATGAAAGCCACACTTAACAAATAACTGCTATCAATGATTAAAGGTCTTTATAATCAAAGCCAGTAGGGTATTGTACAGATGCCAGGATAATTTAAGACAGCAGACAGAATTCCTCTAAATATCCAAGACCACAATGATTTGCTGCCTAATACAATATTTCTTTCTCCATTAAAAAACTGGTTATTGCCTAAAAGAAAAAGTTGAGTGATGTTTCAAGTGAGAGAAAACCACACATTCTTAAATCATTAGCTTTTTCTTTCTTATGTGTAATCTACTTTTTTCTCCTATTAAGGTTGGCTGAGCTTTAAAGAATAGGAAGAGAGGCAAAAAGGCAATCAACTTCAAAACTCATGTTGGCACAGCTCAGCAAACTACATCCAATTAAAACATTAAACAGTATGCTAATAATTATGTTTCCTATAGTGCCTTTTCATCAAGAATTTCAAAGTCAAATTTACAATCCTTCAATTATGCTTGGGACATTTTGATTGCTGGCAAGTCTTGTTACTTTATTCCTACCTAACTCATATTCACATTGCTAACTGAATTTGATGAAGGGCAATCACTTTGCCTTCCAAATGTGCTAGCCGTTGGGTTTTCTGTCTTCTTTGGCCTTTGTTCAGCCAGCTGAGTGACAGATTCCCAGTAATTTGTAAGCAGGAGCTGACTAGTTCTAAAATGTGAATGTTTTGAATTATAGGCTTTTAAGAATGAACACATTTTTATGGTTTTCAATTCAAAATGTTTAACTTGATATATACCACCAAAAATTTGCTTCCACATGCAAAAGGTGATTAGCAAGGGGCATTAAGCTAAGCATGTAAATTAATGCTTTGATGACTTTTATTAAAAAATTAGTTTTAAAGCTGGAGAGGTTATTCATGACTGTAAGTTCAGCACTGAGCAGACTGAGGTAGGAGAATCATGAGTTGAAGGACAGCCTGGACTAATTAGCAAGGAAACAAAAACCCTAAACCATTCACAAATTTGTGTTATCTATAAACAAATAAATAAAATATATTGGCATTACCCAATAGTAGGAGAATTGTTTATTTTATTGTTATTTTTATTGTAAAGCTGATGTACAGAGGGATTTCAGTTACATAAGTCAGGGAATGAGTACATTTTTTAACAGTGTCATTCCTTCCCTCACTTTCTCCCATTTTTTTTTTCTCCTGCCATCCTCCCCAAATTTTATAGTTCATTTTCAGCATAGTGTCTAGTGAGTATCATGGCTACATTTCTTCATCCTTTGTCCTACCATGTCTGTGCTCTTGCCTTGTATGTAAAGTTACATACATGATGAAAGGTACAGAAAACAAAAACAGTGAAAAAATAACAAAAACCTTAATGCACTTTTTTAAAAATAAGTTTTTATTGTGAAAATATTGTACAGAGGGGTTGCAGTTACATGAGCAAAGTAATGAGTACATTTCTTATCAAGCATTGTTGCCTCCTCCTTTGTTCTTCCCCTACTTTCCCTTCCCTCCCACCTTTTTAACAAATATATGAAATGTAAGCTCTGTACCGCATTTCAAATAAGTGCCATTTAACCATTACCTAACATTAACATCACCTGAAGTTGCATAATGTACTTCTATCAATGCATTACCTACGATTTCTAATCTTTCAACAAGTCCTTTCTGCATTACTCTAAGTTAATTTTTCTTTTACAAAGTATTGACTTTTACTATCTATGTCTGTATGTGTGCATATATACACATATGTATTTATGCATGTAATTTCTTCTTCTCTTGTCTTTCTTTAGGATGGAAAACTTACCTGAACTAAATTAGAATTTCTTATGCCAGAGTTTAAAAACACTAATTGTAATATACAATACATATCATATGTTTGTATATATTATATATATTACATATGTCAAGTATATATTACATGTGTGTATATACACATATGTATATATTACATTTAGTATAATATATGTAATACAGACACACATATAAACACATAATATGCTTACATGTGTACATACTCTAACATAATTACATTAATGAGATATATTATTAAATATTAATAATATATTAATTAATAATATACATTAATGATATATATTATTTAGTTGCTTAGATAAACCATCCTTTCATTTAAAACTAAATTAACAATATCAATATAAATTTAATATTAAATCATATAAATAAACGTTAAAGTTTATTCATTGTTATGTTCCTCAATGTTCTTGAAAACTCATTTCCCCAAAACAAAAATTCCTTTTACTGAGTGCCTACACTATCGCAGGTGGTAGACCAGGAAGGAAGATAAATATAGTAATCTGAAAATAAATTGATCCTTTATTCTTACAGTTGTATAGTTTTGTGTTTTTTCATACATGTCTAATTTGGTATTTGTAACAACTTAGGTGTTAAGAAATAAAACTAATTATTCACCCTATGTAGAATATGGAGGCAAGTAGTTTCATAGACATAGTGTTGTTAGGAAATTCTAGAGGTAGTGAGAGAGGCAGAACTGATCCTACGTGAGTTGCTATGGTGACATGTCTTTGTGTCCTAGTCACTGTTCTTGAGTGACATTCTCTAGGCCTGTCTTCTTGAACCATGTAGTAGAATTGTCTCACTATGAAACAGGTATTGGAGTTTTGTATTTACTTTTAATGTTTCTCAAAGGGAACCTTGTTTAATGATACAGCATTTGTAAATCTCTTTGAATAAAGGAATCATTTAAATGCAAAGTATTCCTGAACATTATCCCCTTTACTCTCCCACTGGGTACATAAAAATCAAATAGGGCTTACTGTGATCTTTCAGGAGCATAAAAATGTCATAAATTGACTATTTGGACCTTGCTACAACACCCCCCAGAGAAACTGCCACCTCATGCAGATCTTTAAATGAGGTTATGATGCCCAGGCTGCAAACCCTCCATAGAGCATAGCAGGGGAAATTGACAAGCTGAAAACCTTTCCTAAACTTGCACTTAGTCTCAAATCAGTAGGTAATGGAAATTACTTTCCCACATTTCTCAAGCTAGTGCATGGGAAGATACAAAGTCTTTGAAGGAGGGGAAACAGGGCTGTTGGAAGGGGAAATGATGCTACACAAGTAAGACAATTCTGCACAACTTTTTCACTCTGTTCCCACTGGCTATTATAACACTCTTCCTTTGCAGTTTTTCTCCTCAATACACCATTAGTATCCAAGAATTATTTATATCCTGCCTACTTTTACCTTTACTTACTTTCCATGATTTTCTATGGCCACATACAACATAGATTTATAATGTATTACATATTATGGAATTATTATTCTTTTTTAAACTGTTATTATAAAGTGATGTATTGGGTTACAGTTACATAAGTCATGTAATGAATACATTTCTTATTGAACAGTATTACCACTTCCCTCATTTTCTCCAAGTGTTCCCTCTCTTTTCCCCAATAAGTTGTATGGTTCATTTTCACTATAGTGTCTAGTGAGTATCATTGCTGCATTTGTTCACATGTTGTCCCATCATTTCTGTATTCTCCATTCCCCTCACCAAAACAGATAAACTTACACAAAAGACAAAAAGTACAGAAAGCAATAACAACTACAAAGAAGAAAAAAAACAAAATAACAACAAAAACTCTTGTTTTCATTTCTTAGAGTTCATTTTGGTAAAGATCCTTTTATATGATCATATGCACATAGTTAATTAGCCTTTGTTATCCTCTCCTAAGAATATCCTCCTTTGGTATCACTGCATGAATGTCTAGAGTACTGAAGAATTTCATGATCAAATACATGCTTTTGTCTTTTACCGTCCAGTGTGTTTACTAGTAGATTTATAGGTACATTCCAGTAACGACAAACGAGGGAAAACTATTCAATCTATGTTTCTTTGGATCTGACTTACATTGCTTAATATATTTTTCCAAGACTTTCTATTTCCTTATGAATGTCATAATATCATTCTCTAAAGAAAACATAGAACTCTATTGTATATATACTGCATTTTCTTGATTTATTGTCCATGGAGAGGGATATGGATTGATTCCATATCTTGACTATGTTAAACCATGCTGTAATGAACATGATTGTGCAGTACGGTTTTGTTTGTTCTAAATAAACCAAAGAGCTCAACGTAAGTCCAGATAACCTGAAAATATTACTGGAAACAATAAGGGGAAAACTAGGGCTCCTAGACATGGGTCAAATGAACTTTACAACTTTGGCAGAGTGGGGTGGGGGAGTGTAGTTGTGGAGATGGGAGGGCAGGAATGGTAGGGGAAAAAAAAGAGGAGGCAACAATGCTTGATAAGAAGTGTAATCATTACCTTGTTCATGTAAACCCTCTGCACGATATTTTCACAATAAAAAACTTACTTAAAAAAAGAAATAAAGGAACACATTAATTCCAATGAAGAGAATAAAAAACTTCCTAAATAAAGATTCAGAATCTCAACCAATCAAAGATAGACTTAATAAAGGGAATTGCATCAAACTGAAGAGTTTCTGCACAACCAATGGGACAAGTATCAAAATTAATAGAAAGTCTACAGAATTAAGAAAAATCTTTATTAGCTATACATCAGACAATAGCCTTATATCTAAAATATGGTTAGAACTCAAAAAAATTAAGCCACCCCAATGTACACCCTTGAAGAATCAACAACACAGTTAATGAATGAGCTAAAGACTTGAACACAGACTTTCAGAATAACAAGTAAGAATGACCAATAGACACATGAAGATATGTTCAACTCTCAGGGTATAAAATAAATGCAAATCAAAACAACATTGAGATTCCACCTCGCCCCGTTAGAATGGCCATTATCAAGAACACACACACACACACACACACACACACACACATATATATATATCTCATATGTATATATATACATATGAGATATATATTATATATATATATACATACACATACCTATATATATATATATATATATATATATATATATATATCCGATCCTGGTGAGGATATGGCTAAAAGGGAACACTACCACACTTTTGGTGGGAATGTAAGCACTCTGGAAATCAGTTTTTAAGTTATTCAAAAGAGTAAACATAGAGCTTCTCTATGACCCAGCAATTCCACTCTTGGACTTTTATCCCATAGACCACAAACATGGAATTATCATTCTAAAGGACTTGTTGCTAGAATTTCCTTGCACAAGTCTATTATTACTCCTTTCTGTATCTAGAATAGGGCCCTTCATCAATCCCTACCCTTTAGGGAATCAAAGCACTTTAACAAGAAGTATATCATGCTTCTATTTTATTTAGGGTGCTAGTTTGAAGCTTTCTTAATTTTTAAGATTTCTGATTTACTAGTCTGATTTTCTCAGTTCATATATCATCTTTGACTGTAAGACAAACATACTATTGCCTTACTTAGAAACATCTTTTGTGAGATTTTAAATTATTGATATATAAAATTACATATAGTAAAAGTATATGTTCTGTAAACAGCACCCTCCAAAAAGGTGGGGAATATTTCCAATTCAGAACATTCTCATCCAATAAATGCTGATAATGCTATAAATTACAGTTCTGATTTTTATTACTATAAGCTTATTTTTAGCTGACAACTTCTTGAAAAGGGAAGGATGTAGAATATATTACTTCTATCTGGCTTCTTTGCAAGTTTGTATGAATTCTAGATAAGATTTACTGGGTTGAGGAAATTGCCTTCTATTTTTGTCTTGCAAAATAGTGATTTCATCATGCCTGTGTTTTGAATTTTGTCATTGCTTTTCTATTCGGTTAACATTTCCAAATCTTTTTTTAATTTATCACACTGTATTAACATTTTCTGTAATACTGTATTTGATTTCCTAAAGTTTTGAAAAGTCTCTTTGGTATCTTAACTGGTGACATCTGACTGTTTTACTGTCTTTGTGCAGTTTGTGATCATTGTGATGATGATTTCATAAAAAATAGGAAATATTTCTTCTCTATACAATGAAAGAGATTATATATGAAATGGATATTATTTATCCCTGCAATTTTGGAGAGAAATCACAAATGCTCTCATTTGGTTTGGGTTTAAAAAAATTATTTTTGTGAGACAATTTGTAACTATTCTAATGGATACAGGCCAATCCAAGCTTTTTAATTTAAGCTTGAATTTGTTTTAGTAATTCTTGATTTTTCTACTTCTTTCATTGTGTCTAAGTTGGTGGATTTATTGGCATGAAGAACACATCATATGTTGACAGTGTCATTTTAGACACTTCAGTAACTAGGCCAGTGCTTTTTTTTAATGGGTTATTTTTGTTACCGGATTGTTTAACTTCTATGTTTCCTACTTAATCTAATAAAAGCTAATTTATGTATGTATGTTTTTACATATGTATATATACACACACACACACACATATATATATATATATATACATATATTTATTTTGGTGGGTCCTGGGACTTGAACTCTGGGCTTGGACACTGTCCCTCAGCTCTTCAGCTCAAGGCTAATGCTCTACCACTTGAGCCACAGCACCACTTCTGGTTTTCTGAGTGGTTTCTTGGAGTCTCACGGACTTTTCCGCAAGGGCTGGCTTTGAACTGCAATCCTCAGATCTCAACCTCCTGAGTAACTAGGATTACAGTTGTGAGCAACCAGCTATCCGCAATTTATATATTAATTTACTTATATACTTTTTTCAAAAAAGTATAGTACTCACTTTTGAATTTTCTGATTTCTCTACCTTTTCTATTGCATTGATTTATAGTATTTTGTCTTTACTTACAGAATAAATTATATGATTTCCTTTGTATACAAATTTAACTTAAACTGGAATTCTTTTGCTAGCTATCAAGTTGCAAATTTAGCTACCCTCTTCTTTTCTAATGAACACATTTAAGCTATAATTTTACCTCTAAAATCTGCTTTACTTGGAATTCCCTCCTCTGTGGATTTCTCTTTCATGCTTTCAATTCTGATCAATATTAAATAGAAAGCTCTAAAAGTAAATAATTCATGTCTTAAATTGTATATTGTTCTTCAAACCATTTGTAAAATCTCCTGTGATTCAGCTCTGTCCTACTCGATATGAAACATCCCTTGACCCTACATATCCATGAGACATTACTAGTAGTCATTCAATAGGTTTTCAGCTAGTAAATATACATTCAAAGTTTTGCAGTGAATGTGGTGAAGTAGCACTAACTTTCATAGTAAAGGTCCCGAGGCATTTGAGCAGTGACAGAAAGGGGGCACCAAGTCTAAAAAATATTAGGATAGATTAGTTCTAGAAATAGGTGGCAGGCTACAAAGTGTACACATAGTGTATTTTGGACATATATTTTAATCAACATGTCTTTTTTGTGATTTCTTCTTAGATAATTTACACATATTTTGATAGCTCTGCACATATTTCACAAATATTTCAGTCATAATATACAAATTCAACACCCTGATATTACATGATTGCTTATGATTTTTCTTTTCTTTTCTTTTCTTTTCTATTTATAGTCAGTTGCCTAGGCCCCACAACCGACTATAAATAGAAAAGAAAAGAAGAAAGAAAAGAATAGAAAAATCATAAGCAATCATGCTCTACCACTTGAGCCACAGCACCACTTCTGGGTTTTTTTGCTTATGTAGTGCTAAAGAATTGAACCCAGGGCCTCATGCATGCAAGGCAAGCACTCTACCACTGAGCCACCTTCCCAAACTCTGTATTAGTTTCTTAACTTTCATGTTCATATTCACTTTTTTGCTATAGAGTTGTGTTTTCATCACAAGTTAATTTTTGTAAATTTTCTTTATCCAAAAATGAAATATTTCACTACAAAAGTAGCTGTTGCTCCTCAGTTTTCACCCCTACCCCACCCCTAAGCAGTTACAAATCCATTTTCAGTGTCTTTAATTGTATCTACTCTAGATGTGTAATATAAATGAAGTCCCCTAAAAAATATGAGTGAATTTTTTGTTGGCTTCTTTCATTAAGCATAGTTTAAAGGCTCATCTATATGAAATCCTATTATATGGGTAGTTTACATTTTATTTAGATATTTATATTATTTATATTTTAAAAATACAAATGTATTTATATATTTATAGATAGAAATTTACTTGTATCTATATTTACTTACTTTGATTAATGTTATATGTCTGTTTGCATTCATTTTTCTTAGATAAATACCTAAGAGGGACAGTTGCCTGATTATATGATAATACTATGCTTAAGGAATTGAGAGATTGTTTTTAAGAGGATTTTATTTATTTATTTATTTATTTTTTAAATTATGTTTTGGTCGGTCGTGGGGCTTGAACTCTTGGCTTGGGAGCTGTACCTGTGCTCTTCAGCTCAAAGTGAGCTCTCTACCGCTTGAGCCACAGCGCCACTTTCGGTTTTCTAGTGGTTTATTGGAGATAAGAGTCTCACGGACTTTCCTCACTTTCCTGCCTGGGCTGGCTTTGAACTGCGATCCTCAGATCTCAGCCTCCTGAGTAGCTATGATTACAGACGTAAGCCACCGGCGCCCGCAAGATTTTATTATTTTACATTGTCAAGTACTTGGCTATGCAGGTAATATCCAGTGAAGAAGCTTTACATGTATATATATATTTAATATGTTAATATATATGAAATATATGATAAGAGATGGCATCAGTGCCTCATGCCTACAATCCTAGGTACTCCAGGAAGCTGAGATCTGAGGAACATGGTTCAGAGACACCCTGAGCAAGAAAGTCCATACGATATTTTTCTCCAATTAATGATCAAAGAGCCAGAAGTGGAGCTGTGGCTCCAGTGACCGAGTGCTAGCCTAGAGTGCACATAAAGCTAAGAGATGGTGCCCAGGCCCTTAGTTGAAGCCCTAGGAATGACACATACACAAAAATGACAAATATGATCAGATCTCTTAAGTATATGTCTATCATGCCAGAGTTTGGTATTTTTCCTAAAAAATAGGCAAAGTTTAATGTTATTATGGCAGTTTATTTATATTTCAGTCTTGAGATCCTAAAGTAATCTTTAATGGAAGATTGTAACTAGGAAACTGACAGAGGGAAAAAAGGAGTTCTTAGAGTGAGCAACTAATAATGAGCAACTAATATTTATTCATCTACTACAAGTAAAGTAATTTACAACAATTAAAAGTTTAAAATAGTGATCAATATGAGAACTAATGGCATTAACATTTTTGTTTAAGCAAAGGGAATTCATTGAGGGCCTTTAGGTATAATATTCAGTGGATGAATCAGAACTTACAAATAAAATGGGCTGATGATGTTACTCAGCGGTAGAACATACTCCATGTTCTGACTTAAACAGTAATATGTATATGTTTATATATATATATATATATACTAAATAAGCTAGTGCATATTAGTCTATATATAGTAGAGAGAAATAATTATATAGTTATTATATTATATATAAAATATATATGTGTATATATATGTTCAAAATAATGAAGGGAAAACAAACTATACAAAGTATAGAAACATTTGGCTATGGATGATTAACAAAAATATATAAGTTCTCTAAATAGGTATTAAAATTGCCAATAAAAATATAGACATTAAACATTCATTTATCATTATTTATTCAAAAGAAATTTGTATAAATTTGAAAGTTGGATAATGCTTAGTGATGCTACTAGTAGAGAACCAGAATCTTTGGTTACTGATAATAAAAGTTTGGCCTTCTGTGCTCACCTTATGGAACAATCTTACAGTTTTTACTTCTGTGTTTATCTTATGGAATAATCTTATAGTTTTTACTCAGTTCAACTATGGATTTCTTCCATAACATAATAATTCCACTTGTTTCTGGTGCAGGGTGATATATAAGGATCTAGCTTTATTTTTCTACAGGTGATCAACCAATTTTGCCAACACCATTTACTGAAGAGGCTGTCTTTCTTCCATTCTATTTTTCTTAGCTCTCTTATCAAAAATTAGTTGGCTATAGGTCTTTGGGTTCATTTCTGAGTTTTCAATTCGATTCCATTGGTCCTGAGGTCTGTTCTTGTGGCAGTACCAAGCTGTTTTGATTACTATGGCTTTGTCATAGAGTTTGAAATTTGGTATTGATATTCTTCCAGCATTGTTTTTTTCTGTTAAGGATAGTTTCTGCTATTCGGGGTCTTTATTGTTCCATATCAAATTTTGGATTGCCTCTTCTATTTCCTTGAAGAATGAGGTTGGAATATTGATTGGTATCACATTGAATTTGTAGATAGCCTTGGGAAGTATTGCCATTTTCATGATGTTGCTCCTTCCAATCCAGGAGTAAGGGAGGTTTTTCCACTTTCTAAGTTGTGCTTTGATATCCTTTTGCAGGTTTTTATAGTTTTCATCATAGAGGTCTTTCACTACTTTGTTAATTTAATTCCTAGGTATTTTTTTTGTAGGACTATTACAAATGGAGTAGCTTTCTTGATTTCAGCCATGTTCTTCTCATGGTTGGCAAACAGAAAAATCATTGATTAATTTTTGAGGGTTAATTTGATACCCTGCTATGTTGCCAAAGTTTCCAATCAGCTTGAGTAATTTGGGAGTGGAGTCTGTGGGCTTCTTTAAATACAAGGTCATGTCATCTGCAAAAAGGGAGTTTTACTTCAGCTTTCCCTATTTGTATCTCCTTTATGTTTGCATCTTGTCTTATTGCTGTAGGTAGACATTCTACTACAAATTGAAAAGAAGTGGAGAGACATCCTTGTCTCATTTCTGAGTTAAGAAGAAATGGCTTTTGTTTTTCACCATAAAGTATAATGCTGGCTGTAGGTTTGTCATATACAGCCTTTATTGAACTGAGGAATCCTATCACCCTGCACCAGAATCAACTCCAAATGGATCAAAGACCTCAGAGTCAAAGCAGACACCCTGATAACATTATAGGACAGAATAGGAGAAACCCTAGGTCTCCTTGGCACAGGCCCAAATTTTTTAATAGAGACCTAGAAACACAACAAATCAAAGAAATTTTGGACAAATGGGATTGCATGAAGCTGCAGAGCTTCTGCATGGCCAAGGATACAGCTAGCGAGATCAATAGAAAGCCCACGGATTGGGAGAAGACCTTCACTAGCTATACAATGGATAAGGGTCTCATCTCTAAAATATACTTAGAACTCAAAAAATTAAATCCCCCAAAACAAATTTTCTAAGAAACAACTGCCCGATAAATAAGTGGGCTAAAGACTTACAGAGAAACTTCTCTGAAGAGGAAAGAGGACTGGACAATAGACACATGAAGAAATGCTCAACCTTTCTAGTCATAAAAGGAATGCAAATCAAAACAACATTGAGATTCCATCTCACCACAGTTAGAATGGCTATAATCAAGAACTCTAATAACAACAGATGCTGGAGGGGATGTGGCCAGAAGGGAACCCTACTGCATTGTTAGTAAGAGTGCAAACTTGTTCAACCCCTTTGAAAAGTAGTATGGAGGTTTCTCTAAAGATTACACATAGAGTTCCCCTATGACACAGCAATCCCACTTTTGGGCATTTACCCAAATGATCACAAACAAGACCATACTAAAGCTACCAGCACAACTATGTTAACTTCAGCATTATTTACTATAGCTAAGATATGGAACCAACCCAGATGTCCCTCAGAAGAAGAATGGATCAAGAAAATGTGAGATACACACACACACACACACACAAACACACAATGGAGTTCTACACCTCCATCAGAAAGAATGACAGTGCTCATATATTAGGAAATGGAAAGACTTAGAAAATTTTATGTGAAGTGAAGTAGGCCAGGCCCAAAGAAACACAGGTCCCATGATTTCCCTTATTTCCAATAACTAGTATATGTCTGGGACAAATAGAAAAGGTCCAAAACAATGTACACATGACCAGATAAGATGAAGTTAAGCTTAATGAACCACAAGATAGGGACATAAGTATTTCTTTTCTTTCTTGCTATTGTTTCTAACGTATTTATAAGGTACCATGTCATTTTTTGTTGTTTCTTTGTATGTTCCTCCCCTATGGTATAACTCCTGTTTTCACTATATTTGAAGTCAGTATAATTTGGGGAGGGGAAATGGAAAAACATTCTTTTTTGTGGGTCGTGGGGCTTGAACTCTGGGCCTGGGCTTTGTCTCTCAGCTTTTCAGCTCAAGGAGAGCTCTCTACCACTTGAGCCATAGTGCCACTTACGGTTTTCTAGTGGTTTATTGAACAAAAGAGTCTCATGGACTTTCCTTCACGGGCTGGCGGCTTTGAACTGGGGTCCTCAGTTATCAGCCTCTTGCGTAGCTAGGATTATAGGTTTAAGCCACTGAGGCCTAGCAAATCAAAATATTTAAATACGGATACAGGTTGACCCATTGTATAAGACTTTATGTTGAAAAACATAGTGGGAAGGGGAGAGTATAGTTGTGGAATTGTGAGGGTAGGGATGCTAGGGGAAAAACAAAGGAG
This sequence comes from Dipodomys ordii, assembly GCF_000151885.1. Lineage (NCBI taxonomy): Eukaryota > Metazoa > Chordata > Mammalia > Rodentia > Heteromyidae > Dipodomys > Dipodomys ordii. The sequence continues at coordinate 14,412,064 of NW_012267241.1, read as the reverse complement.
GATGCTATAATGCTTGATAAGAAATATACCTTGCTCATGTAACTGTAACCCCTCTGTACCTTATTTTTATAATAGAAAGCTTATTTAAAAAATAATTCCACCTGTGTTTATATTGCAGCAAAATTCACACAAGATGTTTATGGGGCAAGTAGAGCATATTTATCAAATTGCTGTTTATGTATGTGGAGAAGTGGAGACAAATAAGTGTTCATAAATGGGGAGATGAATAGTGTGGTAATCACATAACTTGTGTTTTATTGTGAAAATAGTCAATGAATTTGTCTTCCTTAGAAAATACTCATAAAGCCCATGCTACGAGGGGCTTATATTATCTACAAAATCTATGTAACACTTAGAAAGGATGTGCTGCGATGTAGCTCAGTGGCCAAGTGCTTGCCCAGCAAGTGCAACACTCTGCGTATGATCCCCAGTACCAAAAAAGAAAAGGCAAACAAAAAAAAAGAAAGAAAAGTGACAACTTGTCTAAAAGTGCAAGTATGAGTAGACATGTACCTTTTCTTCTAGGTAGATATATAAGGAATCCAAGTACCTTTGTCTTTTAACATTTTGCATTTTTTCTTTTGCCACATTAATGGTTACATTCTAGGTAGAGACTCTTCCTTAACTGTGGATCTTGGATCCCAGTGTGAAGAAAGGAGAGAGCACTGACAAGGACAAAGTGTAATGCAACTGTAAATTAAACGTTTCATTTTTATATATTACTGTACAAGTCAGGCAATGTTGGGTTTTCAGCACAATTTCACAGAAGCTGCTGAACATTGGTTTAAATGTAGTAACTAGATAGAACCAATTAAATGCCCAAATGTAACCTGGTTCAATCTTAAATATCTAACAAAAAGGGAAAATAGGAAGATACCAAACATCTAATGTGATATAAGTTAATTATACTGAAACAAAAAATGACTCAGTCTAATAGTACATGTATGTGTTAGGCTAATTCAAGGAAGCCTATGACATATTAGAACATTCGCTTCTGGAAGCTAAACAGAATGGGAATGAAGAATATGGATAAAAATGCAAATTAATAAATGAGAATTGATTTGTCTCTATGTGCCTATTCAAAACAGATATGACCTTTAAATTAGAGAAATACTAAGTTTGTGAAGAGTAATGAATGATATAACTAATCAGCTTTGCTTGTGTGGAGCAAAATAATGGAAATAACAAATACTACAGAAAAAGAAAGAAAGAAAAGAGAAAAATGAGGGCAGTTTGTAGAGGAGGATGCTTCAGTGAGTATGCAAAGATTTAGCAGTATCAAAATGCCATGAAAGGTTAAAAGAGCTAAGAATTGACAAGGGACTATTTGTTTTGGCCACTATAAAGTCACTAATGTAGTTTCTATAATTGCATGTATTACAAAACATAGGACAGATGTAGAATGAAAATTTGGAAGTGGTTTGTCAGGGAGCTGTGTAATTGTTTCTAGCCCTCCCTCCTAACCTTTTGCAGAAGAGAAGAGGATTTGACAGCATTACTTACATGTCTAAGCTGGAAAAATTCTCTTCACTGCTTTTCTGGTAATGACACCTTAGAGTTGTAGGCTAAGGTAAATGGTATTACACCAAGTCCCCCTGAAATTCAACAAAAATTGTCAGATCACTTTCAGTCTTCTGTCTGACTGATTATGGTTGTCTCATTCCAGAATACATAATAGTTACCTGTAGATAAGCACTTATGTCCTTACATTTCTATTTTCTAGGCTCATTGGAACAATCTTTTTCAGCAAATCAAAAAGGTACCTAGCAGGTATAGGCTGGCTTCAACCCTACTTTATTCCCAGGCGTACTCTGTGCCCTTGGCAGATACTGGGACCACAAGCCTTCCAACAGAAAAGCACACAGATTGTTCTTTTTCTGGAATTATAATTTTCTAAAAATGTAAGTTCATATCAATAGAACATGTCATTCTATATCTCCAAATCACCATGATCCTAATTTTGATTGGCTATCTTATTTCATATTTTTATGAGAATTTCCTGATATGATATATAATTTTCTCTCACTCTCATGATTATTAAATTGAAAATATGTTGAGAAGTTTGTGATAAGAAAGAATATTAATTTCTCAAAGAAAGCAATTTTAGCTTAAATTCCCTATAGCAAAAAGTGACTGTAAACATGAAAGTTAAGAAAATAATACAAGGGCTGGAAGGTGGTTCAATGGTAGAGTGCTTGCCTTGCATGCATGAGGCCCTAGGTTTGATTCTTCGGCACCATAGAAGCAGAAAAGGCCAGAAGTGGTGCTATGGCTCAAGTGGTAGAACACTAGCATTGAGCTGAAGAGCTGAGGGACACTGCCCAGGCCCAGAGTTCAGGCCCAACAACTGGAAAAAGAAAAGAAAAGAAAAATAGAACATACTATAAAAATCATAAGCAATCATGTAATATCGGAATCACAAATTAGTTTAAAATTTTAAATAATTAAAGCAACTCATTGCAGGTAAGCAGAGTGAGAGGATGCAGATATTTTATTCTTGACATCCATTCAACTATGACCTCTCCCACATGATTCTTCTGGTATATATTATATATAATTGGGATTAGAATGGATTGGTAACAAACAAAAACATTCCTATAGTTAAATTACAATTTAATAGTGAATTACAATGAAGAGAGCCTTCTTACTGGGATATCTTGAAGACTCCAAATGCATATTTCTATATTAGAAGTTTTAGAGAGAACTCCATTGAAAGACATTAAATCTATTTAATATAATTCCTTGAAACTTAAGCAGAAAAAGTCTTCTCTTTTTTTCCTATTCATAAAACCCAGCAAGAAGTTCTATATCAAAGCCATTGCAGCATATATTGTGCTAAATATACCAAATGAATTCAGGTAATAAAATTGAACTTGATTTTTTGCCTGTTTTATTTATTTGCTTGATATTACTGAGGATTGAATGGAGGGTCTTAAACTTGTTAGCATCCTATTACATGAACCGCACACTTAACGTTTTGATTTTAGATTGTTTTTTATATAGAATCTCAGACTTTTGCCCAGTCTGACTTCCAATTGTGATTCTTTCAGCTCTGGCTCCAAAGTTGCTAGGACTAAAAATATTTGACACCCCAACTGTCATGTTTTTGAGAAAGGATCTAACAAACTTTTGCCCAAGGAGACCTCACACCTAAATCCTTGTACATCGGCCTCTGGAGTAGGTGGGATAATATTCATGAACCATTCCACCCAGCCTGTTTACTATAACAATACTCAGATTATTTCATCAGTGAATGTTTTAATACAGGGCCAAAAATTGTATATTATTCCAAATGATTAAAACAATTCATGAGATGATGACAATAAGAATGACTGTTCTAATCCCTGTCAAATAAAGAAAAAAATCAACTTCTTAGGAAAGCAAATTCCAGTTGGTTGAAAAGGAATTATGGAATATTTTTTCTATTAGTATTTTTCCTACAGGTCTCAATCTATTAAACAATTTATTCAATAATGTAGTTGCTTATACTATGTAAGTATACCCTTACAGATTGTGCAGTCAAATATTATACTAAGAATATACTATGATGAAATAGAAGAATGATCAAGTTTTTGTCTGATTTCTAGTGTAAAGCATATCATGAAGAACATGATAAGTATGATAGAGATTGCATTATGAGATCATGCTAAGTGAAATGAACCCCAAGTTATAGACACAAGAGGCTTTTTTGTGTTGTTGTTGTTTTAAATGTATTATGTGATTTCTTTTGTTTCTTTTGTATGTTCTTCCCCTGATGGTATACCCCTGTTGTCACTGTATTTGACTTTGGTACCCTGCATCTTGTACATACATTTATCTAATTTTGGGGGGGAAGGGAATAACAAAATGCTGAAACTTTACAACTTGGGAGGAGTGGGGGAGGTGGAAGAGGGAAGGGATAGTAGGAGTAAAATAAAGGAGGGGGTAGCAGTTCTCAATAAGAAATGTACTCATTACCTAACTTATGTAACTATAACCCATCTGTAGAGCATCTTTACAATAACATTTTATTTTTTAAAAAAAGAAAGAAAGAGGATAGCTGAATGTAGAAGTGCAAATATATATAAATTCCATCTCTTGGAAACCTGGGGAAAGAGAATCAGAAGTTCTAGGCTTGACTGGAATATTAAATATATATATATACACATATATGCTATATTATAATATATTTTAATTTTTCCACATGCATTCTTTGTCTTATAAATGGACATAAATTCTATACCTCTCTACAATCTTTCAGGTTTCTATGTCATGCTGCAACCACATTCAACATGAATGAGCTCTAGCCCATAATATTAGAATATTACCATGGTGAGAAGTGTTTGCTCAGACATGTGAAATGACCAGCTGAGAAGCAATTGTCAAGCAAGGAAGCACAACCTGCTCCTGTTGAAAGGACTTGCATGGCCACTGCTTTAGGGATATTTGATACAAGAATAGAGAATGCAAGCGACATCTATCTTTATCTTACCTGGCTATTCTGAATTCTTTCCTATTTCAAAAAACTTTTAGCCCTCATTAGGATTTTTAAGTTTGTTGAGCAGATAAATCCACCAACATTAGCCTAATATTATTCCTGGATTATGTGGGAGTCTTTCACTTCATGGTATTTTAATATTACCTAAGAACAAGGAGAAAAGAGCACTGATTTACTAATATCAAAACTGGATTTCTTTTCTGAACAAGTGTACATAGCCATCCATTGCAACGCCATTTCTTAAATCTGGAAGAATCTAGTACGATGCACACTCTGGGAGACATTTGATCAATTAACTCTATTGAAATAGCAGGATTTTGATGGGATGTCCTCTGAGGTCTGTGGTTCATTTATTTATCGTAAAGGTAACATGCTCAATGCCAAAGACCATCTTTATTTTCTTTTTTTATTTTACTTTTTTTTGTGTGAACATACTGTACAGGGGGGTTACAATTACATGGGCAGGATAATGCGTACATTTCTTATCAAGCATTGCAGCCTCCTCCTTTGTTTACCCTTCACATCCCTTCCCAGCCTCCCCCTCAAACCTCCCTCCCTTCCCCCCTCCCCCCCCACCAACGTTGTAAAGATCGTTTTGGACATGACAACTTGTACTTCTCATTGTTGCAACAGGTCCACCTGTATCCTTAAACGACT
>NW_012267241.1:14346209-14406401 GCF_000151885.1 Dipodomys ordii | reverse complement strand
TACTGCTTTCCAAAGTGGTTGAACAAGTTTACATTCCCACCAACAATGAAGTAAGGTTCCCTTCTGTCCACATCCCCTCCAGCATCTGTTGTTGTTAAAGTTCTTGATTTTTGCCATTCTAACTGGGGTGAGGTGGTATCTCAATGTTGTTTTGAATTGCATTTCTTTTATGGCTAGAGATGTTGAGCATTTCTTCATGTGTCTATTATTGGCCCTCCTTCTTTCTTCTTCAGAGAAGTTTCTCTTTAAGTCTTTAGCCCACTTATTTTTTGGGCAGTTGTTTCTTTGAGGATTTGTTGTTGTGGGATTTAATTTTTTGAGTTCCAAGTATATTTTAGATATGAGACCCTTGTCCCATCTTTATTTTCTTTACCTTATTCTTTTTATAAACTGCAAGAACAATATATTTCTCACATTTCTGGAGTCTGGCAAGTCCAAGATCCAGACATAGGCATATTTCCTATCCTCTGAGAAGCCTCTCTGTTTGGTAGTGTTGTCTGCTTGCTGTGTGTCCTCTCATGGTAGAAGGAGCAAGGCAGCTCTCAGCACCCATCCCCCCTCATTTTTACACTAATCCCATTCATAAGGGCTTGATACTCATGATCTGAATACTCCAAATTGCCTGGCTTACCAATCTCTTAACGAAGATGACTAGGAATCAACATATAAAATTTGAAGAGAAACAAATATTCATTCTATACCACTTGGTTTACTTCTATTTTTTTATTGGCATATGCTAGTTTACAAGGGAGTTCCAGATATGATACTTCCTACTTCCAATGTGTCACAAGCAAACCTCTCCCCTCTATCTATCATTTCCCATGCAATACCTTAGTGGTTTTTTTTTTTTGGTCTGTTATGAGGCTTGAACTTTGGGCCTGGATGCTGTTTCTGTGCTCTCCCGTTTGAGGTGAGTGCTTTACCATTTGAGCCACAGCGCCACTTCTGGTTTTCTGATTGTTGATTGGAGAAAAAGAGTTCCATGGATATTCCTGCCCGGGCTGGCTTTGAACCATGATCCTCAGATCTTAGTATCCTGAGTAGCTAAGATTACAGGCCTGAGCCACTGGTGACCAACTTCCCATTGCCTTTTCATGGAACAAATACAAGAGAAGTTGTTCCATTTCTATAAACATGGATAACATATTTCTGTCATGTTTACCCATCCTACACTCTCCTTTCACCCTTCTCCCTTCACTGGTACTTAAACCCAAGCAGAACCTGATTTACAGTTCTGTCATTCATTCTGAAGGGTTAGATTTCTCATATGAGGGCAAATATGAAGTATCAGACATTGCCAGTCTGACATGTGACTAAATATTATTAACTCTAGCTCCATCTATTTTCCTGAGAAATGACACATTTCATTCTTTTTATTTTTTATTTTATGCTATTTTTATGTCTTGGTCGGACATAGCAATTAACCTCACAGACTAGGCACTGTCTCTGGGATTTAGTGGTGTTTGACCACTACAAGCCACAAATCCACTTCCAGTTTTCTGGCAATTAATTGGAGATTAAAGTCTCACAGACCTTACGTTCCCAGGCTGTCTTGGAAGCACAATCTTCAGATCTCTGCCTCCTGAGTTGTTAGTTTTACAAGCATGAACCCCCAGAGCCTGGCTTCATCCTTCTTTATGGTGATTGACACTCCATTGTTTATATTTAGTGTCTAAACCCCTAGATGTTGATCAACATCTAGGCTGATTCTTTCATTTGCTCCTGAGTAGTGCTTCTATAAATGTGGATGTGCTTGTCTTGACTCTGTGTTGATATATCCTTCAGATTTGTGCTTAGAAATGATAGGGTGGAATCAAATTATATAGAAGAATCAAATGGTAGTTTTATCTTAGTGTACTAAGGAATATCTCTATTGATTTCCTTCCTGGTTACACTAATATCTAATCCCACAGGCAATGTATAACAGTCCCTTTTCTTCTACTTCTTTACTGTGGTCACCTGATTTACAACTTTGGCAGGGATTCAGGGATGGTAAGGGGAAACAAAGGAGGAGGCAACAATCTTGATAAGAAATGTACTCATTACCTTGCTATGTAATTGTAACCCCTCTGTAAGTTATTTTCACAATAAATAAACTTATTAATAAAAAAGGCAAAGCTGCTTGAGGATGGAAGTAACCTGTTCTTATATCCTACAATCAAAATAAATTGTGAATATATTTATTAAAAAACTACATTGGAGAAAAAGACACTTCTTTAACAAGTGGTGTTGTGAGAACGATATGCCCACATATGGAAGACTGAAATGAGACCCTTACCGCTCACCTTGTAAAATATCAATTTTAAATAGATCAGTCCTTCTATTCCCTAAAGTGTGGGGTTTCATGTACTGAATCGATGAAGGGGACCTATCCTAGGAAAATAAGGGAACAATATTAGTCAGACTTGGAGAAGTTTCATTTAATGTTTAAGGGAATTCTAGCAGCAAGTCCCTTACAATAATTTCAGAATATATAACATGATGTAAAGAAAGCTATGTTACTCATGGCCATAGAAAATAATGGGGAGTGTGTGAAGGTAAAAGTAGGCAGGATGGTAATGTTCAACTATGCTTTCTAGCTTTTCCTACCATACTATTGGCAGACATCATCTAAATTGAACGAGTGATATTTGATCACAAATGACATATGAACTTCTCTGATTTCACCTTTAAAGACATTGGCCATGAGCTCCTCCTTTTTCCATTCCTATATCTGAGAGACAGAGTAAACGTGAACATGAGATACTTAGCCTACAATGCTAAGTATTGCAGGTCAACTCTATGACTTTGGGCTGTCAAACTATAAACTAGCATAAGTAAGAAATCAACTTTAATCTTTGTACTTAGGAGTCTCTCATAAAAGCAGCTTAGTCTGACATATAGAAGCACCTTTACAAAAGTAATTAAACAAAGTACTTTCTTCAAAATCAATATCATAAAAACAAGAATAAAATAATAATGAAATAATACTTCACACTATCATTTTATTTTATGGTTTAAGATTAACTTTTTAGGACTTGAATGTTTAGTATCAAGTAAAAGAATTTCTTTCCCATGCTTCTCCTATATAACTCTGAACTTCATTTAATTTAGCTATATATAAGGTTTGTTACTACATCTGATAGATGGGAATACCCGCAACACAATATTGACTTGAGAATTGAATATCAGCATGTTGTATCAGTTAGGATGTGAAAGAGCTATATTATATAGAAGAAAGTTTTCAATGCGTTTCACAGAATTCTCAGTAAAAATCAACATTGTCTGGGCTAGAACTATAGGCTTCCCTTACAAATTGAAATTCCTCAGGGCAGTAGAGAGCTTTAATTTCTATCAACCCTGAAATTCCTAGGAAACTAGGAATCCATGTCCATAGTCTCAGAAATATGTGAAATCTCCAAGTGTCAGTCATTTGAAGTGGTATTTTGTTAGGTAAGCTTACTACTCGAAGAAATTACGTTAGTAAGAAAATGGCTGGGATTTTTAAGTTCACATTTTCTACAACAGCATTAGGTAATGTTGTAAGTATGAAAGTAGCATGAAAAGAGCTGAGTACCTGCAGATAATGTTGCTATTTCTCAATGATGAAATGTTAAACACCTCTTCTTAAAGGAAATCAAATCCATCAGATTTGCTTTTGAGATAATTTAAGGAAGGTGAAATTTAGGCTTTGGAAGCCTTCTAATTGATTTCTTCAGATCCAAAGATATAAATGTGACTAAAGTGTTGGAATTTTATAGATGCAATTCTATTGGTATGTAAAACTGTTAACTGATTTTTAAATTGTAATAAGTATGTTTAATGTCATTAATAAAAGACATTATATTTTACCTGTGCACTTATCACCATTATCTGATGTATTTATATACTTAAACAATGACTATATGCATATATATGAACACATATAATGATTTTTCATTTAAATATACACATGTAGCACTAAAAAGTTGTAGTATTTATACAACAATAAATACTCTCATTGTTGAAACTGTGAGAGCAGGAAGTAAACTGGATTATTTTATTTTGTGGATATTTTATACTATTTTGGGAAAGGAATATGTTACTTAAGAAGAAAGACAGTGTTAATGTTACTGTTTCACCAAAAAAAGTTGGAATTAATTTTAATTAATTTAATTTTCAATAGTTGGAATTTAATTTAGTTGTAATAAGCTGGATAAATCAGATAACTGAACTTCATCTTTAATAGATTTTAGTGTAGTTTTTGTTTGTTTATTCTATGATGACACAGATAAATCACTCTCTGATTCACTTACAGATTCTGTAAGGAAATACTCTTTATAAAGCATATGCAGTTCAGATTTAAGCTATAGGGCAGAGGATAAAAAGATTACTGTTTTAAAATTTATTGTGATTATATTGAATTTTAATAGTTCATTTAAATCAGTATAATTTGTTTCTTAGATTACTATATAATGGTTTGGAGGATGAAGCAATATTTTATTCTTTTTTGTATCTTATCTTTTGCATATTGCCTGGTAAATGGAAGAATAAGGAAATGAATGAATAAAAAATGCTGTACAATCAACATACTACTGCCTTAGGTACTATATGTACCTGATTGTGTTATAAGAATATACTACTTTTTAAATCAGAAAATAGAAGAAAATATTATTCTGGTTTGATGATAGCATACCTAAAGTGTTTTGTGGATTGCTGCAAACCTCAATACATATGATAGTCTCATATTATGTCACATGTTGTTATGCCATAACATAGTGCAATATTATTCGATGTCAGAAAATCAGAACTTTTGTTGTGGGGAGAGGGGGGATTTGAACTCAGGCCCAGGGCACTGTGTCTCTTTTGCTCCAGGCTAGTGTTCTACCACTTTGAGCCACAGCTCCACTTCTGGTTTTCTGGTGGTTAGTTGGAGATAAGAGTCTCAAGGACTTTCCTGCTCAGGCTGTCTTTGAACTGTGATCCTCAGATCTCAGCCTCCTGGGTAGCTTGGATTACAGGCTTGAGCCACCTTCACCTGGCCAAGATGCTTGTTTAGTTAATCATTGTAAAATACAGTAACAACAATCTGTTTTCCATGTTTTACATTTCTGTTATTTTGTACTACTATTTATCTTAGGTTGGTATCTATGATAAATTGTAGGGATCAAGTTAACAGATCAAAGTTGAGATTTTAATTTTTCTTTTCTGAACTTCAAAAGTTTGTACAAGGGGATTGCAAATTAATGTGTCCATCTCAGTATCCATCGCTTTTAGGTCAGACTCACTTCTTCCACTATTCTCCCAGATGCTCTATGGGGGAAAAAGAGCAACAGATTATTTTTATTGTGAAAACACACAGTTTTGAGGAATCACTCAAGTGTGGAACCTATTATGGTTCTCATGAAATAGACCCAAGCCTACTGTGGCTGTATTACGTCCCATTATCAGACACCTCTCTGTCTCGCCAGAAATCTTTTCCCCATGCATTGCTTTAAGTACCTGATGCCTTTTCCATGCAGTAATAACCAGATAATAATATGAACATGTGCACTGAAAATTGGTTATAACCCAGTTGTCTGTCCTGAGAGCAGAAAATCTCACCAACTTGTCTACTATTCTTATATACAAACAAAGGTCAAAGGAGCTAAATAGAGAACTACCATATGCTACAACAATTCCACTTATGGACATCCACAAGACAGCGCAATCATGTTTATTGCAGTGCTACTCACCATAGCCAAGATGTGAAATCAGCTCAGATGGCCCTCTATAGACCAGTAGAACAATAAAATGAGGTATACATACACATTGGAATTTTACTCTTCCATTAGAAAAACTAATATTGTATAATTTGTAAAAAAAAGAAAAAAGAAAAAGAAAGATTTGGAAAAAATATATTAAGTGAAGTGAGGCCCAAAGAGATAAAATTGGTATGTTTTCCTTCATATGTGGAAACTATAATCAGCTTATAAACTTTTAAGTTAATACTATATTAGATGGAATGTGTGTACAAATGTAATAACTGAAATATGGTTAGATTCAAGGGAGGATTAAATAGTTTAATTCGTTAGAAGACCAAAGTCATCTTGTTTGCTTCCTTATCTTTGGGAAGAGTAGGGGCACTCAGAAATAGAGGGACAAAGGGTGAAATGTAGCAGTGGTACTCACGAGATTCTAGTTGAAAATCAACTGTACAACTGGTGGGTAGGGACAGGAAGGAAAAACTTGGAGAAAGCAAATGGAGGGATGACATTTTTTTCAAAAACAAATGTACCTTTTCCTAATATATAACCATAACCCCTCTGTACATCACCTTCATAATAACAATAAGACAATTTACACAAGAAAAAAAGAAAAAGAGGTGAAAATCTGAAGAAAGACGGAATCTAAAATGGCTAGCTTGGGGAAGTAGCCCACTCTTTGGTAACTTAAATGTAATAACACATCATAATATTTTAGTTATTTACCCTATGTGTCATTATGGATCTTTTGATGGTGGGACCTGGAGAAGGGGGGGAGGAGTTAGTCCTACATTTACAGCTTCTTGTGCTAGGTAAAAAAAAGGTGAGGCTCATGAAGTTTTTCCTAAATGTTTATGTAAAAATGGGTTCAGGCTTTACTTTTTAGTAGTTGCTTATAGTTTTGAAATTGTGTTACGATATACCTTTTATTTGGATTGTGATATTTTAAACTGATACTGCTTACTAAAAAAACATGGTGCTAATAGTCCTTCATGTTTTTGGCTCCGTGAACAAAGTTGGGTTACTCTCTAAGTCCCATTAATAAAAACATTATAGTTTTCAACAGAACAAAAAAGCAAAAGAAAAGAAAAGTCAAAGTTCAGTAGAATAAACACCAGGATGCTTGTATTTGAAAGAAGTAGGATAGGCTCAACGAGAGAGAGGCAGATGGATAAAGAGGAAAGGAGAAGGAAAATTTATAAAAAAAAAAAAAGAAAAAGAAAGGGAAGGGGTTGTTTGGGAGGGATAGGTGAGACCATTGAAAGGAATGACATTGATCAAAATGTATTATACTTATAAACTGCTTTGTTAAAGGTCAACTGCTTTGTACAATTATTTAAATATAGTAATTCAGAAGATTCAAGAAACTTATTTTTAGTGCTAGGGAGAATAACAGAAAGGGTGACACTGGTCAAGATACACTGTATTTATAAATTGATATGTTGAATTGAAATCCCTTTGTGCAAATATTTACAGAGAATTTTTTAAAATGTTTAAATATTTATTTTTAAGTTTTCTTTTCTAAAAAGTCAAGAAATATTTAAGACTGCTTAACATAAATAGAAAACAGACAAAGGCATATGAACGCTTGCTTCCTTGTTTGGTCTGTTTCATGCTCTTTTCTTTTCACTTGACATTCTCTCCATTACAATGCCACAGAGTTGCTGTTTTTCTAAAGCCTTCTAAAGTCTGCTTGCTTCAAGTGCAGAGCTTTAGTCAAAAGTTAAAAAGGAAAAAAAAAACTATTTGAAACGTGGAACATAAGTAAAGATTATTTTAATACTTTTTAAAAATAATCATTGAAAACATATATTTTTTTTCTCAAATTGGTAGGAAGCAGAAGATAATGGTGACTTTCTGTAGTTACATGAGCAAGGTAATAAGTACATGTCCTATCAAGCATTGCTGCCTCCTTTTTTCCCCTACCATCCCTTCCCACCCACCTCTGCAATACACTCCCCCTGATCCCGAAATTAGAGAAATGTATATACAAGATGCAGGAGACCAACATCAAATACAGTGAAAACAGGGTTATACCGTGGGTGAGGAACAGACAAAGAACCAAAAAAATCACATGGTACATTATAAATACATTAGAAACAATAGCAAGAAAGAAAAAAAATTGTGTCCCTATCTTGGGGTTCATTTAGCTCAATATCATCTTATCTGGTCATATGTATATTGCGTTTGACATTTTCTGCTTGTACCAGATATATACTATTTATTGCAAATAAGGGAAACCATGGGACCTATGTTTCTTTGGGCCTGGCTTACTTCACTTAATATAATTTTTTCCAAGTCTTTCTATTTCCTAGGAAGACGGGCAATGTCATTCTTTCTGATGGAAGCATAGAATTCCATTTTATATCTATCTATCCATCTATCTATCTCACATTTTCTTGATCCATTCATCTACTTTGGGGCATCTGGGTTGGTTCTGTATCTTAGCTATGGTAAATAATGCTGCAATAAACATCCTCAAAGAAAAAAACTGCCCTATAAATAAGTGGACTAAAGACTTAAAGAGAAATTCTCTGAAGAAGAAATTAGAATGGCCAATAGACACATGAAGAAATGCTCAACCTCTCTAACCAAATACAAATCAAAAAAACATTGAGATACTACCTCACCCCAGTTAGAATGGCTATAATCAAGAACTCTAATAAGAACAGATGCTGGAGGGGATGTGACCAGAAGGGAACCCCACCCACCTCATTGTTGGTGGGAGTGTAAACTTGTTCAACCACTTTGGAAAGCAGTATGGAGTTTCCTGAAAAGACTCCACATAGAATTCCCTTATGACCCAGCAATCCCACTTTTGGGCCTTTCCCCAAAAGATCACAAACAAGACCATAATAAAGCTACATTTTTCTAATTTGGGGAGAGGAAGGGAAATAACAAAATGCTGAAATAAGGTTATAGGTTGACCTATTGTAACCATGGAATGTACAAGACATTATGTTGAAAATGAACTTTACAACTTTGGTGGTGGGGAGGGAGAATTGGAGAGGTGGGGAGGGAAGGGATGGTAGGGGAAAAACAAAGGAGCAGGTAACAATGCTTAATAGGAAAAGTACTCATTACCTTACTCATGGAACTGTAACCCCTCTGGACAGTGTTTTTACAATAATATATACATAAAATAAATAAAAGATTGTTTCCCTCTTTTAATTATTAAAGAAAATTGAGCAGAATGACATAGGATGAACGAATCAACTCCCTCTCCCCATTTCCATTGGCATATGCACAAATTTCCAGCATTCTTTGACGGAGGAGCTATGAATTTTCCCATAGAGGACTGACCTTGTAAATGCAAAGCCAAAAATAACAAATACCACAAAGCATTAAATAATCAAAAAGTTCTGTGATTATGTGAGTTTTACCATTTAAGTTTTAATTTGTCATTGAAATTATTATTATTACAAAATTAGATACCAATACATGGCAATATACACATGTTTATAGGAACTGAATGAAAATATTATCAGCATGCTCTTCAATTGCATTAATAAATGATTCAAACAAATTATGTCCCAGACCATTCAGCACAGCCACGTATGCAGAGACTTGGGAGTTATACAAAGATAAGATCTTCTATTTCCTCCATCATGTTTTTAATTCATTGTTTATACTCCATGCTTTTTTGTTATAAATATAAAGGAATGAACTCTTAGATGTATTCTTGTATTTTCGCAGATAAATTGTTTTGATGAACTCTACTTCTATCAGACTACTCTGGCCTTGGTTACTGTTTACATTCTACAGATTGCTTAGTTTTACAGCCAGACTAATATGGCTATGTCAGGTCAATCTATTTGGTTTCTACAGAAGGTTTTACAAGATAGGAAGGTATTTCGTATGCTTCCATGATTGTTCTAACAAAAGCTGGCAAGCTAAGTAAAAAAGCTCTTCTGTGGAGGGAAAATAAAAAGCCAACCCACTCTTATCATCCACAAGACACACACTAATTTTTAAATGGCTTTTTAGCAGAATATTTCTTTTCTGTTCAGTTAATACTCTCAATGTTGCTCAGCCAGTGGACCAGCAAGTCCTAATGAGCTTGTCAGATGGGTTCTTTGAGAAACACTACACAGTTGCACATCAATGCTTCTGTTTTTATATCTTCTGCTAAGGGTTACATAACATCAACTGAGGTCCATCATGAAAGAAATAAAGAAAAAAGTAGTTTTACAAGATGCTTGGTAAATTAAAAAGGAAGCAACAACTTAATATGGTCAATTTTATCTTTCCAGTGGTACCAAAACTCATGAAAGTGGACAGCATTTTTACCAGATTAGATGTAATATTTAAAGTAGTAAAATGTGAATTCCGGCTGTTTAAGTAGGTTGGTAATAGATATTGCCCACCAGAAAGTAAATTATAAGGGGAAAAAAAAGCTTTCATGTAAACATAAGAATTTTTTTTAACAAAGTCAAAGATAAAAAGCAAATACCATGAAGAATTAAGTAATCAAAAAGTTCGGTGATTGTGTGAGTTTTTTCATTTATGTTTTAATTAGTCTTTGAAATTATGGCAATCATTATTATTACAAAATATGATAGGGATTCATAGTAGTAGGACAAATGTTTATAGGCATTGGATAAGAATATTATCAGCATGGTCTTCAATAGCATGGTTAAATGACTCAATGAAATTGTGTCCCACACCATTTCTGCGCAGAGATTTTTCCTGTTTTTAAAGATACATGAAATTGAAGGATTAATTTTAATGAAGAATGATTGATTTAAAATCTTTTGATAATACTATTGAGTTACATTCTACAAGAGAAAATTTTGCTTGTAGATTTTTAGTTTTTATCTTATTTTTGCCATTTTTATATATTTCATTTGTATTTGTATTACAATTATATTATAATAATCACTTTGAAATTGTTTTATTTTATTTTTTAGTCATGGGGCTTGAACTCTGGGTCTGAGCACTTTCCCTCAGCTCTTCAACTCAAGGCTAGCGATCTACCACTTGAGCTACAGCGCCACTTTTGGTTTTCTGGTGGTTTATTGGAGATAAGAGTTTCAAGGACTTTCCTGCCCAGGCTGGCTTTGAAGCATGATCCTCAGATCTTAGCCTCCTGAGTAGCTAGGATTACAGGCCTGAGCCACCGGTGTCTGGCTCATAACTTGGAAATCTTGTTCTGATTCTTTCTTGTATTTATTTTCTTCCTTTATATGTTTAAATACTTCATTCCTTTTTTTTTGATTGTGATTAAGTGATTACATAATTTCCAGAATTTGACAGTATTGTGGAATAATGATGGTCATTTAAAGTCACAAGTTCATTCTAACTTTCCTGGAGCAAATTGTCTATCATAGTCTATAACATATAACGGTGTACACATGTTATACACCATACATGTGATCAGCAGCATGGGGATATTTAGTAGTGGTTTGACCAGATGAGTGGGAGTTCTTCATTTCTTAAGTCCTGTTAGTTTTGTCATATCACCTAACATTTTGGATTTAGCATCCACTTATCAGGGAGACCATGTACCGTTTGTCTCTTTGCTCTTGGTTTACCTCGCTCAACATGATTCCTTCTAGCTCCATCCATTTCCCAGCAAATGCCATTATTTTGTCATTTCTAATGGCTGCATAATATTCCATTGTGTATAGATACCACAATTTTTGGATCCATTCATCTGTGGTGGGGCATCTGGGTTGTTTCCATATCCTAGTTATTGTGAACAGTGCTGCAATAAACATGGAGGTACACGTGTCCTTGTATATCAGTTCCTGTTGTTCAGGGTAGATGCCTAGAAGTGGTATGACTGGGTCATAAGGGAGGTCAATCTTTAGCTTTCTTCATTCCTTTTTATGTTTCTTATAACCTTTTTTCTATCTTCCTGATTATAAAATTAAATCTAAATAATGAAAGTTATCATTAGTTGCTTAATTATCATGATTCTTGTGATTATATAAATGTGATACTCTGATTTTTTAATTTTTCCTAGGTGTTTTTAACCTAGTAAGCACAGAAACAAGATGATAAACTGACAATTTCATTTGAATTATAAACATACACTTCTATTATTTAAAAAAATATACACATACACACACACATACACACACAACTTCAAATTCCTACAGCATCTCAAGATTTTGTCAAATCTTTGCAAAGGTTTTACTAAAACTCTTGAATAAATTCTCAGAGCCCAAGGATAACTGAAACCTAGCTTGTTGAGCATTAACATCTTTTTTTTAAATTTTTTGAGCATTAAAATTTTTAATGGATTAGATTCCTGCCTACCTTTTGACAATGCTTGCCATATATCTGAAACTAGACTTAGACTACAGTTATCCTTGAACCAAATATCTGAAGAGAATTGGATGCTAAACTCCTCTTTACTAATGGCAAATGTTTTCAAATAAACTACTAACATCCTACCAATACACATAAACTAGTCTCTAAATAATTAACAGTATATAATCCAATGAAAATGACCAGACACAGAGAGAGACAGCTAGCTGTTAGCTAGCTAGATAGGTAGATAGCTGGATAGATATGAAGATAATAATTTGAAATATTGTTATTCACTAATAATAAAACAAGTAAATGTCTGTATATGTTTAATAGAGATTCAATTTAAAAATATTTTAAAATCATAGTTGGTATAAACTTGGCCAAGTCTATTTCATTTTCAGGTCATCACATAATACAACTCTTTTAGAAGACCATTACAGTTTAGACAGTGATGGATTTTCTTAGCTACTTTCCTGTCTGGGAAAAGTTATTGGTATTTACAATTCAGTTTTGATAGCACCTGAAAACCATTGTTATTTTTTTTGTATGACAAATCTTGGGTATTCCACCTATTCTAGCCATTTTTTTTATTGTAAGGGTAATGAGCAAAGGGGTTACTGTTACATAAGTAAAGTAATGAGTACATTTCTTGTCAAATATAGTTATCTCCTTCCCTCATTTTCTCCCATTCCTCCCCCTCCAACTTGCCTCGGCCCCAAGTTGTAAAGTTCATTGTCAACATAGTGTCTTTTGATCATCTCTGTCACATTGGTTCACCTTTGTTCTTTTTCTCATCACTTTGTCATTCCCCTTCCGTTCTCCAAGTCAGATAAACATATCTATTTATAGATCTATCTATCTATCTATCTATCTATCTATCTATCTATCTATCTATCTATCTATCTATCTATCTATCTATCTACCTACCTATCTACCTATCTATCTATCCATCTATCTACCTATCTATCTATCTATCTATTTTTCTATCTATCTATCTATCGTTCTATCTATATCATAGGGTACTGAAATCAAAAAACAGTGGCAGCAGGGACTAGATCCAAGGGAAAATAAAACAACAACAACAACAAAGCAACAACTTCACACAGTACATTAAACAAAAATAAAAACAAAACACCAAAAACCTCTTGTTTCCATATCCTTTAGTTCATTTTTCATTTTCATTTAGTTCATTTTGCTAGGACTATTCAAGACATATATTAATTATTACAAATAAGGGAAACCATAGAACCAACATTTCTTTGGGTCTGGCTAACTTCATTTAATATGTTGTTTTTCCAAGTCTTTCCATTTCCTTCCGAATAGGCAATGCCATTCTTTCTGATGGAAACACAGAATTCCACTTTGTACATATACCACATTTTCTTGATCCATTCATCTATCGAGGGGCATCTGGGTTGGCTCCATATCTTAGCTAAAGTAAATAATACTGCAATGAACATAGTTATGCTGGTAGATTAGTGTGGCCTTGTCTGCAATCATTTGGGTAAGGCCAGGAGTGGGATTGCTGGGTAACAGAGAAGCTCTATAGTCTCCTAGCTGCTTTACAGAGTGGTTGAACCAGTTTACATTCCCACCAACATCATAGTAGTGTTCCCCTTTGATGACATCCCCTCCAGCATCTGTTGTTATTAGATTTCTTGATAATGGCCATTTTAACAGGGATGAGGTGGAATCTCAAGGTGGTTTTGATTTGCATACCCCTCAAAATCCCAACCACATTCTTTAATGAAATAGAAATACTAATCCCAAAATTCATATAGAATAATCAATGATTCCAAATAGCTAAAACAATTCTTAACAGGAAAAATGGTGCTGGAGCACTATCAATACCAAACTTCAAACTTTATTTTAAAGTTGTAGTTATAAAAAACAGCTTGGTGCTGGCACATGAACAGGTTTGGGGATCAATGGAACAAAATTGAAGACCTAGAAGTGATCCCACAGACCTATGCCCACCTAATCTTTGATAAGGGAGCCAAAATTTTCAGATGGAAGAAAGACAGCCTCTTCAACAAATGGGGATGGCATAATTGGCTATGCATGTAGAGAAAACTGAAGTTAGATCCTTATATATATATTACCCTGCACCTGAATCAACTTGAAATGGATCAAAGATCTTGAAGTAAGAGCAAATACCCTGAAAATATTACAGGAAGGAATAGGGCATACACTAGGGCTCTTTGGCACAAATCAAAATTTCCTAAATAAAGATCCAGAAACAACAAACCAAAGAAAGGCTGGATAAATGGGATTGCATTAAATTGCAGAGCTTCTACATGGCAAAAGACATAGCCAGTAAGATAATAGAAAGCCCACAGACAGATACATAACAAAATGTTTACCATTTCTGTCCATAAAAGAGATGCAAATCTAGGCATTATCTCGCACCAAAATTTGTTTGACCTAAATATCGGCTTTTCTCATTGATTTAATCCTAGATTTTGAAGAATTATTGTATTTGCATATGAAAAAACATTAATACACTTCTTAATTGTCAGGTGGCTAAAAAGATAACTACCACCAGAATAAAAACTTTATTATATGTCAGCAATATCACAAAATACTTTAGATATTTTTATTCAATAAATGTAATGTCACTACAAGGGACCTATTACATTTTTCTTTTTTTATAAGTGAGAAGACTGATAAATACAAATGTTCACTAATTTTTCTAAGTTCAACCTACTATTAGTAAGGATTCAATACTTGAACTTAGTTTGTAAAATCCTCACCAATGCACATCCTGGCTTGGGAACCTTCTATCTCCCAATCATCTCCAAGAAGAATTTACACTTCTGAGCAGATCCAAAAAGGCTTCTTCATTTTATGTCTCCTACACAGATTTTAAAATATTCATCTCCCAGATTCCCAAAGCTGTTCTTAACATGAATACTTGTCATTCTGCCAACACATAGTGTTTTTTAAATCATTATTTGTATACCTTTTTTTTTTGTTTGGAAGTCTGCTGACCATAATCCCTGCATTTATCTTCCTGAGGACAGAAAGATCAACTTGTGGGAATACCCAATCACTACGATTCCTTTGGAGACTCCCGAGATGGCTTTTCTTGGTGACTTCTACTCTGGAATGCCAAAGTTTACAATCCACAGATATCGATAAAACCTTGTAGACATGGAAATTAGAGACAAAACTAACAATAGAATGTAATAACCAAAGGACAAGATAAAAACTTGTGCAGAATCACATGTTCTATATGACCCTCATTGTTTCTTTTTAGCTTAACATATTGTCAATACAAATCTTATTAACAGGTATGGTAGAGTAGCAATAAAGATCAAGTTGTCAACATATGGTTTCTTATCTAGGCAGTTTGTCAGATTAATGGGCAGCTGCCCATGGTGTATGCATTTGTCAGTGTCAGCTCACAGAAATGAAACGTCATGAGCAGAATTGGTGCTTTATTATTTAATTTGTGACCTATTCTGTACTTAATTTGTGACCTATCCTCGGATGGAGCAGAGAATCGATGTCCTCTTATTAGTTTCTGTATTGTGTTTTATGAGTCTCTTTCCTGAAAAGTCTGACCATGGAATATGTCATGCTGAATAGCTAGTAATCTGACATGGAAATATCTTTACAAGGATGAAAGAGTGACTGTCAGTGTGAAAGTAATTAAACATTGTATGGTGACACCCTAGAGAAGCAGGTGATACTGTGTTTCCATAATCTACCAGGGGAAAAAGCTGAAATTAAATCAAGCAAAACAAAAAAAATTAAATAGAGGATAAAACAAAAAAAGCGAACTTAGATTTTTTTATTAATAAGTTTTTTATTGTGAAAATACCATACAGCAGGGTTACAATTACATGAGTAAGGATATGAGTACATTTCTTATCAAGCATTGTTGCCTCCTCCTTTGTTTCCCCTTAAAATTCCTGCCCTCCCATCTCCCCCCGCCCCGTCCGCGTCAAAGTTGTAAAGTTCATTTTTTGACATAACGTCTTGTACATCCCATTGTTACAATGAGTCCATCTGTATCCCTATTTAAACGATTTGTTTTTTCCCTTCCCCTCTACAAATTATACCAACATCAAATACAATGAAAACAGGGGTTATACCGTGGGGGAGGGACATACAAAGCAACAAAGAAATATCTTATAAATATGTTAGAAACAATAGTAAGAAAGAAAAACCATTTGAATCCTTATCTTGGGGTTCATTTCACCTAACATCAACTGGTCTATGAATGGATCAAGAAAAAAATGGTATTTATACACAATGACATTCTATGCCTCCATCAGAAAGAATGACATCGCCCCATTTGTTAGGAAATGGAATGACTTGAAAAAAAATTATATTAAGTGAAGTAAGCCAGGCCCAAAGAAACATAGATCCTATGGCTTCCCTTATTTGAAATAACTAGTATATTCTCAGACAAGCAGAAAGCTAACTTATTTTGAAGTGAAACTCCAATCAAAGGTTTCACGCAGGAAAACTAGTTATATATACCAGTATAAGTCTTTGCATGTTTCCTCCTTCTTTTCTTTCTCCTCAGTCCTGTTAGAAGGACAAATTTATATTGGTAACTAAACCATTTCTCGATAATAGATTGTATAAGGAGATTGTGGAAGGGAAGAACTATTTTGGTGATTAACACACAGGGACAATTTCTTCTACCTTTAAAGGCATGGCATAAACTGTTCAAGCTCCCCTTTACTCTTCTTGAGATCTCAGGTAGAATGGCCCCAGTGACAAGAGAACAGCCTGTCATAGGATTGCCATCTGCCACACACCTCTGTGCTTCAGAGAAGCACTTGTAACCTGCAGGTGAACTACAGAACATGTGAAAGGATAGCAATTTGGGGCTTGAACCTAAGTTTAGAATTCTGCAACATTACCCAGTGTTATAAACTTTGTTAAGAAATATAGAATACCTCTGCATAACAACTGTCATACTTAATGAAATTTAGATTCAAAATGGCTAAAATGACTCTTCAAAAAAATAAAAGAATCCAGATAAATCTGGCTACCTGGGATGTTCTGATCATCAGGACTGAGGTTCAAGGCTAGTCTGGACAAAATTGATGATTCCACCTCAATTAGTAAAAACCTGGGTGTGTGCTGGTTTGCACCTGCCATTCCAGATATAGACAACACACAAAATAAAATTGCTTTCCAGACCAGTACAATGAAAAAGAAAAACCTTATTAGACAAATAGTAAAAGCAAAAAAGCTGTGGGCATGACTCAAGTGGTAGAAGGCCTGCCTAAAAAGCCAAGTATTCTGAGTTCTAATCAGAGAATTACCAAACAAATAAAATGACATAATGATAAGAATTAAAGGAAGCTTTTAGGATGGCAAGTCTAGAAATACTTGTGCAAACAAAAACCAGGCTCTTTAGCTACTTTATTTAAAAACCAATGGGTTTTGCTGCAACGGTTGTTGCAGTCTTCCACTAAGAAGTCAGCACTATACAATTTAAATTTCAAATTGCTACTAGGTACTGGTGGCTCATGCCTGTAATCCTAGCTACTCAAGAGGCTGAGATCTAAGCACCGTGGTTCAAAACCAGCCCAGGCAGGAAAGTCCCCAAGTCACTTATCTCCAATTAACTACCAGAAAAATGGAATTAGCATTGTGGATCAAAGTAGTAGAGTGCTAGCCTTGAGCAAAAGAGCTCAGGGACAGTTCCCAGCTCTGAGTTCAAACTCCGGGACTTATAAAAAAAATCAAATTGCTTAAAATGTTAATTTAAAATAGTAGAATATATATGAAAATTGATTTCTCAGTAAAAAAATAATAAGGAGCATCAAAGAGTCCTATATCAACAAAATTTAAAAATTTTGCTTTATTAATGCAGAAAATGTTAGAATACTAATATTGTTCTTCAATTAGAGATTGTGACATTGAGCAAATCAATAAATTCTAAAACTTTATTTTTTCCTTTAAATCTGTAGTTTGTGAACATCTTTCCTGCATCCTCTTAGATAGTTGCTTATTCATTTGACATTGTGAATTCAATGTTTATTGATTAAATGAAATTGTAGAACAAAATATGATGGGACAGCCAAGAGGAATTTTATGAGTAGCTTTGCTTAGTTGAGCAAAAGCCACTATTATAAGAGCAGAGACAAAAACAACTATCCGGATAAGAAATATACTAATTACCTTGCTCATGTAACTGTAACCCCTCCTCTGTACAGTATTTTCAAAATAAAAAACTTATTTTTTTAACAAAAGCAGGTATCCTCATGTTGCTATGGAGGTCGAAGAGAGTAACAAGGGACCTCCAATGTTGTTCAAATACATATGATGATACTGGCTTCCTTACAAAGTGAATGTTGGTTTATAAAGGTCAATCATGGTATCTTGTAAATATACTGATTGTGGGCACATTAAGTCCTCCATGACCATGATATAACATTTATAGTGATCACGAAAGAACAATTCAAATTCTACTTGAACAGGCTAACTAAAATTTCTCCAGGATCTTTTCAGGATAATAAGCTCAGAAGTCACACAAAAAGTATATTCTGTGTGTCATAGTTACCTTTAGATTTTCATTCCACCTGAACCAATTTGTATTCACCATTATAGAAACAAAACTGAACCAAATAATAATCATTTTTATTCTACTTTCATGCCCCAATTAAATAACAATGAGCAAAAGAGTATTTGCTTAGAATAACTGTGTGTTAAAGGAGAAACAATAGATTACCTTTCAATTTAATACAAATGAAAGAAAAAATAACCAAATGTTAGGTTCATTATTATTTTGTAGTTAAAAAAATAATGAGCAAAAAATATAACTGGTAATTTTAACAGGCATTAACTATATATCAATACAGATACTGACATGCTCCAATTTCTTATACTACAATTTCTTATTCCTACAAAAAGGGATAGATACAGAAAAAGAAAAACTCTAAAAGAAAATCCTTTGAAATCATATCAGATTTCTTTATAAGAGAAGGCTTTGCACTTTTATTACTATCAAAAGAAACAAAAAGCAGTGATGTTGTGTCCTTCTTTTGGAATAGTATTACTTCAGAGAAACAAGATTTCATTACAGCCAAAATGTCAGATCACCTTTAAGCATCTCTAACAACTAAAAACATCAATGGAAAAATATGACTATATTCTGACAACCTGATATATATTTATTATAATCATATCACATATTTAATTTACAGCTTCCACCAGGTGCTGGTGGCTCACACCTGTAATCCAAGCTACTCAGGAGGCTGAAATCTGAGGATCATGGTTCAAGCCAGCACAAGCTGGAAAATCCATGAGATCCTTATATGCAATTAACCACCAAAAACCCGGAAGTGGCACTGTGGCTCAAGTGATAGAGCGCTGACCTTGAGCTGAAGAGCTGAGGAACAGCACTCAGGCCCAGAGTTCAAGCCTCATGATTGCAATATATATATATATATATATATACACACAGATATATATACAGATATATATTAACAGTTTCCTTGTTTTAAGACATGTTTACATTTATATATATATATATATATATTATTGTATAGAGGGATTACAATTACATGAGCAAGATAATGAGTACATTTCTTTCTTTCTTTATTTGGTTTTATTGTGAAAATACTGTACAGAGAGGTTACAATTACATGGGCAAGATAATGAGTACATTTCTTATCAAGCATTGTTGCCTCCTCCTTTGTTTCCCCTTCCCATCCCTTCCCATCTACCCTCCCCACCCTCCACTCCCCACGTTTACACTTTAATACACACGCAGGTCTGGAATTTCATATGTATATATTCATATATAGCTATATTTATCTATTTAAATATAGACATCTATCTATATATCTTTATATAAATATAGAAGTCTATATCAATCAATAGCTCTCTATATAAATAGCTATACATAGATCTCTCTATCTACCTATGTATACACCTATCTATATCAATTGGCTTTGACCTCTGGATCCTGGAGTACTGGCATTAAAAGCATATATCACCATTTGAGGCTTGCAAATTGATATTTTGATTGAACACTTTAACCAGTGTAATTTCAATTTGGGTTTGATTATCTGTGAATTTATCTGTTCTTTTCCTAATCCTTTTAGTAATTTATCTTTATTTTGCTTATTGATATAAACATATACATTTATATAAACATCTCTCATGTAATATGGGCACATATATTGAACAGCTGTCTTCATAAAAAAATAGAATGGGAAACATACAAGATGTTTCAGACTTCAAATTTAGGATGAAAATTAACCTTGAGAAAGAAGGAAAGCAAGTACTGAATTGGTAGATGTCCTAATATCAATGGTTTGACGTTTTATTCATAATATATTCTGTCATAAATATGCAAAAATTGACCAGACTTCTTTAGCTCCTCAGAGAGTAGCTATACAATTAGAAGAAAATAAAAACTTATTTCTCTATTTTTTTGAGGGGGGAGGGAATAAGGTCTGGTCCTGGGGATTAACTCAGAGCCTAGGTTCTGTTTCCGAATTTTCTTGCTCAAGGCCTCCACTCTAACCACTTGAATCACAGCTCTACTTCTCAAAATTCACCTTCAAACCCCAAATTAGCTACAAGAGCTTGAGCTGAAACTTACTCTATTCACTTTCCTCTTTCCAAATTTGCCACAGACAAGAGAGCAATTGAAATCCTGAGGTTGCTTCTCCCAGATAGAGTAGGCAGCCTAAGAATTGAAGAATCTAACATCTCAAGGGTAGATCTCAATTCATTCTATGCTCTGCCATCCAAATATTCCTTCAGGATAGAGGTGATCCATCCTAGGGCTGCTGGAAAAGTGGCCTGTAGCCCACCGATGCACGGCATTGTAGAAATTAGTCTTCCTCAAAAGAAAATTTCTCATCTACCTTTAGACTCCTCCATCATAGCAGTTAGAAGCCGATAGCTAGACAATGTGTGAGAGCAACAAATTGAATCTATAGCCTTGATTTGTAACTCTTTGAAGGGCCTTCTGAGGTTTAAGACTCCCTGTGAGAAAAATCTAAAGCCATCATTTGCATTATGACCCACTTAATCTCATTAGGGGTTCCCAGTCTTAGTTCCCTTGGTACTTTGAATTTATTGGTATTGAGAGCATTTCTCCCCAAACAAATCCTGAATTCGTATCTTTTGGAAACTCTTTTGGAAACTCTACCTATGACACTGCACATAAAGGTGAATCTCAAGAGAAATCATATTTGGTTCACATTTAAGTTGTGAACCTATTCAATAGGTAGGAAATAAGGTAAGAATTCAGCAGTCTTTACATGAAAAAAATCAGTACATTGGAATGCAATATGCTTATACTTTACTTCAGGAGAATTAGGGCAAAATAGGACAAAGAAAACTTCAGAAGCTTGGAGACTGATGATTGTTTATACATTTATAAAGGGGGACTCATTTTTCACATATTCAGAATTAAAGCCATTTACTAGTTCCTCTTACATTTGTTCATTTACTCAAGACCTGTGAAACTATTCTTATGTTTACTCTCAAATAAGCTGCAAGTATTAAATGCAGAAAAGTTATACACTTCTAAAAATAAACAAAATGGACAAACAATGTAATAGATGCAATAATAGCTGTGTACTCATTATCCTATATTAATGGATAGGAATATATATATATATATATTCCTATACACACACACACACACACACACACACACACATACACACACACATATATATGATGGGGGTAGAATTAGTCCTGGAGCAAGTAAAGCTTAAGTGGACCACAGAATACAAGGAGAGATTCTCCTGGAGGATAGGGACTTGTAAACAGTTTATTTAGAAGTGATGATTTGTTCTAAGACACCTGGAATTATAAATGGAATTTAAAGTAGCTAGTACAAAAAGCACTGTAAAATCAAGTCAACAGAGATATGTAGTTATCAGCTGGTGGTTTTCTTGGTTATCAAGGTAATAGGTTTAAATTTAATCCTGTGAAAGTTGACATGGATTTTTTTGGAGAAGTTAAAATAGAGGAATCACAATGTCAGCTTTTGGCTTTACAAGATAACTCTGGACTCAGGCCAGTTCTGTTGAAGCTCAGTGAATGTCTGCATGCCGTTGGTAGGGACAGAGCCCTTATAGAGTGTTTGTCTCCTTAACCTAAAAGGAGACTTTATTTGCAACCCAAAGATTTTCAGCCTCACTTGTTAGCCTCATGTTGCAGATAGCATCAAAGAAAAGGGAAATGCTTTGGGAGAGATGCTTGCTCTTTTCAGCACGCTTTGGTTCTTGCTGTTAAGATTACAAAAGATTCAACCTGAATTCAAGAGGAACTCCCTTGAGCTCCCAGGGTACTTCATTGTGCCATAACTCAGATATTCATGCATTTGGGTTCTTTCATGACTCCAACTCATCATCATGCTTTTAGACAAGAGCAATAATTATTTCTGTTTTTCTTTTCTTCCTAGCAGAATCCTTCTTTCTTGCAAAGGCTGATCCTTAATGTACTCTCACAAATCTAAGCTCACAATCAGAAATGGTTGCAGATCTGAAACACCTCGATTACCTGCTCTCATGAAGTAATTATAATTCACCTTGCCATCACCTTTCACTGTTCTCTGATGCTATTAAAATTTTGATGTCATTTTGTCATCTTCTAGCTCTTTTCCCCCAAGTTAGTCAATTGGCCTTCCTGACCTACTAAAATACAAATTTTAAGTGTCAAAAATTTTTAGAAAATTTAGCTTCTCAACATAATAATTTGACTCACTATTCTCTTGTTTATAAAAATGGGTAATGAAGAAAGTTCCTATGCATTCATTAATGCTTTTAAATGAATTTAAATTCAATGTTACTAATTACACATTAATTTATAAATATTGAAAAATGATGTTATGGTTGGTCTATGTTAAACTTTCAGACTGAAGGAACAGTGGTGTAATATATAAATTCCTAAAACAATTACATGGCTTCATCACAGAATTGTTTCAGGCTGGGCAGGAAACAAGTAGATTTCTTCAATTCTAAATGCAGACCTCAAACTTTTACAACTTCCTTCCTTAATTGAATTTGCATTATGAGTGAATGAAATACTGGCAAGTATTTTGTGTTAGGAAGTTTCAAGTTAGGATTTTTTTTTTGGTTTAGTGGTCTGTTTTTATCTAAGGTCAATCATAAGTATGCTTTGTATGGCATTATCATTACTATTACATAATTTACACTTTAAAATTAGTGACTAATTTTATGTAAAACATTTTGAAGAATTGGTGTGCCGGGTGCTGGTGGCTCACTCCTGTAATCCTAGCTACTCAGGAAGCTGAAATATGAGGATTGCAGTTCAAAGCCAGCCCGGGCAGGAAAGTCTTTGAGACTCATATCACCAATAAACCACTAGAAAACCAGAAGTGGCACTGTGGCTCAAGCGATAGAGTGCTTTGAGCTGAAGAGCACAGGGACAGTGCCCAAGTCCAGAGTTCAAGCCCTACGACCAACCAAAAACAAACAAACAAAAAGAATTGGTGTATTTTCTACCTGCTTCCAACAGGGAAGGGAAGTTCTTTGAGCATCCATGGTGGAAAGCTACCCTCAGATAATCTGTTGCCTAGGCTTTTCCATATCATTACCTAATTCCTGAATTGGATAAATGCTGAAAGGACCGGATTTTAAGATTTGACAAATAGAATTAGGAGATAGGAATGAGAAGTCTTGCTCTTAGTCTGGTGTCAGTAAAGCTAATCAAGAGATTGACTACAAGAAAAAAAAAATCTTTTCCAAGAAAAAAAAAATATCCTTTGTCACAGACAAAGGATATTTAAGTGACAATCAGAGCTTAGAAAAGGAACATCACTGTAGATCCAATGAGTAGAAGCTTTTTTGCTAGCTCTTCCATATATGGGCAAGGATAGCAATGACATGAACAAGGTCAAATAAGTTTGGCTAGTCAGGTGAGTAGGACCTCCAGTTTAGACAAATTATAAAAATTGAAATTTTCGTCTTGAGACTTAAGCCAAATGGACATTTAACCAATCAAATAATTTGTGAACGGCACTATGAATGTTGATACGTCAATATTGAGTACAACTTCAACCATTTCAAAACTTGTTCTTAACCAAAAGTACTGCCTAGAACAAAAGCCTGAATCCTAAAGTTTTGGTAATCAACCCTAACGTAAGTCTTTTCAGTATTTTATGTGTGTCCATGCAGACAACAAATGTTATGGAATTGATTAAGCAGTAAAAGATGAAAACTACAGAAATTATTAGAGAGATGTTCATAATTGACCCAACAAAGAGCTACATGAGAGGAAAGTGGCTCAGGGTGGCTTATGGAATAAGCAGGCAATATGAGACATGAATACCTTACTGAAGCAAAGACATGAGAGAAAGTTCATAAACCCTTTAAACCAGAAAATAACTTTTTGACTCTCCTCACACCCAGATACTTCCTACTTAATTCTGAACCTTTCCTCAAAATCTTGACATTTCCAATCAAAATGGTAGTACCTGAAGAGTTAATATTCATAAAGAAATTCAAGTCAGAATTTCTCTTACAGAATCTATTTGCAAAAATATGTTTCACTGCAAAAATAAGGATTAATATATTAATCAGAGCTTTGCAAGTGCTCACATTAACTGGCTTTGTTATGCTAATTCACTTGTAAATGAAGAATAGAATGATTCTCCCATTATTGAATATCATTCTTAAGGGCCTGAGTTAGAAAAATAAGATGTGCTTTATACTTGCAAATTATTTTATGTCCTTGATCAGAAGTCTGATAAAGTCACCTTATTTTTTTTCAAGTTACCATAGAACTTTATACTTAACTGTATTTATCTTATGAATATACAAAATAAATCTGCTCAGGAAAGGAAAAAAAAGGACCTGTAGATATTTATTACTTTACAATCACTCTTAAGAATGATGTATATCACCTCCACCTGGAAGACAGGTCAGAACTGTAGATAATATAAACAAAGATGTATTGATTATACTAAAGGGTTTTGGTTAGTTTCTACAAATTTGAATCCATGTAAGTATTTACAAATTGAGAAGCAACAAAATAAATACCTGTTTGCTAGATTATTGTAGAAGATTAGAAAATTGAGATTATTAAGGCAGCATTCACCCTAGGGAGCATTCACAAGGACATTTACCAATACTTTTGCCACTAAGCTGATCATTATTCTAGGAAACATCAGATGCTAGGTACAATATATTACCATAGCCTATCCTCCTTTTCATTTAGCAGAAGTACAAAGAAAGATGCACTTTTATGGTCTGTTTTTATCAAAAATGAGAAGATAAAAAGCTAAAAGATGACCTTTTCTAAGAAAAAAAATTGTTGGTGAGCATTCTTTTGTATACATTATATTTCTATTTTCTTTTTTTGTTGTTGTTGTTGGTTGTGGGGCTTGAACTCTGGGCCTGGGCGCTGTCCCTCAGCTCTTCAGCTCAAGGCTCATGTTCTACCACTTGAGCTACAACGCCACTTCCGGTTTTCTAGTGGTTTTTATTGGAGATAAGAGTCTCACAGACTTTCCTTATTAGGCTGGCTTTGAACCATCATCCTCAGTTCTCAGCCTCCTGAGTAGCTAGGATTACAGGTGTGAGCCACTGGCGCCGGCTTATATTTCTATTTTCTATGCTAAGTATAGTAAAGAGAACCATAACAAAATCTCCTACAAAACTGAGAGTGGTAAGCTGGCAGTGTTGTTTGTAGATAAGACTATTTTCTTAGCATGCTCAAAGCCTAGATTGATTCCAAGAACCATGAGACAGAGAGAGACAGAGACACAGACAGAGATGGACAGAAACCAAGAGAGACAGAGAGAGAGACACAGAGACAGACAGAGACAGAAACAGAGATAAAGAGATAAAATTATGGTACCCAACAAAAAATTGGGCTATTACAAATTCCAATGAATTTGCAATAAAGAACATAACTTTTATTAAGGTCATGTAAATACTTTTCTTTTGCAAATCAAATGATATTTTAAATTTAGTTATAAAAATAGAGATGAATCTTTTACAAATTTTAAATTAATTAGGGTTGAATGTAACAGAATATAACTGTAGTTGGAATTAATAATATTCTCATTGACAATGTAGCATGTATCTAGGAATTGGCAAAGCAATATATCACAAAATTAAATTGTTCTACTGTAGTTAATTAGAAACTAAATGTTCGAGCAGGTACAGTAGCCTACATCAACTCTCAGTCTGCTATTGGGTGAGTAGAAAGAAGATAAATTCAAAGCCAGAATGGGCTCGTAGAGTTCCTATCTCAAAAGAAAAAGCCACCCCCAAATCATATTTAATTGCAAGTAATTATCTTCATTTTTCATATTTTAGTGAAAATAGAACATATTATGCATTTTTTGGCATAGAGATGCTTCTGAAAATCATAATACTAATAAATGGCATATATTTTATCTATTGAGAAAGGTTCATTCATTAATTGGATAAAATGACTAATCAAGGGAACTAATAATCATGTCCTAGTCAATCACCACTATTTACTATGAACATTAAAAACAATGTGGCAATGACTTTCAAGGCCATGCTACTCAAATCAGTTTATTGTTTTCAGATATTCCTTTAACATAAAATGTTAGAGTGAAATATACTAGGACTTGGAAGTTAATGCTATAAACTAAAAATAAATATTTTTCTTTGAGTAAATGTACACAGGCCAATGACTTTTTTTTTTTTGGTCGGTCGTGGGGCTTGAACTCTGGGCTTGGATGCTGTCCCTTAGCTCTTCAACTCAAGCCGAACACTCTACCGCTTGAGCCACAGTGCCACTTCCGGTTTTTAAGTAGTTTATTGGAGATAAGAGTCTCACAGACTTTCCTGCCGGTGTTGGCTTTGAACTACGATTCCTCAGATCTAAGCCTCCTGAGTAGCTAGGATTACAGGCATGAGTCACAGGCGCCTGGCTAGGCCAATGACTTTTAATGCTAACTATAGTTTGGATGTTGTGGTCTTGACTCAGTTAAAGGACTTGACTTGTTCATGTGTTCTCAGAAAATGTACAGTTTCCTCAAATATTGGTTCATTTAGACATTTTCGTTAATACCATGAATCTAATTATTTTAAAATCTTGGTCATATTATTACTTTTTTACAAAAGCCTATGATTAAAGTTAACCATTATTGTTAGGTTGAGCCTTTAAGAATTGTATGGCAGACTATGATAGAGGATATTTTATCTTGCTTAAGTCAGTTTCTAGGGCAAAAAAAGTGATGTGCCAGCCACATTCTCTATTCTATTACTGTGAACATCAATGCTAAATTCTAGTGTTTTCTTACTTTTAATTTGTGAAAATAAAGCATATTCCATAATCAATATTGATAATTGCTAACAAAAAATAAAGTTGAACAAATTTAAATTATTAATAGGAACTATAATATATCCCAGAAACTAAGTATAATATTTTTCATTTTTTTATTATTTATTTATTTTTTTGTTATTTATTGGAAAAAAGACTATATTTTCACAAAAATTTTTGCTCTTCCTCTTTTTTTGTGGGGGGGGTACGGTCGTGGGGCCTGAACTCTGGGCCTGGGCGCTACTTTCCCTCAGCTCTTCAGCTCAAGGCTAGTGCTCTACCACTTGAGCCACAGCGCCACTTCTGGCTTTTTTCTTTTTTGCTTATGTGGTTCTGAGGAATCGAACCCAGGGCCTCAGGCATGCAAGGCAAGCGCTCTACCACTGAGCCACCTTCCCAGCCCCCACAAAAATTTCTGGAGTAGTTTCCCTAAATATATACACATACACACTCATACACATTTGACTAAAGCACATTTGACAGCAGCTGTTTCTCTTGATGAAATTATTATTCCAAGTAAAAAATTTAAGAATGAATCGTTCAACTTTGTCATTCAAGTAGTTGTGAAATAAAGACATCTTTCTAACAAAGGAAAACTGGTTAGGTCTCCAGTTACAACTGTAAAATAAATTATAAAAGAAAAGAAATGATTAACTATCTATTTTTGGTGTTTTGAATTTCAGATAGGCAATTTCAAAGTATGCATAATTTTTTTCATCCTAATGCCCTATATTTTCAGAATAAGTAACAATAAGATTTGTAGCACCTGTAATTTTCCTTCCTGTTTGTATTATTGCCATATTCTTTTTAATATTAGAAACATGGTTATTTATAATAGCTTCAAGCCATCACAAGCATCTGAGTTTTCAACTCTGATTCACACAAGAACTTTGCTACTCAAACCACCAATTTTTGTTAGTGTGAGTGAATAAGTCAGTCTAAACCTATCCACAATTTACATTCATTTCCTATTTGATTATGGACCATATGCTACATGTATTTCATTGGGCTTGGCTAATCATTCTTTTAATATATGAAGTTTACTTGCTAAACCTCACCATAAAAGTGAAAGACACATTACTAACCTTCTACAAGAAATGTGAACACTATCGAACTCTGTTTTCTTCAATTTCCCAGTTATAATCTTTGTGTAAGAGGCACTGAAGACAACCAACTTCATCAGATGATTTATGAACTCCTGAAGGCTTAGCATCAGTTTGGAGTATTCTAATGTCTTTACCCCCAGCATCCAGGTTGCTGTGTGTCTGAGATGAATTCACTTGGACAGAGAGAACAAAGCTGAACTGCCTCACTCCTTGGCAAGTGAGGTTGCATGAGACAGCATGCTTATAGAATTATTTGAGCATCATCCAGTGGCACTTGCAATAGCTGCATCAAAATGTTAAGCTTGAGCACGTCCTGGTAGTCAGCTTTACAACACTGGGCTCTGGTCTCACTCAAATAAAGGACAATTTGTTTTTTTTGGGGGGGGGAAGTATCACTCTTAAAAATGCCACCAGGACAGTGCAGTTTCTGTGGAGGGACACTGACTCTGATGTCCTTCAAAAAGGGCAGGGATAATGACTTGTTGTGGCACAGGGTTGGGTCACATCCTGCCAGCCAAAGTGGAATCCATAACACAAAAATTCATCACTATCTCCTGGGTATGTCTGTATATCTCCTTCCATGGAATATTGCCTGAGTATACAGAGTAAATGAATATAAATCTATACCTGAAGTGTTCAGGTGTGGAAAGGAGCACCTGTGCTGACTAACCCTATGCCCAGTTTCAGCAGTGGTGGCTAATGGTGGTCACACAGAATGGATGCAGCTCCACATGGTGGTGGAGAGTGGACATCACAAAACAAGATGAAAGTCGTGTCTGCCTCACTAGGGGATTGGACATTGTTCTGAATAACTACTTCAATGTAAATGCCAAGGATGGATATACAATACAGGCCACAGATTTTTCTATTGATCTTGTTTCTAGACCAGGCCCATTTTCTGACAGCACTATTCCTCCTCCCAAGTTACCTACATATGAATTAATAGCTTCTATAGTTTTTGATTCTTGATAGGCATTTACTTCCAACTTGACAAAAAAATACCAATTGGAGATATTCCATTACAATATTATGCCAGCAATGAATAGGAATTTTTAACTCATCTCCAGCCATTATATTAGGCCATTGGTGGGGGTTTAGGAAACAACATTACAAATAACATCTGAGTTAGGAAAGGTGTCCTCCAATAAGCAAACGGCAATGAGTAGAAAAGCACTAGTGAACTTAAATGACCTCTTCCTCTGAGTTATTAGTAATGAGTCTCCCTGAAGTTTCCCGAAACCAGCTAGGTTCATATGAGCCTTGTAAATAGGCTGCTGCTCTCTGCCTCTGAGAGAAGTGTTTCTGGGAATGAGCAGTTCTTCCGTGCTGCATGGTGATAGTTACTTTGGTTGAGATCAGCATTTGTGGTTTTACAATTAAAAATCTTGGCTCCCTGGAAAATAATATTACCGGAGATGCTTTTGCAGTTTCATTTGTGAACACTATCTGTCTTTGTTAATGTGATCAGACCCATGGGACCATATGGGAAAGGAGATTCAGAAATGTAAGAAAAGTCTGAGCATTTGAAAGTCACCTTCCATCCTCCAGGCGTGTGTTATCTTCATAAAGAAATTTTAGAGGGAACTGAGCACCATGCTCTATGTTGTATGAAATTGCAGAGAAACAGGACATCAATCCAGCAGGCTAACTTGCTTCAGATATTTCTGCATAGGCCAGATGGCACTGATTTCTCTGCTTGATAAACATCCTGACAACTGCAAAGTCAAAACTACACTATGGCAGAAGAGTATCTCAAAGGGGTTAGGCATCAATTCTGACGACCTCAAGATTCTGAAAGGGCATACCCTCCAACTGAAATTCACCTTCTCCATTATTTGTTCCATTGAATAACATCTGGTTATGCCATTATAGTCTAAAAGGGAAGCAAAGGGTTGGGTATGTCAGAGGATCAGTGATTACTAAGTAATTAAATTAATAGGAATTGTCAATTCCCTTAGTTAAATGTACATTAACCAAAGGTACAGATAACCAGAATTTGGAATATATTTTTCTAAATTTCACATTATTAGCATCTTTGATGATACATATATTTTGAATTGATTATAAATTTCATTCATATAATTACTATAAAGCTTCATAAAATAACTAAACAAGAGTTCCTTTAGATGTCTATTTTGTATTCACTTACTATTCCATAATAAGGTAAATTCTGAATTATCAGGAGCATGAGCTTAGGTGAAAATACTCACCACTAAACTATATATAAATGAATAAATCAGAACTGACCAGAGCCATCCACTTCCACAGCAGCCCGAATATAACTAATCTTGGATTTACTCATATGTGTAGGTCATGTGTTCTTTCTTCTTGGACCAGTGGATAGTCCAGGTATTCTACCTTTGAATCAGCAGAAAAACAATAAATAAAATCCTTAAAATAAAATCCAGTTTCTACTGTCTATCTCTGCATTGCTGTTTAGTAAGAAGCAAAGTAAGTTACATGACTGAGTAAAGGGTAGAAATAACAGAGAAGTAAGAGCACACTAAAAATTTATATAGCAAAGGTCATGCATTCGGGCAAGGAAAATTGACTGTGGCCATGCTGAATCTGTCATGTGATGTGTGTTTATAAAATGATATGAGATAATATGGGCAGAAAAAAAATAAAACAAGTCTCAGACAATTTTGCCAAGAGGTCTGTACTGGGTTATCACAGATAATGATATATATATATATATATATATATATATATATATATATATGTATATATCACATTTTCTTTTTATGTGCAAATATGTGTACATACACACACATATGTAGTGGAACTCTATGCTTCCATCAGAAAGAATAACACTGCTCTATTTCTTAAGAAATGGAAAGATTAGGGAAAAATCATATTAAGTGCAGTAAGAAATATTGATCCCATGGTTTCCCTTATTTGAAAGAATTAGTATACATCTAGGATAATCTTATCAGATGAGCAGAAAAGCTCAAAAGCTAAGTACATATGACCATATAAGATGATGCCGAATGAAATGAACCCCAAGATATGGATAGAAGAGGTTTTCATTTGTTGTTGTTATTGTTGTTGTTAATGTCTTATGTGATTTTTTGTTTCTTTTGTATGTTCTTTCCCCTATGGTACATAGCCTCTTACACTGCATTTGATTTTTGTACCCTGCATCTTGTATATACATTTATCTAATTTGTGGAGGAGAAGGGAGATAACAAAATGCTGAAACAAGGACACAGGATGACCCACTGCAACAAAGAGACTCACAAGATACTGTTAGAAATTAACTTTACAAATTTAGGGGGAGAAGGGATGAGGTGGAGGAAGGAAGGGATGTAGGGGAAAAAACAAAGGATGGGATAACAATGTTCTACAAGAAATGTACTCATTATTCTACTCAGGTAACTCTAACCCTCTGTACATCATCTTTACAATAAAACAAAACTTTAAAAAAAGTATGCATTAAATAGGGCCTGCAGAGGTAATGGAGAACATGGTAAGTGTGTATATATAGCACTGGGAATATAATTCTAAAATGTGTGGAGGAACAAATTATGACTTGTGTTTATGGAAGTTCAGCTATATATCCCAAAATAGTCTCACTGAAAAACAGCAAGAAGTGACATGTGCATTGTATTCAAACCCATTGCAAGTGGATACTTACATTTTAAATTTTATCGAATAAATCATCAGTTCAAAGCATCGGTGGCTCACAGCTTGTAATTCAAGTTGCTCAAGGCTGACATCTGAGGTTTGGGTTAGAAGCCAGCCTGGACAGGAAAGTGTGGGCAATTCTAATCTCCAATTAATCACAGAAAAGCCAGGAGTAGTACTGTGGTTCAAATGGAAAAACAGTAGCCTTGAGCAAAAAGGAGCTCAAAAACAGTGCCCAAGTCCAGAGTTCAAGTCCCAGGACCAGCCAAAAATAAATAAACAAAATAAATTTGAATACAGACTTATGCTATGACTTCGAAAAAGTCCTTTGGGAACGTTTCCAGGTGCATTCTGTTATTATAAAGAACTGAAATATGTCTTAATCTCAGTTAAGTGTAGTATTCTATGAAGTTATGCAGTATTTTATGAGAAAATTGTGGCTATTGGCAGAAGCAAACTTTAAATCTCTTTAGAGTTTAAGCTTAATCATAATTCTACTTGACAGGGCCCTGGTGGCTCACAGGTATAATCCTAGATACACAGTAAGCTGAGATCTGAGGATCATAGTTCAAATTCAGCCTGGGCAGAAAAATCCAATATTATTTTTTTTAATTGTGAAAATACCATACAGAGGAGTTACAATTACATGGGCAAGA
Source organism: Dipodomys ordii (assembly GCF_000151885.1). NCBI lineage: Eukaryota > Metazoa > Chordata > Mammalia > Rodentia > Heteromyidae > Dipodomys > Dipodomys ordii. Next base: position 14,373,788 of record NW_012267241.1, on the reverse strand, counting down.
TAATGAGTACATTTCTTATCAATCATTGTTGCCTTTTCCTTTGTTTCCCCTTCCTATCCCTTCTCATCTCCCTTTTTGCCCCCCTTCCCCCTCACCTGCCAAAGTTGTAAAGTTCATTTTTTGACATAATGACTTGTACATCTCATTGTTGCAATGGGTCCACCTGTATCCCTATTTAAGCGATTTGTTTTTTCCCTTCCCCTCCACAAATTATACCAACATCAAATGCAGGGGTTATACCATGGGGGAGGGACATACAATGCAACAAAGAAATCATCATATACATAAGTTAAAATCCGATATTCTTATCTACAGTTAATCAGCAATAAGCCAGAAGTGGACATGTGACTTAACTGGTTAGCACTAGTCTTCATTAAAAAGAACACATAAGCTCAAGTCTCAGTATCGATCACACACACACACACACACACACACACTCCATTGATAAAACATTCTAAATGCAAACTTGCAACACAAAGTTACAAATTCAGACATTATTATAAAATAAGCCGCCATCAACAAAAATGGACAGTAAAATAAATCTGAATATTAATTTCACTTATTGAATGCTCAGTAATATAAATTTTAGACATAGATATATTAATAATGTTAAGAATGACACAAAGGATATTTACAACAGAAGAGTAGAAAACTGGAAGCCTATAAATTCATTTTAAAATGAAGAACTAAACCACATAATCACTGAAATTTTTAAAAATATGAACAAATCATATCTTGATCATTGAATTAAAAATAGAAATAGAGATTTGAGGGCAATTATATTCTACACAAAATATATTAAAGGCAATTATCGTTTCTAGAAGAGCACAAAATTGATGAAATATATATGCTTCCTATATCTGTACTTCTTACATAGAGATTTTAATAAAATATCCCTCTTCTCAGTAGGTCTTTGAACAGAGTGAACACATGAAGACATATCATAGATTTATGAATTTAATACAAATAATACAGTTCCCAGATTTTGCCCATTTACTATGTAAAGAATTACTTCCCTACATTTATGCCAACCCTGGACTTGAATTTTCTCTCAATAGATATTTTAGCCTGTACAAATTCGGTCATGGAAGCCCAACAATTTTCTTTTTTTTTTTTATTGTGAAAATACTGTACAGAGGGGTTACAATTACATGGGCAGGATAATGAGTACATTTCTTATCAAGCATTGTAGCCTCCTCCTTCGTTTACCTTTCCCATCCCTTCCCCCCCTCCTCTCCCCGCCCTCCCACCATTTTCTACCCGCCCCCCCGCCCCCACACCAAAGTTGTAAAGTTCCTTTTTGACATAACGACTTGTACATCTCATTGTTGCAATGGGTCCACCTGTATACCTATTTAAACGATTTGTTTTTCCCCTTCCCCTCCACAAATTATACATACATCAAATACAGTGAAAGCAGGGGTTATACTGTGGGGAGGGACATACAAAGCAACAAAGAAATAATCTTAAAAATGTGTTAGAAACAATCGCATGAAAGAAAAAAAACATTTGAATACATATCTTAGGGTTCATTTTCCTAACATCACCTTATCTGACCTTCTCTGCTTGACTCAGACATATATTAGATATTGCAAATAAGGGACAATTTTCTAGCTACACCCATATGTGCCTCAAATCCAACATGGAACAACAAAGTTTAATCTCATGTTTCCTTTCTTTTAATCTATAGAAAATGGTAAAATGTTTATTTGTTTGAATGCTGAGTATTGTACTTTAGGCCTTCTTCAAGCTAAGTAAGAGCTTTACCATTGAGCCACATTCCCTAACTGTCAATCTACTTCTTTTAGTTATTAAATATTTTAAACTTACTTTAGTTTTTAAATATCCAGGATAAATGGGCTGATTTGAACAGACTAAAACATATTGGAATTTAAAGTTTGGTGTTGAGCAAATATTTGATTGCAGGATTTCAACTCTTCATAAAGCATTATTATTTTTAAAGTTAATCCTGGATATTTTAGTGCTATCTGTACATATCTCACTGGTAAAACATCAAGAGTCATTAATGTAATGATGTCCTTCAGTTTTCCTTTATCACAGAAATGTTTTCTTGACTTTTTCATTGCCAAATCTCTCCAAAGAAAGTCCTGGTTTGTTATTTTTATGGGAAAGTGAGAAAGAATACAGACCCAGGTGCCAGAATGTTTTTGGTTTGAATTTTATCACTTCAGGCAAATAATTTTATATCTTTTTGGCTTTGTTTCTTTATTTGTAGAGAGGAAATGCTTGCTGTGTTAGACTTACATGGTTGCTGTCAAGATTAAATTAATTGATATGCATAAATTATTTTGAGCTAGTCAGACAAGCAGCAAAAGTCACAGAAGCATTAACTCTAACAAATATGAACAAAGGGTGACATTGATCAAGATGCATTGCATTCATAAACTGCTTTGTTGAATGACAACTCCTTTGTACAACTATTTAAAAATAATAATAAAAGTCAAGATTCCTGGTTATTACTACTTTCCATTACATATATATATATATATATCCATTTAATTTACTTAACCAGGAATTATCTCTCAATCTTAGTGACAGCATCTGTAACATATATGCATGATATGCTGACTGACCATAAAGGAAGTCATCCTCCACTCAGACATCCATTTGCCCACAGATTTCTATTTTATTAATACATTAATTATTAAATCATCCATTTTTCTAGCTTCTTTGTGGATTGAAATGAGCTATATATTTTAGGCAAGAATAAAACCATGGAAAGAAACAATTATATCTGATTTTCAATTAAGACCACAGTTAGCCTGCTTAAATTTACCTGGGGGAGTTCACAAAGGCATCTCAGAATACCTAATGCTTTAATTGAAACACGAAGTGTGAGCAAAATATATTAACCTGTTAAGGCACTAGGGGAAGGCATGTATAAAATAGAGGAAGAAAACTCGGCAAACTGGCCACCACTCTAAACAGAAACATTCTACAAATGGATGCCTACAGTGCTCCAAAGGTAACCCTGGAAATAAGCCAACATCAAATGCAGCTGAATTCCTGACTAGATTAGCTTAAATCTCAGCATCAATGGATAGCAGGGGGAAAAAATAAGACATATCTAAACACAAAAATTACTTACATCAATCATTATTGAACAATACAATTTGACTTTCACTAAAAAACTATCAGGCAAATTAGAACAGAAGAAAAAAGAAGAAAAATACTATTAAGAAAGAAATCAATCAACAGAATGAGACTTAAATGTGATACAGAACTTGAAGCTATCTATAAAGAGGTTTATAAATAACCCATATTAACGGTTCTAGTGGAAAAATGTACACAACATAAAAGATTATATAAATGCTGGGCACCCCTAGCTCACACTTGGCTACACCAGAGACCAAGATCTGAAGATTGCTGTTCAAAACCAGCCTTGCCAAGAAAGTCTGTGACAATCTAATCTCTGCTAAAACAACCCAAAAAATCAAAAGTGAAGCTATAGCTCATCTTATAGAGCACTTGTCTTGAGCACAAAAGCTCAGGGACAGAGCCCAGGCCCAGAGTTCAGGCCCCAAGAATGGCAAAAACAACAGCAACAACAACAACAACAACAACACACACACACACACACACACACACAAAACCAGATAATTAAACATATAAAGTACAATACATACACATACACTCAAAAACACAATGTAAAATAAGCCAACGGGGGAAGAAAAACTATTAAATTTTCCAAATTATAAACAATAAGCTAGATGTGTAGAAACGGGAAGTAGTCACATGGATAGCAGAGGCAGCAGAACTGGAGAGTAGGTGAAAAAACAGAACCTTAGAGTTGTGCTTGAGGAAGAGAACTGGTATACAGAATGAAAACTACAGGTAATAGCATTTTATACTGAAAATTTGCAAAGTGTAGGTTGTGGGTGCTTTACCAAAAACAAACATAATTATAGATAGTGCAGATATGTTTATTTTCTGAAATGTAGCAATGATCTTGGCGAATGGACAAAGCATAGGCTTCATCTATAAATTCAATTCCCACTTACTTTCATCAACGAAATCTTTGTTCCTATCTATGATAAGAAATACATTTTTTATTGATTTCTCTGGGAGAAATTTAATGCTGATTTTATAAAGTTTGGACTTAACACTTTTAAGAAATCAGTGTTTACAATGAAAAACTAAACCTAGTTTGTTGGAGAAGTATGTGAAAGCAATTGTAAGTATTGGAAATTCAGAAGAGTTGGCAATTACGTACCAACATTATACAGAAGAGAGTATTTTAAAATGTGACTTACAAAGGATCATCAAAAATAGATAATCTTAATTTTCTTGTGTAATGTCTTTTCCTAATTTAAAACCTCAACTAAAAATGATCTCAATTTTAAATGCAGTTTTATAGTAACATGTTGAGTATCTTAAGTATGTACATTTACAGAATGGAATTAAAAAGACAGATCACAGACGGGGAAAATATTCTACGTTAATGAACTCATCAGATTGTGTCCAGAATGTATAAGGAGAAACACAAGGGATGTCCCCTAAGGACATTTGGGAACAAAATAGTCCTATGAAATGATCAAGGCTTGAGGAGAAATTATACATAAGAAAATATACAAGTAGTTAAACAAATATATCAAAACACTTTTCAATCATATACCACTGGATAAACTAAATCTGAAATAGATACAAGTATATATTGTGTATAAAATTTTAAAACTTAGAAGCATGCTAAATGATTTGTATGCAAAGCAATTCTCATATTTTTCCTCAAAAGTGAATAAAAACTGAATCATTTTTGATAAAAACGATGGCAATTAATAATAATGTTAAATGTCCATCTTCCTTGCAATACAGTAATTCCACTACTTTCGATCTTTACAGCCCCGAGATGAATGTTTTTACAGCCAACAAAAGGACATGTAGCAGTTTTTCATGGCATTTGAAATGAATGCAAATAGGCTGCAATGAAAAAATGGATAGTTAGACAAACACAGAACTTCAGACAGCACAAAATTGCACAAGAATGGTGAAAAACAGAGCCAAACAGAGACTACTGAGGAACAGATGGAAGGTTGCACATACACCTATAGTGAAATCTACTAACTGTGGGACATTACAACATCCTAATAGAGATTTGAAGGTACACATCTTCCTGTGTACTTTTACAAGAACATAAGGTACTTCTTATAATTTTTGAGTCAGGGAAGTTAGTTATTTAATAACTCATGCGACAATACCTATGACAAAGACTTTTTAAAAATTGACACCTTGAGAGCTGAACATTGTCCCTCATGCCTATAATTCTAGCTCTTCAGGAAGATTGGGATGAACATGGTTCAAAGCCAGCTCAGGCAAAAACTCCTGGAAATCCCATCTCCATGAATAACAAACTGGGTCTGGTGGCACCTGTTGGTATGCTTAGCTACCTGGAATATATTAATGGGGGGGCTACAGGTTATGAAGGCTCCAGGAATGAAGGTGAGATTCTATTTGAAAAATAAAGCAAAAAATTCTAGGGCCATAGCTAAAGTGCCAGGCTTCCCAGTTGGCAAATGCAAAAAAAAGTATGTTTGTATAATTTAACTCTGTATATTGAATTTCACAAAAAAAGTAAACCATGTAACCAACAGAAGAGTTAACATTATTTTCCTAGTGGTATTTTCTATTTCAGGACACCACAACAACATTGAAGTGCTTTAAACTGCAATACAACATCTCAAGATCAGTTTGAATCTCTAGATGTGTTGTGAATAAGCATTTTACATAAAAGGTCTACTGTCTTATTATTTCCTTATATTTTCTCCTTGTACTCATGCTTGCACAATTTTTTTGTTTTTTGTGTGTTTTTAAAATGTTTTTTATTGTAAAGATAATGTTGTTATTGAGTTCTTGATTATAGCTATTCTAATGGGGGTGATGTGGAATCTCAATGTTGTTTTGATTCGTATTTCTTTTAGGGCTATTGGCAATTCTTATTTCCTCTTCAGAGAAGTTTCTCTTTAAGTCTTTAGCCCATTTATTGGGCAGTAGTTTCTTTGAGGATTTGTTGTTGGGGGATTTAATTTTTGAGTTCCACGTATATTTTAGATATGAGACCCTTGTCCATTGTATGGCTAGTGAAGATCTTCTCCCAATCCGTGGGCTTTCTATTGATTTTGCTAGCTATGTCCTTTGCCATACAGAAGCTCTGCAATTTCATGCAATCCCATTTGTCCAACCTTTCTTTGGTTTGTTGTGTTTCTGGGAATCTTTTAAGAAAATTTAAGCCTGTTCCAAGGAGACCTAGTGTTTCCCCTATTTCATCCTATAATGTTTTCAGGGTGTCTGCTTTAACTCCAAAGTCTTTGACACATTTGTAGTTGATTCTGGTGCAGGGTGATAGATAAGGATCTAGCTTTAGTTTTCTACAAGTGATTAACCAATTTTGCCAGCATCATTTACTGAAGAGGCTATATACAATGGAATTCTATGCCTGCATCAAAAAGAATGGCATCGCCCCATTTGTTAGGAAATAGAAAGACTGGAAAAAATTATATTAAGGTAAGTAAGCCAGGCCCAAAGAAACATAGGTCCCATGGTTTATTTGCAATAACTAGTGTATGTCTGAGACAAGTAGAAAAGGTCAAAAGTTATGTACATATGACCAGATTAGATGAAGTTAAGCTAAATGAACCCCAAGATAGGGACACAAATATTTCTTTTTCTTGCTTGCTATGGTTTCTAGCATATTTATAATGTACTATGTGATTTTTTTTGTATGTTCCTCCCTCATGGTATAACTCCGGTTGTCACTGTATTTGATGTTGGTATAATTTGGAGAGAGGAAGGGAAAAACACAATGTTTAAATAGGCATAGGTTGACCCATTTCAACAATAAGATGTACAAGACATAATGTTGAAAAACTAACTTTACAATTTAGGTGGGGAGGGGGTGTGTAGTTGTGGAGGTGGGAGGAAAGGAATGGTAAGGGAAAAACAAAGAAGGAAGCAACAATGTTTGATAAGAAATGTACTCATTACCTTGCTCATGCAACTGTAATCCCTCTTACATTATTTTCACAATAAAACATTAAAAATACTGTACAGAGGGGTTACAGTTACATGAGCAAGATAATGAGCACATTTTCTATGGAGCATTCTTGCCCCCTCCATTGTTTTTCCCCAACTATCCCTTCCTTTCCTACCTCCCAAGGCCTCCTCCTCCTCCCCCTGACATTTCCAGTTTTTTATTACAGCTTTATTCATTTAATATTTAGGAATTTCTTATAATTTTTCTTACAAAAATATAAAATATGTGTACTATTATCTATGTGTTTCACATATCATTTTACAACAGAAATGTTAATGTTAAAATACTTGTAATATAAGAAAGGTCTGCTATAATTAAGAGTTGTTTTAGAAATTAATAAAATCAACAAGAATGTGTTGTTAAATAAGATATACTTCTATGTATTGTGCTTCCTTTCCTTTTCCTTCCTCCTTTCCTTTCCTTTCCTTTCCTTTCCTTTCCTTTCCTTTCCTTTCCTTTCCTTTCCTTTCTTGATTCACTCCTTCCTTACTTATTTTCAGCTGATGATATAGTTTGAATTCAGGACCTTGTGTACTGTCTAGCATCATGTTTGACAGGGGTGGAACTTGAGCCACAGTTTTACTATATATTTAAATTTTTTCAGTTGAATAAAGAAATTGACAAGTGAGGAAATCTATGTGTATTTACGGAGCTCGAGGAAGGCATCAACAGAAAATGAGACTATATGGAATAACACCATGAGTAGAACTCATACCAAGTCTATTGACTTGATACGATGACTAGAAATTGAGTTTATCCATCAATACCTAACAAATATTTACACTTCCTGCTGTAGCTGTGATGACAGACACAAACCACCATACCCAGCTTTATTTGTTGAAATTAATCTCATGAGCTTTATATGTATATACATACATTTATACACATATATTCATATATACATTTACATGCATATATGATATTATAAAGCTGATATATAGGGTTTATAGTTATAAAACTCATGTAATGAACATGTTACTTTTAAAATTTATTTTTATTGTTAAGGTGGTGTTCAGAGGGGTTACAGTTACATAGGTCTAATAATGAATTCTCCTCAACTCAGCCTCCTAGGTAGGTAAAATTACAGGCAGGAGTCACAGTGCCTTTGTACTTTGACCACATCGATTGCCAAGCAGTTATTAACATGCTGATATAGATGGAGTGCTCTCCTACTCAACTGTCTGGTTATGTAAGGAGCCTGGCACAGAGGTGAGATACAGAGCAATATTAGGACAGATAATGTCCTGGAGGAGGAGGAATGTGTAGCTACTTTTGTTACTAATGATATTCCTGTCTTCAATCTAGTTTTCTGTCCCTGAATTTAAAACTTTAGGCAAGGGATATGAGTGTGTTCCAAGTAGAAAAACAGAAGACTCAATTTGACCCCTTTGGGGGGTGGGGAGAAAACTAGTTTTAAGAAAGAGTTGTGAGGAGTGGGATGAATGGATTGGGGGCTCGAGGGGAACTACTTTGTGTGCTTGATCAGCTTAACATTACTGTGTCCTGTGAAAATGTCTTAGCATAGCTTGATTCTTCTCTGTAAGAAAGCTTTAGTGCTATTCACTTTGATCCTAATGTTAACAGCAGGAAATGCTTCTTATCTCCAGTTTTCAGATGAGGAAACTCAAGCAGGCGGTTATGTGACCAGGGTAAAGTCAGACAAGAAATCAGCAGGTTGAAAGTAAATCTTAGATCTCCTAAGGTCAAAACTTGTATTCTAAAGACATGTTAAAAAAATCATGCAGAAATATAGTAATTGAAAGGAAATGTCTCTGAATTCATTCTTCCAGATTTGACCACTTAGGTTAAATGAAAGAGCAAAAACTAAAGAAACTTATCAAAACCAGAACAATATTTACTTTATAATAAACAAAATTTGTAGTATTTGAAAAGCAACTTCTCAATTGTGTGCAAATTCTTCATAGCATACTTACTGAAGTTGTTAATAGGGAAATTCAATTTCTTCATTTAGTCCTCATTTACTTGATATTATTTTAAGCATTTTGATTATCTAGCTTTCCCTCTCTTTCTGTACACATATATGCATATACATATTCATATCTGTGTGTGGTCTGCAAATGTAATTAAATACATTTTTCAAGTATATTTTATAGAAACTTCCTGGAACCAGTTATGAGTCATCTGATATTCACCATGATTTTAAAGATAAATTAAAAGGTATAGAAGATAAGCAACCTCAGGAAAATAATCACTTTCTATAATTTTATATTAAGTGCTTTTTCTATAAAGGTAATATTCATATTAATTCTTTTACCATTATTGTCACTTTACCATCACCATCATCAATCCTCTCCATCATCATCATTTACTCTGTTTTTCACACATCCTTATGTTTTTTATTACACACAGTAATAGTAAGAACGTGATTTCCAAAAATGACAAGCTCTATGAGAGCGGAGGTGTGTTCCTTTGCTTTTTCTCTCTTTATTTTATTTTTGTTGTTCCTTGGGACCTGAACTCTGAGCCTGGGCACTGTCCCTCAAGCTCTTCAGCTCAAAGCTAGCACTCTACCACTTGAGCCACAGTGCCACTTCTGGCTTTTTCTGCTTATGTGGTGCTAAGAAATTGAAACCAGGGCCTCTTGCATGCAAGACTAGCACTCTACCACGAAGCCACCTGCCCATCCCCTGCTTTTTCTCTTTTATGTCTTCTGTAATAAGAAAAATAAACCATGCACTGATGGCTCACACTTGTAATCCTAGTTACTCAGGAGGCTGAGATATGAGGATCACAATTCAAAGCCAGCCTGGGCAGGAAAGTCCTTGAGACTCTTATCTCCAATTAACTAGGAGAAAACTGGGAGTGGCACTGTGGTTGAAAAGGTGAGGGACAGCGCCCATCACCCCCACCCCTCCCCAAAAAAACAAAGAAAAGAAAAGTGATTTATCTTGCTTCTCTTTTTCAAGGAGGCTCAGCTGTCTAATTAGATTGTTGGTTTCAGATCTCTCCAATTTGTTGATGTAGGAACTCAGAGCTATAAACTTGCCTCTGATTACTGCCTTTGCTGTGTCCCAGAGGAGCTGATAATTTGTGTGTTCATTTTTGTTGAATATCATGAACATTTGAATTTCCTTTCTAATCTCTTCCATGACCCACTCATGATTCAGCAGTGTGTTGTTCAGCCTCCATGTGTTACAGGACTTTCTTCGGTGTCTTTTGGTGTTGAGTTTTTACTTTATTCCCTTGTGGTCTGAGAGAATGCAGGACATAACTTCAATGTTTCTGAATTTTGGCAAGTTTGCTTTGTGACCTAAAAAGTGGTCTATTTTAGAAAATGTTCCATGTGCTGCTGAGAAAAACGTGCATTCTGACAGATGCTGGAGAGGATGTGGACAGAAGGGAACCTTACTGCATTGTTGGTGGGAGTGTAAACTTGTTCAACCATTTTGGAAAGCAGTATGGAGGTACCTCAAAAGACTCCACATAGAGCTCCCCTATGACCCAGCAATCCCACTTTGGGACATTTACCCAAATGATCACAAACAAGACCACACTAAAGCTACCAGCACAACTATGTTTATTGCAGCATTATTTACCATAGCTAAGATATAGAACCAACCCAGATGCCCCTCAGTAGATAAATGGATCAAGAAAATGTGGTACATATACACAAGGGAATTCTATGCCTACATCAGAAAGACTGACATTGCCCCATTTGTTAGGAAATGGAAAGACTTGGAAAAGATTATATTAAGTGAAGTAAGCCAGGCCCAAAAAACATAGGTCTCATGTTTTCCCTTATTTGCAATAACTAGTATATGTCTGAGTCAAGAGAAAAGGTCAGATAAGTTGATGTTAGGGGAATGAACCCCAAGATAAGTATTCAAATGCTTTTTTCTTTCATGTGATTGTTTCTAACATATTTATAAGATTATCTTTTTGTTGCTTTGTATGTCCCTCCCCCATGGTATAACCTCTGCTTTCACTGTATTTAATGTTGGTATACTTTGTGGAGGGGAAGGGAAAAAACAAACTGTTTAAATAGAGATACAGGTGAACCCATTGGAACAATGAGATGTATAAGTCGTTATGTTGAAAAATGAACTTTACAACTTTGGTGGGGGGGGGGAGGTAGGAGGATTTGGTAGGGAGGTTAGGGAGGATGGGAAAGGATGGGAAGGGGAAACAAAGGAGGAGGCTGCAATGCTTGATAGGAAATGTACTCATTATCTTGCCCATGTAATTGTAACCCCTTTGTACAGTATTTTCACAATAAAAAAATGAAAAGTGATCTATACACAGTGTGATCTATATGAATATTGATTACATGAGAAGGATATAAGAGATCATGATTTAGTGAAAACATTTCTGAGTGTAGATTCTGTGGGGAAATCCATGTAAGACATGTCTTACATAGTGAAACTGAATGTTTTTACTTTCACTAGGCTTGGAAATTATATCTGCCGAATTGATTAGTACAGTAGATATATGTGATATTATCTTGGTTCTATAGGTTCTACTGCAACTCTGTTTTGAAACAAATAGTCAAGGCAACTTGTGACTTTGAAAATTTGTCTGCCTGACAGTAATCTCAAGTACTTGTTGAGGAATACATGGGATTTTTAGTGGAATAAAAGTTAACTTCCTTTAATAGAAAAATGAGAAGGAGCAGAAGAAATAGAAAAATAAGTCCCCCACATAAATTTTGGTGTTAACATATTTAGACTTTTATCCCTATTTCATGTTTCAACAACTAGTTCATAAATACATTAATATTTGGATACCATTACCCAATACAGAAAGCAGCATTTGAAGTCATCTCAGCAACTTTTCAAAGAGATTCAACAATACATCTTTAATAAGGAAAGTCTATTATTTCATTTTCCCTGAAATCCCAGATAATATTTCAGCTATAGAACTGAATTCAATTCCTCTCTTGTATTGTTAAGGTCATATCCTAAGAGGAAGCACAGCATGAAGCTGCTAAGTGTACAATAAATCCTCCTTCCCACATAAATGAATTAGAGGAAACCAAATAAAAGATAGAGATTTTGCTCCATGTTATACATGGATGTAATTGTACTATTACATATCTTTTTATCTGCTCATGTGGCCGCATTGTCTTAATCCATACAGTTATTTTAATTGTAAGCATCAGTTATACCTAGTATGTTACATTAAAAAACTTAAAGCTTGCCACACATTTATTTAGCCAATATTAGTTTTTCAGTAACCATAGATACATGGCATCACCTCTGTCTTCAAAGAGCTTTTAGGGTAGAAAACACATTTTAAAATAGGTAATTATCATGCAGATTGAGAAGCAATAAGTGAAAGCATTAAATATATCAATATTATGGATACTCGAATTTCCTTTTATAGTCAGTGCATTATTCAACATAAACTAGACTATGCATAAAATAAACCCAAAAGTTATGTATACTACATTTTTTCTCTAATACAGCAGCCATTTTAGTTCTATAGGGAGGGGTATTCCACATAGTTATTCAGACCACTTGCTGCTCTCACAAACACAGGAAGGCAGTGACTGACAGGCCATCTGAGATTGTCTTACTGCCTCCATCTGGTTGTGCTACAGAGTCACAACTAACCACATTCCACTCACTGGAATTGTGGAGAGCCTAAGAAGTATGATTACTTAAATACTCATGAAAGAAAAGAGAGTTGGATAATTTCCAAAATAGTAGTCTTTCCTGATTAAGACATTGCAAAGTAGAGAGCTCAAAGCTGAGTTAATACCCTATTAATTAGAGAGAGTTAGTTTTGTTCTTTCCCAAGGGCTCCCTTGCCCTTCAATATAGAAATAAAAGAGGAAGTAGAGATGTAGCTCAAAGTGGTAGAGCACTAGCCTCAAGCATAAAAGCTCAGGGACAAGCCGGGTGCATGTGGCTCATGCCTATAATCCTAGCTATTCAAGAGGCTGAGATCTGAGGATCCCAGTTCAAAGCTGGCCAGGGCAGGAAAGTCTGTGAGACTCTTATCTCCATTTAACCATTCAGAAAACCGGGAGTGGAGCTGAGGCTCGAGTGGTGCAGTGCTAGCCTTGAGCTGAAGAGTTGAGGGACAGCGCCCAGGCCCAGAGTTCAAGCTCCAAGCCCGACAAAAGAAAAAAAAAGCTCAGAGAGTGTCCAGACCCTGAGTTCAAGCCTCACAACTAACAACAAAAAAAAGAAAAGAAAGCAAGAAGACAGAAAGAAAAAAAGAAAGAAATTTCTTTACTCTGAATGCTGTGCCTCAGTAAAATTCATATATTAAAATATAAATCTCAATGTAAAGAGATTAAGAAGTTGACCTAGTATTAAGGGGTGATTAGTTATGAGAGAGGATCTCAATGACTAGGGTTGGATTGTGACCTTATAAACATGTTCCAAAGATTCGCCTTGCTCCTACTAATGTGAGAACACTTGTAGAAGAAACAATTTTAAAATTAGAAAGGGAGTCCTCACTAGATATCAAATTAGTTGCCAGATATTTCTTGGATATTTCAACTTCCATAACTGTGAGAAATATTTTTTTAAGACTCACAGTTTATAAGAGTTTGTTTTGGTAGCCTAAAATATGGGTTTCAACTTGGGTTGAAAGCGCTAACAGTCCATTTGAGTTGATGGAATAGCTTGATCAGGTATTGAAAATAAATTAATAACAATTCAATTAGCTTATCTGAGATTAAGCTAATAAGACACAAAGACATCAAGAAGAAAATCAGTTTTTATGGAAAAAATTGTTAGAAATATGGATGATTTTGAAATCAAGTTGTTAAGTAAGTTTAAATCCAGGCTAAGTCAGGCATGGATGGCTCATGCCTGTAATCCCAGCTATTAAGGAGGCTGAGATCTGAGCACCACAGTTCAAAGCCAGCTGGGACAGGAAAGCCTGTGAGATTCTTATTTTCAATTAACCAACCACCAGAGAACCAGAAGTGGAACTGGGGCTCAAGTGGTAGAGCACTAGCCTTGAGCTGAAGAGCTAAGAGATAGCTCCCAAGCCCAGAGTTTAAGCCCCACAACTAACAAAACAAATCAAAATCAAAAACAAAAAATAACAAACAGTCTAGGTGGAAAGTTTGTAATAATGAATACAGGCACAAGCTTTTAATTATGTGAGACAGGACACAAGAGGAGTAAGAAACTCATGAGGACCTCAGAAATCTTACAACTGATCATCTTTAAGTGTTCATCTGAGGACTGCTTCAAGCAGATGTAGGAGACAGAATTCTGAAGCCAGGAGAGTGTGACATCACCAGCACTGCTGACATGTTTATCTCATGCTCACATAGGACTGGACATGGTTTCTTTTCCCATTATTGGCAAAACAGTGACTGAAGTGAATGACAGCAGAATTCCAAAAATATATTGCAAAATTGTGAAGGCTTATCAGTCCTGCACTACTCTTGTCCAGTTTAACAACCTTTGAAACAAGAGACCAGAGGATTAAATTGTTTTTAAGTAACTCAACTAGGGGGTCTGGGTAGAGATCACTGGAGGAGACTATTTGCTTTGAGTAATGCTGGCTCTATGCTCCATTCCTAGTGTCCAACCCTTAAAAAAATATAACTAACCTATATCATGTGAAGCGACTATGTACAGTGATTTAAGCTTGATAAGAAATGTACTCATTACCTTGCCCATGTAATTATAACCCCTTTGTACAGTATTTTCACAATAAAAATTAAAAAGAAACTTTCATTGAGGTAACATACACACTGAGATGCATTCTAGGAAAAATTACAATCCATGAAAATATATAGGAAAACAAAGGCCAATAATGTGAATGACAATCAATAAAAATCAAGTACTGACTTGATAAAAAATACTTATTTATTTCAGTTTACTGGTTTTGAAAATTTAAGAGTATATGAGTATATATATATGTATATAAGTATATATATATATATATATATAAGGAGTTGGAGAAAAATTTGAACCTCTTGGCACAGGCAGAAACTTTCTGAGTAATTCAAAGAGATAACTGACAAATGGAATAACATCAAACTAGGAAGTTTGTGCAAAGCAAAAACACAGTTAACAAACTAAAAGATAGCAACAGAAAGGGAGATCTTTGCCAGTTATACGTCAGACAATGGTCTAATATATAGAATGCACAAAAAACTCAAGAAATTGAACTCTCAAAGAACCAATAACCCAGAAATAAATTAGGGAAAAAGTTAAATAGAAACATCTCAGAAGAAGGGAAAAATGGCCAATAAATACATGAGGAAATACGCAACATCTTTGGCAATAAAACAACACAAATCAAAACACTGATATTCCTCTAACCCCGGTTAGAATGGCCATCATCAAGGATATAAATAATAACAGATGCTGGTGCAGATTTCATGTGGAAAGGCACCCTTATACACAATTGGTGGGAATGTAAATTTGTTCAACCATTTTGGAAAAGTTTTGGAGATTCCTGGAAGGCTAAACACAGAACTATCCTGTGATCCCATAATACCAATCTTTAAAAGCCTCTTGCACAGCCATATTCATTACTGTACTAGTCACCAGAACCAAGACATGGAAACAGTCCAGATGTTTTTCAATGGACAAATGAATCAAGTATAGGTACATGATGTAGTTTTACTCGTCTATTTGGAAAGATGGTATTATCATTTCTAAAGAAATGGCTAGGGCTGGGAAAAAATAGGTCAAGTGAAGTAAGTCAGGCGCAGAGATACAATAATGCATGTTTTCTCTCATAGGTGGAAGCAATGAATTTATAAATAATATAATAAACACATACAGGGTAGGTGCAAGTGCACACAGTTTTATTAACTGAAATATGGAGTCTGCATGAGAGAATTCAAAAGGTATAATTCTTTAGACAAAGTGAATTTCATGAAATTACTTGAAATATGTGGAAAAGGCTTAACAGCAGGGTGAAGACAATGGAGAATGGAAGGAGAATTTATTCGTAAAATTCAATGCCTATCCTGTACAACTAGGAATGTTGAAAGGAGGGGTAGGATTGGGCCAGATGGGGAAAATGATCAAAGAAGTGATATTGATCAAAATGCGGTTCACTTACAAACTGAATTGTTGAATGGTAATCCCTTCTGTATAACTACTTAAAGATAATAAAAGTATAATTAAAACAGACAAACAAAAGATCTAAATCAAACATCTAATAAAAAAAGCTAAAGTATCTGCTATAAAAATAGTTCAATTAAATCAGCATTAGATTGCACATTTTAGGAGAAGTCAGTAGATATGAAGGCACAATGAGAAAATCAATCCATTAAGCACCAAAAAAAAAAAGTCAAACAATAAAACAGGAGAGAATTTGACCAAAATGAACAGAGCATTGGTAAGAAGATAATTATAGGCTGGTTAGTCATGTCCAAAGAATATTTAACATGGATTTCTGAAAGAGAATACAATATGTTTAAAGAAATTATATAGGGATATTTTCTAAGTTATGGAAAATTAGCACTCACAGTTCTATTATTCTCAAAAATTCTAAGCCATGGAAATAGAATAGAACAAAATTTAACCTATCTCTTCACAATGAAATTTCTCAAACTCAATGATAAAAAAAAACCTTGCTATAGCCACAGGCACAAATTCTTCAATGGTAGCGGATTTATTGTTATCCCAAATACAAACAAGATGTTATGGGGAAATCATTAAAATAATGAAAAATCATCTCCTACTGTAAGTGATCTTTCAGACTAAGAGCTGGTCTTAGAAAGGCATTAATTTCTGTCACATCTGAAATCAGAATGCAATGGAACACTGTCTTCATGTCTACATAGAAAATGATTTCTACCTTGAATTCTAGATGGGAAGGGGAAACAAAGGAGGAGGTTACAATGCTTAATAAGAAATGTACTCATTATATTGCCCATGTAATTGTAACCCCTCTATACAGTATTTTCACAATAAAAAAAAGAAAATGATTTCTACCTTGAATTCTTTACCCAAATGATCACTTACTTTGAAAAGAGGAGAAAAGACATTTTCAGCCAGGAAACACCTCAGAACATTTACCTCCCATGTTTCCATTTTGAAGAAATGTTTGGAAAGTTTTGTACTATAATAAAAAAAACGACAAAGCAAAGAAAAAGGTTACTCAGGAAACAAGTAATTCAATGTCGAAGGAAAAAAAAAGAATTCTAGAATATTGACAGATAATCTTAGGGCATATGTATAGTGAGTCTGTAAATATGTAAATCTAAGTTTCAATGACAAGAAAAGTACCAATTTCCTTTTAAGGCCACAGTATTGATATTGGAACTTTTAGGTTAATTATTAATTCCGCAAACATTATATTTGGAATTTGAAAGTTTTTTTTCTTTTTCTTTTTTTTCTTTTTTTCTTTTCTTTTCTTCTTTTTTTTTTTTTTTGTTGGTTCTTGGGCTTGAACTCTGGGTCTGGACACTATCCCTGAGCTCTTCAGCTCAAGGCAAGTGCTCTACCACTTGAACTACAGCAGCATTGCGGTCTTCTGGTGGTTAATTGTAGATAAGAGTCTCATTGACTTTCCTGCCTGGGCTGGCTTTCAACTGGGATCCTCAGATCTGAGCCTCTTGAGTACTCAGCTAGGATTACAGCTGTGAGTCACTGGTACCTGCTTTAAGTTATCATTTAAGTAATTGCATTCCATGGAAAACAAACAAAATTCATACTGAGATTTTATTTTTCTTCACATTAAATATAAAATAAAAATAGAACACCAGAGTATGTTAAGGGACCACAGAAGAACTTTCTCTTTTAGTAGCTGTAATGGTATTGTTTGTAGTTTCCATATTTTTATTCTGAATTGGATTCCACTTATAATATAGATAGCTGGCACTCCTTTGAGGACCAAGAATTGATGGATATAAAGAATAGAGGAAAGGAGAACTTTTGATTGCATAAAATCCTGGTGCTTCTTTTTTTTTCCAGTCTTGGGGCTTGAACTTCTGAGTTTCTTTTTTTGCTCAACGATAACACTCTAGCATTTCAGCCACAGCATCACTTCCAGCCTTTTTTCCATTTATGTGATACCGAGGAATCGAACCCAGGTCTTCATGCATGCTAGGCAAGCACTCTACCACTAAGCCATATTCCCAGGCCCCTAGTGGCTTTTAAAGTTGAAAAACATATAATTCTTGAATGGAAACAAAAATTTCTATGTGAACAATAGCAATGCATACATTTAATCTGAGAAGGAAAGAACTTGTGTCACCGAAGTATGTGGAAATGCATGATGATGTAGTTATAGCAAGTTTTAAATATTAGAATATCTTAACCAAGCCAGAACATCAGGGGTACGGGTACAGTAAAATACAGAATAAAAAGTCACAATGCAAGGTGCAGTACACATGGACATGATTCTGGTAGTGACAGAGAGACACCACTGATCAGTTATTAAACAAGTCAGATTTGAAAGCAGACTCAAATATATAGGAGTGACAGAGATGGTACAGACACAGCTATACTTCTGTTACACAGTTTTTAATGGTGCTAAGAACGGAAGCCTATGCTGTCCACATGAGAGCCAATATTAGACTACTGAGCTACAACCCTAGTCTATTAGCTGTACTCTTTTTTTTAATAAGATAGGACCTCTGTCATAATTGTAATATGTCCTAATGATTGGAAATTGGGGTATTTATACTTTAGAAACCAAAGTGAATATTAGTGTAATAGGATTTATTCTAATTTGATAGAAGTGTTTATTAATGTGTTCATATTTTAACACAACTCTTCAAAAGATGTTATAGCTTTTTAAAAAGAATTTGAAGAAAGAATTCTCTTTATGAGTAATTATTTTTACTTATCTCACATAGAACACTGTTTTATTTGAAAAAAATAAAACAGCATAGGGACTACTGTAGTGGGGCACACTTGTAATTTTTAGCAGGTTAAGGAAAGCTTACCTGAGGTAAGCAGGTTGGAGAAAAGGTGATTTTGGAGACAACCTAGGCTGCATAGTGAAATCTTTCCTTAAAAAATTGCACTATTATTAGAGTTCTTGATTATAACCATTCTAACTGGGGTGAGGTGGTATCTCAATGTTGTTTTGATTTGCATTTCTTTTATGGCTAGAGAGGTTGAGCATTCCTTCATGTGTCTATTGGCCATCCTTCTTTCTCCTTCAGAGAAGTTTCTCTGAAAGTTTTTAGCCCACTTATTTATTGGGCAATTCTTTCTTTGAAGATTTGTTGTTGGGGGATTTAATTTTTTGAGTTCCAGGTATGTTTTAGATATGAGACCCTTGTCCATTATATGGGTAGTGAAGATCTTCTCCCAATCCGTAAGCTTTCTATTGAGCTTGCTAGCTATGTCCTTTGCCATGCAGAAGCTCTGCAATTTCATGCAATCTCATCTGTCCAACCTTTCTTAGATTTGTTGTGATTCTGGGTCTCTATTAAGAAAATTTGGGCCTGTGCCAAGGAGACCTAGGGTTTTTCCTATTCCATCCTGTAATGTTGTCAGAGTGTCTGCTTTGACTCCCAGCAGAAAAGATCAGATAAGTTGATGTTAGGTGAAATAAACCCCAAGATAAGGACTGAAATGGTTTTTCTCTAACATATTTATAAGATATTTCCTTGTTGCTTTGTATGCCCCTCCCCCACGGTATAACCCCTGTTTTCACTGTATTTGATGTTGATATAATTTGTGGAGAGGAAGGGAAAAATTGTTTAAAAAGGGATAGAGGTGGACCCATTGCAACAATGAGATGTACAAGACATTATATTGAAAAACTAACTTTACAACTTCGGCATGGGGGAGTGGGGAGGTAGGGGGTGGGGGGCAGGGGGAGATGGGAAGGAGAAACAAAGGAGGAGGCAATGCTTGATAAGAAATGTACTCATTACTTTGCCCATGTAATTGTAACCCTTCTGTACCGTATTTTCACAATAAAAAATTGCACTATTATGTACTTGAGATCTTCCACAAGAAATGGATTTATTTCATTGTGATAATGTCCTTGTATCTTACTAGTGTGATTCTTGCAAATGTGATGTGGGAAGGTCTAGGTAGAGTTATTTAACTCTACTGAGTAAATCATTCAGAGATGATGACTTCAGTGTCTAACAATGACAAATAACTCCTTAGACTATCCTTAGCAAGAATAGGTTTTTCTTAAGGGAATCAGAGAGTGGTGAAAACCTTCCAGAATACACCACAAAACAGAAAAAAAATGCAAATATTCCTCATATGCCCTCAGAGACATACCAAGAAAAATGTATTGAAAATTGTTAAAGGATTGTTACAATTTGAAAGCATGAAAATTGTATAAGCTGCAAACAGAAAATGGAAGAGATAAATCACAAATTTGCAGATTTTCCTTCTTTTAATAACTGACAAAAAGTCTTTGATCAAGTGGCTTGCATTGGCAGAGAATTTTTTTTGTAGCAGATGGAAGCTCTTATCTGAAAGCTATGAGACAGAAGAACTGTTCATAAAGATGGTTTCAGATATTAGCTTCCCTGCATTATGCAAGTTTAGGGATTTGAAACCCACAAAACTGTGTGAGATAAAAGAGACAATGCAATATGTACTCATGCACATGGAAATGTATTGCCATTATTATTAAATAGTGCAATTCTCTAGCAAACATTGCATTCCTTTCAGAAGTTAAACTAACTGGCTTGCATTTTTTCTAATAAAAACTTATTTTTCACAGTATAAATTTCTCTTAGAACAATAACAAAGACACAGTTTAATCTGGGATTTCTTTTTACCTGTTAATGCCATCATAGTTCTTGAAAATCACATGCATATGTTCCAAAACAAGTAGTGTGGCTGAGAAAAGGATAGAAGACAATTATGTGGGGAGGAAAATAATAATGGACCTCAGGCAAAAATGTCACTACTTTGAGAAAAATCCCACATCCTTAGGAAAATTTAATTTTATATGATTTTAACCAGATTTTTCACAGGAGGTTTGGCTTTGTATTCATTAACTTAATTGGCACAGTAGAAGCTGAAAAGGGCCTTTCACCTTTGGGTATGCTTAGGGTTACAACTTAGCATGAATCGGCCTTTCTAAAACAGTAAAGCAAATTAAAGCAAGATCTTTCTATCTGTTGTCTTCAAGAGACACACCTTGCCCACAAAAACAAACATATCCTGAAAGTGAAAGGCTGGAATAAAATCTATCAAGCAAATGGCCCCCATAAACAGGTGGGAGTTGCAATCCTAATACAATGAGAACTGATAAAGAAGGTCACTACATACTAATTAAGGGATATCTCCTTCAGGAGGATATTATGATTCTAAAAATCTACTCACCAAATAACATAGCACCCAAATTTTTCCAAGAAACACTTCTTTCCCTCAAATCTCACATAGATCCAAAGACATTAATTGTTGGGGACTTTAACACACCACTATCCCCACTAGATAGATCAACTCAGCAAAAACTCAACAGAGAAACCTCACATCTTAAAATTTGCATACATCAACTAGACTTAACAAACACCAAATATTTTACTCAGCAGCATCAGATTACACCTTCTTCTCAGAAGCACATGGAACATTCTCCAAAATATACCACATTCTAGGCCACAAAGCAAATCTGTCCAAATTCAGAAACATTGAAATTATGCCTTGCATTCTCTCAGACCACAAGGGAATAAAATTAGAATTCAACACCAAAAGCCACCAAAGAAAATACTGTAACACATAAAGGCTGAACAATACACTCTTGAACTACCAGTGAGTCATGGAAGAGACTAGAAAGGAAATTCAAATGTTAATGCTACTTAACAAATATGAACACACAAACTCTCAGCTCCTCTGTGAAAGAGCAAAGGTAGTACTCAGAGGCAAGTTTATAGCTCTGAGTTCCCACATTAACAAATTGGAAAGATCTTAAACTAACAATTCAATGAGGCATCTAAAGCTCCTTGAAAAAGAACAAGCTAAACCCTAATCCAGTAGACAGAAACAAATAATTAAAATTAAATCTGAATTAAATGAATTAGAGTCCAAAATAACGATAGAAAGAATTAACAAAACAAGGAGTTGGTTCTTCTAAAAAATTAATAAAATTGACAGACCCTTAGCAAATCTTATCAGAAAAAAAGAACACACCCAAATAAACAAACTCAGAAATGAAAATGGAAACATCACCACAGAACAGCCAAGATTCAGAATATAATAAGGGGATATTTCTCAAACCTTTATGCTAATAAGTTTGAGAACCTGGAAGATAAATTTCTAGATATACTTATATGCCCAAACTAATCCAAGATAATTCAAACCAACTTAACAGACTCATATCAAGCATCAAAAAAGAAGCAGCAATAAAAGTCCTCCCACCCAAGAAAAGCCCAGGACCAGATGGATTTACAGCTGAATTCTACAAGGCCTTCAAAGCAGAACTCACACCAATATTCCTCCATCTCTTCAATGAAATTGAAAGGAAACATTCACTAACACATTCTTTTTATGAAGCCAGCATAACCTTCATCCCAAAATCATCAAAGAAAGAGAACTATAGACCCATTTCTTTGATGAATATTGATGCAAAACTTCTCAAAAAAATCTTGTCCAATCGACTTCAACAACCATCAAAAAACTCATATACCATGATGTATCAGGATTCATTTCAGAGATGCAAAGCTGGTTCAATATATACAAAATAATTAATATAATTCATCACATCAACAAGAGCAAGGATAAGAACCACATGGTTATCTCAATAGGTACAGAAAAAGCATTTGACAAGATCCAACACCCCTTTATGATGAAAGCTCTGGAAAAACTAGGAACCCATGGAACATTCCTCAATATAATAAAGCCTGTTTTTCTTTTCTTCCAATGAAATACAAAAGTATCTATGTAAAGAGACCTTTGCAATTTATCTAAGGGGAGATTTTATAACCAAGTAGACTTGTCCCTTCTTTATTCAAGAGTTCAGAAGATGTCAGATTCAGTGGCTAGAATTAACAACTATACAGTGCTTTGTCAATATATATAACAAGACTTCTGGTGAACTTTCTTTCTTTCTTTCTTTCTTTCTTTCTTTCTTTCTTTCTTTCTTTCTTTCTTTCTTTCTTTCTTTCTTTCTGTCTGTCTTTCTGTCTTTCTTTCCTTCCTTCTTTCCTTCCTTCCTTCTCTCTTCCTTCCTTCTTTCCTCCCTTCCTCTATCCTTTTCTCTTTCTTTCTTTCTTTCCTTCCCTACTTCCTTCTTTCTTTCCTTTTATTTCTATTTCTTTCTTTCCTTCCCTCCTTCCTTCTTTCTTTCTTTCTCTTCCTTCCTTCCTTCTTTCTTTCTTTCCTTATTTCCTTCCTTCCTTCCCTTCTCCCTCCCTCTATCCTTTTCTCTCTCCCTTTCTTTATTTTTTCCTTCTTCCTTCCTTTTCTTCCTTCCTTCCTTCCCTAGTTCTTCCTTCTTTTCTTTCTTTCTTTCTTTTTCCTTCCCTACTTCCTTCTTTCTTTCCTTTTGTTTCTCTTTCTTTCTTTCCTTCTTTCTTTCCTTCCCTCCTTCCTTCCTTCTTTCTTTCCTTCCCTCCTTCCTTCTTTCTTTCTTTCCTTCCCTCCTTCCTTCCTTCTCTTTCTTTCTTTCTTTCTTTCTTTCTTTCTTCGATGTTATGCTGATTTGATCCCAGAATCTTATGTTTATTTACTGGACAGGCACTCTCCATTTTGAGCCTAACCCCAGTCCTTTCAGCATTATTATTTCTCAGATAAGTTCTCATGTTTTGGTCCAGGCAAGTCCTGGGATCAGGGCCCTCCTATTTATTTCTCCTTTGTAGCTAATATCACTGCTACCCACTACTATGCCCAGCTTATTTGTTAAGAGAGAGTTCTTGCAATTTTTTTCCTGAGCTAGTCTCATAAACACATTGATCTCGGCTTCCTGAGTAGTTAGAGTTGCAGACATATGCCACCTTATCTATCTAGCCTTTATGCTAATGTCTGGTTGATATGTTAGGCACAAGAAAGGATCAACAATAGTAGGGAATAATCAGATAACAGCCTGCTATATGGTTAATGATAGTCACTGAATGGATAAGCAAGGAAGCTGGACATGCTAGGTGAAGTAAACTAAGTGGCATCTGTCAGAAAAGCACATACATCTCAAGCTCCGATGCTTATTTCTGAATTTTTCATTATTATTATATTTCTTAGAATGTGACTAACCATAGATAACTGGGCCACTGAAAGAGAAATCACAAATAAAGGAGACTACTATAGTAAATATTGTACCTTTAATTGCTCTGTGGCAGAGTCTGATTAGCAATCAGTGGCAAGGATAATTTTGGAAAGTAAATCCTACAGTAGGATAATTTTCTTCTGCTCTAACATGTTTAGCACAAGCCTTAATAACACTTTGCTCAAAAATGAAGGTAAGGGAAAATGACTATTCTCATCATTACCCTTCAAGATTAATATTTAAGCTTTTTTTCAGAAAAATCCAATTAAACTCAAGAGTAATACATTATATAAGACAATATATGTATATGAATGTTTAAATTTGCATTGTTTATGAAAATATTTGGGATTTCTAATGCTATGTTTAACTATTAACCCACCATGGACATTTCTCAGAAAAAAAGAAGTATTTAAAAAATGCAAGGCCCTGAAGGTTATCATAGCTCTGCTAGCAGCAGAATGGGGAGTAGCAAGGGTTGAAAATATAGATGTACTGGGTAGCCTGTATCTGTCTTTTATCTCTGTCACCTGGAAGTCTCTGTGGACTATCTTGAGATCTTTAATCTCTTTATATTCTTCTCTGATCCATAGGTCTTTCTCTCATCCACTCAGAAAAATTTAGTGGTGGAGTTGATTGATGTTTAAGAAAAGCTACTTGGAAGTAGAGGTAACATAGGCAGGGAGGGATTCCAGTGGTGTAACTCCTTTGAACAACTAACTTACAGTGCAACAGAATGAATACCAGGGAGCTGGAATGTGTTTTATTAGAGGCAAAAGGTCGAGGAGGGGCTGTCAGATGAAGGAGAAAAGAATGATGGGTGCATATCATCATAATATTCAGTGTATGTGTGTGAAAATGGAGCCTGAGTAACTTCAGGGGTTGGATGGTGTTGGGAGAGATGAGGGAGGATGATGGAAGGGGTGACATGGAGCCAGCTTCATTGTGCTGATATATTGAATCGAAATCCCTTGGTACAATGACTTAAAAATGATTAACAATTAAAATATTAAAAAGGAAGAATGGAAAGAGACAGAAGGAAAGAAAGAAAGAAAGGAGAGAAAGAAAGAAAGAAAGAAAGAAAGAAAGAAAGAAAGAAAGAAAGAAAGAAAGAAAGAAAGAAAGAAAGAAAGAAAGAAAGAAAAGAGAGAGCAAGGGAGGGAGGGAGAGAGGAAGAGCAGGAAGGAAGGAAGGTATTCTTTGTCATATAACAGCTTCCAGGGAACTAGTAATCCAGAGAGGAGTAATGGTACAAATTATACAAATTATTTGGCTGGAGACAATGAGTGGCAAGCCATGGCCCAGGTTTTGCAGGTAATCTGGAATAGTAAAAGGTATCGGGCCTGCTTGTCCCCATCTCATCCTTCTCTCCACCCTCAGTTTCATTTCTTGGCTTTAAATCTTGCATCTTTCAAGCTTGCATTTCTCGTTAAGCCTATGATTATATCTTTTATCAAAAGCCATTCATTTTACTTTAGGTGATGGATGACTTCTGGAGAATATTTGAACTGCATTAATATGTCCACTGTTTCCTGCATTGGGAGAAGCTTGTATCTACAACAAAATGTCACAAATATTCAAGAAATGTAATATCTTCTGAAAAGACGGTTCTTAAAACTCTCAGAAAAGACATTAAGAAACCAGTATTGATTTACTGAGAATCTCAGAAAAGTATGGAAATGTCTTCATATAGGTTTGCTTTTATTAATATAGACACATTTCTTTATTTGAGTCAGCATTGTATTTTCTTTTTATAAGTGTTAGATTTTTAGAAAGAGGATGGGCCCAAGGTGATGGTTTAACACCTGCAATCCAAGCTAATCAAGACACAGGGATTAGAAGAATTACAGTTTAATGCTAGGAAGGGTATATAGGACAACTAGGAGGCCAGAATATTCAGGGTTTTTCAAGTTATGGTCCGTCCTCTTCTTCTCTCTCTCCCTCCCTGTCCTCTCTCTGTCACCTGTATGCCCCTATATGTGCAAAACAACAACACTTAAATCATGTTTGGTGATTGAGATAATGTTTGAAAATGATGGTTAAGAAAGTACAGAGTTCTTGAGGCACTGTGACTCATGCCTGTAATCCTAGCTACTCAGGAGGCTGAGACCTGAGAATCACAGTTCAAAGCCAACCAAGTCAGGAAAGTCTGCAAGACTCTTTTGTCTAATTAACCAATTTTCTAGTGAGAAAACAGAAGTGGCACTGTGGCTCAAGTGGTAGAGCGCTAGCCTTGAGCTGAAGAACTGAGGGACAGCGCCCAGGTTCTTCTCACCATTCTGCCTACCCAGCAAAGAAGTCAGCAGCTTCCTCTGCCATGTGTCCTCACCACGATGTAGTACTTTACCATTGATCCAAAGGTAACAGCTCAAGTAGCTGTAAAGTGAAACCTCAACCATGTTGAGTTAATCTCAGTCTTTCCTCCTTTTCAGTTGATTATCTCAAGTACATGTTCATAGTAATGGAAAACTGAATAATTCAGTATGAATTCTAGTAAACTCTTCTTCAAGTCAGTTCAGAAAATATGAATGGATCAAGAAAATGTAGTATATATACACAATGGAATTCCATCAGAAAGAATAATGTTGACCCATTTGTTAGGAAATGGAAAGACTTGGAAAATATTATATTAAGTGAAACATAGGTCCCATGGTTTCCCTTATTTGCAATAACTAGTATATGTCCGAGACAAGCAGAAAAGGTCAGATAAGTTGATGTTAGGGGACTGAACCCCAAGATAAGTATTCAAATGTTTTTTTCTCTTTCATGCAATTGTTTCTAACATATTTATAAGATGATTTCTTTGTTGCTTTGTATGTTCCTCCCCCATGGTATAATCCCTGCTTTCACTGTATTTGATGTTGTTATAATTTGTGGATGGGAAGGGAAAAAAACAAATCCTTTAAATAGGGATACAGGTGGACCCATTGTAACAAGGAGATGTACAAGTCCTTATGTCGAAAAACGAACTTTACAACTTTGGGGATGGGGGGGGAGTATGGGAAGGGATAGGAAGGGGAAACAAAGAGGAGGCAACAATTCTTGATAAGAAATGTACTTGTCTCTCTCACATGAAGAACAGAAACTCAGGTTTAACCATTTACTAGCCAACTGTTCTTTCTGATATTTCCATGGCCAAGAGCTGCTTTAAAATAAAGGAGAGAGGAGTTCCGGAAGATGGCGGAGGAGAAGCTGGAATCTGAAAAAACTCTCGCATAGAAAGCAGTTTTAGAGGTCTAGTGAACAGTCCTAAGCCAGAGAATCACACCAAGTGTGCCATCACAGGACAGAGAGTTAGACAAGAGAGGGAAGCCAAGGCAAAAAGACACATCTGAGCACTCGCCAGCAGCCGCTGCGACTGCGGCGGCAGGGTCGCAAGCAGCAGAGACCTCAGCCCGGGTGATACCTGAGCGCTCACACAGAGAGTCCAGGACGAAGGAGCCAGACGCAGCGGG
>NW_012267241.1:14285547-14343978 GCF_000151885.1 Dipodomys ordii | reverse complement strand
AGGGGGGAGGCTGGGAAGGGATGTGAAGGGTAAACAAAAGGAGGAGGCTGCAATGCTTGGTAAGAAATGTACGCATTATCCTGCCCATGTAATTGAACCCCCTCTGTACAGTATCTTCACAAATAAAATAAAAAAAAATAAAGGAGAGCTCTAATTTTTGAAAGTAAAAAAAAAAGATTTCAATAATATGTTTTCACTGCTATAATAAGGAAACAAAAGCTGGATACATGCAGCTTTTGCCTGTAATCCTCGCTACTTGGGGGTACAGGTTGTTGGGATCATGGTTTGAGACTTGTCTGAAAAGAAAATGTTTGTGAGACACATTCTCAATGGAAAGGCTGGGGGAGTGTAGTTGTGGAGAGGGGAGGGAAGGGATGGTAGGAGAAAAACAAAGGAGGAGACAAGAGGCTTGATAAGAAATGTACTCATTACCTTGCTAATGTAACTGTAACCCCTCCTCTATAAGACAGGTCATTCCTGTTATTCTACCTACAAGAAAGCCTGACATAGTTGGACCAAACCCAGAAACATGCTAGAAGTGAGACTCTTATCTCAAAAATAATAAGCAAAAGTCAGGGATTGACATACCTATGGCTCAGCAGTAAGAAAGTTTAGCAAGGCAAGGCTCTGAGTTCGAACCCCTAATACTGCCCTCAAAAAGAACTAAAGAATTTGAATCCAGAGCATTTGAGAAATAGAAAGTAAAAGGAATGAAGAAAATGAATAACCACAGGACAGTATATTGGACATGAACTTTACAACTTGTGGGGGTGGGGGGAGGGATGAGGAAAGGAGTGTGGGATAGGGAAGGGACCCAGAGACACCAACAACAAAGGAAGGGGTAAAAATGATCAACAAGTAATGGACTCATTGCATTACTCATGTAACTGTAACCCCTCTGTATAGAATCTTTATAATAAAATAAAACAAATTAAAAAAAAAGAAATGTACTCGTTATCTTGCCCATGTAATTGTAATGGTATTTTCACAGTAAAAAAAGAAAAAGAAAAAATATCAGTTAATATTTATCAACTAGATATACTAATTTGTTCATGTTTGCCAGCTGTCATTCAAACAGTAGATTAGTTGATCTTCCACCATACCATTACATGTTTGCTTTTGAAGGCATTTTAGCAAGTAGTTTAAATTTGAAAGTAAACAAAATTGTCTGATGATCTGAAAATGGAAGAATTGCAAAGGGAAAAATCTTAAACTAATTGAATTTCAGATTACAAGGGCAAAAACCATAAATCAGCAAAAATAAAGACATCCAATTAAAAAAATAGATGTTAGTGCACTTAACCCAGCAGGGCTCATAAGTGCTCAGAAAGAATTTGTATATACTGGCTCATGCATGATAATTACTAAATAGATAAGGCTTTCATATTATTCTCTCTGTTTCATGTCAAAATAAGTCTCCTGTTTTGGAACTAATTTAGACTCATTTACAATTTTCATATAACAGCTTATAGGGTCTTTTGACACTAAAATACAAACTCAGTGGGGGGAAGTCAACAAAGCTGCACTGAAACTGTAAACGTGTAAGAGAAATTCATCTTGATATTCATAGATACCGAAAAACATTTAATAACATTGCTACCAAGGACTGAAGAAGAAAACTCTGGCACATATCTCTTCATCACAATGTTTTAAAACTAAATTAAGTAAAGATTGTCTTTTGAAAGCCTAGAGAAATAAAACATGGCACAAAAATGCTATGATATTTTGAATAGAATATTGGAATTGAGTAGAAAATGAACTTGTGGCTTCTTTAAGTCCAGCCCTTATGCCCAGTTTTAGGAGAGCTTTATAATCATTCATATCTCCTTTTCAGGATAATTTACAATAAACCCATCTTGAAAGGGCATGAATCCTCAAGTACCACAAACCCAAAGATACGGTGCTAAGCAACCAGGAGGCCATGCAATGTGTCCTGGTCTGCTAATCTCACTATATCTCAGGAGTACTGGGAAAGTGATAGCTTCTTCTCATCAAGAAGAATTCTTCTCTATACAGCCTGTTTACAATAAAAGTTAAGAAAAAAAGGATTTTATGCAGCAGAAAAAAAAGAATTCCTTTTTTCCTTTTTTTTTTTGATATTGTGAGATTTACATTGTGCTCTCATAATAGAAGATAGGGAGCAGTATATAATCTGTAAAGAAAGCCTTCATACAATGAACCTGATGAAAATAACACCTTAAAACAAACAAGCAGACAAAAAACACAAAATTACCACAATAAGCCAGAAAACGGGATAACCATACTAATTTGATTTTCTCATCTACAACACTCAGCAAAGAATCTAGACCATAGCTTGGTAGGAGTGACTCATATCTACAATCCTAACAATTATGGATACCTTTGATTGGAAAGATTGCAGTTCCATGACCATTCAGACAGAAAAGCATGTAAGACATTATTATCTCTATAGAGAACACTTAGACACATTGCCATGTGCCTGTGATCACAGCAATGGTAGGAAACTTAAAAATAGACAGTTCATGGCAAAAATATTCTTCACCCTCAAAACTAATAACATATTTCACCAGTGTGCTACTGAAGATTAAAGACAGTTTACTTATATTTGAATTGAATCAGCTATTTGAAACTTGTCCATCTTGGAAAATACTTAGAAAAATAAGTGGATTATGCAGTGTAGGAAAGTATAAGTGTTATAATAGATGTGAAACAGGTCGAGCAAGCATACTGTGGGACTCATAGGGGATAGGGAGTTAGGATGAAGAGAAATGTTTTGATTCATCTTTGCAGAAATGTTTCTGAAACCAATACAAGAATTCAAATTCCAATTTCAATACACAAATGCATAAAACAAAATGAATTTAAGGAGTGCTGAGCAACATCAACATAATATGCTTCAAAATAAGAAAAACTTAGAAGTCACTTAATAAAACAGATTATATACAAGGGAGCAAACAAAAAAACCACAAAAATATGTCAGCTGACTTCAGTAGAACAATAAAAGCCAGAATACAGTCTAATGACCATATATATATATATATAATATATATATATATATATATATTATTGTGAAAATACTGTACAGAGGGGTTACAATTACATGGGCAAGATAATGAGTACATTTCTTATCAAACATTGCAGCCTCCTCCTTTGTTTCACCTTCCCATCCCTTCCCATCTTCCCCATCTTCCCCCGCCTCCTTCCCCTCTACTTCCCCCCCCCAAAGTTGTAAAGTTCGTTTTTCGACATTAGGATTTGTACATCTCATTGTTTCAATAAATAGAAATGGAATAAGATATAATGATAAAACAGAATCCAGCTAAATAAGCACGGTTGAAATCTACAATTAAAGTTGAAGATCATCTAATTAGAAAAAATAAAGAATAGAAATTAAATTTGGATCTCAGGATATAACTATATAAAATAAAGACTGAACATTGAAAAGGTTAGAATAGAAAAATAATACCATAGAAACATTACTTGAAAGAAATCTGCATATTTAAAATAATATTGAACTAACGATAAAATAAACTTACAGCAAGATATTTTGTAAAATTGTGTTTTTTTAAATAAAATGACCATTAAAACAAGAAAGCATAATAATTCTAAATTGTATGCACCTCAAAAATATCCTCAAATATGATTTTTCCAAGTCTTTCCAGTTCCTTACAAATTGAGCAATATGTAACTGTAACCCGGATGAATTCTTTATGGTATTATATCCTTCTTTGTCCCCTTTTGAGAACCTGCTTCTTGGAGTTTCATTTCACTGAACTTGAGTTTGCCTTCCCAAAGAATTACATTTTTTGAGTTCTACCTTGAATCTACCTGATTTCTGTTAATACATGTATATACATTTGCGTATCACCCAGCAGAATTACTTATAAGTTCATACGCTAAATTTAGCTTTCATGTATATGTAATCAAGAATTCAGCTGGTCACCAGTGGCTCTGCTTATAATCCTGGCTACTCAGGAGGCTGAGATCTGAGGATCATGATTCAAAGCCAGCCAGGCAGGAAAGTCTGTGAGACTCTTACCTCCAATTAACCACAAGAAAATCGGATGTGGCATTGTGGCACAAGCTGTAGAGAACTTGCCTTGAGCTGAAGAGCTCTGGGACAGTGCCCAGACCCAGAATTAAGGACCCATGACTCTCCCCCAAAAATCCAATGTACATCCTACATCCTTCAAAATTAAGAGGAGTGAAGGATGGGGTGAGTTAGGGAAGGGACTGGATGAAATATTGAAAATGATGACATTGATCAAGATACATTATGTTCATAAACTGCTTTGGTAAATGGTAACTCCTTTATATAACAACTTTAATAAAACAAAATCTGAAAAAACTCTAATTTTCATTATGAAATTTTATTTTAGCTAAGTATGCTAGAGCATAAATTCTCAGAAATTTTTTGTTTCTTTGGGCCTGACCTATTTAACTTGACATATTATTTTCTAACTTTTTCTTTCTTTACACATGGTACAATATCATTCTTTCTATTGGATGAGTAAAATTTTATTACATATTTTTATTTGAGATTTTTGTAGAATCCAATGTGCCCATTACATCTGTGTACTTGACATCATGGACATTGAAATGATGTGAAAAATAAAAGCAAATAAATATGGAATAAATCCAAAGGATAGAAACAAAAGGTTAGTGTTTATGAACATAATGACTTCCTCCCAATGAAGACAATGTGGGAAGGGGGAAATAGAGTGTAATGTTCCATCCAAAATAAAGCAAATCATAGTTCTGCTAAGATAGTCAAGGTTAGTTTCAGTATTCTTAAATCATAGATACTGTGCATCCTCAATAAAACTGATCAAACTGGAATTTTTTGTCTGTTTGTCTTTCTTTGTAAACCCCATAAATTTATCCTAATCATTAGGAAACTATCAAACAAATTCCAAAAGTCGTCTACAAAATAACTTTCTCACAACTACTGAGTTATCCAACTCTAGGAAACCTAGAGAGACAAGATTATTTAACACAATATACTCAAGATTAAAATCTAGAAAAAGTAAAATATATTCTGCACTAGCTGAAGAAATCCTATGTATTCTGGATTTAATAATAATATATTGGTTCATTATTGGTAACAAAGATAACAAATATAATAAAGTAAGATACATATAGTAGGAAAAACTGTCTGGGGACATACAAAAGCCCTCATAATTGTTTTATGGATTTTTAATAAATCTAAATTTAAACAAATAAATGAATAATATATAGTGTATATATTTACAATATGATATAATATATATTACACATGCATTTATATAACATATATAATATTAATTTTCTTTCTAAGAGAAAGGTAATTTAGTTGATCCAGGGGTAAATATAATGTTCATACATGTGAAGATACATATACCCTAATCACGGCTGAGTTAGCCTTGTTCAGTATAAATGCTATATCACACACACACACACACACACACACACACACACACACACACACACAAATCCTGCTTTTAGAACAAAGTAGAATTAATGCTAGTTCACAATTTGGATTGTTACAATTCAGTCTTTAGTTGAAACAAAAACATTCATATCAACTTATAAGAGCTGGATTTGACAAAAAAAAAATGGGTTGCTGTAACAGATTTCATTGTTCATCCTCTGGGAGTCTATTTATAACATTATTTATATGTCAATTTGATAGTGTTCTTTCCTCATAAAAGCTTACCTAATTTAAAGTTAATTAGGTTATAAAACAAAATATAAACCTAATGGAAAATCTTGTTATATTTAAGGGTAACTTTTTTCTAGCAGGTGTTGATAGAGAGAATTGTTGGCTATAGAAAACTGAAGAACAAATTGAAACAAGACCTTTTTGTGACATTTAAAAAGCATAAATGTTACATAACTACAATGAAAAGTTGATGAAGACATGCAGAATTGCCTCAAAGATGAACAAACTTACATTACTTTGAAGAATGAATAATACCTATGATCCTTTCTCAGTGTTGAGCGTGTTACTCTGTGTTTCTTAATTTTTAATTTCTATTCATTCTAACTTAAAATGACATGCCTACAGCTACCTATTACATATACATACCTCCAACAACCTGTATTTTTCCTACATAAAAATACAGATTAACATACATATTAGCATCTTAAGACAAAATACAATTAACTGCCAAGTATATTAGGAAATAAAATCTCATGGGCCTTTACAATATTTTTGAACTTTCTATTTTTCTTTCTACAGTGGGAAATTTTTG
This sequence comes from Dipodomys ordii, assembly GCF_000151885.1. Classification (NCBI taxonomy): domain Eukaryota; kingdom Metazoa; phylum Chordata; class Mammalia; order Rodentia; family Heteromyidae; genus Dipodomys; species Dipodomys ordii. The sequence goes on along the minus strand of NW_012267241.1, from coordinate 14,337,766 downwards.
AGGAGCTATGTTGTTTCTCTTGGATCCCCTTACATAGAAGTGAGTTATCTATCATTAACTAAAGTTTATTAGCTGCATACTTTATGTTTATATCTCCACACCTATTTCCACACTTTCTTTTCAAAAGGACCCTGCAATTTCCAACCCTGATACTGAGATGTGAATTTTCAAATTCTTAAAGTTATTTATTATGGCTTAACTGAAATATGTTTCTATACCTGTTTCATGGGTTTTGGTTGAAAGCTGAGCACGGTAATCAGATCTAGGTAATAGTGTCTCGTCATCACAGTGGCTATAAAATCATGTTCTCTAAGAACAAGACAGTTATGTAAAATATCTGCAGTTGTGTGATTTCTTTCATTTCTATCTAAATCTTTCCCCTCTATTAGTTCTCTCTTCTGTTCTGTATTCTCAAGTACAAATGAGGAATCAGATAGCTTCCAAATAGCTTCCAGATAGCTTCAGCTTTTGTTGAAGACCATGATAGTACAGAAAGAGATCTTCTTGCAGTAATAGAACCAGCACAAATAATAAGGTAGGTAAGGAAATATTCTTAGTAATATTTTAAACCTATGGAATTGGACTACCCCTGAATTCCAGAACTCATAGTCATATAAGTTGAGAAAACCACACATACTCAAGTCAGGACAAGGTAGTTCACATTCATCTAAGGCATTAAGAATCTATCTTTCTACAGGCATCCGATTTCAGGTCACAATTACTCTTCCTCACAGATATCATACTGCATTTCTCTCTTGTCTGACAAGGACTTAAGCAGAGATGGCTCTGCACTCTCTATACTTGTGTAGGAATACAACATGTATAGGCTCCCTTCAGTGAGAAAAATCCCTGACTAGTTCTATATTCTCTATATATCACAAATTTATTTGTGATATAATGAGCTAAGCAAGTTAATGTGTATCCTTTACAAACAATGCCAGGCACAGAGAGATGCCTAGTTGAAGAATTCTTTAAAATCACTTTCAATTTTGAATAAAAATGTGTATATTTGTTGGGCTCTGGTAGCTCACACCTGTAACCCTAGCTACATAGGAGGCTGAGATCTGATGTTCGTGGTTCAAAGCTAGCCCAGACAGGAAACTCCATGAGACTCTATCTCCAGTTAACCACCAGAAAACCAGAAGTGGTGCTGTGGCTCAAATGGTAGAGCACCAGCCTTGAGCTGAAGAGCTGAGGGACAGCATCCAGGCCCAGAGTTCAAGCCCCACTACTGACAAAAAAGTGTACATTTTACTAGATACAGCATGGTCTTTTGATGTATAACTGAATTGAGCAATATTTAAACCAAACTGATTAATATATCCACCACCTCATGTGTTTATTTTCTGTGGTAAGAAGATTTATAGTCTACTCTCCTAGAAATTGTCAGTTGTGCATTATATTAATTAATTTATCCATCTTATACAATAGATCTTTAGATCCTCTATCTCATAAATAATCGCTGTTCTCTTTGGCTTTGCTCTTAATGGGATTGCTGAATCACATGGTTTGGGAAATGCCCATATATTTCCATAGCAATTAGGTTAACTTTCATTTCCACCAACAGAGTGTAAGATTTCTCTTTTCTCTGCATCCTTGTCTGCACTTGTTATCTTTTTGCTAAGAGATAACCTTTTACACAAAGGGTTGGGTAACTCAGGAACAAATGCCAAGTAAGGTTAAGAGTGTAAGTCTCAAATTTAATCTTCAGATCCAACCCAGGTTCTTAGATACTGTTTTATCACTCTCCTTTTCTTTCATCATTAAAATCACCTCCTATGCCTTTATTAATGGATGCCATGATTCCTATTTGCTCATCTTTTCAATTTGTATAATTTTCCGTAATTTGATCCTGAAGTGGAAAAGTGATCAATATATATAGTATATAGTATATGTAGTATATAGTGGATTTTTTTTTACTTCTTCAACTTATCTACTATGCAAGCTCAAATAATTAACAAGTAGCAAACTGTAGGTTGTGGAATTTACAGGGGGTGAGCTAGTTGTCACAGAACAGATATGAAAGGCCAATTAGATTTTGGGGAAATAGTGCTCTAGGGAATATTCTCCTCTAGGTAGAATAATAGAGAACAAATAAACAAGCAGCACCTCCAAAATATTTATCCTGTGTCACCAATTAGGCAAACATCGTTACTTAGACTATGAATAGTTATCCTCCCAACTATTGCAGATTTGGTCAAAGAGATCAAAGCAGGTTGTGCCGAGCAATGGCAGTGCTTGTAAATTCTTCCTTTCCTGACCAGTCTGGATTTTTTAAGACAATCTTGACAAAACATAAGAGATATTTTCGTTCCTGCTATCTCATTCCTGTTCCCCAAAACACTATCAGCAAGACTCTTGGAAAGCCTTTATTTTATTAAATTCACTACAATTACTCGTGTTACAACTCTTTTCATCTCTCACCTGAATTGCTATTAGAACTACGTCAATGTTTTCATGGGTTTATAGACTCCTACTTCAGTTCCTTCTACTTGTGGCTTGACTATCTTGGGACACATCATAAAACTTTTATGAGAGAATTTTTTCACAGATATAAATTATATATCACACTTCCAACATAGAATTAGGGCTAGAATTATATGTGTTAGGATGGAAAAGAGTGAGAAACACAATGGTTGAGTGTTAATATTATTTTGATTTCTACAATGTTCTTTATAAAAGATCTCTGGTGTCTAACTATTGAGGCTTATGTGACACCATATGCTTTATTGAATCTATATGACCTTCAAAATAAACCTGCAATGATTTAGAGTCTTACATCTTTCAGATTTGCTTCCAACTGAAACTTTACTAAATTACTCATGGTTTCCTGATCATAATCTGTACTTCCATGATTTCACACTCAGATTTGCTCTTAAATCTTCCTGGAAACTAGCTGTCCTCTTTCTGTAAAAAGAAAAAGCCATAATGCTTTTCCTTTTGCTGTACTTTAAAGCCTTTCCCAATATCTTCCTTATAGCTCAACAACATTCTACTATATATATATATATATAAATTTATATATATATGAACATATATATGTGTAATAATATATATGTGTGTAACAATTGGTGTAATAATTCCTCTTCGTCCATCACTTCAAAAGCAGCACGTAGTCTGTTTTCACAGCACAGAACCATAGTACCAAAATGGCACAAAAATATAGGCATGTAGACCAAAAGAATAAGTTTATACAATTATAGCTTATTTTCTTTAAGAAAATGTTCCAAAACCATGCTTGAAGAAATGACACCCTGTTCAGCAAATGGTGTTGTGAAAAATAGGTATCCCTACAAAGAAAAATGAAACTAAATCTCTGTCTCTTATTCTAAGATAAAAATTAATTAATCATTAAGCAAAGACACTAATGTAAGACCTGAAAATTTCAAATTAATACAGGCAAACATAGCACAAACAATAGAAGTAAGCAACAGAAGCAGGCAACCTCCTGAATAGGAGATTACCAATAGCTCCACAAATAAAAGTAAAGGCTGACAACTGAGATTCCATTAAACTATAAAGTTTTTGTAAGACAAAAGTAATTGTCATCAGATAAAGAACAACGGTTTACATAAAAAGAAAAGTCTTTACCAGCTATATATCTGACCCAAGATTAATAATCAGAATATATAAGAACACAAAAAATACTAAACTGAAAGAACCAATTCTATTAATAAAAGGATGAATGTTCTTAATAGATAGTTTTTGTCAGTTGTGGGGCTTGAACTCTGGGCCTAGACTCTGTCCCTCAGCTCTTCAGCTCAAAGCAAGTGTTCTACCACTTGAGCCACAGTACCATGTCCAGCTTTTTCTGCTTATGTGGTGCTGAGGAATCGAACCCAGGGCTTCATGCATGCAACGAAAGCACTCTACCACTGAGCCACCTTAGCAGCCCCAATACATAGTTATTGAAGGAAGAAATGCAAATGGACAATAAATACATGAAGAAATATTCAAGATCTCTAATCATATAGGAAATGAAAGCTGACATGATATTGAATTTCTATTTCACTCCAGTCAGAATCCCTAGCATCAAGAATGGCTACCACAAGCACAATAAAATACTCATAAGGGGTGATGGAATATGGGAAGATGTTGGTGGAAATATAATTTAGCTCTGCTACTATGGAAATCAGGATGACAGTTCTTCAATGTAAAGAAAAGTGGAACTCCTTTGTGGTCAAGTTGGTACATTTCTGAAGGAATAGATCAGTAGAAAATAGAGACACACACTGAATCACAATTATTGCAGCATTATATTCAATCATCAGTCTTCAAACTGCCGCAATATACCTACTTGATCTGATACACATTGCTCTTCAGCACTTGCTTTTTGGGAAGTAAACAGCTGTACTGTGGTATTGCGGTATATTCATTTCCTTTTTGGAGTGCTGCTAGGTAAATAAAAGAAAGAGAGTAACCCAGGTTATCACCTTGCCAATGAGACATTTAGATTAATTGTTGAATGATATATTCAGAAGAGATTTGATCTATTGAATGTCTTTAGCAGGTATTCCTAACTAAAATATTAATTAGAACGAAGAGCTGTAGAACATATTTCCTTGCCAAATGTCAGGTAACCTACATAACTCTCTGGGATTAAATGGATATTTCTCATAATTTAAGTGATCTCTGTTATAGCAGATGAGCACATAAAGCTATTTAAAAACCTAATTTTATTTGGGGCCAGAGGTGCAAATCCCAGACACAAATAATATTTCACCAATGTGTTAGATTGTTTTCTGAAGGAGAAAGGTTACAACATTTAGGCTGGCATATTGTTGGGAATGAAAATCTTAAAATTCATATTTTTATTCAGAAGCACAGCAATGTGTTGAATTAGAAATTGCACATCTGGAATGGAAGCAATTTTAAATGGCTGATTAATGATCGCTAATTACAGGAATAAAACATGGGTTGGATTCATCTGCAAATCACATTTAGGACCATTTCCATGAGCTTTTATTGTGTATTCCATAATCACCTATTTTTCATGAAAGCATTCAAAATTTCTTTTTATGCCCATATAAAATATTCTGTTGGAGCCACACTGTATTTTATCACTTAAGTATGGAAAGTGTCACCTATGGTCATCAGCATTTCTGCTAAATAAAACATTTGGCTTAGCTAATTTTCTTTACTTAACATAAATAAATGACTCTAAGGAAAAAATCTATTATAATAATGAAAATATAATTTTCCTAAAATATTCATGTTCTTATATGTACATATATATGAACTATAGATGATAATGATTCTCTAATTTACTTCAAGTTTTCCACACCAATTATCACATTCTAATGAATCTACCCACTTAGAGAAAAGATAAATTAGTGCTTTCAGGAAAGACATATATCAACCCACTTGAATTAGACATATTTTATGTAACTATAGATTTCTTTAAATACTTAATTTAAACTGGCATGGGGGAAGAATTAGCTCAATATATGTTGGAAGCAAGAAAAGTCTATGTGCCTTTAAGTACTAAGAGGAGAACAGGTGAAATAGGTAAATTGCGTAGTTTGCATCAGCAGAACCTCATGCTTTCATGAGCACAGGGAATCATGTACGCGGAGTATCTTACTTCAGTGGTGGGGAAGAATATGACTCAGATTTTAAATTATGTCTTTTTATTTGAAAGAGATCACATTGTCTAACCATAGGAAAGTAAGCTCTCAAAGACATAATCTCTGGAAATGGCCACTTGGGTGTGGTGGGGGTTATAGGCGAGGGTCGATAATGGATGCGAGAAGAAAGGGCTAAACGCAAAGCAGATTCTATGGAGCTAGAAAATATGAGGGGAGGGTTAAAGTTGGCAGGGATGGGGAAATGATGAAAGAAAAGACACTGATCAAGATGCATTGTACTTATAAACTGATTTGTTGAATGGCAAACCCTTTGTACAACTACTTAAAGATCATAAAAATATAATTAAAAGGAATTCAATTTGAGCTGTGTTGACAGGAAACAAAGCCATCATTTTTGCTCATGTTTCCAAATCTGAAGCAGCCAATCTCCAATGGGGAAGCCTCTATTTCATAGTACAATTAAATCCCCAAATGATCCTATGTGTGGAATCTGAATTCAAATGTTCTGTTATTCAGCCCTTGAATATATTTTCAAAAAGTTGTTATGCCATTTTAAGTGCTCTATAAAGTATGCTGGTAGCATTTTTTTAAAAAGTCAGTTGTGTGAGGACAGCATGATTTAGGATTGACAATCACAGAATGTAAAAAGCAGAATATATTTCTGCTTTTGTTTCTGTAGAAGTAGGAGTAGAAGCAACCCACCTACTTGAAACAACTAAAGAAACAACACAAAATATATAAAATAATAAAATGTTTTTAAGACATTGATCTGGAGACAGTATCCCTGAGAAACTGGAAGCAAGTGAAGGCAGCCTTCTGACTGGTGTTCTCTGCTTATCATGTTTTATTCAAAGCAGAGTCCAATAAGCACTCAGATTACTAAACAGGAGAAAGTTTCTGAGAAAGATATTAGGGATATATGCAAGGAAATAATCAGAAGCTGGGAAGAAATCATCTGAATGGATGAAGAGTAGTAGTATCTGGTTGGAGAGAACTGAGAATAATGTTTCTTTCTTGCCAGTCAGACTAGAACAACTCAGATTCCATTGGGCATTAGAGATAGCAGACATATGGCCCTACTTTTATAGTGGAAGAGAAATAACCATAGACAAAGACTGATCAGGTCTTAAGTGATCGGAAATCATTAAACTTATACATATAAATGCAGAAGTCTTTAACAAAATATTACCAAATGCAATCTAGCAAGAAATAAAACAGAATTACATTATACAGTTATTTGAGAAAATGAGGTCACACCAACTTTTGAAAAGTTAGTCTCTATAATTCAGCATATTAACTGACTCAAGAAGAAAAACATGTACAAAATCAACTCAACAGATATAGATCTATTTGATAAAATCCAACACCAAGTCTTGATTAAAATGTGTTATAAAGGGGATTCACATGGTTTTTTTTTTTTCTCTATCAGATAAACTGCATTGACAAACACTCTACAATTAGAATGTCAAAAGTTCCTGTGAAGATGGGGAACAGGCAGAGATGTTTGTTTACATCCTTCTGTATTCCATATCAATATATGCCATAATGCTATAAAACACAAAAATTAAATGGTGCTTTCTGCTTTCTCTTAAGGAGAATTCAACTTGAAACAATTGAACTTCAAACCAAGAAATGTGGCTTAAAGTATGTTTACATTTGCAGGTAGCTGGCTGTCTGCATGTTCTGGAATAGAAAATCAATTTTTAAATAAATTTCTATTAACCACTTTGAAAAGAAATTAAATGGTGCTTAGATATGAATGGATAGAATATGATTGGCATTATCCACACATCACCTAAGGGTTCAAGTACACAAACTGAGAAATAGGCCAGACACAATTGGAAAAGTCAATATTAAATAAAAATCCATTGTTTCTATGTATGCATTTTAAGGATTCAAAATGTTCTTGTGAAGAAAATGTAAACATAACAGGCTTTAAAAATTTTTTTATTTTTGTTTGTTTTTGGGCGGTAGTGGGGCTTGAACTCTGGGCTTGGGTGCTGTCCCTCAACTCTTCAGCTTAAGGCGAGCGCTCTACCGCTTGAGCCACAATGCCACTTCTAGTTTCCTAATAGTTTATTGGAGATAAGAGTCTCACAGACTTTCTTGCCCGGGCTGGCTTTAAACCATGATCCTCAAATCTCAGCCTCCTGAGTAGCTAGGATTACAGGCATGAGCCACCAGCGCCTAGCATAGCAGGCTTCTATCTTTTGAAAGATTTGCTTCCAGAGATAACCTCTTCTGTGTGGTTATGAGGAAGCTGAATCTCTAGGCATGTTCTCTTCCATACCAGGTAACAATAGATCATAGGACTAAAACTGTCCATTCCAGTTAAGTAGTTTATGATTTTTCGCATATACTAGAGATAGATGCCTACATAACCAGCCTTCAAGAAATATTTTGGTTGTTTTGTTTTGTTTCTAGGGACCTACACTGGAAAATATTCCATACATAGCATCATGCATGGAACGTCTTAAGTATTTTCTGTGTGATTCCATTAGAAAGGAACTCTGGAAATGTCATGGTTTGTTTTGGCTGGATTTTAATCTATGTAACTATTTCTTTGGCTGTTTATTTACAAGAGCACTAGCATTAAAGACACTTAGAAATATATATAACTGAACTTGTATGTACATTTGTTTGATGAAATTTCAAAAATATTTGATGAGAAAAATTTAAATAATAAATATAGAGAGACATATTATGGTCAGAAATAGGGAAAACCATTATTTTAAAATGGACATTCTCCTTTAACTGATTGCAAATCTAGCAGTCATTTTGGTCATAATTGAAAATTCGATTCTAAAATTTCACTGAGTATGGGATCATTTAAGAAAATTTTAATATAATGGAAAAATTAGAATGTTACATTATTAGAAAAAGAATACTCATATGGACAAGAAAAGCAGATAGAATACAGATCTACATAATCAATTATTTTTCAGAAACTAGGTCTAGAAAATGCAATGGAAGAAACAGAGACTTCCAATTCTGCCTCTTAACAAACAGAAGAAATAATCAAAAGAACCCAGGAACCCAAACAAAAATCTGTAAAATATAAAACTCCACAAAGAATATAGAGAAAGATAGATGGAGAATAACTTAGAGTGTACAAAAATACCTTGGACAATACAAGAAAAGCATACTTATAAAAGAGAAAATGGATTTGACTTTCTAAATTTAAAACTTTTTTTCTGGCAATAGGAATGATGAAAACAAAATAGGATAGTTTCTTTTTTTTTAAAAATCTGTATCTATGTACTTACGTATTATGTAAGTCTAGGGGCTTAAACTCAGGGCTTGGGCATTCTCCCTGAGGATTTTTGTCATTGTTGTATTTCCATCTATGGATTTTTTTTAATTGTAAAGGTGATGTACAGAAGGGTTACAGTTACACAAGTAATGAAATGAGTACAATTCTTGTTGAACATTGTTACCCCTTCCCTCAAGTCTCCTGTTATCCCCCACCCCCCCGCTCTTTCATTTCCAAGTTGTAAAGTTGATTTCCAATATAGTACCTTGTGAGTATCATTGTTGCACTGGTTCACCCTTTGTCCTTAGTCTCACCATTTCTGTGATTCTCCTTCCCTTCTCCAAATCAGATAAACTTATATACAATACAAAGGGTACTGAAAACTACCAACCAACAAACAAAACATTAGTGACAAGAGGGAATCAACAAAAGAAAAAAGAAAAGGAAAAAGTATTAACCGCATACAATACAAATAAGTCAGTTCTTTTACATTTTTTTGTTTTTTGTTATTGTCAGTTGTGAGGCTTGAACTCAGGTCCTGGATGCTGTCCCTGAGCTATTTTTGCTCAGGGCTAGTGCTTTACCACTTTGAGACATGGCTCTACTTTTTTTTTTCTTTTTAGTATCTTGCTCTAGGGCTGGGCTCAGCCACAGCTCCTCGTCTGGCTTTGGTAGTTTACTGGAAATAAGATTCTTAGAGCTTTATCTTCCCTGGCTAGCTTTCAGCTGGGATCCTCAAATCATAGAACAGTTCACAGGAGAAAAATTTACAGAGAATGTCTTTGATATTTTGTTTGCAGAGAAAGTATTTCCTTTCTAGGAAAATATATCCTATAAAAGTACTTGCATCTAGAATTTAGAATACTGACAAATTGCCTGAAAAGGTCTCCATGTTATAAAGTAGAACAAGGTTTTCTATCAAATAGTCATGATATTTAAGGTTTATATATATATTCTAATCCAATATATCCAAAAGAACCTAGCATATACTTCCCACTTAATTTTATACTTCCTCATTAATTTGCACCAAGATAATGGTATTAAAATTTGTATTGTCGGCAACTAAGTTACATATGTATTGTCTCCTAATAACATAGTATGAATCCTGAAGTATTCAATTTCTTTATTAGCATGATAACACTTTGATACTACTTGTAATTTTCCTATAATTGCCACATAATCATCAAATACTCTAAATTCAGAATATGAACCTCTGTTATGTAATAAGATGATAAAAGTTTAAAAAAACCCATTAATACACAGAACTGATTCCAGAATCTTCTATAGTAACATTTTTCTGTGGAATGCTATTATGTCTTGCAAGTTAAATTGTGCTTGAAATGTTTACTTTAGAAGAAAAAAATGATTTCAATCATGAATAAAGTACAAATTTTATACATTGAGAACAAAATTACAATATTACAGAAAATTTTCTAATACTATAAAACCCATAGGAAGTTTTCTTTTGTTATATAAATTCATTTTCACTATGTTATTTACATAATCAAAAGGAAATTGAAAATATGTAGCTCCGATTTTTTCTGCAAAATCCACATTTTCTATATCTATCAATTGACATGCTATCATAAGGGTGAAGTATAGATTATTTTAAGTTTTTCTATAATTTCTAAAAGATGCTGGTATGAAAAGCAAGACAAACAGCCAATGGAATATGGAAATAATAGTCAAAAACATTTGATGTATTCTTTATAAAACATAAGAGCTCTTGCCAGCAATTTCTGTGCTGACAAGAATATCGGTTCTTGGTGGTGCAATTTCCTCTTTGATCTTTAATTATCACTATCATACATATTCTTCTGAAATTATAAACAAAAAGGCATGTGAGAACCTGTTTATCAATATCATGGCACTGTTGATTTTCTTTTCTTTTATCTCAAAAGCCTACCCAAAACATAGTCCCACAGTCCTATGAGCCTAGAAAACACATGGATATTGTGAGTTTTTGCTGCACTATTTAATTTTGTTTTCACAAAATCAATGTGAAGATTTGTCTTTTGTTGCTCATACTACATACTTCCTTCATTTTATCATTTGCTCCAAAAGCCTATGGAAACCTCAACATTTGTGGCTCATGCAAAATCATAGATATTCAGAAGGCTAAAATCTTAAGAATCATAATTTGAAACAAGGCAGGGCAGGAAAAATCATCAAGATTCCATTTGCAAAACTAGCCAAAACTAGAGCTGAAAGAACAGCTAAGTAAAAGAATACCAGCAAGCAACAAGGTGAGTGTAAGGTTTGAGTTCAAGCCCCAGTATTACCAAAATTTAATTAATTAATAATTAGTTAATTAAAATGATATCTGTGCAATCACCAAATACTAGTGGGCACAACAGACCACTTCAATAAAAGTAATGTTTTTTTCTAAAATTGTGTGCTGGATATATTGTAATCCTAATGGCCACATCATTGTATGGTAAAAATTATGGTGACTCTAACACTGATTTCTTCACTGTTTAATTACTGAAAGTTCTCAGGTTGGCATTTTTAAGAAAACAGCCTCTCCTTTAACAATACCTGCAAACAGATAAAACTCATTGTATTCCCTTTGACAGTAGTGCATTATATAGGTCATGGGTACAGGATGACCTTTCCTGATGTACTTTATTGTGTTTCACACAGCCAAATAAAATAAAATAAAATAAAAATTCTAAATATCCATTTTCTGCTTTGTCTCTTATGTTAGAGAAAACTCTATTTTCTGAGAGTTTCACTACTGCCTATTGTTTGGAGAGTAAAGCACAATTCAACAGAAACAGAAACTATTTACACAAATGCTTTCATTTGTTTTTAATGAAAATGCAACCACAGAAAATCAGCAATGGATGTTTCATAACAGTGGGCTGATACCTTTCATTATTATTTATTTTTGATTATCATAAAACCTTTTGCAGTTTGACTTAGAAAATGTATGATCGAAAATTAAACTTAAAAATATTGAATTTCTTTGTGCCAGAGTTTAGCTAGGTTGAGAAACACTGTTAGGTCATCTTGTCAGATGTGTAAATTTGAAAGAAAAAAAAAAGTCATTACAACTACCTCTGCTAACATGTACACATATTAAGAATAGTTTGATGCGTTTCGAGGAATGTATACAGGCATTTAGTCAATACCCGATCAATAGAGTGAAATCTGTTATTACTATTAAGCTCTCTCTGACTCTTTCCTTCTAATTATCACCCACTTTCCTTCCGCAAACCCAGTGGTTATCTTGGTTTCTTTCCCCTAAAAATTAGTTTCGTCTGTTTTGTAATCATGTAAGCAGAATCTTCCCGTACGCACTATTTTTCCTTCTGATTTTTTGGGAAGGCTTGCCATATTTTTGAGATCATCACGTATCTGGGTGACTTCCTTGTTGTATAGCAAGCCTGATTTTGTGAAAGTGCACTACATTGTGTTCATCCGATCTGAAGTCCTGTAGTTTCTCATTTGGTTTCTGTCTCTGTCTCTCTAAGTTCTCTTTGTATCTGCTCTGAATAAAGTTTTATTGAACAACTCTGCAAGACATTTGTCAGAAGGAATTTAAGTAACTGGGAATGTGTGTGGCTATTGAGGGGTAGCCTTCAAATTATAAATAACCAATTGAGAACTTGCTCTCTAGGTCATTCAAATATTACGCCTTGTCAATAGAGGGCGCCAGAGATACGCTTCGGGAAAAAGAGTGGGTTGTTTGCGGGTGTTGTGACTCTACAGAGATTTGGCAGTGTGGACTTCTCCAGGCTCAGTGACCAACACCTTCCCTTGGAAGTCCAGGTTCGTGGCAGAACGCTTTCACAGAGCTAGCTCCCCATGAGCAGGTTTCCCCAACAATTGTGGGGCCAGATTGTACATAAGTTCCAGAAGGGGAATTATCAGCAAGTCACCCACACAACTCCAGTGCAGGCTCTATGCTCTACTGAGCCGGGTCTGAGCTTTGCCTGAGTTTGGCTCTAAATCTCAGCCTTGAGGGGAAGGGCTGCTTCATCAATGTGCCTGTCCCACACTGGTTCAAGTGCTCTCTATTTTCTAGCTGCTAAAACCTTGCTACATGTGCTCATTTTAAAATTTATCCACTCAAATTTGCTCATAGGAGAGTTCTCATTTCTTACTGAATCAAAACTGCAAACTATGTAGGGCTACTGGATCTCACTCTCGAAGATTATAATTTATTTGGAACTGCCAGACAGTTTCCAAATACTCCCACAACATACAAGAGATTGTTTTTTTCCCCTAGATATTTCTTATGGTTGATTTTTTCCTGGGTCTCATGGGAAACTTTGAATGAATTCAGGATACTGGTCCACTGTCAGTCATCATTTGAGTGAGTGCATGTGACAATAGAACTGGATAGCTGGAAGGGATGAATGAGGCTGTGAGAGATCCCAGAGAACTATGAAATGTGCAACATTGATCACAATCACTTGCATCATAAATGGAAATAAAACATTCATTACTACTCCTCAAAGACAATAAGAAAATATATTAAAAATAAAAAAATAAAAGTAAGAGAAGGAATTTCCTATCTTTAATGGACAAAGAACCTTTTGAGAAAATCTTCTGCTGAAGAAGCACTGACTATGTTTAGCTATTCTACTTTTAATTTAATTTTATTGTAAAGGTGATGTACAGAGGGGTTACAGTTACATAAGTAGGGTAGTGAGTACATTTCTTGTCAAACAGTATTACCCCTCCCTTGTTTTCTGCCACTTTCCCTCCCTCCTGACTTCTCTTCCCACCAAGTTGTAAAGTTCATTTCCAACATAGTGTCTTGTGAGTATCACTGCTGCATTGGTTCACCTTTTTTTCTATTGTCTCATCATTTTGTTATTCTCCTTCTCTAAATTAGATAAAACTATATACAAGACACAGGGTACCATAAAAAGTGACAACAGGGGATAAACTAAAGGGGGGAAATGGAAGAAAAAAGAAATAACATCACCTAGTACACTAACAACAACAACAACAAACAAACAAACAAACCTTTCCATATCTTGGAGTTGATTAGTATCATTTTATATGCTCATATGCTCATAGCTATTGTGATCTTTGTTAGGACTATCCTAGCCATATACTAATTATTACAAATGAGGGAAACCATGGAACATCTATAGTACTTTCCAGAGTGGAGGAACAAGTTTATATTCCCATCCAAGTGAAGTTTCATTCCCTTTGGCAACATCCCTGCCAGTATCTGTTATTATTAACTGGGATGAGGTGGAATCTCAATGTTGTTTTGATTTGCATTTCTTTTATGACCAGGAGATGTTGAAAATTTCTCCATGTGTCTAGTGGCTATTCTTGTTTCTTCTTCAGAAAAGTCTCTCTTTAAGTCTTTAGCCCATTTATTCATTGAGTTGTTGTTTCTTTGAAGATTTGTTTTGGGGGGATTTAATTTTTTAAGCTTGAAATATATTTTAGATATGAGGCCTTTGTTTGATACATAGCCAGTAAAGATCTTCTCTTATTCTATGGGTTTTCTATTGATCTTGCTAACTATAGCCTTTGCCATGCAAAAACACTTCATTTTGATGCAGTCCTATTTACATAATCTTTCTTTGATTTGTTGGAATTCTGGATTTTTGCCTAGGAAGTTTTGACCCATGCTTAGGAGCCATAGTGTTTCCTCTATCCCTTCCCATAGTATTTTAGAGTATCTGGTCTTCAAATGAGAGAAATTGATTCTAGTACAGGGCGATATATATATATATATATATATATATATAGAATTTTATATATATTTATAGATATAGATATATCTATAGATATATATCTTGCAAGACTCAACAGCTATGTGCATAAGAGAGGTTAACTTCAAGAGTTTTTTAAAATAGTTTTCTTTTTCTTTCTTTTCCTTTTTTCTTTGATTTATTCCCTATTGCGTCTGTTTTTTATTTCTATTTCCTTTGTCTGGTTTGTAAGACTATCTGATTTGGGGAGAAGAAACAGAAGCACAGAAAGGGTAGTATGAAGGGTGAAACAATTCATCAGTGATACTCACTAGACCCTATGTTGGGAATTAAGTATCCAACTTCTGAGGGTGAGGAGGGAAGTCAGGAGGGGAAAATCTGGGAGAGAATGTTGGACAGGATGACACTGTTCAAAAGGAACTGTGCCCTTACCTGGCTCATGTAACTGTAACCCCTCTGTACATCACCTGTAAAACAAAATTTAAAAGAAAAAGGAGCATTGACTCCACTTGTTTGTTTGTTTGTTTGTTTTTGCTCAGTAGTGGGGTTGAACTCTTGGCTTGGACGCTGTCCCTGCGTTCTTCAGCTTAAGTCAAGTGCTCTACCGCTTGAGCCACAGCTCTACTTCTGGTTTTCTACTGGTTTATTGGAGATAAGAGTCTCACGGGCTTCCCTGCTAGGGCTGGCTTTGAACCGAGATCCTCAGATCTCAGCCTCTTGAGTAGCGAGGATTACAGGCATGAGCCACCAGTGCCCAGCTTCTATTTGTTTTATTTACTGTTAGTGTCAGAATTTAGGTATGACTGTAATCACAATGGGATGGCAACCTCTGGGAAGACAGGATTACCTCAGAGTATTTATTTTAATCATGCATGGCAAATCTTTTCTATCATGAGAACTGAATAGCGCTAATTCATGAGTATGTGAGATTAATATTTGAAATGTCTGTGAAACTTTCTCCTGATTCTCAAGCATTCCTCTCCAAAAGCAAATCTCATCACATTACTATGTTAACTCCCTCAATTTTATATTTCTACTTGGAGGTGGCACAGAACAGAGCACAGACCAGTGTGACCAAGCCAGGGCATTTATACCAGCACCATCAACATCAACTGGCACAGATGCTGCTATGGGATGTAGATGCTCAGGCCCACCCATATGTGAACAGAAACTCGGGCTGGATCCCAGTATCCTGGATATTTACAAGATCCTCGAGGAATTCTCATTTATCCTAACACTTGACAACTGTTGAGATTCTTAATAAGAAACAAGAAGATCTTTGGATTTAGCTAAATCTGATTTCAATTCTCCCTCTTGTCAGTTTTGTCATTCACAACTTCAAATCCAGTTTCCATGAGCAAGGCAATGGGAACTAGTAGGAGGCCCGTGTCATGAGAATCCAGGCATAAGTAAAACTATTTATCCAAAAGGCTGATACAGTGTGTAAATGTCTATCTCTTACTTTATGTATAATGTGTTGTTCTGATGGAATTTTCCTTCCCTAGAGCAGACTGGAAGTTGAAACATGGGTGATGGGAATTTATGCGGCTGAGCCCTCACCATTACCCAGTGGGTACTGAGAACCAAAGTGGCTGAGAGCTGACCTGCATGTGAGTGTCTTCCTCCATGTTTCCATCCGATGTCTTCCTAAATTGGAACCAAAGCCCTATAGAATGTTTAGGATCCTTTCAGTCACATTCCTGACCCCAAAATGAGTTCATTAATTACAAAACAAAAAGTCTCTAGAGAGAGTCCTGGATTTTCTTTTCAAAACCTTAAATCCTTTTTCGTTCTTTTTTTAAATTACAGGGGAATATAAAGCATACACTGGTGAATGCTTTAATAGACAAATTTTAAATAAGGACGATTTCTCATATTAGGAGCATATAAAAGCAGGAAGCTTGTTGGCCCTGTAAATGCTTTTTTATCATCTGTCAGGAAGGGAAAGATAAAAGGATCAATCACAGGGAAAAGCATGCACTTTTTTTTCTGAGCTTTGTCTCCTATTGTTCAGCTTTAGCAAGGGTATTAAAAAGGCTTCCTATAAACAGTGCTTATTCATACAGCTCACACTATCCTAGAGTTTTGCCCCCATCCTCTATCCTTAAATGCAAGGTCAGCTCTACACCATTATGAAGAAAATTGTTTGGAAATCACACCTCCCCCTTCTTTTCACACCTCAAATATATATCTCAGAGCCTTGTTCTTGAATTGACATACATTGCAAAGCAAGTCAGTCATGGATTGATCAGCTGATGCGGTGACACACACACATTGCCTTGCTCTCACAATTGTTTCCTTGTGTTGCTAGTGGGCCTTTGTTTGAATCTTGCAGCATCAGCTCTGACTGCAATAATTGATTGACTGAGCTAGGCCACAGGGTCGAAAATAACAAAGGAAGAAAAAATATGAATAGTTTGTGAAAGAAGCCCCAGGAAAAGACATAAATGTATTGTACCCAAATATTGCAGTGTAAGTGGAATCTTAACCAGGGCAAAATAAACAAGATGACTCTGTCCTCATTTTAATATTTGGTAGGTCGATTTAAGGAGAGACATTGTGTTCTATGCATTATTTTAAGCCTTCAAATAGTCATTTCCTGAAATCTAGGGAGAGACACATTCCCAGACAGAAAATTTTGATCCTAACTGACCTCCCTTTACACTTGGAGCTCTTTAGATAATATGGCAATGATCATTTTAGAGAAGTCTACATAAATAATAGTTATCAAATCGATAAGTACAACCTGGCTCCATCACTACTCAGATTTGCATTTACATCTATTTCAATGAAATATTCTGATCTCGGCACTTAGCTCTTGCCATGAATATGCATAGAATTTACTCCTAACATTCCTTAAACTTTCTGTGAGTAAATCACAGCCTTTGACATACTCAGGATAGAAAAGAACCTTCAAGGTCAGGACATCCAGGGAAAGTATCTTGCAATAAATTGTTTATGAAAAGCACCATTATTGAGGTTGCTTGTTGGAAACTCTCACACAGTTTACTATTTGGACAGAAGCTTACCATCTGTGCTAAGTGAGGACAAACGACATAACAAGTTTTAGACAAAGTTATGTAATCATTGAAAAATTTAATTTGGGGCTAGGTGCTTTTTAGAAGAAATAATAAAATTTATATTCTATTAAGTAGAGAAATTTCTTCATCACGTTTTAAACCTAAGTTTATTGCTTTCATAAGGCTTCCTTCTCTTCTGTCCTGCCTTTTCCTCCTTTGATCCTTCTAGAAAATAAAATGAATGAGAAGCTAAGTAGAGAGTCCATGTAGAGATTTTTAAAGTAAACCTATTTATTGAAAAATATAAAGCTGCAAAGAGAGCAAGCTGGGCTACACTGTTCTGTCAGAAATGAACAGAATTCTGCGTCTACAGTCAAATGAAAAGAGAAACAATTGGTCTAAAATATATTCCTATGATGGATTTTTGGAGCTTAGAATGAATTGTATACTTTCATGTTTTAAATTTCAATCTTTTAAATGTTTACCTGGCCCTCCTACCATGTACCTTTCCATTTTCTGGAAACTATGAAGAATGCTTATATTAAATCATTTGAGTGTGCTTGAATAATAATAAAAAACAAAACATATATACTTCAATTCTGAATTGACACAGTACAGAGAGAAAAAAATTACAGGTAAAGAAAAATGGCTGAGATCATAAAGAGAAATTAGTTAAATGTAGGTCCTTTATTCAGAAGACAGTTAATTGTTTTCCTTACATCCTCACAGAAGAAAGTAGAAAAAAATTGAAGTCACTTCCCTAAAGGTAATGAATAATGTGAAAGAATTCCAAATCAAGAAAGTGATATATAAAAACAAACATTTGTAAACAGAGAAGAGGAATGAAAAGACAGGAAATTTATTAAGTAAACACCTTTCAAGTAAAATGGCTAAATATATTCTGACATCAAATAATATCACACATATGAGCTTTTGACACATTATATGCCTTAAACAAACTGACAGGATGGATGACTGGATCAGCATTCAGACAACCCTCATCAACAAAGTACTCTACTACTGAACTCCACCTTTAAGTTTTTCTTTTTTAAAATTATTAATACGTTTTTTATTGTGAAAATACCATACAGAGAGGTTACAATTACATGTGCAAGATAATGAGTACATTTCATATCAAGCATTGTTACCTCCTCCTTTGTTTCCCCTTACTATCCCTCCATCCTTCCCCAGCCCACCCTTCCAAAGTTGTAAAGTTCGTTGTCCACATAACATCTTGTACATTTCATTGTTGCAATGGGTTCACCTGTATCCCTATTTAAATAATTTCTTATATACATTTTTATATATGGTTGTGGAGTGAGCTCTACTGCTCTTACAGGATTCATGCTGGGAACAGTAGTTTAATGACTGACTATAATCTTCTAATTCTGATTTACTACAGTATTGATGCACGGGAAGAAATGATAATAAACTTAAATACACTTTACTTAATCATATGAATCCAAAGACTTTAGTTGTAGACTATGCTGCTTCTCCAATTTCTAGTCCATGCAATTCCCAATAAATAGATCCTAATCATGAATGTGTCAAACTGTTTTCTTCCTAGAAAAATAATTCTGTGCTTTAAATACCACATTGTTAATTGTAGGGAGAATATGAGAATTATAAGGTGTTCATCTACTTGAAACCCATAATGCTCTGAAATGCCTCAATAAATCAATGCCAAAATTTACCTATAGATAGGTTGTACTTTCACTACCTTTCATTATATTCCCATGTACTAAAAATACTGACTTAAATTAGTACAGATTTATTCTCTCTCCTAAAGGAATGTAAATAAAGAATCTTCTCAATAAAGGTCAATAAACATGACTCAACTTTAAAAAAACTTATTAGATGTAAAATAAATGATGCATTCCTATGCAAATAAAAGATATTTGAAAAACAGTGTATGATATTCCATATGTTCAACAATCTAGAGGATATGTGGAATGTGTGAAATTGATCTGTGGAAATATAAATGTGCCCCAAGTATTAGTTCTAGAAATAAGAGTTCCACTGTTGGAGATAAGAAACAGCCATTGGTTCAGAATAGTGGTATATTATAAATTGCAGGATAAAGAATTGGTAACGTGAAGACAGTAGTAGAAATAATTCAAAATGAAATATATATATGCATAAAAAGTACACAACTGGGGACTAATGTCTCATGCCTGTAATCCTAGCTACTCTGGACACTGAGAGCTTAAGATTATGGTTCAAAGTGGGAATGTCCATGAGACTTTTATATCCAATTAACCACCAGAGAACTGGAAGTGGAGCTGTGGTTCAAAGTGGTGGAGTGCTAGCCTTGGGCAAAAGAGCTCAGGTACAGTTCCCAAGATCTGAATTCAAGCCCCATGACTGAAAAGAAGGAAAGAAAGAGAAAGGAAGGAAGGAAGGAAGAAAAAAGAAAGAAAAAAAAGCAGATAGTGCATCAATGTTCTGTAATATTCCATTACATTCAAATATTTGTATAATGGAATCTTGGGACGGAAGACAGAAAAATCATTTGAAGGTATAATAGTATGTAACCTTTTAACTTTGATGAAATCTGCATAGCCATGAAATTTTATATCAGGTTCCTAGTTAAATGTAAGGGACAGCGAAAGCTTGACATGTTTCTATCCATTTTACATCTGTCTTTATTCTAAGCAGTCAACTTGTAGCCACCAAGAATAGATGGAGGACAGAAATGATTGGTAACATTGGGGTTCAAAATTATCCTGCATTCTGTATTATTTTCATTTTGACCAGGACCTACCTGATTATTTCGGGAATGATGAACAAGCAGCTGCAGTCCTGACCCAGTACTGACCCAACATCCTGGGAGCAGGATTGTTTAGTAATTTTGCATACTTCTTGTACACTGCCTGAGGCTCAGGTCTGTATCCCAAAGACACACTGAAATGCTTACTGAATTTCTTTCTGAGTCATGCTTTACTGAATGATAAGTCTTCTTTCTTTGTCCTTCACAGCTCTCTGTTTATTTGCCATTTTGGTGCAAATGGCAGGATTTGAGATGGAATTTCTGGAGCTCAACAGCAGATCTAGAGCTCCAGTCACAGTTCAATGAACTCGTAGTTTAGGAGCAGTAAGACAAACAGAAGAGTCACACACACCATCCTCCAGTTTCTTAAAACTAATTGTGAAAAAGATAAAAAGCAAATCTCTAGAAATAATTTTGAAAACAGACCACATAAATCAGAATTGAGATAGAATGACAGCAGCTTTTGTTGTTATTCTTGTTGTTAACAATACAAATGAGAATTGGGTCTCAGTATTTGAAGAACTAAAAAAAATCGCACAGTATGCATAGAACACTTTCTCATCAGAAGTACAGGCTTTTTCAAAAATAAAAACCTAAAATAATTTTTCGTGACATATTGATAAGAAATTTAAAGAGACCCCTTTCAACATAAAGAGAATGGAGTGGCATATATACTAAAACAAAGAGCATTAGCTGTAACCACAAAGGTAAGTATAGATCTATGTTTCTTATTATTTCTTTTAAAATAAAACCTTTGTAGATTTCTAGAAAAATAAGTGCAGTGTTTTGTAGAAGTTACAACGTACATGGAAATGTGGGAGGATAAAAATGTTGGTATAATTCTACAAAATATTTATATTTATGTGAGGTAATATTTCACTTCAATATACATTCATGTAAGTTACAGGTGTATACAATAAATCCAATAGTAACTAACATATACTCCTTAAAACTATATTTCACAAGCCAGCAATGTTGATAAAGTTGAGTATTAAAAATATGCAATCCATAAAAAGGAAGGCATGGAGAAATAAAAAGTAGACGAGAAAAGAAAGTGAATAGAAATGTTTCAGTTATAGAAGTTAATTTTTAAGTGTGCTGTTACTCAATGTAACTCCTAGAGCTGATGAGTTCCTCTTGCAAACTTCATTCTCTTTAAGGTATATTATCATGTAAAGTGTCTTACTACCAAAAGGCAGTGGAGAATGTCACAGGGAATATTTGGAAATGCAAGAGTCAGCTTGACTGTAGTGATGTTTTCATGAATATATGTATTCATTCAAGCTTCTTGAAATATATGAACAAAATATGTAAAGCTTCTTTGGATATCGATCATAGTTCAGTTAGGTGTTCAAAAACTATGTTTTGACAACGTGCCAGTGGTTCACACCTTTAACCCTTGCTATTAAAGTTTGAAATCTGGAGGATCACAATTTGAAGACAGATCACCTGCAAAGTCGCCAGTAAAAAGCCTATCTAGAGGCAGTAGAGCAAGTGGTTGAGCACCCAGCTGAGATCTGGGTTAAAAAACTGAGTATTATCAAGAAAGGTATAATTGGGCTGAAAGTGTGGCTCAAGCAGTAGAGGTCCTGTCTAATAAATGCAAGGACATGACATTCAGATCCCAGTTTTGAATATAAATTAAATAAATAAACAACTTCCTCCTGAAGCGATTATAAATAACTTGCTTCCTCTAGAAGCAATTCAGTAGGTTGACTCAAAATGAGGCAGAGCAGTGATGGAGAGCTTTGGCTTCCTGACATCCTGATATATTATGATCCTCTTACCCATAAGCTATATTTCATGGAGATGGTGTTTAGGTATTTAGGAAGGAGACATCTTTTCATCTTGGTCATTTTTCAGAAAAAAAAAACTGAAGAAATTCAATGTTCATACTGAAGAAGAGAGGAATAAAACCATAGGAAAAGTGAAAAAAACAGTTTAATGTCATGTGTGAGAAGAGTCTGTGATTTGTTTATTATTTTCTTGATTTGATGTAATCATAGCACCTTCAGAAATATAATCAATAAAAGTTTTGAAGAAATTTTTATCTTCCCATTTAATATAGGACTGCTCCTTTAGTTAATATCAGTACCAATATCTGCCTTTTAAAACTGATATTTTGATATTCTAAATGCACTTAAATAATTTAAAGAATATATTGTCCTTCAATAGTTTTTTTGCTATTAATTTCTTTGAAATTAGACTGTTTACTTTATTAACTTTCAGTTTATGTAAGTTAATATTGGAAATAAAAGTAACTTTAGAATTATTTCAAGGTAGCCTTTGGCTGGAGTTTGGTTAATTATCATGGGCATGTTCTTTTAACTTAAATTGTAGAAAGAGAAATAAAATTGATCAGAAAAGTTATCAGGATATAATCACAATGCATATTTTTCTTAAAGAAGGAACAATATTTATCATATTCACATATTCACTGAGAATAATTGGCTTTCTCAATCTCTGTTTCTTTCATAGATATGAATGTTATATTATATGTATAGCTATACAATATAAATATATTAATGTATGTCTACATATGCGCTCATATGTATAGTGTATACATGTTCAAACTCTACAAAATATAACCACAAATAGATGTGAATGTAAACTTTTATTTATGTAATTGCATATAATACAATTAGATGTGAATGTAAACTTTCATTTATGTAATTTGATATAATACAATTAAATACAAATTCTGATATGTTGTAGATCAAACACATATTTACATATTCATATATGCCATAATATGTTAATATCTTGTGCGTACTAAATTAGAACAAGATTTTAAATGTATTAGGTAGTCAGATAGACTATATGAATGTTCTTTTGTTATGAGGGAAACTAGAGAAGTTAAAATTGCTTGGGTAGTATAAAAGAGATAAATAAGAATTGTTACCTGTGGATTTGGTCAATGCAAATTGTGCAAGTTGCACATAAATTTTGAAGTCATAATTTAGAAAAAAACCATTTTCCAGGTTGTTTGTGTCTCATGTGGAAATCTAAATGGGATCTCACAGGAAACAGATTAAAGAATTTAGCTGTTGTCAAACATTGCTGGCCTCTGCTTTTTAATTTATTTTTTTCCAAAGGATTCTCCTGTACTTAATATGCACTTAGACTTAGTAGGCCAAAAGGCTAACTTTTTGGCTAAATTTAATTTTACTTTCTATTGTGCAAAGGAAGTCCTCTTTTATGCTTACATGGTTATTTGAGTTTTTCCATAGAATGCTGTGCACTGCAAGTTTGCTTTGAAATAAATGATCTTTGTTTCAAGGTCAACAGTTTTCCAGTTTTGTTGTGCATCTTTAGGAATCATCTTGCTGCTGAGATCTGGAAGACATTCTTTTTGTTTTTGTTTTTAAATTACTGTTATGACCAACTAACTGTGATAGAACTATTTGGTCATCAATCTTTCTTTTTTTTTCTTTTTCTTTTTCTTTCCTTCTTCTTTTTGTACTGGTTTTGCTCTGGAACTACACTCAATGACATGCCAGGATATGAATGGTTGATACTAGTCATAGTGGAAGCAAGTTAACCTTTGTTAGAAAACTGGTCTGTTTCTCTAACGTCACATGGGCATCTTAGGAAGAATGGCTGATTAAATGATTGTTTCAAAAGTCATACTTATCTGACCATGTACTTTTTCTTGTGTGTCTGTAGGATTTGGACTGCTTTTCCCTTTTCATATCAGAGGGTATTAGACACAATATCTACCTGCATGGGCAGTGTATGATTCTCCTGTGAGCTGGTTCCATAGGAAGTATTCTTTCCAGTTCTTCTTATTCTTTCCAGTTCTTTTATGTTTATTTTTCAGAAGGAAAATTTAATTGTTTTTGGTGTTTAAGTAACACAGATAATAACTGATTGTGAATTGTAAAAAAGAATAGAATTTCACCTTGTTGTTTGTACTATTCCTTCCAGAAAACCAGTTTCTTTGTGCTAGAACTGGGTGAGAGATTGGGGAGAAATTGGTGTGAACCCACCGAAAAATGATCAAACAATGTGATGTTCCATAGTGTCTGGAGTAATTTACTGCTTTTCCCGCAACTGGCTTTATTTGAGGGCTCTGAACTTACTATATAAACTTTTTGAAACCCGAATGCCACAGGCTGAGTTTCTTTTTACTTTATCTTATTTCTCAGATAGGGTCTTGTACTTTTGCAGGGCCAATTTTGAATATTGACCCTCTTCTGTCTTTCCAAGTATCTTAAGATTACTGCAGTACATCATTATACTGGGCCCATACTAGAACTACATTAGGATTAGATTTAAGAATAAAAGCAATTTCAGTAACAATAGTTTTTCTCAATTACCAGAGTACCTAAAATAATAATAGTATTCTCCAAATAATAGAGATATCCAAAATAATTTTTATTGGAGGAAACTTACAGGTTAAGGCAGGAAAAAATGACTTCTAATTGTAAATACTATAAGAAAGAAAGGTTACTTTTTTCTATTTAAGTGAATGCTTTGGAAATAATCATTTTGTTTAATTATTAAGCTCTTATGTATACTTGCCTGTCTTACATTTCATGGGCCATAAAATATAGGTTTCTGTACTTGCCTTTAGAAATTGCTCAAAATGCAATATAAGTAAATAAAATATACATATATACATATATGTATGTATACACACACTAAATAGAATATACTTTAAAATGGAGAAAATTTTACATGCAGATGGCAATGACTTACTATGGTTCAATTTTTTTTAATTTAATAATGGACCAGATAAAGCATTCATTCCGTAAATATTGTTCTTTTAATTTTAAGTTTTATTGTATTTTGTTTTGGCTGTTGTATGCAATGCAAAACTCATGTGATACTAGACAGTACTGAGTCTGCAGCTCTTAGTCAATAATGCAATCATAAAGATAAACAGTGCTTTGTTTTGTCCAGCTATGATGCCCATCAAATATATCCATTAAATATATTTTTAACTTGGGTATTTTCAATTTACAATGTTATTATCAGGATGTACTCCATTAAAAGGGTATTTGTGATTTTATAATATTTGAATTAGTGTGAATAGTGTAGAAAAATAAGCACACAATGCATTTATATAAAGCTTTTCTGAATTTTTGTTGGTGGGGTCTATCAAAAAGAATTTCAAAGACATTTCATGGCCAAATTTGGAAATAAAATATGTAAAAAATTAGGACATACTTGGAGAACACCATTGCTATTTTATTATTCATAAGCTGATGATTTGAAAAATTTTTAGTCTTTAAAATAAGAAGATATATCACATGTCATATGGGTAGCTGTAATAGGATTATCTAGCTATATTTCTTTTATTCTTGATGATTAGGTTTTAAAGCTAGTCCAGGCAGAAAATTTGACTACATCTCCAATTACACAGGAAAATACCAAGCTGAAATGGTAGTTCAAGTGATAGAGTAGCAGCCATGAGCAAGCAGAATAAAAGAAGCTGGAACTGATTTTAAACTCTAGAAAAGGCCATATATATATGATATATAATGTGTATATACATATATATACATGTATGTATATATACATATGTACACACTATATACACACACATTAAAAATGTTTGTATTGGGCTGGGAAGGTGGCTCAGTGGTAGAGCGCTTGCCTTGCATGCCTGAGGCCCTGGGTTCAATTCCTCAGCACCACATAAGCAAAAGAAAAAAGCCAGAAGTGCCGCTGTGGCTCAAGTGGTAGAGCACTAGCCTTCAGCTGAAGAGCTCAGGGACAGTGCCCAGGCCCAGAGTTCAGGCCCCACAACAGACCCAAAAAAAAGTTTGTATTTTTTGTATTTTGTATTTTGTATTTTTTGGTTCTGTGGATATGGGAATAAACCCAGAGTCTTATACTTGCTAGGCAAGCATTAATCGCTGAGCTACAAGTCCAGCAACATTCTATTTTCTATCCTCTATGCCTACCATACTCTTCAAGCAGATATACAAAACTTTTTATGTGCAATGCCTGCCTATCTATCTATCTATCTATCTATCTATCTATCTATCTATTTATCTTTGGCTTGATAATAGCAAACTGGCCTATTGCCAAAGACAAATTTTTGTGAAGATAAAATATATTCTGCTTCTTGCCAAACTATTTTCATTTATTTGTCTTGTACAGATGATTGTAATATTCTTTTAGGCAAATGCTTTCTGTCGAAATGGCAATTTTTTTACCTTTGTGAAATATTTGTTTTGAAATAAAAAAGTATATTTTTCTTTAGTTTTGAAGCAAAGTATTTCATCTTATTTATTTTTTGTGGGGGAGGTTTTTTTTTTTTAATTAAGTAGCTGTACAAAGGAGATGCCATTTAACAAAGCAGTTAATGAATACAATATATCTCATCCGTTTCTTATTTGGTGTTCGCCAGCAGTCCTTTTGGTATTTTACCTGTTTCTTAGATAATATATTTTGCATGTAATTCCTGATCGTTTAGCTTTCTGTCATGCCTCCATTATTAGTTTCTTTCAATCATATGTATATCTACAGAGCATCAAATGACAATTTTAGTAAACAGTTTTCAATGATGTTTTGCAAATGACAAGAGCGCTAAAAGTTTTATGAAATAAAACTGAATAGTTCCTATCCCTGATTTTAGCAATACCTAATTTATAAGAAGTTTTTATAAACCAAAAGCATCATCTTATCATACTGAAATAATTAGAAAAAAATCTCCTTTCCTTTCCTTTCCTTTCCTTTCTTCTCCTCTCCTCTCCTCTCCTCTTCTCTCTTCTCCTCTGCTCTTCTTTTCTTTTCTTACAAAGTCTAGCTATGTAGCCCTAGCCTTGAACTCTGTATTTACAATAAATGACAGGCACACACCACCATGTTTGGATTTTTTCTGTTGAGATAGGGTTTCATAAATTTTTATTCTCTTAGAATTGAACTATAATCTTCTCATTCTCTACCATCCAAGTACCTCTTTTCTAATTGTATGGGGCCACTGTTGCAAAGATTTTTTCCCATCCATCCCATCCCATCTCACCCCACCCCATCCCATGTATTTTTACTAGATTGGCTGTTTCTTCTACTTTGCTAATAGATTTTCTATTTGAAAACGAGCCAGCTGTCTATTTTGGTTGTGGTGTCCAATGCATTTGAAGTCAAATCTGAGAAATCATCATTCCATGTTACAAAGATTTTCTCCAGGAATTTTAGTTTTAGGTTAAATGGTGAAATTTTTAATCTAGTGTGAACTATTTACTTGTCTTTAGTTAAGGATCCAATTACATTATTCATAAGAGAATCTCCAGTTTGTCTAATACTTTTTGTTTAGGGACTATTCATTTGCAATTCTGTCTGCTCACCATCCCTTTTGAAGATGGGTTGACTATTCATAAGGAGATCTATTATCTCTCCCTTTTTCTTTCTTTCCTTCCCTCCTTCCCTCCCTCCTTCCTTCCCTCCTTCTCTCCCTTTCTCTCTCCCTTCTTCCTTCCTTCCTTCCTTCTTTCCTTCCTTCCTTTCTTCCCTCCCTCCCTCCTTCTCTCCTTTTCTCCCTTGCTCCCTGCTCCCTCCCTCTCTCCCTCCCTCCCTCCCTCTCACCCTCCTTCCTTCCTACCTACCTTCCTTCCTTCCTTCTTTCTTTCCTTCCTTTCTTCCCTCCCTCCCTCCCTCCTTCCCTCCTTCCTTCCTTCCTTCCTTCCTACCTTCCTTCCTTATTTCGTTCCTTCCTTATATCTTATTTCTTTTTTGATGCTAGTCCAGGAGCTTGAACTGGAGACTTGGGCATGATCCTTGAGCTTCTTTTGCTCAAGGCTAGCACTCTACCACTTGAGACATAGGTCCACTTCCAGCTTTTTCTAAGTAGTTTATTGAAGTTAAGAGTCTTGTATATACATTTTTCCAATTTGGGGAGGGGAAAGGAAATAACAAAATGCTGAAATAAGGATACAGTTTGACCCATTTTGTAACAATGAGATATACAAGACTGTGTTGAAAAAGAACTTTACAACTTCGAGGTAGGGGGGAGGGAGGAGTTGGGGAGATGGGAAGGGAAAGGATAGTAGGGGGAAAACAAAGGAGGGGGTAACAATGCTCCATGGGATATGTACTCATTGCCTTACTAATGTAACTGTAACCACTCTGTACAGTATTTTTACAATAAAATATATACAAAAAAGAAATATTTATAAATATAGACACATACCTATACAACATGAAAAGAATATATATGCTTACAAAACTTAAGAATAAAAATATTTACCTACAAATAAAGAGTCTTATGGAATTTTCTACCTGGGCTGGCTTTGAACCAAGGTCTCAGATCTCAGCTTTCTGAGGAGGAAGCCTTACAGAAGTGACCTTCCAGTGCCTGGCTCAAGTAGCTTTATTTCTTTGAATATACTGAATATACTTGGATATATTTAGCCTATAAATCCTACTGTGGTATAAATGCCCACAGTGTTCAGTAAAGTAGTATATTAAGCAGGTTTGTAGCCTAGGAGTGACAGGCTTCACCGTATTAGCTAGATGGATAGTAGGCTTACATCATTTAGGTTTGTGCAAGTATTTTCTTGGACATCTTACAAAGAAACAACCATATGACCTTATTGTTGTCAATATACTGTATCTAGTACTTTCTTCTTATTTTATTTCACTTTTCATTTTACATTGGTTTATTCCTGGCAATCACTGTCTTTGATTCTTGTACCCTCCATCTTGTATATACATTTATCTGATTTGGGGAAGGGAAGAGGGAATAACACAACGCTGAAAGAAGGAAAAAGGGTGACCCATTTCTGCAATGATACTCACAACACACTATGTCAGAAATGAACTTTACAACTGTGTGTGGGGGGGAGCAGTAAATGGGGAAGGTGTAAGTTGGAGAACAACAAAGGAGGGGGTAACAATGTTCAATAAGAAATGTACTCATTACCTTACTCATGTAACGGTAACTCCTTTGTACAACATCTTTACAATGAAATAAAAAAAATGAAAAAGCAACCACATCACAAAACAACACATTTCTCAGAATGTATTCCATACTAAAATGACACATGAATGCAGTTAACAATAAAGTGTTAGGGTGGGATTCAAAACTTTTCAGTAAGTAGATATCATTTTACACTTTCTTATCATAATGTATATACAGATATTCAATTCGATTAGTATGAAAATAACTTGAGAGAAATATTGAGATTCAATTGTAAACTTAATATTGTTTCTCAACGTGAGGTGATAGTCTACAAGTAATTATCACCAAATAATCAGAATCATAAATGAAAGGTTTAAAGAGTTTAAAAATAAAAGTTTTAGACAAGATTTAATGAAGAACTAAGGAAATACTAAGTTATATATCATTAAGTGCTCTGAATTTTAAAATTCTCGACTAATTAAGACAAGAAAATATAAGAACTGAAAGTGGAAAAGAGTGGATTTCAAGTATTATTAATTAAAAAATATTATTTTCTGTATCAAAGTTTTAAGAGGATTAAAATATTTACATTAATAGGATAACTTAGATAAATGCCAGTTTTCATGATACAGAAGATTTAATGTCATTCCTACTTAATATCAACAATGTCATAATTATTTAGCTTTTACAGCAGGCCAGTGTTTTATGTCCTATTTTATATAGATATCTCACCATGGCATGACAATCACTAGTAGTTATGACTATTAATTTCATTTTATAAATCTGGAAATTAAGGCATATAGGGTGTGAGTCCAAAGTCACACAAATAAATAACATAAATACGTTGCAAGCTGGGTGCCGGTGGCTCAGGCCTGTAATCCTCACTACTCAGGAGGCTAGATCTGAGGATCGCAGTTCAATGCCAGCCCGGGCAGGAAAGTCCATGAAACTCTTATCTCCAATAAGTCACTAGAAAACCAGAAGTGGCACTGAAGCTCAAGTGGTAGAGCACTTGTCTTGAACTGAAGAGCTGAGGGACACGCCCAGGCCCAGAGTTCAAGCCCCATGACTGACCCTCCAAAAAACAAAAACAAAACAAAACAACAACAAAAACATATTCCTCTAAAATTCAGATTCATAATGTGAGATTAAGCTTACTGGAAAATTGGTATTAACCACAACATTCAAAGGCTAAAGGAAAGAGATCAAAATCAAGGTGGCTAGTCAGGAGATATGCACAGCTCTTCCTAAAGGAGTCTTCCAATGCTTTGTCCATTTGGCCTTTCTGTCATTACTTATAAATTCTGAAAAGAAGTGTAGATTTATTCAGTGTGGGGGGCAATATCAAGTCCTGTGATAGTAACTGGGATAGAAGTCTATTGACTTTAGAATGCTTGTTGCAAATACATGGCTTGGATAAAAGGAGTTATGCAAGTACAGAACTCAAGGACTCATAAATTATGTGTCTATTTAAGTCTTGGACTCTAGAGAGGATGAGAAAGATAGGCAACTGCAGGCAGTGAAAATCTCCAACCACAGTAACGAAGAGATTGATTTGTTGCTGGAACCTGAACATATTCCCGGCTCTCAAGATTACTTGAGGGCACACTGAAGAGTCTTATGTTGGTAACATTCTATCTAGGATTCATCCTAAGTGGCTTTTACTCTTTTTATCTTGAATCAAATCAGAAAGATGACCCTGCTTACAAGTATACTCCAGAGACTTGAAAGGATTCAAATATTTTTTTCTTTGTTAAAATAGCATCTTTTGAAAGTATATCTCTTATGTTAGTCATTGTCAAAAGATTTAGATTTAAATAAACAGAAAGCGATGCTTAATTAAGCTGCTGCCTGCTTGATATTTTCTTGTTTTTCATTTGTTTGTTTCATAATGATGGGGCACATTTGATTGTGACCAATTCTTATTATAGGAGGATTTATTCAAACAAATCTAAAAGACTTAGGCCTAAATGCAAAGTATTTAATGTTTAAAGAATGTTTGCATATACTGGGTAAGAAACCTACCAGTGATTCTTACTCTAATGAGATAATGGCCAGAGCTTGTCTCATGTGGCAGAATGTGAAGGGAGCAGGATGCCGCAGAGGGATAAAAATAAACTAGAGCAGTGTCTCAGCTAGCTTTAGGTTCCGCAAGAATTTCCACATTTCTGGACAAGGATAGCCCACAAATGAACCACTTTTCAGAATTTTGCCAGTCATTCATTAGTTAATATGCAGAATAGGGGAAAGTCCTCTGAGATTCTCTCCAACTGAGTGCAATTCCCTGGATGAGAGGTGTCTGGTTTGCCGGCCAACTGAACAGCAGCTACAGGACCAGTGAGATGAACCTGGTATCATCACCAACACCCTGTGGAACAAAGAGTACAATCACTTCATTGGATGTTTCCAGATGCAGTATCCCACTGTAACCATCATAGATGCAGGAAATGTGATCTGGCTGCA
Organism: Dipodomys ordii; assembly: GCF_000151885.1. Taxonomy (NCBI): domain Eukaryota; kingdom Metazoa; phylum Chordata; class Mammalia; order Rodentia; family Heteromyidae; genus Dipodomys; species Dipodomys ordii. The sequence goes on along the minus strand of NW_012267241.1, from coordinate 14,306,134 downwards.
CAGTCTCGTGATAGGGGTACCTTGAATACATTAATCATCTATTATCAAATTCTTTCTGTCAGTTTCAGGGAAATATTTTAGACATAGTCAGAGCTGATTGTTTACAACTTACTAAGATAACATCACCCACTTCCAGAGGGGTTACAGTTACATAAGCAAAATAGTGAGTAAATTTCTTGTCGAACTTGTTATCCCCTTCATCTTTTTTCTCCCTCTTCCCTCTCCTTCAGCCCTCTACCCACCCAAGTTGTACAGATCATTTCCAATATATTGTTTTGCGAGTATCACTGTTGCATTGGTTCCCATTGTGTCCTTTGTCTCATCATTTTGTTGTTGTTTTTCCCTTCCCTATTTCAGATAAACATTTATACAATACTCAGGGTACCAAAATAAAATACAGAGACAACAAGGGGATAAACCAAAGGGAGAAAACACACACACACACACAAATAAAATAAATCATATAGTACATTAAAAACAACTTAGAAGAAAAAAACTCTTGTGTCCATTTCTTGGAGTTCATTTTGCTTAGCATCATTATTAATGGTATTCATATGTATAGCTATATAACTATTCTGCTCATAAGGAATAACAAAGGCCGATAGACAATGAAGAAATGAGCAACATCTCTGGCCATTAAAAGAAATGCAAATCAAACAACATTGAGATTCCACTTCACCCCGGTTAGAATGGCCATTATCAAGAAATTTAATAACAACAGATGCTGGAAGGGATGGGCCCCAAAGGGAACTCTACTGCACTGTTGGTGGGAGTGTAAACTTGTTCAACCACTCTGGAAAGCAGTATGTAGGTTCCTCAAAAGACTCCACATAGAGCTCCCCTATGACTCAGCAATCCCACTTCTGGGCATTTACCCAAATGACAACAAACAAACAGGCCATACAGAAGCTACCAGCATAACTATGTTTATTACATCATTATTTACCATAGCTAAGATATGGAACCAACCCAGATGCCCCTCAGTAGATAAACAGATCAATAAAATGTGGCATATTTAATATATATATATATATATAAACAAACTCTATGCTTCCATCAGAAAGCATAACACTGCTCCATTTGTAAGGAAATGGAAAGACTTGGAAAAAAGAAACATAGTAGGTCCCATGATTTCCCTCATTTGTAATAAAATTAGTATATATGTATAATACTCCTAACAAAAGGTGGAATTTTTATGGGGCAAAATCCTTCTCCCTTGTATAAGCTGAGAAAACAGAAATTCCCCAAATGAACAAATGATTCATAGAGCTTACATATTCATTTATTCAAAAAGCATTTATTGATGGCCTTTTAGATATTAAATAAAGCTATATAAGTTTGAATATAAAAACAGAATTCAGAGTTCTTATTCTAGCTTAGAGAGGAAGAAAACAAATCAAAATACACTATTTGTGGTGTTTTCTCTTTCCTTTTTTTCTTTGGTTTAGTCCCCTCTGTTGCTATTTTTGATTGATGTACCCTTTTGTCTTGTCTGTAAGGTTATCTGATTTAAGAATGCAAAAGGGAAGCACAGAAATGGTGGACAAAGGGTTAACCAATTCAGCAGTAAAAACCACTAGACATTGTGTTGGAAATTAACTGTATGACTTGAAGGAGAGAGAAGCCTGGGAGAGAATCAGAGATGGTATGACACTGTTCCAAAGGAAATGTACACATTACCTGACTTATGTAACTGTAACCTGTCTGTACATCACCTTTACAATAAAAATTTTAAAAATACTACAATAGTTTAACAGAAAATAAATAGTAAAGATTCGAATATTGTTGAGAATAGGATGTTGGTGGAGATGAGTATGACTAGGTACTGTTTAAAATCACATGGCAATGGAATGACCAGTGATAAAATGACAACCAAGAAGAGATGCATAACTTGAGAGCAATCATTACAGAAACAGAATTTCCTGACTTACAGGTGTTTGCTGTCAACATGTCACAATAAAGGCTTCCTTAATACTGCTAAGAGTTTTGTGTTCTCCCATGTTAAGATATGGACAAGATTTATTGGAAGCAGGATAGCATAGAAAATACTGCTCCCTGACACTGCTTGAAGGTCTGTCCATGAGGCATATTCTCTGAGTTATACACCAGACAAAGCATCAATAGGGATTTGGTATCTTATTTGCAAAACAAAGATTATTGTTTGTCTGATTAAAAACAGCAACAACAAAGAAATCACTAACAACATGCATTGGGGAATTAATTTCTTCAAAGAGTAATGCATTATTGACATTATAAAATCCCAGTATTTTATCATACATTTTAGGTGTAATTTTATTGTAATTTAATTTTTTTAAGGCAGAGGGGTATAAAAGGCTCTGTTGATTTTAACAAGCTTCACTTAGGTGAGCACAAATGGTCTGATTTGGGAATCAGAAAACAACATAATTGTCTTTTATGGATAAGCCAAGGGATGAGGAATGAAGCCTAATGAAACTGTCTATAATATCTCACAAAATGATTTAGTAGAGATTTTACATTAAATTTTGAGCAGGGTACTGAGTATCACTGCAATTTATTAACTATGTTGTGACTGAAATTCTAAAACAGGTGCCACGTTTCTATCAATTACCTTCTTGACAGTTATAGCATTTAGGGCATCCTGAGTGAGAAAGATGTGGGATGCTATTTATATACAACTTTAATATGGATAGCTTTCATCTACTTCGAGTAGCTTTAAAAAACAATGCAGTAACTTCAAAAATAACTCTAGCTTTTGATGTAAAACTAAGAATGATTTTTTCCTTATTCATATTACACCTGCAGCAATCAGCTCTAGAATATTCCTTATCCAATGGAATAAACTGCACATGCAAAAATTAAGGGATTATTGGGAATGTTGGCTATTTAGAAAAGCACTTAGTTTGGTGTAATTTGAAGAAAAATATTCAATAGCTGTAATCTATTACAGGAAACTCAAGCCAAGTTCCCATTAAAATGTTCTTTGTCAAAATTTCAGTCACGTACATTCTTTACTATCAAATTTCTGAGTGGAATAATTGTCCTTGGGAATAAATGGAAATATTTAATTTCTAATAATATCTTTTTCCTGAGTCAATTATTAAGTGTTTTGAACAGATGGTTTAATCAGAGAAATAAAGCAAAAAGACACATTCTTCTCCTTTATCACTGATGGAACATGGATTTACATCTCTATAGAGATCCTTTAAGTTTGATTTATGAACTCAAAATTGTATGCTGCTGAAATTATACTGAATTTGGAAAAGCCAAGTTCTGTGCATGATATATATGTGTGTGTGTATATGTGTCTTTTCAGATTGTACTTCAAATGTATGTATGTTAAAATGATAAAGAGAGATCATGCTACCTGAATAATTTTCAGGATATAAAATATTTTTCTAAGCTTTAGGAAACCTTGTTTACTAATGAATACTGTATATCAGTATTTCTAGAAAAGGTAGGTCCAAATTCACTGTCAATTATACCTAATATAAAACATAAAAAATAAGACACCATATCTTACTATTAGAATGGATAATATTAACAACTTGAGAACTCCATGCTTATATGTTAAAGTCATACATATATGTACATATATATACACACAGATATATATGTGTATCTTCATATATATGTATACACACACACACACACACACATATATATATATATATATATATATTTATATCTTCAAATGAAAATGTTTACGACAGAGATCAGAAAATATTTTATTCTAGTTACTACAAACATGACATACCACAAAACAAAAAATTCTATCATCAATTTTTGGCAGTAGAAATTAAGAATTATACTATGTACTTATTTTCCTAAAAATGATTTTGAAAAGCAATAACAATGGATTTTTCATGGCTATACTTTAGATAGTGATTTCTTATTTTTCCCAATGTATTCATATTTCCTGGAGTTAAGTTATTGCTCATTTAAACATGACTTAGAACCTACACCCTTTGAGCAAATAAGAACATGATTTCATATTTGTGAACCAATATATGATAACTGAAAAACAAGTTAAATAATATAAATTAATGAGCAGAAAACTAAGCATAATTTCTAAGTCATTTTTTCTAAATAATCAAAATAAAATATAGTCCACATGTTTAGGTTCACAAACCTAATACATTTAATGTATCATTTGCATATGTAATTTAATTATATATATAATATTACAGTTTATATGGTATGTACATAGACTGACTCAAATTATAAAGAATCTGTCTGAATCTATTCATGTGTCCCACCTATCTATTGTATAATATTCACTGTATCATCAAGTGATAGTCACGTTCCTGGAGAACTATCGAATTTAAATTTATGCAGAACATTCTACATGAATTCCCTATTCATAACACAAACATAACCTCAGTAAAGTTGACTTTAGCATGTAAGTTGAGAATCACATAAGACTTGGCAAGAAATTTGTAAATGATTCTGGAGGGTCATACATTAATATTCAGAAGTTTTGTATTCTTCACTGTTTCCAAAAAAGGAGAAGCAAATTTGAAGTTCAGAAACTTTAAACCACATTGACCTCTGAAGTAATAAACTATTTTTTTATATTTTTTTTGTGAACTCACTGTACAGAGGGGTTACAATTACATGGGCAGGATAATGCATACATTTCTTATCAAGCATTGCAGTCTCCTCCTTTGTTTATCCTTCATATCCCTTCCCAGTTTCCCCGGCCCCACCACTCACCCAATCCTCCCCGCCTACCCTAGGCCCCCCCCTCCCCTCCGCACCAACGTTGTAAAGCTCATTTTCCACATGGCAACTTGTACTTCTCATTGTTGCAACAGGTCCACCTGTATCCTTAAACGACCTGTTTTTCCCCATCTCCTCTACAAATTATACTGACATCAAATATAGTGAAAGCAGGGGTTATACTGTGGGGGAGGGACATACAAAGCAACAAAGAGATAATCTTATAAGTGCATTAGAAACAAATGCATGAAAGAAAAAAACATTAAAATACATATATAAGGGTTCATTTTCCTAACATCACATTATCCGACCTTTTCCGCTTGACTAATACATATACTAGATATTGCAAATAAGGGAAACCATGGGACCTATGTTTCTTTGGGCCTGGCTTACTTCACTTCATATAATTTTTTCCAAGTTTTTCCATTTCCTAACAAATGGGGCAATGTCATTCTTTCTGATGGAGGCATAGAATTCCATTGTGTATATATACCACATTTTCTTGATCCATTCATCTACTGAGGGGCATCTGGGTTGGTTCCATATCTTAGCTATGGTAAATACTGCTGCAATAAACATAGTTGTGCTGGTAGCTTTAGTGTGGTCTTATTTGTAAACATTTGGGTAAATGCCCAAAAGTGGGATTGCTGGGTCATAGGGGAGTTCTATGTGAAGTCTTTTGAGGAACCTCCATACTGCTTTCCAAAGTGGTTGAACAAGTTTACATTCCCACCAACAATCCCTTCTGTCCACATCCCCTCCAGCATCTGTTGCTTTTAGAGTTCTTGATTTTTGCCATTCTAACTGGAGTGAGGTGGTATCTCAATGTTGTTTTGATTTGCATTTCTTTTATGGCTAGGGATGTTGAGCATTTCTTCATGTGTCTATTAGCCATCCTTCTTTCTTCTTCAGAGAAGTTTCTCTTTAAGTCTTTAGCCCACTTATTTATTGGGCAGTTGTTTCTTTGAGGATTTGTTGTTGTGGGATTTAATTTTTTGAGTTCCAAGTATATTTTAGATATGAGGCCCTTGTCTGTTGTATGGCTAGTGAAGATCTTCTCCCAATTCGTGGGCTTTCTATTGATCTTGCTAGCTATGTCCTTTGCCATGCAGAAGCTCTGCAACTTCATGCAATCCCATTTGTCCAACCTTTCTTTGATTTGTTGTGTTTCCGGGTTTCTATTCAGAAAATTTCGGCCTGAGCCAAGAAGACCTAGGGTTTCTCCTATTCCTTTAAAAGATAGAAAATACAAAACAGGAATTAAGTGAAAAGTATATCCAGAAGGTATGCCAAGCATAAGTTATGTTGATCCTCTTTCCAGTGAGTATCCTTTTATGAATATTTACATAGTAAGAAGTAATTGGAGAAAATCATATACAAAACAGAAAAGGTCAACATCACAGGATAATTTTCTCTCATTGAATAAAGACTTAGGGCCTATCACATAATCTTTTTCTTTGATATTTTAACCTTGAATGTGAAAGGACAAAAATCCAAAATTTTAATGAAATCAGACCCCATAGTTTTGTACTGCATTAACTGGTGGTTAGTATTTAACACTAATACTAGGATTTACACAATCTAGGAAAACATCAGTTATTCAGTATTTGTTAAAGATTTGTCATCTCCTTTATATTCAGAGTTCTAGAACTCTTCCTTTTTAGATGCTATTGTCTGATATTGGCTTCTAATTCAGTGTACTTTATAGTAAACTGGGAAGGGAGGCTCCTCTGTTATTCAGCCCAAGGTTGAACTTTGAGACAAGGATGCCTTATTTTCACTAAGGATTTAGCTTCTAAACTGGAACAGGCTATGCTCATTAGCCTCAAAGACATTTTTGATACATCCCCTTAGCCTAAGATCTAACCTAAAAATAAGTAAAACATAACTTGATTTTATGTGAATAGCAATTCTCAAAATGCAATCTAGAGAGCCTAGATATCAAAATCACTAGGGCGCATGCATGGAAATGCAAATTCATACACACTTTCTCCTCCTCCACCACCTCATGAACATTGAATGAGCCAGAATCATTTCACATGGTATCTAGAATACTATATAATGGTACCTCAGTACAAAGAATAAAATTCTTGATCTGAACTGTCCAGAAAATCTTGGATGAGTGTTTCTTAAAATCTGCCTCAAAGACTCATCAAAGGAAAGTAAGAATGCTTGTCCAAACTCTGGAACCTTTAAACTTATATTAATAAGATTTCACTTCACCTGACTAAAACTTTCTTGATGCCTTTCCTTCAGAATGAGTGGAGAAAGTGGAATTTTTATGTACACATCTACCCCTGACATCCAAACAGATGCACATACACTGTGTTATACTTTAGAGTGACAAATACACTTAAAATGGTTCAATGAAATGAAATGTTTCATCCTTCGTGTTTAGTAAACATTCCTCTATAATATCCTAGGAAGCCATTTTAATTTAGAACTTCTGAATTCCTTGAAGTTTGTGTTGGTCTTTTAATGTCCCAGGTAAATCTAACTCCAGACACTCAGCCTCTAGCTCATACTCTATTTTTGTCTCCATCTTCACAGGCCTATACTGTGGAGTATATCACACACAGAGGGCAAGATGCCACATCTTACAGCTACCTGTTGTTTTTTTTTTTTTTTTTTTGCTTTATTTTTAGAACTATGAAAAAAACTACACATTGACCTCATATTTTTCTCTTGAAAACAGAAAAGTCTGTCAACTCTAGAAGTCAAAATTGTTGAGCATGGAATCGCCAGTGTGATCTTGAAAAACTGTCAGAGGCTTGAAGCTGTGACTTTTACTTGGTGGAAGAGATATAGCTTGAAGAAAGTCCACTCAGGACATCAAAACACATAAGTTCAAGCAAAGATACAAGGACTTATCTTGTGTATGAATTCTTAAATTTTCAATTTTGATTAGTTTTCCTCATAGATTTGCCAAGTATTTATTAAGCTGTATGGCAAGTATCAGACTAGATATCTGAATACATTACTGAACAAAACAGTATCTGGAAAAAAGTAACAGTCAGATGGACTTAAAATCTTTTTCTTGTATGCCTAACATTGCTGCATTTTTCTGTTTACTGTGAACTTATCTACACTCAGAAAATAAATACCCCATTTCATTTGAAATTGCAAAATGAAGAATTCCAACACAAATCACCCTACGCTATTTTACTGACTTTATCGTTTTGAGACAATGACCCTTGAATCTCCCTATTTAGAAGACCCTAAAGAAAATTAATCTCCTTTCTCATCTGGGTTTTCTCTTTCACATTGCAATCTGTTCTTCTTTATTCCATTTCTTTCTCCCCCTCCTCTTCATTTTTGCCTTCATTTAAAAAATATATTTTATTGTAAAGATACTGTACAGAGGGGTTATAATTACATGAGTAAGGTAATGAGTACATTTACTATTGAGCATTGTTAATCCCCCTTTGTTTTCCCCTATGATCCCTTTCCTCCCCACCTCCCCAACTCCTTCCTCCCCCTCCAAAATTATAAAGTTTGTTTTCAACATACTGTCTTGTACATCTCATTGTTACAATGGGTTAACCTGTATCCTTGTTTCAGCATTTTGTTATTTCCCTTCCCCTCCCCAAATTAGAAAATGTATACACAAGATGCAGGGCACTGGGATCACATACAGTGTAAACAGAGGTTATACCATGGGGGAAGATCATACAAAACAAAAAACAAAAAAATCACATAGTACATTGTACATTATAAGTATATTTACAACAACAGCAACAAAGATAAAACCTCTAGTGTTCCTATCTTGGGGTTCATTTCACTTAACATCATCTTATATACTTATATGTACATAACTTTCACCTTTTCTGATTGTCTGGCAAGGTTATCCTAGATATACACTAGTGCCTTCAATTTGCATTGAAAGTAAGAACTACAATATATCTCCGATTTTATTAAAGGCAGAGGTTAGATGAAATCAGACATTTTGCATTGCTAAATTGGTATACGAATGATGAGTAGAAGATGGGTATAAGTATACAAAAATGAAAAAGGAAAAAATTAAGTTCATACTAAAAAATAATGCTCCCCTGCTGAATATTGTTTTAAGGGCCACGTAACATTTTGTTATGATAGAGGAGTTAAGGTTGGCAGTCACTATTGAGAAAGCAGTGATTTCATATTTCCTATACTAAGCTCCCACAGAATGACTTGATTTCAAGGTAGTAAATTAAATAAAAATATATGTAGGGATGGGTATTGTGCACATTCATGTATGTTTTATGAATTTTGCTTCTGCTTCACATAAAATATGTAATTTTTGTCTGTATCTCCATGTGTTACAGAATTGTTCATAAATATCTATAAATAATTTATATTTACATATAATATAGTATATAATATAACATTTATATATAAGCAGTTTATAAACAATAATCAATAGTTTCTATTTTATATGTACACTTTTGTTTTATGTATTTTTCAAACAGAGGGAAATAATTTTTAAATGATTTCAGGCTTAATGAAGTTTCTATAGTTTCAGAAGTCTCTTATATTCTGTAATCTACAAAGATAATTCATGTAAAAGAATTGCTGATATCAAAAAGACCTAGAATTCTTGTCTTCTATCAATATAGCTTTCCATATGCTAAAGTTCTATAGATTTGTTACTTCTTTAAGATTTACAGGTCACTAGATGTTAGACTTTATTTGGCCTCAGGAAAGAAAGTCATAAAACTGGGCTGAGCAGGTAGCTCAGTGGTAGAGTGCTTGCTTTGCATGCATGAGGCCCTTCAGTACCACATAGGCAGAAAAAGCCAGAAGTGGCACTGCAGCTTTATTGGTAGATTGCTAGCCTTGAGCTGAAGAGCTGAGGGACAGTGCCCAGGCCCAGAGTTCAGGCCCCATGACAAACAACAACCAAATCAACCAAAACAAAACAAAAACAACAGAAATTCATAAAACTTTATTTACCTGACCTATTATAAAAAAATCTACCCATTTTACTAGATAGGCACATTGGGCTAAGTGATGAGGTTTAAGGTACTGTATAGTATGCTTTCTTGGATCCATACCATCTCTTCAATTCCAATGCTTTGCAGAATGCATTGCAGAGTGTTATTTTTGATGAATAAATTACCAAACTAATGAGGCACACTAAGAGGTTGAAGATTGATGAAGTATTCAATCTTTATAATGAAGGCCACAGCATGAAACACATTCCTCCAGATAGATACAACAAACAGTGTTCTAAAGCCTAGTCAGAATTTGTGCAGCAGATAACAATTAGCATTTTCTTCAACAATTGAAAGACTATATCCTTGATTCAGATGAGTTCAAGCTCACTAGGAGAAAAGAAAGCATTTTAACGTGTCACTTTAATATGTATTTATGTCTTATGTGTTCTTGAAATATGCTTCAAAATTTGACTTGCAGTTTTACTGAAAGTACTTGGTCTTGAATGGATTTAACACATAAGTTGGAAATAGCAGTATACATAGTTTGAGGCATTATGAAGTGTTATTTGCCTTTTGTATAGTATTACCTTGGCATAATTAAAAATTTCATTATATTTCTGAGTTCCTATTTAGTTAGAATATTAAAAATAGCTTGTTCAATTTTAGTGAGGGATTTAGTGGAATCTGACAGTAAGAAATGAGTTTTTTATGACAAATCTATAAATAAAATATGATAATAACAACAAGGATCAGGTGGCTCATCGAACCCACTGATGCACCTGGACTAGACGAATATAGCAAAAGAAGTGGCACATAGGAATGCTGAATCTATAAAAAATCCTAACATTTGGGCTGGTGATGTACATACTTACATTCATAATGCTTCCCTTTTCAAATAGAATGTAACTCACTAATCATTAGGAATTGTTAGTACTGATTATTGATACTGTAATAATGGAATACAGCAGGACCTGGAGGAATATCCTCTTTTTATTCCCCAACATTTCACATTATCTGCTTGAGATGAATATTTACAGTCTATTGCTCACTGCATCTACTTCAGATCTCACCAAGGCATTTAAGAAGTCATAATTGCATTATTGAATATTCCTTCTCCAAACTCTGAAATCTGTCAATAAATCTGCTTAACAAAGGGCTATTTGCTGTGGCATCAGCAAGCAAGGTGTGTTGAACTTTTTGCCATTGCTGATGTAAGATGTAACACCCTGAATATGATCACTGAAAAAGAAAATTTAACTTTGATTTCTTCTTCTTTTCTACCTTGCCTTTGACTTTGTACAAGTTTTATTTTTGTTGCTTGACTACACATAGATGCAGGCAGGTATCCATGTCAAACTCATCCTTATTCATCTCAACCTTATGGTAACTTTTTTTTTTTGTCGGTTGTGGGGCTTGAACTCTGGGCCTGAGCACTATCCCTCAGCTCTTCAACTCAAGGCAAGTGCTCTACCATTTGAGCCACAGTGCCTATTCTGGTTTTCTAGTGGCTTATTGGAGATAAGAGTCTTATGGACTTTCCTGCCCAGGCTGGCTTTGAACCATGATCCTCAAATCTCAGCTTCTTGAGTAGCTAGGATTACAGGCATGAGCCACTGGTGCCCGGCTTTAGGGTAACTTTTAATGAACAAAATGCCACCATTTCCATTTTTCAAACAAGGCAAAAATCACAATTTCTGACTTTACATTTTGTCTATAATGGAATCCTATAAAAGTTTATTTTTGACTGGAAGTCATTAAAGTATTCCATTTTTCTAAGGAGCAGATAATGTTTTATTCTGTGCAATAGGTTAGTTGCATTATTCTCCTCAAATTAATATTTTAGGAAGTCAACATATAGTAATCATAGTGTAAAATTGCAGAACTTTGGGGGATTGGTAGTAGTCTGGCAAATAGCAATGGATGTCATGTTTTCCTGAGGAAACAATCAGGGATATAGCCATTAGACTAAAAAAAAAAAAACTTTAAAAGAGGGAGGGGGAAAAGATTATCAACTGGCTAAATAATTTCACCTCCAAGGAGAATATGATGTAATTTATTTAATTTAATTCCTATGCTTCATGTTGCTAACTTTCAGAAAGTCAATATAACAAAGTAAACCTACTTTTGTAGTTTAATTGTTGTATGTGTGTATGTGTACTCCAGTATTCAAAATAAATTGAAGCATAAAATAAGAGGAGTTATTTCATTGTTTCCTCTTGTCAAAGATTATTTGAAATTATTCCTTGTGGCAGACAGACATTTCTAATCAGTAGAATTAAATCTAAGTGACTCAGTGACTTTTGTTTCCCAAGAAAAATCATTATTTGATTTCCCAGTTGATATTGTTTATTTTTCTATGTATCATCCTGTTAGAGCATATTTAAGGTATTTCCCAAACAGTGTGGGGCCCAAGCAAAAGATATACTTGTAGATTTCTTCCTTTAATCTGGGAAGTTGTTCATTAAAACTCTGGGAAATGTGGTAAAGGTCTATTTCCTTGTCTGGTCTTCCTAGTAAATGGCAGCCATGCTTAGGCTGTATAGCAATTCAGAGGGCTAAGCAGAGAAATCTAGAAGCTATCCAACAGATGGCTTAATTGTCAAGTGCACTCAATCCATCCCTGGGCCATGTGCTATTTTGGCAGTACAGGAAATGTTATTTCCAGGAACAGCAGGAGTAGCTGATAAAGCCAGCAAGTAGATTTTTATGGTAACAACACTGACCAGTAATTGAATACCATGAGTATAGACTACTAGTTAGTACTGTGGAAAGCAGTATTAAATGTGTAACAGTGCTAATTTTAATGCTACAAGTAACAGACTGATGCCTTTCTTACTGCATTCTAAATAAATTCAGAGACACAAGGTAACCCTCACAGGCTTTTGCAATTATCTACAAACATCAAAACAACTTGTGCGGTCATTGAACTTTATTATAACGTTTATATTTCAGATATATCCCACCAGCCTTCTTTTGTATGTTTAACTTTTTTTTTTTTTGGTCAGTCTTGGGGCCTGAACTCTGGGCCTGGGCGCTGTCCCTTATCTCTTCAGCTCAAGACTAGCACTCTACCACTTGAGCCACAGCACCACTTCTGGCTTTTTCTGCTTATGTGGTACTGAGGAATTGAATCCAGGGCCTCATGCACAAGGCAAGCATTCTACCACGGAGCCGCCTTCCCAGCCCTGTTTAACTATTTTCAGCTTGAATGTTTCTTGCAATAACTCTTCTTCCATTTTTCCCATGAGGGTAGTAAAATGTTAAGAGTCCTCTTTTGTATGTAATCCACTAACATTTGTGGTACAAAAGAGGTACCACAAATATTAGATGATAATCAGGGTAAAATAAAGCTATTGCTTTGAAAATAATTTGATGGATAATATGTAATCCTAAATTTAGTATAATGAAGACAGAAGAATATTATGTCAATGAATGACTGTATACCTAGTAGATCTGGAGTGAAAAGTATAAAGAAGAATGAATGAAGAAAAAAATAGGAAGGCAAAATTTTTTAAGGTTCAGTTTCACAAAGTGCTTAATTTCCTGGATTTGTGAAGATACCTCATACTAAACCTATCTAAAGAATGTAAGTTGTTCTTATACATAAAATCCCTGCCTTTGTATATTAAAATATGATTAACATAAGCAGTAGTATTAGGCAAAAAGAGGAAAATGTATTTATTACAAAATTCCATATAAAGTGCAGTATCTATTTATTTGAAGTATCAAGCACGTCTGGTATACATGTTAAGCAATGACCACGGATAGAAGAGTTATGAGAGCCCAGAACACAATCAATGGGACTGCTATAAATATTTCAGAAAACAACATTTTGTTATCAAATTTTGAAAATCAAGTTCTAAATTCCCGAGATGTCATGTCCAAACTCAAGGGCATTGTCCTAGTTATCTGCATTTGCAAAATTTCTTTTGTAAAAAAACAAAAAGTATTCTGAAAGCCTTTTATGGCCCTTACCCCCTCCTTTTTCTCCCTTAGAACAGTGAATCAGTTCAAAATCTACCACCATTTTATTGAGAGAATGGTGCAGGGAATTTCCTAATTTAATGTTCTACTCTGGAAACTTTGTGTGCGAGATGTGAACGTAGACACCACCGTCAGTGTGTTAAATGTCTTTGGGTAGTTGTGACTAAGGTTCCAGATTCTCCAGGCAATAGCTCTGGACATAAGTCTTACAGTCACTGAGAAAAGAGGTTGTTTCTATTTATTTCTCTCAATAGGTGCTGAGGATTTAGGCAGAAGTGATTTCATTTTATTTTATTGTAAAGATGTTGTACAGAGGGTTTACAGTTACCTGAGTAAGTTAATGAGTACATTTCTTGTGGAGCATTGTTACTACCCCCCCCCACCTTTGTCCCCCACTCTTTTTTTAGACTTTTATTAGAAACCAGGGTAAATCAGGTAGTGCAGAAACAGCCAAAACATTGAATCCCATACTCAGCCCACAGGGAGTGTCATAGGGAGCCCAAGTTGACTGTGCCTTCTTGCTCCTTAGTGCTGTGCTACAGGAAATGGAGCCAATCAATTCTTCTACATTTCCTGACCCCACAAAGTAAGGTGACGGAATCAGTACTTTTAGAGTGGGAAGTGGCTATGCAGAGATTGTTCAAGGAGTCTGCGGGCACAAGCACACACACCGAAAATCCAAGGCACCAAACTTCTGTGAAATCTCAGTAAGGGTCTTTCATTTCCTCGCAGGTGATTGTTGACTGTCCCTTTCCAATAACTTCTCTGAGTCTGTTGATCAGTTGGCTCCCTAACTATGTGGTGACCTGTGCTCAGACCTGAAAAAATATATTCCTTAGCCAGCTTTGCCCTACAAACAGACAACTTATCACTTGAAATGTAAAACATTCTGAGCACAAGGCTGTGTATTTATTGCACTTAATTAAATCCTAAAATCCTTAAACAGAATTACAAGACAGAATAAAGAAAACAAATAGCTCTGGAGTCTATTCTTCCTTCTTCTTTTTCTTAACGTGATCTTTCCTTGACTTTCTCCCAGTTCTGCTTTCATGTTCCTGAGATCTCACCTGCTCCCTGACCCAGATATGTAAAGAATCCCTCCTCACCTGATATGTTTTAACAAACCTTATTTCAGGCACTGGGGACTAGTTTTTTATAAGAGTGCTATGATTCTGCTCACATGGTAGAGGACTAGCTGAGCAAGCCCAATTGTTGTGCTCAAACCCCAGTACTAGAAAAATTTAGGATCTGATTAGATGATCTCATCTTGGTTGGCATCTGAATAGTATAATCTGTAGCTACTTGAACAGAATAGTTCTCCCTTATGCCCAATCAGGTTAATGACCTTGGCCACACCCATGACCCACAACTTCTTCTAGATTGTTTGACCTGGTCTTTGCTGGCCTGGCAATTCCAATGAACACCAGTATGTGGTTGTCTTCTCTCTTCTTCATGGCCAACTCAGTTGGGGACAAGCAGGTTTCTGCTGGGGATGCTCTTCCAAAGCATTTGCATTGCTTTCAGAGCTGTGATATCTAGGATCACCAGAACATAAGCAACTCATATAGCTCTAATTTCTTAAAAACAAATCTCTTGTTTGTATTCCCTTTAAGTAGTTGTATAAAGGGGTTATCATTCAACAATTCATTTTACATGTACAAAGTATCTTGACCAATGTTACCATTTTCATCATTCACCACCTTCATTCCAACCACATCCCTCCCCTCAATTTCCTTAATGTCATAGGATATGCATTGAATATTATGATTGCTTTCTGCCCCACCCATCCTCTTGTCTCTTCATTCATCTACCCGCCTCCCTTTTCATGTACCATTTTTCTGGTATTTATTTTGTTGGTTTGTAAGTTAGATTTTCTAAGGAATTACACCATATGTATTATCTCCTGCAAATGCCAAACTTTGGCTAAAACATGTGGATACAATTGCATACAATCCTATATGTGTTTAACCTGTATATTTAATAAATTATTTCTAGTTCCACATATGGTATGGATATCTTTCAGGACTCTTTTCCCTGATCTTCAAAGCCTGAACACTGGGAATGGGTGGAGATGCCTCTCTTTCAGTTCCAACTTGGTGAACAGTTCACCTTTAGCTTTTAAAGGTCAATATGATTGCATTTTAGAAGGCTAACTGAAGAGAGTACTTAGCAGTACTTTGACTTAATTTTTAAGCTCTGGCATTCTCAAAAAAGCATAGATATGCTTTGGGGATGAATTAATGTTTACTGGGAAAATCAATGTGTGAATAAGTGAAGAAGTGGCTGGTAGATTCTAAATATTAGGGTCAAGAGCATTATTCTTTGCTGGAGAGATGAAATATGTATCTTTCACATTGTCCAGGGAGCACAAAGAATATTTTTCTATTGGTAGATAAATGGGATGATAGTAAACATATGTTTATGTTTCATATCTAATCTCTATCTACATTGCAATAGGGTACACAAATCTAGACTGACATAATTAAAAAGATGATGGCAAACGAATTATATGCTGTTAAAGTAAAACAGATACTTTTTTTAGTATCTGTTTGCAGAGTCATTGTATTGTTAGTATTGTTTACCTTGACAACCCATGAGACTATCTTCAAATGATTGATTTAGGATTTGTTTCTTTTTGTTTTTGTTTTTTTCAAATTTGACCAATAAAGCTGTCAACAATTGTTTGCTGGTTTATAAACCTTAATTAGTGTGCAAGAGAGCAGCCATTCAACAAGGTTCATGTCTACATCTTGATCCATGGTATACCCTCTCAACATTCTCAGCCATCACTCTCGTCCCCACTCCTCCCCTCACTCTTCTTAATTTTGTAGAGTACACACGTAATTAGTGCTGTCATTCTCCTCCTCTTCTCTTCTTCTTTCCACTTAACTCCTACCCCTTTTATATGCCTGCTTCTTGTTGTTTGTTTTGTGAGCTTTCACTTTGCATTTCTAAGGAATACTACTACTACCATTTCCCTTTGAATCTACCACATTTCCATTGACACTTGCACACCATCCAAAGTATTTACTTACAAGTTCATAAGCTCTAGTTTGCATTTAGAAAGTGAAGAAGTCATTTAAATAGGGATACAGGTGGACCCATTGCAATAATGAGAAGTACAAGTCCTTATGTCAAAAACAAACTTTACAACTTTGGTGGGGGGAGAATTGGGAGGGGGGGCAGGGGGGAGGATGGGAAGAGATGGGAAGGGGAAACAAAGGAGGAGGCAAAAATGCTTGATAAGAAATGTACTCATTATCTTGCCCATGTAATTGTAACTCCTCTGTACAGTATTTTCATAATAAAAATTAAAATTAAAAAAAAGAAAAAAAGAAAGTGAAGAATCATTGACATCATCCAGAGATACTAAGTTAACAGAATAAATCATTATTAGAAACATATTCCTTTGGTCATTAAATTTACTTCATATTCTAGACAAGAAATCTAGGAGTATAATTAGTGACTAGATAAGGAAGTTGAATGAAATTGAGTTAACACAGACTTATCATAATACAATTATTAAGCAAAGCCAATTAATAGTGAACATTGATCACTTTCACACCCATGGCAGACAGAGAATGAAAACTAACTTTGCAACTGTGGCATTATTTGGTTTTTATAAAACCAGAACAAGGAAGTTTAAAGTTTTAGGAATCTTCTTTTTATGCTTAGTACTAATTACCAAAGATATAGCAAAACACATTTTCAGGAGCAAGGAAGTTCTTGTCTATTATATATGGTGGGAAAAAAGAAATATTAAAGAACAGTGCTAAGTGTATTTTAGACTTCACAGAAGATTGAAGAAGGAATAGGTTTAAATTATATACACTGGTTATATCCTTAGAGTTGGCTATGTAGAAATATTTTAATTAACTTAGGTTCCTTCTTAGAAATTTAGGAAATGTTCATACTGAACAGGAATCATGAAGGTATTTATTTATTTATTTATTTACTTACTTACTTATTTATTTTGTTGGTCTTGAATTCTGGGCCTGAGTGCTGTCCCTCAGCTCTTCAGCTCAAGGTGAGTGCTCTACCACTTGAGTTACAGTGCCACTTCCGGTTTTCTGGTGTTTTTTTTTTTAATTGGAGATAAGAGTTTCACGGACTTTCCTGCCCAAGCTGGCTGAACCATGATCCTCAGATCTCAGCCTCCTGAGTAGCTAGGATTACAGGGATGAGCCACCGGCGCCTGGCTTCATGAAGGTCTTTAATATCTTGGAAAATCTCACGGTGGAATATGTATTCCCATACTCATCACTTAAAATGAAGACTCATATCTAGACTTACATTTATATCAGCCTTGCATAAATAATAAATATTCTTCTCTACAGAGACAACTTACCTAGAAACTTTGATCCTAAATATATCCATTTGTTGCATTGCACACATAATACACATGTTCCCCAAATCTGGTGAATATCCAAATTATCCAAATTGTGAAGTAAAGTTTCAGATTATAGTAGAGAAGCCCCATAGTTTCTTATTGTAAAATTCTGTCTGGCTGTAATTTGAGAATTCATGTTTTCAACCAGTTCCTGAAATGATTTACATGATGGGCTTCAGTTGTGTAGTGATTTGCTGTGCCAGAGAGGACTGGCCCATCTCACACCCCTTGAGGGTAGCTGGGCTGGTATATCTCCTCATCCAGATGACAAACTCAGTTATCCTAGAATTGATTATCTGTCCTGGAGGTCAGCCAGGTGCCCTTGATGGCACACAAGGCTTATTGCCAGTTCACATGTGGTTGGAATAGTCATTTTTCTGATCAGTAACCCTTCTGACTTAATGTTTAGGATTGAATACTAACTCTGTTAGTATTCAGTTCTCCAGTTCCCTGAAGAAAAAAAAATCCTTACAACATGCAGTTTAAAATTTAAGTGCACATTTCTTGGGAAATATATCTCAACAGATTTTTATAAAATTAAGGTGAATTCTTGTCCAAGTCAATACCTAAGACTTAGTATTATTGTGTTTTTGTTAGATCTAGGGTTAACCCTGTCTCATATACGTGATCAATATTCTTTAACTCATATTGGCTTGTGTCCTCTAAAGGCACCTTGGTTCTCGTTATCGAGATTCTGGAACAGACATATCCCTACAATTAGCATTGATTGTATAGACAAAATTTCTGTTGGGTTAAGAATTGATAAAGAATTATCTAAAGTACAAGAATAATGCAGTATCAGGAGAGGCAGCCAACTGTTCTGTTCTTTTGTGTAGCACAGATACACAAAGAAATTTAACATCCCTTTCATATAATACTTAACAATAATCCTTAACACAATATTTCTTTAAGAAATTTAATATTTTTTAATGTGGTAAGAATGAAGGTCGGTTTGAGTGTGAACTATTAGAAATACATGGATAATCAGGACCTGTCCAGCTTAGTTAGTGAATCTGATTGTTTAATTTTCTTCTGCTTTTACAAAACAGAAATGCTATTTGGTTACACAAAGCAGTGCTTTTTGCTGGCCAGGAGACCATGTATTTAGTAGACAAACTGAGATCTTTACTTTACACCTCTTGGCTACTAGACTGCAATATAGACCATAAGAAAGGCATGTTAAATGATTGTTAGAAATTAAGAACTCAGAAAACGATGTGCTGGAATAATTCTATATAATATATAGAATTTCATACTATATAATATATAACATATATTATAGTATATATTATATAAGAACATATTTAACCTGATATCAACTATGAAGTTTCATTTTATATCTGTTTCTTAAGTAGACATTATTTGCCTCTTCTTTTCCCATCTTTTAGACTTTACCCTTAGAATGATTACTGCAACCTGCACTATCTGCTAATTGAAAGTCATCAATTTTGTGATGTACTGGAAGTAGTTGCATATCCAAACACCAGAAATATGATATTGGGTCATATAATAACCTTTTCTATGTGTTTTTGCTTTTGTCCTTTGGGAGGGCTGATGGCATTTTGAAGAGAAGGGGCTGCTAAAGAGAATAGAAGTAAAGAACAAATTTACATTTATGCATTTAAAAAGTCACCGAGATATACTGCAAAAGAAATGAAAATAAAATGAAGACCTATTTTTTTCCAAAAAAAAAATCTGTTTCCAGAAACTGCTTCTTTTTTGTATGGCACAGCCATTCCTTGGGAGCACTGCTTTTTGTTCTGCTCATTGGTTTGAAGCTTACAGCAGTATTTTGAACAATTCTGTTAATGTGCTCTATTCCATTTTCATGGATGTATCAACATACTTTTGATGTCTGGGCATTGAAACTGTTTCAGGGCATAACTGGACAGGACTTACCATTTCCCTGAAAGCAATGCTTTTCAGATGGTGATCTTGAACTCACTAATGGTATTGTGCAGGCACTAAATGAGAGCTTCCTTTAAGGTTCTGAGGTTATTTTCCAAAGTTTTCTGATTTTATGAAGTCAGAGTGGATGCTTCTCTTTCGATTGTTGATTCCTTCCTCTAGAGGGTGATATCCCTTAAAATTTAAAACTAACTAAGACAAATCCATGGCAATTTACCTAATAAATTTTATTTACAATATGAAGCACAAAGCTATTAGTTACAGAAGAGATGAAAGAAATCAATTATTCCATATTTTTATTCCTCATTATCATTTCCTTTGAACAGGTAGAAGAACTATTCTCCAACAATTCATCAATAATAGTTTTCCTACCCAACACTGGTTCCAATATAGGAAATTTTTACTCCTTGACTTTTTCTCTAATAAGTTTTCCTTTCCTTTTCCTCTTCTGAATATTTGTTTTTTTCTTTTTCTTCAATTGGTAAGGCAATTCTTCAAATCGTTTTGCCCTACCAATTTACCTCAGTAAACAGTTGGACCTATGTTGTTGTTGTTTTTTTGTTCCCTCCCTCCCTCCTTCCCTCCCTCCCTCCCTCCCTCCCTTTCTTCCCTTCCTTCCTTCCTTCCTGCCTCTCTTCTTCCCTTCCTCCCTCCCTTCCTCCCTTCTTCCCTCCCTTCCTTCCTCCCT
>NW_012267241.1:14283518-14285332 GCF_000151885.1 Dipodomys ordii | reverse complement strand
CTCCCTCCCTTCCTTTTTTCCTTCCTTCCGTCCTTCTTTCCTTCCTCTTTCCTCCCTCCCTCCTTTCCTCCCTCCTTCCTTCCTTCCTTTATTATTTCCTTCCTTCCTTCCATCCTTGCTTTTTTTGCTTTGATTCCCTTATTTTCTTTCCCTTTCTTATTGTGAAGGTAAAAGTCATTAGTCCTTAGCTCTTTACAAATAAGATAAGAATGCTAGAATGTTCTAAAATATCCCTTTAAAACCAAACATGTTTACCTTATCAGAGAATCTTGTACAAATTAATTGTTCATTCACTTTTTTAGAAACCAATATTGCTGTTCTTAATATATCTGATCTTCCTGATTCTAAAGCTGTTTTTTTTTTCAGATTTCAACAATTCTGAAACTGCAAGGGAATTTTATAATTGCTTTGCATTTGATTCCATCTGCTCTAGATCTCAATTGATGTTACAGAGACACCCAGCTGCTAGTAGATAACACCTAAGCATTTGCCCATCTCGGTTGAACTTCTCAATCTCAGCCTCTGCAGTCTCTTTCTACTAACCCTTTCTGTTAATCGTGCCTCTTAGCAGTATTAGTTTATTTTTATTTGAAAAGCAAGTTCATTTTAAACACACCAGGATTATTTTGAGATAGGTATTCATTATTTTGGGTTACTGTAACAAATGCCTGAGACAATCACCTCATAAAGACAAAAAGTTTCTTTTGATATCATAACTTTAAGAATTCAGTAAAGGATTAGTTGGCTCAGCTACTTTGGGCCCTATGTCAATACCACACATTATGACAAGGAACATATGTGGAAGAAATCTGTTCTCCTCATGATAGAAAATGAGGACAGAAGAGCAGAGACATGAATGGCTTCACATAATTTTCTTCAAGTACACACACACACACACACACACACACACACACACACACATATCCATGACCTAGAATCTCACACCTCAGCCTCACACCTCAGTTACACTGAGCTGGTAATTACTCTTTAATACCTTTGGGAGAAATGTAAGATACAAACTTTTGAGACCCCAACCTAATTCTAAAATCTAGAGGTTATGATTGTATAATCTTATAAGACTTCCTTTTTGGTTCTATATCTCATCACTATGTTTCTCTGTCTCCTAGGTCTCTGTTTTCTTCTTTGAACTTTTATAGAAAATAGAGAATATATTTAAGCTGAGACAGTTTTAAAGAGGCTTGTCTAAAGTATATGATATTAAAAATAAATGATAAGGAAACATTTTGTCACCATTTAACTGAAATAATCCTTTTTCATTTAGTGGTATCTAAAATGGTTAGCTGACCATTGGCAGTGACTTACATGTGATCAAATAATCCAGTGTATGTTAATGCCAGCTCCTACTGACGGAAGAATTAGTTTGTGAATATCTCTTTCCAACTGCATGATGCCAGTTGGTAGCTTGAAATACCTCTCTGTGGGAATATTAACTCTACAGGAATTAGTAAACATTAGAAATTAACACCCCTGTCCTAAGAGCTGGTTTTCAAACATTTACCAAAACACCACTGATTTTATCTCTGGGCTGTAAACATCTCTGTGGTAAAGAGCTGTCTATGTATGATTGGTCACATAAGTTAAAAACATGTAAAGATAAAGCAAAGCATGTTTTAACAATTTACAACATGCATCTCCATTTATTTGTATAAACCTGCCATATTCTAATAATCTAACTTTTATGAGACATTAGTAAGAATTTAATATCTCATATGTACATTGACAATAAGGAAATCAAATTTATATTAATTTGTTTTTCTTTTTTCTTGAACAATAATAGTTTTGATGTTTAGAAG
>NW_012267241.1:14250317-14276683 GCF_000151885.1 Dipodomys ordii | reverse complement strand
TTTCTCTCACTTGTCTAACTCTCTGTCCTGTGATGGCACACTTGGTGTGTTTCTCTGGCTTAGGACTGTTCACTGGAACTCTAAAACTGCTTTCTATGCGAGAGCTTGTTCAGATTCCAGCTTCTCCTCCGCCATCTTGTTGCCTCTGTTGTCTCAGAAATATTTTTAAGTAGCAAAGCAAAATTGTTTATATCCGTTGGTGTAAAAAACATGGTAAATTTTCTAAACTTTTCACATTTATAACAGTGAGAGATTCTTAAGACTGTTTTGTAAAGTAATTCAGATTTAGAGTCTGGTTTAGAGATACTTTTTAAAAGAAGCTTGTAAAGTTCTTTACAAAAAGTAACAATTCCTTTCGCTAATTGTATTTTCTTTTTGACTTATTAAACCATGACCTTAGAAAGATAAGTTCTTCTTTTCTTTTGGGATCTTGCAATGAAGGAACATTCATTTATTTATGGCATAAAATAAACAATGTCCTCTGGAGAATAGTAGGTGAGGGGGCCAGGCTGTTCTGTAGAATTAATGTGTTATTAAGATGGACGCTGTTATAATCTTCCTGATACCTTTATTTGAGAAAGAGAAGGTTGAAATTAATTGTAAAAAGACAATACATCCTTAAGTTTAAAACAAACTTTAAAGATTTTATCTAGGGCAAATGGGGCCCTTGGAAAGTGACACTCTATTTTTAATTTAAACCCTTAAGACCATATCATTTATAATATTAGCTTGAAACTATTCTAATTGTGAGAACATATGGTGGCATATACACTTACATATGAAATTACGAGTGTATAACACATATGTCTGATACATTTCTGACAGCATTCAGAGTTATCTTTTTCTATTTTTCTTATCCTTAATTGGTTGTACAAAAGAATTTCAAGTAATCATGTCGATTTATGAGTACAATCCATCTCAATCAGTGTCACCTCTCCATTATTTCCTCCACTTAAGTATATATAGACTAAGTGAGCTTGTGGTCTATTCAGGTTCATTTTCTATCAGAGCAGTTTTTTTTTAATCCTACTTGGTAAATCCTTTCCAACTTACTTTTGCTATTTTACTCAGTACTTCTCAAATTACTATTTTCTGTATGCCATTTCTGAATCACTAAATCATCCTGGCTTATGAAATATTGTCCTGATTACTTACTTTTCTTCATATTTACATACTGGCAACTTGAAGAAGTTATGTGATCACATTTCTGTTCATCTGAAAATAAATACAGAACATAGCACCTGAAAGCAGAAAATACATTATCAATAATTTTATTCACTGCGTTCACTATTCAAATGGAAAACCATTCTGAAATCTATGAAGTGCTCTTTTGACTCTATCAGTAATAAATAAATCATAAGTTAAACTTTTCTTTAGTCATAAGTTAAACATTTTCTTCAAATGGCTTATAAATCTGTATTTTTTAGAACTACTAGTAACATTTCTATAAACTCAAATGGATCTTTTTGATTGACAAATATTAGCTCTCTTATATTTAAGGGTGACTTGTTTTAACCTGTTAATTTAGTGAAGCATGTGGCAATCTTTTATCCAATTTTACTTAACCTGTAAAGTTAAGATTAGTGATGCTCTATATTTTATTCACTCACTCATTAATTTATTGGGGCTGAATTTTAAAATCCAGGGCTTTATATGTACAAAGGATGTAGCTAGTAAAAATAAAATTTACATCTTCAGCTCATATACTAAACATTTGAGATAAATAAGAGTTTTAACCATGACATTTTCAACAGTCATGCACTGCATGATGATGTTATGCCTACCAATGTTTCCGTCAATGAAGGCAGTAAACATGATGGTACTCCCATAGACTGTAATGAAACAACAACAACATAAATCCTGTAACAAAGCATTTTTAATACTCACTTTCTCTATGGAGTTATGCATGTTACTGATCACTTAAGAATCCAGTGTAAGCCAGGTGCCAATGGCTCCTGCCTGTAATCCTAGCTACTCAGGAGACTAAGAACTGAGGATCACAGTTCAAAGCCATCCTGGGCAAGAAAGTCCTTGAAAGTCCAATAAACCACAAGAAAACTGGAAGTGCTGCTGTGACTCAAGTGGTAGAGCATTAGCCTTGAGCTGAAGTGCTGAGGGACTGAGCCCAGGCCCAGAGTTCAAGCACCAGGGCTGGCAAAAAGAAAAAAAAAGTCAGTGTATTATCATACTGTAGATAATTATAACTTAGAAACAATAGACTATTCCAAGTAACTCAGCAGCCGGGAAGACAAATTCACACCACCAGAAGATTGCCTAATGATGCATTTCTCAGAAAAAAATAATTTATATCTGTCCAAAGTGGAAGAAGTTATTTTCAAGTTTTGATTTGCAGAAAGTAGAAAGAAATGTCTTTAAATGAGTCACGTGTTTTGAAACACTTAGCTATGTGAATTTTATTAATATGAAAATATATTTTCTTCATATCAGCAGCCAATAAAGCTGATTTTAATTGGTAGAAGTTAAGAAGTATTCCAGGAAACTCCTGAGATATAATTTAGGAATAATGATAAAGGGCCTTCTTTTCCATTTAACAACACTAAATAATCAAGCATGTTACATAAAAGGACAGATAACATTTAGAATGCTAGAAAGAAGAAGAAAATAATTTATTTTTAACTGTTCTTAAATATGAGTTGTAAATATAATTGTAATCTGAATCTCCATCATACCATATTGGACATATAATCAGTGCAAGTGAAATTCTCTCTCAAGACATTGGTTTAGTTCACACAGAAATGAAATGAGGGGTTTTGAATGATTCCAGTAAGAACTGTAAATAGAGGAAGTAAGCTTTTTTAATTCTCAACATCTACTTAATCTTAGCATTGAACATTCTTTTTGGTTTACAAAGCTCATTGTCTTCTTTATTTTGTTTGTTTTCTTTTAATTTTTTATTGTGAAAATACCATAGAGAGGGGTTACAATTACATGGGCAAGGTAATGAGTACATTTCTTATCAAGCATTGTTGTCTACTTCTTTGTTTCCTCTTCCCATCCCTTCCCATCCACCCCTTCCTCTCCCCCCCCCCCCGGCTCCACCCAATGCCCAGCCCGGACAAAATTTTAAAGTTCATTTTTCAACATAATGACTTGTACATCTCATTGTTGCAATGGATCCACCTGTATTCCTATTTAAACCTGTATTCCTATTCCTTTTTTTTTTTTTGCCCTTCCCATCCACAAATTATACCAACTGTACAATGAAAGCAGGTGTTATTCTCTGGGGGATTGTCTTATTTCAGAAATATGTCATTACTATTTAATCTGATGAGACAATGAATCAAATTAAACCAATTAATTAGACCTCAAATTATATACAAACTGAATAATGGTTGTTTATTTAGTTCAAGGTATGATATAGAGAAAAATGATGCCACCATAAGTATCATTTTCTATGGCGAAGGCCAAATACAATTATAAGTAGCCAGAAAAGCAAATGTGTTTTAAAAGGAGGAAAAAAAATCACATTTAACTTCAAGATATTTCCCCACTATGGGAATGTAGAACTGCTATTTATTTCTTAAAAATTATTACTTACCTGTATAATAAGATCATCAGATTTTTTATACATTTTTCATTGTAAAACTACTGTACAGAGGGGTTACAGTTACATGAGTAAGGTAATGAGTATATTTCCTATAGAGTATTATTACCTCTTCCTTTGTTTATCCCCTACCATCACTTCCCTCCCTACCTCTCCAACTCCTCCAGTCTCCCATGAAGTTGTAAAGTTCAATTTCAACAGAGTGTCTTGTACATCTCATTGTTACAATGGGTCAACCTGTATCCCTATTTAAGCATTTTGTTTTTTCCCCTTCCCTCTCCAAATTAGAAAAGTGAAGTGTATATACGAGGTTCAGGGCACTGGAATCAAATACAATGAAAATGAGTTTTATCAGGTTTTCAGTAAGTCAAATTTTATAGAAATGGCTGGGTCAATATCTTAAAAGAAGTATATTTTTAATTCAAAGCTATAATATTTTAAAGAATTAAAATATCATAGAACTGTTACAAATGTTCATAGATCTGCTATTCTATTTAGTAATAGTTGACCAAATAACTTCCATTTTTATTTAAGGAAAACATAATACTTTTGTACTTTTAGATAATTTTTTTTAAATTATGGAATATTTGTGTAAATATACATTTTGCGTCACAATAGCATTGGCACAACAATCTAACAATTGCATTGTGCTATTCTTATTCAAGGATATATTAATTTTATGAGAAATTATGTATCAAATCAATTGTGTAGATTTTTAATACTGTGCAAAATCTGCTTCCATATCAAATCACAAAATGACTCATGTAAACAATTTTGCATTACTATTTTCATATTTTTATGTATCCTTATTTCTTTGCAAAAAGGCTCAGTGTTTTTATCATTAATTTTATATCACATTTCAATTGATGTATTGCTCCATCTAGTTTTCATAAACTTAATTTGTCTTCTAAAATAAATATTGTTTTCCAAATTAATATTGATGCTTGATGCTTTGCAAATCTACTGCATTTGTTTACAAATGTATATCTTTGGTTAAAGCAATTTTTGCGTACTTTTGTGTTCATGTAGATTTTAAAAATAAAAAAATGAAACATATGTATTTTGCTGGAGCATGTATGTATGGTTCACTGAAATCTCTTTGCCTTTCTACTGGCTTATTTTGAACTGCTTCACATTGTATCTGCCAGGAAGACAGATGAGTTTTGATTCCTTCTCTAGAGGTCTTCAGATTGACAAAGCTCTGTAATAAATCACCACCATTGCCTAATTGTGACACAATGATTTCAGTGTTCTCCAATACTTTCTCTGCTTATTTTTCTTGTGCAACCATTGCTTAGGTACATGACAATTATTTATTTTTAAAACAATCCAGTCTTAATTCATGAACAAATAGAGATCATAGCAGTCTATGTAACAGATGGCCAAATCTGTGTAAAACATTTAGAAGGCTTTCATTCTAATGACATTACATTTATGAGATATACACAAAGCAGTTATCTGTTACTATGAAAGCAATTTCAGGGAGAATTGGAGATGGTTCCACATTTTTATGTGTATCTAATGTAAGAATGAAGAACTGGAATTCACTAATTTCCAACTACCAGTTTCATATGTATCTGCCTTTTGTGAAAATGTACCATCACTTTTGTTCCCTTATAAGGGTATGCTCAATCAATTCTCATTTTTATAAAAATGACAGGCAAATGACATGTGCTACTGACAAAGCTTGCCTGTATTTGTCCTTTTTATCCTAAAAGCAATTCTTCTAAGAGTCAGTAGACTGGAAAAAAAATGTATTATTAGTACTTGAACTTCTCAGATGATATCATTAGAATTCTAAGCTTTCAAATCAAGAATATGATATAATAAATATAATATATTTGTACAGCACATATTTGTACAGCACATATGTAGGTATGCAAATGCATTCACAGCTTGGAGCTAGAAATGTAGCTCTGTTCTGACACTTGAGTCCGTTCCTTCTTCCTTTGTTAATTCTGTGTTCAGTCATTACTCAAAGGTGCTGATTCTAGGCCACAGCTGTGTATCATTCTTATGGAAATCTAACCATCTATACCATAGTAGCCTAGAGTTGTCTCATAAATAAACAAGGTTTGTGGAGGTTTTCTTTTTTATCTTTCCATTCTGATTCTGTTTCTTAACAGACTGTATATTACTCCTGTTAAGAAATAGCATACAAAATTGCCATTCCTTACTTCTTGTGTTATACTTCATTCTAAACATCCATAGTTCTCACTGCTAACTTACCCTGCTTAGTTCCTTGATTATTTCCATCTTCAACAAACATACTCCAATTGAGTCTTGAAACCTTCGGTTGTTGTATGTTATCCACATTTGTCAACATAATGAATCAACGGTCAACTTTTCCTCTGTTAATAGCTTTTACAAAATAGTTGTCATTTTTTAATTTAATTTATTCACTATATTTGCATCTGGAGTTTGTGGTAGTTTTATTATTATTGCTTTTTGGAATTGTATGTTTTCCACCAGTAGACGAGGCTAAATTTGTGCATTGCAGGATGATGTGCAGAAACATGAAGTTCATTTTCAATTTCAAAGGATTTCACTCCAAGAACAGTCCATTTGCATCTTCAAGATGGTATATGTATGGTTGTCATGAAATGAAGTGCATCAGCTTAACTCAAATCTCTATTACTGTATGGTACCTCAAATTTGTTTATTATAGCTTAATTTATACATACTACGTGTTTCAGTAGAAGTCACCTAAAGCTTAGGGATGGACAAAGTGAAATATTACACCTCACAAGCTTTGCTTTCTAGTCATGCTTTCTTGGAGTTCAGGTACTGTTTCCCAGAAAACAAGATTCAAATTGTAAAACGCCAGAATTCACTAAGTAAACAGGAATTGTAACATACCTTCCAGAAGAATGTATTTGAAAAGAAACTTAACGATCAAGACCTTCCACATTGAAATGGGAATAGGAATTGGTAAGATTAAATTTAAAACCCCAGATGTTTTAGGATGCAATGTATATTATAATATAAAGAAACTGAAAGGAAAGACTGTATTGAGAAAGGAGACTAGTAGTGTTCCATGGGAAAAAAGTTTAAAATTAATAGAATTGTACTTGAACAAGTAAATGGTTAGAAGCCACTGGGGGAAAATGGGTGACAGAGAAGATAATAGAGCTGTGAATTTAGTTAGCAATGTATAACTCAGGAAAATATGAAGGATGCTTCCCCGGGAGAAGAGCAGAGATCAGCCACGTCATTTGTTGAGGAAATCCACTCTTTATACATCTACAGGAGCCTAATTTTTCTTATGCTAGCAATCTGGCAAATATTTATCTTATCAGTTTTATTTCCAAAAATAATGTGAAAATATATGTGTTCTGTTGATGTTTAGATTGGAGAAGATTAGAATAATTATAGCAGTCCTGTTTAAACAAATATTTTCCGCTTAGAAAAGAATTACTTTGAAACACAATTTGAAGGTTAAAACCAGGGCCAATACTTGCTCAGTGTAGACTTAACTCAGTAAGTACAGTAGTCCTCTATTTTATGAAGTAAGGATAGTTAACATTAGAGGAGAATTTCTAGTAAGGAAGTAAGGTGGCTCAGTGGTAGAGTGCTTGCCTTGCATGTATGAGGCCCTGGGTTCAATTCCTCAGCATCACATAAACAGAAAAAGACGGAAGTGGTGCTGTGACTCAAGTGGTAGAGCGCTCGCCTTGAGCTGAAGAGCTGAGGGACAGAGCCCAGGCCCAGAGTTCAGGTCCATGACCGGCAAAAAAAAAAAAAAAAAAAGGAAGTAAAATGTTAATCATGGGCATACTTGTGGACTGAAAGATCAAGCAGAAAGTGTTTAAGCTCAAAACAAATATTTAACTAAAAATAGGAAAATGCTAGATTATTAAGGGCTTATACTAATATGATATTTTTGGGTCCTTCACTTTAATATGGATTTTTTTAAAGGTTGTTTTTAAAGGAATGCAATTTTATTATACCTTCTTATTATCTTTTTTATCATGAAAATACCATACAGAGGGGTTATAATTACATGGGAAAGGTAATGAGTACATTTCTGTGAGAGTCACCAGTGATCTCACAAAAATTAGAAAATAAAACTATATAGAAAACACTTTAAGAAAATCAGATGGCAAAATGCTTGTTGTGGGAAAATAGTCACTAATACTGCTTTATTGAGCTATGTAACACAGCATGTCATGAATATCTGACACTACAGTGACAGTCTAGAAATTTTTAGAAGGCATGTTCAATATAAAATTCAGAATATAAACATACATAAGCATCCTTAAAGAAACTGGCTAGAATCATTGAAGTTTAGGGTTTAAAATGCAATAAAGATGATAGAAGTTTGAACAAAAGCAATTAGAATATTAGGATTTAAAAATAAAATAGAAGCCAGGTGCTGGTAGCTCACACTTGTAATCCTAGTTATTTAGAAGGCTGAAATCTGAGCATATTGGTTCTAAGCCACCCCAGGCAGGAAAGTCTATAAGACTGATTGCCAATTAACTGGAAAAAAGCCAGAGGTAGAGCTGTGGCTCAAGTGTTAGAACCGTAGCCTTGAGCACAAAAGCTCATGCTCTGAGTTCAATTGACAAGATCAGTACCCACTCACTGCCCTACCCCACAGAGACAGAGACAGAGAGAGAGAGACAGATGGATAAATAAGAAAGAATAAAAAGAAGAGAGAAAGAAAGAAAGAAAGAAAGAAAGAAAGAAAGAAAGAAAGAAAGAAAGAAAGAAAGAAAGAAAGAAAGAAAGAAAGAAAAAGAAGGAAAGAAAAAAAAGAAGGAAAGAAAAGCTAAGCTTTTGGAATGGGTGGGATTGGGGTAGGTAAGTGCAGAGAAAGAAGGGTAGGCATAATACTAATCAGGATTTGTGGCACTCCTATGTTGATTTGTTGAATTGAAACTTTTTGTACAAATACTTAAAGATTATTTTTAAAACTGGGGTTGCAGTATTGATACATCCTAGAAGAATGAATGAACTTAGTTGTCTTCCATTCCATTATATAGCTATTTACTTCTAGTTATGTAGTATTTAAAATTAATCCATTTAATACCAAACTTCAGCAGGTATTATTCTATCAGTTGCTTACATAACCATGGGAAATGATTGATTCATTTGTTAAAGTCGAAAGGTTCTTAAAGAACTTTTAAAATACAATAACTAATATATGTTTAGGACAAGTAGGAAAGGTCAAAAGCTATGCACATATAAGATGATACTAAGCAAAAAAAAAAACCCCGAGATAGGGACACAAGTGGTTTTATCTTTCTTGCTGTTGTTTTAAATGCATTTATAATGCACCATGTGATTTTTTTTGTTTCCTTTGTATGTTCTTCTCCCTGTGGTATAACCCCTGTTTTCACTGTATTTGATTCCATTGCCCTGCTTCTTGTATATATATTTTCCTAATTTGGGAAGGGGAAGGGAAATAAAAATCTCATGTAACTGTAGCCCCTCTGTACAGTATTTTTACTATATATATAATATATATATAGAATAAAAAATAAAAGAATACTAGTATGACAAATGGTGAGTTTCTGGAAAATATTTTGTGTCAGAATTTTCCTAGATATAATGCTTTTCTGTTAAGGGAAATTTGATGCAGCTGACCTCAAATTCACTAGATAGTCCACAGTGACCTTGAAGCTGTGATTCTTCTCTCTTAATGTCCAGTAATATTTGATAGTAAGTTATATACAGTCTCTACAAAATTCTAGATTCTGGACTACACTCAATATCTTGTAAAAAATTAGAAAGAACCTGATACCTCAAGAATTTTGAACTGGTAAGATATAGAATATCCACTGTTAAAGGAGCATACCCACATTTGGTGATATTTTCCTGTTCATATCCCACCTTTATTTATTATGCTTGTAGTGCTTGCCTATTTAAGGATAAGGACTTGTAAGGGTAGAGATGAAATGATTTGCCTTTTAACATAAATAAATCTCTGCCAGTAAGATAAGTCACTTTTTTGAAAAATCTATTCATGTCACTGTGTAGCCTGTATTTAAAAGATATACTCTAGAAATATGACAACTCAATCTGAGAAGTTCAATTAATGACAGAACAGTTTCAACAACGTCTTATTAAAATTGGTAGCTATAGTAACTATGTACTTTTTATCTTTTGTCCTCTGGCAGAAGCATGATTCTTCATGATTTATTGGTCCTTCCTATTTTATGACTTCCATGTTTCTTTGAAGAAATATTTTACTATTTTATTCTTTAATCTGATAAATGCTATCTACATAAAATAATAGTAACCAATATTTTATAATGAAATTTTGACAGTAGTCTCTTTCATGTTAGGAACAAGAAATAGGTGATGGTTACCTCACTGTTTTTCATTATTGGGGACTGAGTAAGAGGCAAGAAAATAAATCCTATTCAGACTGGAAAGAAAATAAATCAGTGATCAAAACCAGTCATCCTGTGGGCTATAGCTTGGGAGCAGAGAAAATTTAATGAACTCTCCAGATCAATTATTATCATTATATTATTGACTTAACTATACAGGTTTAGCAGACAACACATTATACACAAATTTATATAGCTAAAATAATTAGAAAACTATACCTTCAGTTCAAAAGCCTACAAAAATAAAGTCATTTAGAAATTTACTGTGCAAACAACAGCTTAATAGCTATGTACATATGACCATATAAGATATACAAAGTGAACTTCAAGATAGGGAAACATGAGATTTTGTTTTTTCTTTTTTCTTGCTTTTTAATGTATTGTGTAAAATTGTTTATTTTCCAGGTGCAGGTGACTCATGCCTGTAATTCTAGCTACTCAGGAGGCTGAGGATCATAGTTCAAAGCCAGGCCAGGCAAGAAAGTCCATGAAACTCTTATCTCCAATAAAAACCACCAGAAAACTGGAAGTGGTGCTGTCGTGCAAGTGGTAGAGTGCTCGCCTTAAGCTGAAGGACAGCACTCAGGGCCAGAGTTCAAGCCCCACAACCGACCAAAAAAAAAATGTTTCTTTGTTATTCACTTTCTTTTCCTTTGGTTTATCCCTTGTATCACTGTATTTGGTTTTGGTACTCTATGTATCATATATATGATTACAGAGTCTAAAACATGCTTCACTTATGAAAAAATCTAGTTTGGGAAAATGTGAAAGACTTTCTTAGAAAACTGATAGACACTAATCTAATGGTGCTGAGAGTTCTGTGCTCATTCCCACATATTTACCCAGGTAACAAATAGATGCCATGCTAATACACTAATTGAAAATAAAATTGCAATTCAAATTATCTCCTTAGCCTAATTTCTTTCTTACAAAAAATGTTAGTGGTATACACTTTGAATCAGTATTTTTTGAAATTATACCACTTTTCCATTTTAAATTTATATAATTAGTCTACAAGTATTTTCTCTTTGTGGAAATCCTAATTTTTTAGTTCAGTTAATTTTATGACAAATCATTCATTCTTATGAGCTAGAAATGCTACAGGAGTATGACTCATTTGTCAGATGAACATAATGGAAATTTTTGGTAAAGGATTAAGTGTTTTGTATTGGAAATAGTTAAGAATGCCTATTTTTAGATTTTTCTCCTTTTACATGTATTATCTCCAAATGGATTGCTGTATGTAAAATTATGTATGTCTCTTACTTTTTGTTTGCTTTTATTATCTTGTGCTCTTTTGCTTAATTGTTCTTGGAATTCCTAGAATTTCTATTTCTATTTCTAGAATTCCTATTAGTTCATTCATTTGCTTTTATGACTCAATCTATTGTTTTTTGCTTTAAAAGAATAAAAATGCTGCAATTATGATTCACATATCCAACTACACCTTCACTTTGTTACCATCTATTGTACCAGTCAGATGTACATTTATCAATGCAACATATTTTGTTTTCTTTTCTTATTTTTGTTTTTCATTCTTAATTGTTTTTGTTTTTATTTTCACTGAGATCTAGTCTCTGTCTCTTTGCTATGTAGTCTAATCTGGCTTCAATCGTTTACCCCCATTTTTGAATATTAGAATTATAGTACTACTTACCTGGTTGCAACATGGCTAACTTTTCCCAAAATTAACAACTCCCTTCCCTTTCTTTTCTTTAGTATATAATATTTGTACAAAAGGGATTTGTTGTGCTTTTTTTCTATTCATGTATATAATGTACATTGATCAAATTCATTACCTCTATTACTGTTTCTTAATTGTTTTTCTTTTTACAGTGACTGTTTTATAATGTTACTACTCAACTCTCACTTTGCCCAATGTTTTTGATGCTGATAATTATGATATGTATCATATATAAGTATATATATCAAATGTTTATATATATGTATTATATATATATATATATATATATATATATATATATATATATATATATATATATATATATATAATTCTTTTCCTTTTCTCCTTCATACAAAGAGGAAAAGGGCAAGGGAAAGGGAGAGGGAGAGGGAGTTGAGGGAAAAGGGTTAGGCAAGGAAAGAAGGGAAGAGAGCCAGGGAGGGGAAATAGAAGGAGCAGGCTTGGGGAAGGGGATGGAGAACACACACACACACACACACACACAAACACACACACACACACACACAAACACACACACACACACACACACACACAAAGCTAGCCAAGTTGGGCTTCTACCCAATATTTTTATTACTCATCAATTCTTCTATTTCCAGAAAATGTCTAAGTGTTCAACTACATTGTAAAGTTTCCTTTGTATGTACATATTAAATTTTCTGCTCAGTCTGATTTTGCAAGCAAAAATTGTTTTGGAGTGGTTTGCATCTCCTAGAAACAATCCTCTTTTGTGGGCATGGGTGGAACGGGCAGATGAGAAACCACTTCTCTAACTGCCCACTGGCAATCAGTGTGTTACTTTTCCCTCAGCGATGCCTAACAAGGTATCTGATGTGCTCCCTTTTCTACTTGTATCATTTATCCATATGATAGTTAATGTAAATTTATTATTGTTTCTGTCTCATGACTCATGTTATTGTATCATTTACTATTTGCTCTTCTTTGGCCAAAATAATATCTCCACTAGCATGTTTACTGGCTTCACCGAGGAAAAACACTCATGGGTGATAGATTTTTGTAGTTTTAAATATTCAGTGAAGTAGAAGCTAAGCCTTATTTTTTCCATTCAAAGTCTATTTCATACTTGGATTTTTGTATAGTTTATACTTTATCATGTAATCATAAGTATTTACAATGTCTTATTTTGGACCATTTTTTGTGTGATTGGTAATTCATATGATAGATACTTTCAAGACCCATTTATGAGTGAGATAATACTTTTCTCTAGAAATTGTATCCCATCTTATGGTTTAATGTTTTTGCAACTATAATAATGTTTCTGTTGTGTACATTTGCATAATTCTGTTTACCTCAGAAATTCTTCCTTACTCCCTTTTTCTTTAGGAGTTCCAAGAGAAAATGTGTTAATTTTAAGTTTCTTTTTTATTTAGATCGAACTAAAGTTTACAGTCAGGGCCTCCTCCTTTTTGGTTGGAACTCTACCAGTAGAGATATGCCAATACCTTGTTTGTTACTGGTTAGTGTGGAGATGAAATTTGGGGGTGTTTTCCCTGAGTGGCCCCAAAACCTCATCTTATAGATCCTAGCTTCTTGAATAGCTGGAATCGTATGTATGTGTTACCAGCAACTGCCTCTCTATTACCTTATTTAGACATATATGATATACAACAAAATATATCTGATTATTTTATTTCTTAATTTTTATTACTGTATTTTATCACATTTGCTTTAAATATACTTTTATATATTTTATTAAAATGTAATATATATTTATTCCAATATATTTGGTTAAATTCATAGCCTACAGAATAAAAAGAGTTCTTGTAACTTGTGTTTGTATGTGTGTGTGTGTGTGCACATGCATACACGTGCACAGATTATAGGACTGAAACTCAGAGTTTGAGCTCTCTCCTTTAACTTTTTCATTCAGGTTTTCAATTACTGAGCCACAGCTCACTTCTGGTTTGTTTAGTGGTAAATTGGTAATGAGTCTTATAGACTTTGCTGCTTGGTCTGGCTTCACACTGCAATCCTTAGAATTCAGCCTTTTGAATAGGCATAGATACCCAGAAACATTTTCTTTGATTAAAAAGAAAAAAGTAAAACAAGGAAGCCAACATTGTACAAAAAAGATATATGATGAATTGTTTAATAATTACTATGTGTATGGCCTGAGATATTGTTTAAATTATAATTCTGTTGTCTGCTATGCAAATGTGATGTTACTATCTGATTGAGATAAAGAAGTAAACATGAGGAAAAAGATAATTAAAAGATATAATACCTTCTGCTACCAAAATTCAGTAATTTTTGTTAATGTCATTATTTGGTAGCAAGTTAGGATTTTAACCATTAAAGTTTAATCACCTTATATTTCATATGATTATCTACTCTGGAATGAA
Source organism: Dipodomys ordii (assembly GCF_000151885.1). Classification (NCBI taxonomy): domain Eukaryota; kingdom Metazoa; phylum Chordata; class Mammalia; order Rodentia; family Heteromyidae; genus Dipodomys; species Dipodomys ordii. The sequence goes on along the minus strand of NW_012267241.1, from coordinate 14,262,712 downwards.
ATCTTATAGACATGGATCAATAAAAACATTCAAAATTATATGAGATTATTCAAGTATATAACAATAATTGCTGTTAATAATATCAAATCTCTAGATAATTGGCTGATTTTATATTAAATTAAAAAGTATTATAAAATTTTTAAAAATTGACCAAATCATATTGATTTATGTTCTATAACATTATTATTAACTCTAGCAAAGTCTACCTTGTAAGGCTAAACTATTTGTAAACCGTAAGTATTATATTTGACATTAATCTTTCTAAAAATTCTCTTGATCATAGTCATACTCATAAAACCTGAATGCTGAATTCAGATTGTGACCCCAAAATTAATTAAAATGAATGAAAATTTATTGTAACTATTGAAAAGAAATATTTTCCATATTTTTTCTTTTTAATAACAAATAAGATCTATAGTCAATTGAGTTAAAGTTAGGTCAAATATTCTTTAGAATTTAGTGCACTTCTGAGCTGGGAAGGTGGCTCAGTGGTAGAGCTCTTGCCTTGCATGCATGCGGCCCTGGGTTCGATTCCTCAGCACCACATAAGCAAAAAGAAAAAAGCCAAAAGTGGCACTGTGGCTCAAGTGGTAGAGTGCTAGCCTTGAGCTGAAGAGCTGAGGGACACCACCCAGGCCCAGAGTTCAGGCCCATGACCGGACCAAAAAAAAAAAAGAATTTAGTGTACTTTTGCATAGATATTTATTTTAAAAACACTTTAAAAAACTATATGCAAGCAAAAGTACCTTCATGATGAGTAATAAATATTTTTCTCTCTGTATAAATTCTAGGCCAACTCTCCTTGTAGTAGTAGAATATTTTAGAAATGTTTAATTGATTGTATATTATAAAATACAATTACTTCTCACCATGCTTGGAGAATAGGGGCCAAGTGTATCCTCCTGCCTGAAACAACTTTAAAAATATCTATCAGATGTAAGAAATACTGTCTGTAAAGAGATTTCAAATCAGGGACTGAAATCTAGAAGTTTCTAACAAACAGGAACAAAAGAGGTTTAGCTACACAATTCCTCCAACTTTTTTTTTTTTTCTGTGTGAAAATACTATACAGAGGGGTTACAATTACATGGGCAAGGTAATGAGTGCATTTCTTATTAAGCATTATTGCCTCCTTCTTTGTTTCCCCTTACCATCCCTGCTGTCCCATCTGCCCTCACACCTTCTCCTCCCCGCTTCTCCCCGCCAAAGTTGTAAAGTTCGTTTTTTGACATAATGTCTTGTACATCTCATTGTTGCAATGGGTCCAACTGTATCCTTATTTAAACAATTTGTTTTTTCCCTTCCCCTCCACAAATTATACATCAAATACAGTGAAAGCAGGGGTTATACAGTGGGGGAGGGACATACAAAGCAACAAAGAAATATCTTATAGATATGTTAGAAATAACAGCAAGAAAGAAAAGAAAAACATTTGGGTCCTTATCTTAGGGTTCATTTCATTTAACATCAACTTATCTGACCATTGGTTTCCCTTATTTGCAATAACTAGTATAAGTCAAGAGACAAGCAGAAATGGTCCTCCAACTTTTTGACTGAGGTAAATGGGATATCACATGACTTCATGCTGAGTCTGTGGCTGACCTGAATTGAGATGCTGGTGAGAATCTAGCAGGGGCAAAGCAGCTAGAATTCACCAGGAACAATATTAGGAAAGACAGATTTTCCTAGACAGAATATAGACAAGATCTGTTATAGAGGCCCTTTAAAGACTAGTGCTGATCAGTACATAAATGTTTTGAAAATACCTGTGTCTAAGAAAAGAACTAGCTAAAAGTATTACAGGTAACAAATCGGGACTCACAGAGTCATAACTTTTATCTGTGCTCCCCAATCAGATGCAATACACTTGATTCATTGGACACTGGGAAGAATTCTCACATGGCTTGCTTTAGTACAAAACATCCTCAAATCACAGTATCAAAACAACAGTAAACAGAGTAAATTCTAAGAACTCAAATTGTCTTTCATATCCCTATTGTGTGTGTGGGTATATATGGATTTAAAAAATTGTAATACCACAAATAAAATAACAATTTTTCATCCAATTAAACATTTTCAGGCATGCAAAGAAGCAACAATATTATGCATAATCAATAAAAACAATAATACTTGGAATATACCCAAAACAAATAATTGAACTAATTATTAAGAATATTATTTTTATTTCTGCATTATATATGATTAAGAAAGTAGAGAAAAGTTGAATACATGGTGTGTATTAAATGCATAGCCCTGAGTTCAAAACCTATTGCTTATTAAAAACAAGGAAAGAAGGAAGAAAGGAAGGAAAGGAGGAAAAATGCACCACATTTGGAAGAACGATAAAGAGATAAAAAAGCAGATTTCTTGTTGACAAAAGGAGATGAAACAAAACTTTTGAATGGATACATAGACTGTTTACATTTATTCTTTCTTCTATTTTCTTATGTTTTTTTCTTCTTTTTTCTTGAGATTTTTACTTAATGATATCAATTCATCCTTGTGTTGATTCTGTGTATTGGTTATGTTATTTTAATGGCTGTTCTATAGTTTGTGATATTGTTCCTTAAAGCATCCCATTTTGAAATGAACCTTCTTATATTGCATTTTTGAAATGTGACACAACAAAATAGTCTTATCTGCTTTTAAACTAGAGATTCTAAGATGGATATTGATATTTTTGCCAACATTTTTTTTCACATAATACCTATAATCATCCTCAATGATTAGCATTCTAAAGATCTTGGTTTAGAAAACACGGATCTTGAGACTAAGCAGTAGAAAAAAAATGCCTGTTTGGCAATTTATGAAGAATAGAAGTAGGAATATTTAATTTAGGGTTAGAAGGAATCCTTTTTTTTCAGGGTTGAAAGGGTTTTTTAATTATTGCAAAACATATTTGATATATTTCATTATCACAAACTAGAAAGTCTAATGAGAACAGCACCAGTGAATGTATTACTTCCTCTTCTTTTAAAAAAATATTGCAAAGGTGATGTACAGAGGGGGTTATGGTTACATAAGTAAGGTAATGAATACATTTCTTTTTGAATAGGGTTACCCCCTCCCTTATATTCCCCACTTTCTCTACCTTAGAAGGAATCCTTTAATACCATTAAGATGTAGAGTTTAGAGGACTATAGCTGTCTATATCCTGTGTGGTGGCATCAAGTTCAAGTAGGTATTGGCAACAGAATTAATCACAGTATGGTATATTCCCAAAACTCAATATTGAAGAAAAGCACCAGAATGAAAAAGAATTATGGTAAAGGAATGAAAAAGAACAAGTGGAAAATTGGTCTAATGATACATTTCATAATAGAAAAGATAAATTCCAAATGTAGCTAGAAAAAGATTTGTAAGGAGGGAAAAATGACAGTGAGAGAAAGCTAAATGAGATTCAAAACACATACTACACAATAATTATACCCATCAAATTGTAATGCAAAATGTATAGTATTTGATCAGAAAATATGCCTGACCAATACATTTATATCATGCCAGTGTTTTATTGAAGTAGATTCTCATTGCTAAAATCAGATGGTCCCTTTGAGAATTAGATCCAATAGATCTCAATGTTTTCTATTTTCTGAATGTTATCGAAAAGGAACTTTGCAGACAAAATTATATACATCATCAGATTATTCTGGCTACTTCTGTTCTTAGTCCTTCACCTATTGCAATTCAATTCCTGTTTCTGCAGGTAGAATTTCTTATTTGCTTGATTTACCTGATACATTGTCTCTATAAAATCCAGATGGCCTCACACTCAGTACTCCTGACTCCATGCCCCAGGGCTAGAATTGTAGGTAGATAATACCTAGCTGGCCAAGTGCTACCTCTAATCTTCTTAAGCGAAAATCTAATCATGCTTTAACAATTGTTGCATACCAAGTCAAGGCCAAAGTCCTTAAAATATGTTCCTTAAAACCTTCAAATATGTTGCCAAAATGCATTTTCAGTTAACTTTAATCAGTTCTTAAAATCTTAAGTTCATCTGCTCATCCTCATTTGTATTGTTCATGTTTTTATTTTTTTTCTCCTAACTTGCTATCATGCCATATCATCCTCAAAGGCATAGACGGATGTCTTCCTCTGCCTGTAAATGGCAATTCTAAACTCCAATAAACTAATATGTTTTTTATATCAGTCATGCATGACTTTATGATCCCATCTTATGACTACTGGAACTCACATTTATTTTATTTCCTTTATTTACTTCAAATTAATCTTTAGTTAAATGTGCTTATTATACAAATATGTATCTGACATGTTGAACTGGACCTTTTATGGAAAGACTGGCTTAGGAGATATTTTCTATAAGAATACATATTGATTATGTTATATTGACTGAAAAACAATTCTAGAAGTATTCTTACTGGTGAAATAATTCATTTATGTCTTACAAGCATTAAGTTATCTATCTCATCCATAGCTCTACCTGCCCCGTATATAACCTCCGTACACTTGCCCTGAACCTATGCCATATAAGCACATATTCAGTGTAAATGCACTCTATTATTTGAAAAATTTACTCCTCTCACTTTCTTTCAACATTGTGGTAAGCTCAAATATTAGCTACAGTAAAGTTATGATTTATTCTAATTCTGTAATGTGTATTTTCACTTATATAAGAAATGAAGACTTCCATACCATTAGCATGAACTATTTATGTCAGTTTTTCTTTCTTTCTTTTTTTATCTGCTCTTGTTGCAGCCTGAACTTTTAGTCTGTGTGTCATTTTGGTGCAATGTCCCTCAGAATACCTAATAGACAGCAAAAAAGCAATAACTTTATAGAAACTTGAATTCAGTGGATACTTGAGTGATGATTAGCCCATCTCTTAGTCTGTAAAGTTAAAGTTCATAGATCATTTTTTGTTAGCAGTAAGTGATTAGGAGAAGAATTTTGAGATAGAACTTCTAGCATGGAGGGAAGGATCTTGAAAGTTTATTTTAAATACTTTAAAAGAAGTTTGTGTATTAGCTCCATGAGATATTGTGTTCATAAACATTAATATTTCAACAAACTTCTTTGAAATTGTTTCTTCATCCAGTTTATGCATAATGGCACATGGCTTTGTTTTATTTACACCTGGTATTTGCAAATACAAAGTCTTGATATTTAATATTAGAGTGATTTGTGAACATGGGAACTAAGTAAATTGATAGATTTACATTTTTCTCATGTGGCATACTAGTGTTTTTCTTTACCATCACTATTTGTGGGGGGACGTTTTCTTTCATTTCTGCAAATTCTTTTTAGAATAAATTTTAAACTTTATATATCTTTTTTGTAAAGAAATGGTATATTACACTGGAAATGATTAATGCTAATTTTATGAATAGATACACATTCTGGTATACTGATTTTAAAATAAATAAGCCATTAACATTTGGCAGATTAATTTGTATTAATTTTGTATTTGCTATTTAAAATTTTAGCATCCATAATGTGAATAACTTTAAAACAATACATAATTCAAGTCCTCTTAGCATTTCTTTTTATGTTAGAAATGCTTCATTGAAATGTAAGAGCATGTTTTTCAGAACTGGCAAACATGATTTAACTTGGATTATAGCATAATTTTTTTGGGGGAGGTCGGTCGTGGGATTTGAACTCTGGGCCTGGGGACTGTCCCTGCGCTCTTCAGTTCAAGGCCAGTGCTCTACGGATTGAACCACAGCACCACTTCCGGTTTTCTGATGGTTTATTGGAGATAAGAGTCTCGAGGACTTTCCTGCCTGGGCTGGCTTTGTTGCGCGATCCTCAGATCTCAGTCTCCTGAGTAGCTAGAATTACAGGCGTGAGCCACCTGCGCCCAGCTAGCATAAATTTTTGTATAAGCAAAAAGTCTTTTTTTAGTTTAAAGAATGTCAGATTACCCTCGAAAGTAGAATATAAGATTAAGCTTATCTTTTTATTTGAATTAAATATTTATATAGGTATTAGAAATATAAGAATGGAATGTATAGTATAAGTCGGCTGTGCAATATTATGTAGGAATCTCTTCTAGTAGACCTGCACACATATGCTTCTAATGAAGCTTGTTTGGAAAGTTACCTACATTCTTAGTTTGATTCATCTGCTTCCATCCCTGTAGCTCCTGATCATTGCTCTATAACTCTGCAGTACATCTAGCTCAACTTCCTTTAAGTACCTCTTTTAGTTTTTTTGTTTCTAATGCAAAACGTTGCTGCCAAGGAGTAGGTGCTCATATATATTTGTATAATTTTAAGTTAAAAGAATATTTCATGAAGAAATAGTACCACACATTTGCTTGTCATTTCCCCATGTTTTGAAATGTGATTCTTACTGGAAGCATCTATGGTAATCATAGTGCTATGCTATGTCTTCTTGGGATAAAGAGATGCACAGGACACGGGTGGCCTTAGCTCTCCAGCTATTAACCCAATAAAGCAAGTAGGACATAATCCACACATAACTGCACACAAAGCATTGCCTATTGTATAAATGTATATGTTTCTCTCCTTCCCACCCTTCTTCTTTTCTTGCTTGTTGCTTCAATTTCCTTCCTTGCTTTTTAAGAGTAACACAATCTATATAAATTCAAAGAAAAAAAAACTACTACTCATATTATGCAACCAGAGGGTATCATTTAAACATAAAAGAGGCTAACTAGAGGTGGAAAATAGTTACAGCTGTTGTGAATAAAGCATTGCTGATACAGGAGCAAATGTTCTGGTTCAGTTGAGAGAGAGAGTAAGAATAAGAGATTTGTGGTGAGAGATGCCACTGGCTAGCATATAAAGAGAGGCTATCTGGTGTTCTACCAGTGGAAGAGTACACCTAAAATGATGTGGAACAGGGCTGTGTGGTACAGGACAAAAGATGAAAAGTTAGTTTCTCAGATAGGACATGAAATGTAAATTGTCAAATCTGGTGCCTAGTAGAGTCCAACACAATAGAAGACTCTCCATGTTGTAGCGACTAAAGGAACATTATAACATTGTGTTGACTAAAGGAGCATTATAATCTTTTTGTGATTAGCAATTACAAAGGAAGAAGCATAATATTATTAAGCTGAATTATTTAAAGATTTTTGTAGTAAGTACAAATTGATTTCTTGAAAATAATATTAGAGAAAAATATCATTGCTATATATATATATATATATATAAAGTGGTTGAGATACGATTAAAAAATAGCTAAAGTTAGTGCTACGGTCTGAATAAATATGTGTCCCCAATTCAAGCATGACAATGATTTTCCACTGTGATAATATTAGAAGGAAGCGATTCTGGGAATTTCCCGAATGTGATAACAGAGGATAGGACAGAGGATAGGATTGGGAAAGTAATGAGGACATAAGAAGAGAACCTTCAGAAACTCCAGACAGGTAGCTAGTTCCTTCCACTGTGTGAAGAGCCAGCTAGGAGCCTGGAAGTAGATCTTCATCAGATACCTCGGACTTTTCACACTTCACACATGTGAGTTACCCAATCAGAATAAACTGAGATAGTTGTTTACTACTGGTAATCACAGTTATTTGAAGTAAACACTTTACCAATATGTTTCAATATTTTTCTTGAAAGTAAGGACACACCTTTCAGAAAGAACTGTGTCCATTAATATTATAGCATTATTTTACATGAATGCTTCACATGCCAGTAATAAGGAATCATTAAAATGTGCATGTTGTTCCAATATATTTATAGGTAAATAATATAGATTTGGTATATAAGTAAAAACATAGTCAGATAAATGATATTAAATAAACTTATTTCAAAAATATGTGTCTAGGGCTGGGATGTAGCTCAGTGGCAAAGCGCTTGCCTAGCAAGCGCAACGTCCTGGGTTCGATCCTCAGTACCAAAAAAGAAAAGACAAAAAAAATACAGTTAAAAAAAAAACCAAACAAAAATATGTGTCTAAACTGTTCTTTATTAATCAGTTTTCTGTGAGGTATTATCTTATGAATTTTCTTTGTCCTTCAAATAAAAATAGACATATTTCAACTGTCTTAGAATACAGTTTTTCATAACAAAACCTTTAAAAATTAGACAAAGCCACCATATAAGTAAATTTGAGTTCTGCATTAATTATTATGGCTCTAACAATAACTTTCACCTTCCTCTCCTGCTGCCTAGGGCCTATATGCTTTATGCCTATTAATTCTCTGTTTCCCCTGGCCTTTGTCCAAATATACTATGTCCTTGATATTTTCAGATTATCATCACGACTACCTACTGGATTACCAACCCCAGTGATCCATTCAGTTTACCTGTCTATTGACTTTGCACAATGACAGCTTCTTCAGTATCTCTTTCTCTTTTGTTTCTTTAAAAAATCACCTCCTCAGTGGCCTTTAATCCTACATATCAGGAGGCTGAGATCTGAGGATTGTGGTTCAAAGTCAGCCTAGGCAGAAAAGACCCTGAGACACTTATCTCCAATTAACCACCCAAAATGCTGTAAGTGGAGCTAGTAGAGCTGTGGGTTAAGTGGGTTCAGGGACTGCCCCCAGGCCCTGAATTCAAACCACAGGACTGCCATCAGAAAAACAGCAAACAAAAAACAAAACAAAAATCCACTTCCTCCAATCTCTCCTACTATAAACATTGATTAATGTTAGTATATGCTATTACATTCTCATTCTTTCATACCTATCTATTTTCATGGTGATAAGCTTTATGGATAAACATACTTATCTTTGGCTTCAAATATATTTCTAACTCACTGCTAAGCACTACTTTTTTTATATTTTCCTGATTTCTTTTCTTCTAAAGCCAACATTTGCAAAAACGAATCCCATCTCCATTCCTACTCCTACATTCCCTACCTCTTCTCTTTTAACACTGATTCATTCCTTCTTATTTCCACTCAATTCCAGTAGTAAAAAAATCGTAAATAATTAAGTGACATGGTTTATACTCTATGGTAGTGGATAACAGCCATGTAGAACAAAATAATAACTCTTAAAGACAATATGATTTTCAGCTGGTCAAGGAAGTGGGCATAGTATAAATATCTAAACACCATGCCTGGGAGAAGGAAGAGGCAGTGTTAAGAATTCATCCCAGAGCCTCATACGTGCTGAGCAAGAGTTGTATGTCTGAACTATATTCTCATTTGGACAATGTTCTGTGCTCATGATTTGATGATATTCTCCATCGCTGGGAAGTAGCTTGTGTTTAGTGGCATCACTATTTTTCAAAGGCCATCATAATCAAGTCTCCTTTCCAGCAAAACATTGGTAATGACTATTATCTCCTCACCTAGCTCTTTCTCATCTCCTACTGATAGACAAATGTAAAACTTTGATTTGATATTGCCCTTCCATGTTCTATCAAATTATGAAAGATGGAGAGTTGTTTCAAAAGGCTCCTCAGAGTAACAAAAGAAACAACTAAATGTACAAAGTTAGAATGATCAGTGGAATCCATGCATTCCTAAAGGCCCACATTAGTGCTAATTAAATCAGTAATTCCTGGCTGTTTATGAGCCTAATTTAAACTGTGCTCAGTTGACATTTTGCAAAGCAAAGGTAGGTAAAACTGGCACATTTAATTTTTTTCCATTGGTAATTGGGATACATTTTGGTACTCTAAAACATTGAAAGTATCCTGTTAATTCTACCAAACCATTAGCCCCTAGGCTTTATTTAAAGATGGAGTGCAAATAGCCTTTTACTTCTAAGGGTAGGTCAGGCCACTTTCCTCCTAATCTGTCAAGGGGCTTTTAGGTTGATTAGAATTGCAGACTGTGAGAATAGTTTAATAGAAAAGATCTTTTAGAACAAGTTGGTTTTCCTGAGAAATAGAGACTAAGACTTTCTTCTTTTTTTATTTTCTTATCCTTTACAGAAATGTTTAAACATTAAGTGAAACCTGCTCACTATTCTTTAAATTAGCTACTTTACATAGATTGTCAATCAACACACTTCTAAGACTTCAGTTAATATTCTTCCAAAGCAAGTGGAACTATTATAGAAGCAATCAATTTGTTATCAGTTTGACACCCCCAGAAAACTGATATAATCTTGTAAATCCAGCGGCACTACAGTCCCCATCATTGGCTATTTCAAGATTAGTTCCAGGAAGGATAAGAATTAAGGAACTTTAGTGACTTGTTTCAACTTTAGTCTTCTGATAAGGTAAGATTTTCTCAGCACAAACACTTAGAGAACAGCTTGAGGTTATCTATTTAATGTGGGGCTTATATTAAGTTTCACTGAGAAGGTCTGTGATACTTCATTTCTCCTTAATATAGTCTAGTCTCAGCATACCGGAAGCAAAAATCTAATATCAGGAACTAATTATGTATATATATATATATTGCACGTTTTAATGTTATAGCTATATATGAGCATACTTCGCTTTAATTTTGCTATTAAGTTTACTCACATAGAAAGATAAATCTAGTGCAATTGTTTATTAATTTGTCAAAAAATGTCAGCTCCATTTTCTTAATATGTGATAACTTATTTAACCATTTCCATGCCTTTGGATAGTTAGATTATTTTCAGTCCAGCACAAAAATTATTAACATGAATAACTATATATATATATATATATATGCCCTTGTGCATTTGTGTAATCATTTCTGCAAGATAAGGACTCAGAAGTAAAAATACCCCACATATTTTCCTGTGTGTTTTGTTGTGCTATTTTTTTTTCATTAGATTGTTGTTTTCTAGCCTTCCCATTTAGAAATGCTATCTTATTAATGATCTGGGTTTTGGCTGTAACAAATATGGTTTATATTTTTTTTCTTTTACTTTTATTTGTTTATATTAGCTGTACAAAAGGGACAAAAACTGTGCCCCAATTGTGCCCTTCTACCCCGTTTTGATCACTCTCATCTTCATTCATGCACTCTCTTCACTCCTTCAAAAACCAGTGATAGCTGTCTTAATGGAGCCTATTTTACTTTCCTAACATTCATCAAAATGACTCTCTTTATAGCTTTTCCTTGTTCTTCCATTTGTTTTTAATAAGTCTGTATTGTTTCAAGTAGTTTTCCTGTTTCAATTATTGTTTTCATTTTCACAAGTACATATCTGCTACATTTTTATAATATTTTTCAAATATTTTGTGTCATTACATGTGCATGTGGTATTTATATTTGATAGCTTTTACAAATTAACTCCAAGAATTCTTACTCTTTAAATAGAAAACATAATTCATTTAATCTTTTTATGACTAATGATATACTTATACTTAGCTTTGCTGCATAGTGTTCTATATCTTATTTATGATGAGTTATCTTTGCTGTCTCACTGTATTTAATTTCTTCTATTTAATTTATCAAATTTCAATGATTTCTTCTTTCACTTGTACTAATTAGAAATTTTTTTTCAATCTTTTTCTATTATATAAGTAGGATAACTTCCTAGCCTCCACACTTCAATGAAATCTAAAGTTCACAGATACTCAACTAATCTTATGAACAACATGTGGACTTTGAGTATTTTAATATTAATCATACCCCTCCTACATTCCATTAAATTCTCATTCCTTTCCATTAGACTGGCTTTTATCTTTCAGTTAGTGTACATTTAATTTATCCACAGTTTTCATAATTGCTTCTTGAGCAATACTTATCATTCTGGATTGAATTTATTTTTGTAGAATTTTTATTTCAATTGTTAGATAACTAAACTTACATTATTTTTTAATAAGTAGGTAGAATGTTTTTGCCTCCACACCTTATTTGTATAAATTAATTATTAAAAAAGCCCTTCATTTTCACACAATAGATATAATGTATTTTGATCAAATTCATCTTGTTTATATTACCTTCTCTTAATTTCCCATCTACTTCCTCAGTTCATTATAACATTACTTGGTAGTTTTTCTTATTCATTCTATCTATGTATTTATCTATCTATCCATCATCTATCATCTATTTATCTAAATATGATCGCTACCTATTTATTTTATTCTTTTTTATGTTTTTAATTGTAAAAATAGTGTACATAATGGTTACAGTTACATGACTAAGGTAATGAGTACATTTCCTTTTGAGCATTGTTAACTCCTCCTTTGTTTTTCCCTTACCATCCCTTCCATCCCACTTCCCCAACTCCCTCCTCCCTCTGCCCAAGTTGTAAAGTTCGTTCTCTACATAGTGTCTTGTACATCTCATTATTACAATGGGTCATCGTCTTTCAGCATTTTGTTATTTCCCTTCCCCTCCCCAAATTAGAAAAAATGTATATTCAAGATTCAGGGCACTGACATCATATACAGTGAAAACAGGGATTACTTATTGATATTGTAAAGATGATGTACAGAGAGGTTACAGTTACATAAGTCAAATAAAGAGTACATTTCATTTGTTGTGTTTCCGGGTCTCTATTAAGAGAAATTCGGCCTGCGCCAAAGAGACCTAGGGTTTCTCCTATTCCATTCTGTAATGTTTTCAGAGTG
>NW_012267241.1:14122579-14247962 GCF_000151885.1 Dipodomys ordii | reverse complement strand
GTTGCAACAATGAGAAGTACAAGTTGTCATGTCGAAAACGAACTTTACAACTTGGGGGGATTGGGTGCGGGGGAGGGAGGATGGGAAGGGATGGGAAGGGTAAACAAAGGAGGAGGCTACAATGCTTGATAAGAAATGTACTCACTATCTTGGCCATGTAATTGTAACCCCTCTGTACAGTATTTTCCCAATAAAAAAAATTAAAAAAAAAGAGTACATTTCATTTTGGACCATATCTCCCCTTTCCTATCTCTCTCCCAGTTTTTCCTTCCTATCCCCAGCAGCAAGTTTTATAGTTCATTTTCAACATAGTTTCTAATGAATACTACTGCTGTGTTTGTTCACCCTTTGTCTGGCCATTTCTGAGTCCCTGTCAGCCCCAAAGGCAGACAAATGTACAAAGAAGACAAAAGGAAATGAAAGCAAAAACAGCAACAATCAGAAAAAAACAACTCTGTTAGCACTTCCTGGAGTTCATTTCGAGAAATATTTTAACTGGTCAGTTGCACATAGCTATGTTATATGAGCCTCTCCTAAGAAAATTCTCCTTTGTTTTCATTGTGTGAATGCCTACAAACCTGTATAATTTACCATGTTCTGTGTATTTTTATTTATTTTTTTGCCATCTAGTATGTTTACTTGTTGGTTCATAAGCATATTCTGGTTATCACAAATGTGTTCCATAGTGTCTGGCTTACCTGCATTTCCTTATGAATATCAGTCTACTTATGTAGAAAAATTTAATCATAATATATTTGATACATTTATATATATATATATATAAACATACTATTCTCTATGTTCATTTCCCATCCTTTCCCTCTCTGTCCTTCTGAACAGTCCTTTTTTTCTTTTTGTTTGTTTGTTTGTTTCTGTATTGGTCCTATGGCTTGAACTCAGGGCCTGTAAATGGTCCATTTACTTTTATGCTCAAGACTATTTCTCTCACACAGCTCCATTTATGACAATAGTTTCACAAACATTTCTTCCTGGGCTGGCTTTAAACAGTGACCCTAAGATTTCAGCCTCCTGAGCAGCTAGCATGTCAGGAATGAGCCACTGGTACCAGGCTCCAACAGTCCCCTTTTTACATTTATTTTATTTTTTTAAGTTTCATTTTGTGCATATGAGAGAATGTGTGTGTGTGTGTGTGTGTGTGTGTGTATGCGTGTGTGTATGTGTATGCTATTTGACTTCCTGAGCTTATTTGAGTAATTTCCAGTCATTTCTTCAAGTTACTTTTGTTTCAGATGTGGTTTGGCTAGTTTACCACTTCTGAATGTTTTCTTTGAATTTCCTACTCTCTCAACTCTTCAATCACTTTAAATACATATTTTGTTATTTTCTGTTGTTATTGCTATTTTATGAGTTTACTTGATATCTAATTCTACAGGTTAATATTTGCTTCATGTGACTCATTTGGATATGTTCTTTTTTGCTTTAAAAGCATTTTTATTTTTACCTAATTTTTTATTACTAAATATTTAAAAGAAATGAATAATTTCACTTTTTTCTCTTATGTATAATTCAGGGTCTGGTCTGGTTTAATATGTGTAAAAATCATCATTTTAGGATTTTAGCATTTATAATATTGAGTTTGGACACCATATTGTTTCTAGTGTAAACTTAAATTTTTATTTTTTCCACATTTCCTTCTCTACTTTTATTTATGACTAAGATATCTTTTCTGGATCTCAATTTTATGTTTCTCTTTCATGTTAGGATTAAAGTTTACATATTCTTCTAAAATTGAAAATACCAACCTTTATCTTGAATTCTTAAAGCCAATATCTAGATCATTTTGACCAATAATTTTATCTATGTGTTGAAATAGTTTTAACAAGATTTCTGTTGTTTAGATTAAAGAAATAATTTTCCACTTTGCTTATGACTTCCAATTATTTCTGCTACTTATTTTTTCTTGATGCTGCTATCTTTCTATTTCATCTACCTCATATCCTATGCTAACTTCTTGTTTATTGCTTGCAATGCTTTTGTGTTTCTGAGGTTTTAAATAGTTGCTTCATTCCACATTTCATTCTGTTTCTAAGTGAATCTTTACTCATGCTTTTACCTAAAATATTATGCCAGCTCCTCTGTGCATGAAATTTTCATAACCCTGATGCACTTACCTTATAAATTGCTAACTGTCCTTTTAATAACTTTAATTTTTTTCATTAGTCTTGGGTTTGAAATTAGGGCCTTGTGCCCAATCAACATTATACTTCATGCATAACCCCCTGCAGCCTGAGCCATATCTCCAGCGCTAAATGCTACTTATTTTATAAAATGCATACACATATTGAATAAGTGAATTAATAATAAAATAGACCTTTTATCATTTTTCATATAATCCTGTTGAATTTAATTTGACTAATAATGAGGTAAACCTCCAATCTACTTTTATAAACTTAGTCACTTACCTTATCATACATACAATGTGTTAAAGAAGTGCATCTGAATTTTTATGACAATTTAGTAAGAAAGTATAGACTTCTTTCTGGAATGAATTCCTCTCAGAGAAATTTCTCTGCGATCACTGGTTCTGATCACCATCTGATATCCTATAGATTCTCATGGATCATTAAAACTGTATAATCTCCTTCATCTCTTTAGCTATCTTTGTATTGATCCTAAGCCCAGCTTCTGCCAATGAACTTTACTTTGATCATAGCAATGAAGGTGAAACAGTGTTAATATTTTATTGCACTAAGTGTAACTTTTAAGGATATTCTATGAATATGAGCAAGAGAAAGTGAGCTCCCTCACTGGGGAAAATCTAAAATAAATCTGGGAAGAAAATTAAAGTGATCCTAGGTAGAAGATGTGAAGGAGGAAATTAATGCATACCTGATCCCCAGCTGCAACTGACATGTCCCTGCAGGGAGAAATTCTGGCATGAAAACACAGAAGCAGCTTTCATGCTGCCTTACCAGTGGTGACTAGGATGAATGGTCAAGAGCTCTTGACCTGAGTTCCTAGGCAGAAAGAAATGAAATAAACATCAATGTATATCTGGGGGCCAGTTAATCAGGAGAGATATTATAATATTCTGTCCTACTCAGTTAGTCTACAGCATATAGTAAATATAAAACTCTACTGTAAATTCAATATACATCTTTATGTTTGTTTTTAATGTATATGTTGCCTACATGTACATTATATTTTCTACATATTTGATATGAGTTTTTAACAATCTATCTTTCATAAAGGGAGTTGTTTTTCTTTGAATTTTACAGAGCTCTGTTATGTATCTGTTGAAAGAAGCTTAACTTAGCGAATTTTATGATATTATATTTATGATATATATCAATCTGTAATACATGTACATTTATATATATATATGAGTGTATACAAGCACATATCTGCATACTTTGTCCCACTTCATTTAATAATACAAAACAAAAATTAAACTTATGATAGAATATTGCCTTACAATGGCTGAGAAAATAAATAGTAGCTATATATACATAATATATATATATATATATATATATTCCTTGAATTTGTTGATTTAAGAATTTCAAATTATACTTAGAGATTTAATTGTAGTATAGTTAGGTTCTTTCTTGTCCACATGTCAATAGCAAGCTATATTTGAAATATTACTTTTAATAATACGTTAATATTTATCCTTGAATTTCTATGAATTGAAAACCATCATAATAAGCAAAGGACCAGATCTCTTAATATAGAAAACTGATCCAGCTAATACATTTATAATGATAGCAAAGATATTTTCTTCCATGAAAAATTTTTGAGCACAAAACCTAAGGTAATGCTCCAAAGGACACATGTTGATTTGTCTTTACACAGAAATGTGTGCACCTTACGCTGTGTCTTCCATTCACTCTGTTAAAAATACCAACATAAATTTGAAGTGCTTCTTCTAATAACACAGATCCATCTGTTTTTCTAAACACTGCGTCTGTGAAAACTGCTTTTAATTTAGTAAACAAGCCCAATTACATCATAGTCTCCACAGTGAAAGGGGGTATAATAAAATAATAAATCAATATTAGATTAATCTGATGAATGGAACTTATGTCTCATTGCCAAATCAATCCTAGGCTTTAGATTTATTTTGGGCATGCATGTGTGTTTGATTTTCAAGGTCATTAAAATTAAAGCAAATTGTTAATTTATTTAGCTATGTGCCACTGAGATTAAGTTTAGCAAATACAACATACTTAAGCTTAGAGGACAATTGTTTAGAATATTTCTGGACTTAGCTAAGTTGGTGATAATGTGTGCCGTACATAGCAAACATTTTGTTTTAGGGAACACTCTTGTTAATTTCATTAAAATTTCAGCAATTTTATGATCCCAGAGCTAACCTATAGTGTGATTATCAATGATGTCAGATGCCTTTTGAAGGCAGGAGATGTCCCCAAAATGCTTGAGCTTAGGCACAAAGGGCTTTGAGCTGGCTGGAGAAGAAAAGTTATGGTTTTCATGAGTACTCCATGGTTTCCGGGAAGCAGGCGCTGTATTTACCTGGGTTCCCATTTCAGTCCAACTGACCATGGATTTGCATCCTGGTAACAGAACTTAATTTTGTGAACTTTATTTTTTTCTGTGTCAGTCCTTACGCTTGAGCTTGGGAGAAAATTGCAGGCCCTGAACTTGTTTTATTTATTTATTTATGTATTTATTTATTGCCCAAGGCAAGCACTCTGTCAGTGGAGGCACAACTCCAGTTCCTACTTTTTTGGTGGTTAATTGTTGATATGAGTCTCAATGACTTTCTTGCTGGAAATGGCTTCAATTTTAATCTTTGGATCTCAGCCTCCTCAGTACCTGTGATTACAGGTGAGAGCCACAAGTACCCACCTAGTTACTCCCTTTCTGGAATAAGGTCAGTAATTTAAAAAAGTACTTTGTCAGTGACTGTAAACATTAAATTACTTAACATGCTTTTTAAGTAGCTTCTGCTAGTTTTTTACATATTTTTTTCAAATTATTATGATGATAAAGTTCTCTCAGACATTTATAATTCCCTTATATACAAGTGGCTAAAAGGCTTTAAAATTAAGAGTGTAAGATAATAGCATCATTTTAGTGTATATAAATGTTGCTTTTCAGATTTCAGTTTTGCAATCACATAATTTTAGCTGATCAGAATTATTACTGAAACTTACCTTCATTTCTCTGTCAGAGCCTGATATGTGTGTCTAGGCATTGCTGCTTTCTAGAATAGTATTTATATGCCATTTGGACATGGTTACTTTTGTTCAACTTTAGGAAAAATATCTTCCATATTCTTTTGGTCATTGGACTAAAGGAAGGTAACACTGGAAATGCAAAAAGAATATATACCACTCTGATTTTTCTTTTAATCACTGAGTTTGAATTTCTGTATTGATTTTTGCCACCAATGAGTTTCATAGACTGGGTAACAAATTGATTTGCTGGACATGCATATTGCATGTCTTTCTACATGGCCAGCTTAATTGACAACAGTGCTCCCCTGGAGACTCCAAGAATGAAAATCTCTGACTTTGTGATTTTCAGCCCCTGTCATCTCAAATGTCATTGCTGAAACATCCATCGTAAGTCTTTGTCACTGGACAAATAATAGTTTTCTAGGTGACAGGTCCTGTTGTTGGCTACTTGAGATTATGGAGAACTTCAGACTTGTCAGATATCTCATGGGAAGACATAAGCTTTCTCATAAAATAACATCAGGCAGGCCCACTGAGGCTGCCAATTAAGTGAAGGATGATAACATAAACGAGGGCTCCTATGATTGTAAAGACAGTTGTTTTCAAATGAGCAAATCATATTCCTCTTTCTTATAGCCCTTTTTACTTCTCTAAAAAATAAGAAGACTTTCTGTTATAAATCTGGTCTTAAAAGGAAGGGAAAGATTTAGGATTTCATATCATTGCAAAACTAAATGCCTTCTCTTGGACAATATTGTGGTGACATGTTTCATTTTTAATATGTTTATATTTTAAAATGTCAAGTAGCTTATATTATTTGAGCTATATAGCTTGATCTTTTAGCATCAGAACACTTTAGATTCTAATTATAACCATATGGGTATCTTAAGGCTTATCAGCCAGGCTAATGAAAATTATTAAAGCCTCTACAGGCTTTCACAAAATCTGATGTCCTTCAAGGTCCCCCATCCCTATTATCTCTCTTTCTTTATCATTCAATGGCTATGGTCAGTCCATGGGTGCTGTCCTTGGGGTTTTTTGTTTGTTTGTTTGTTTAATTGGGAAAATACTGTACAGAGGGGTTACAATTACATGGGCAAGATAATGAGTACATTTCTTATCAAGCATTGTAGCCTCCTCTTTTGTTTCCCCTTCCCATTCCATCCTCCCCCTGATCCCCCCACCCAACCCTCCTCTCCCCCCCCACCAATGTTGTAAAGTTCATTTTCAACAAAACAACTTGTACATTTCATTGTTGCAATGGGTCCACCTGTATCCCTATTTAAACGATTTGTTTTTTCCCTTCCCCTCCACATATTATAACAACATCAAATACAGTGAAAGCAGGGGTTATACCTTGGGGGAGGTCATACAAAGCAACAAAGAAATAATCTTATAAATGTGTTAGAAACAATCGCATGAAAGAAAAAAAAACATTTGAATACGTATCTTAGGGTTCATTTCCCTAACATCAACTTATCTGACCTTTTCTGTTTGACTCAGACATATACTAGTTATTGCAAATAACTAGTAGTTCCTTATTGCAAATAAGGAAAACCATGGGACCTTTGTTTCTTTGGGAATGGCTTACTTCACTTAATATAATTTTTTCCAAGTCTTTCCATTTCCTAACAAATGGGGCAATGCCATTCTTTCTGATGGAGGCATAGAATTTCATTGTGTATATACCACATTTTCTTGATCCATTCATCTACTGAGGGCCATCTGGGTTGGTTCCATATTTTAGCTATGGTAAATAATGCTGCAATACACATAGTCGTGCTGGTAGCTTTAGTGTGGTCTTGTTTGTGAACATTTGGGTAAATGCCCAAAAGTTGTCCTTGAGTTTTTTTAACTCAACGCAAATGCTCTAGCACTTGAGCCACAGTGCCACTTCTGGTTTAATGGTGGTTAATTGGAGATAAGGGTCTCATGGACTTTCCTTCCCCGGGCTGGTTTTGAATTGTGATGTTCAGATCTCAGTCTCCTGAGTAGCTAGGATTACAGGGTGAGTCACTAGTGCTCTGATGATCAGTCCATATCTTCTACCACTTGCTACTTCATTGTATTTGTATTCATGTGGTATAAATCTTTTAATATTGAGGTTAAGTTTGTTTCTTAGATGAATAAGATAATATAAATAGAAAGTAATATCATTTTTTAAAGTTTATATAGTATTCCATCTCATCTTTAACCACCTGAGTGCTTTGATATTAATGTAGGAAATAAAATACTGTTACTAATCTGCCTTGGTCCACATTCTCTTCAGGTAAGGCAGGACTTTTATTTTGGACCTGGAATCTGTTCCATCTTGAGAACATTTTAATGCTTCTCCTTGTTCCTAACAAAATATTAATTAATGTAATCGCAACACAGAACCAAAGGTTTAATTAAGACTTCTTTGCTAGAGCCAGGACACTTTCCATAATCTAGATGATTTTTATTGCTTCTTAGATCTTTCTGGTTTAACTAAGGTTGTTTTAAATAAACAATTTTTAAAAAAAACTAATAAATAAGGAGCATTTTTGTGGATCACAAGCTAATTGTAAATAAAATTCCTATGAGAAGGAATAACTCTGTCTAAAATTTAATCAAGTTTCAAATGTTGATAAAGTGTTTGATAAAATAATGTTACTGAAAATTCCAGATTTTCTTTTTTATTAAACTGTCTAAAATGAAACAGTACATACAGTGACCTCATTCCTAACTAAATGCCTATTAATTTGTCAGTAAGGAAGACAGTATTTGGCCTTGGGTCATCCTGCAATAAAGAAGACAGTCTTTCCTTGCTTTGGTAGGGGATTAATAAATGATGTGCTCACAAAAAGAACCCAGGCTTCCAAACCCACTCACAAATTGCTACTTAACTTATAAAGTATATTCAACTTTTATGAAGAAAGCTTTCTATATTCATGTTTAATAAAATGTTCAGAACTGGTAAAAACCTGAATTCCATATCTTTAGCATGCCTTTGAAAATTCAAAAGGTTAGGCAAGACATGATGCTTAAATCCACTGATCTTTACAGACAGCTCATTCAATAGTCTGTTCCTCTAAATTTTATTGCTTTTAAACTTTCCTCAAGTTCTAATATCACCAAGCAATACAATCATCTGTGCATTACTATACTGGGAACTCAATGGATGAGAGTTTTTTATTCTATTTGAATTTGTTATACTTACATTCTAAAATACAATTTTAAAAAATGGAAATGGAAATAGGTGGAAACTAAAATCCATATTAAAAGAGTAAGACTTAAGGTTGAATTTCTCAGGTAGCAAAAAATAGGTTCGGCTTTCTTGAATTCTTTACACTTTTCTTGTTTGGATTAAAGTTATTCTTCGTAATTGGCTGATATTTCTCTGTTCTTTTCTTACTACTCATATGTGTTGCTAAAGTAAAGCAACTTAAAGCCAACGTGCATAGTTCTAGGGAATTTCACTCTAGGAAAATTCACTCTTAATCTGTCCTTGAAGAAAAAGGAGTCTGATTATATTTAGGTGTATGATTTATATTTCACGATCCCACTCTGTTAAGAAACATTATATTTTTTAAAAGGAGTATAAATGGAACAAGTCTGAAAAAACCCTTCCTTGTAACTTCTATATGAGCGGTGATTGTGTGACTTTTTATAGACTGTGATAGTCACGAGGGGAACCTATCAATGGGAGAAGGTAGCTAAAACTCTCCAGATGTCAGAAATAAACCAGGATCGGGCTCAGAGGAAACAAAAAATTGGTAAATACCATTTAAGCCTTGATCTAGAGTAGATGAGAGGAAACTTAGAGTTTCTTCTGGTATCTAACCTTGATATAATAGCAAATATTATAATACAAGGATGAGGCTCAAAACCAGGAGTCCCTGAGCTTAGCATTTTCACAAGCTCATTGTTCTAATGCATACTTCCTATTAAGTACCTGACCTGATATCTTATAGAAAGTGAGGATCTCCTCAGTAGTAATGAGGATGTCAGGATAGGATGATGGTAAAACACAAGGAAACTTTTATCTAGCTTTATAGACTTTTGATAATATTTTAGACTTCTTATTTTACTTCTTTATTCCTTATTATAAATGAGTATTTATTTTACTTACTTATTGTGTTGATACTCAAACATTACTCCTTTTCTTAATAATAATTGCTGTACTGAGTTATATCTGAGATTACAAAAAATGTTGTGCATGAAGAGGATTATCAGCATTTTATATAAAATACTAGCATCTATCTATCTATCTATCTGTCTGTCTGTCTGTCTTTCTGTCTGTCTGTCTGTCTGTCTATCATCATCATTATCAACAGCAGCAGCAGCAGCAGCAGCATCTATATACCTCTCTAATAAATGCCAAAATAAATCCAGTTCCTCCAGAATTGTAAACATTTAAGTAGTAGCTAACCGAGTAAATCCATGGCATCTGCTGATTTTAGTAAAGATCTTACTTTTCCAAGTACTAGCACCTGTAATGCTTGTCAGGTAGCTGAATGTTTGTCCTCCTTTGTTCTAAAAGGCATGAATCTGAAAGGAGGTTCCTAACTAAATTGTCTTAGGAATATAAAGTAAGCAAAGTGAAGTCAAATTAGCAAAAACTTCTCAATTTTGGCTGCAAATGCAGAATCAATAGAGAGAGATTCTGCTGCAATACCTGTATTGAATGGGAGGGGGGGTGAGCTTTGGGATTTAGACTGTTAACATGCTGCTTGAATGTACATCAAATCATAGTGAACTGCTAAAGAGGCAGAGGGATTACTTCACTTAATATGATTTTTTTCCAAGTCCTTCCATTTCCTTACAAAAAGGGTGGTGTCATTCTTTCTGATGAAAGCATAGAATTCCATTGTGTATATGGACTAAATTTTCTTGATACATTCATCTACTGAGGGACAAGAATCATATTAAGTGAAGTAAGCTGGACCCAGAGGAACATAAGCCCCATGGTTTCCCTTATTTGTAGTAATTAATATACATCTAGGATAATCTTAGCAGATGAGCAGAATATCTCAATAGCTATGTACATATGACCATATACTATGATGCTAAGCAAAATGAACTTCAAGACATAGACACAAGAGTTTTTTCTTTGTTGTTGTTCTTAATGTTATGTTAATCCTTATTTTCTTTCGTGTCTCCCCCTCCCCCATGGTTTATCCACTGTTGTCACTGCATTCGATTATGGTACCCTGGATTTTGTATATATGTTTACCTGAAATAGTGAAGGGAAGGGGAACAAAAAAAATGGTGAGACAAAGGGGTAACCTATGCACAGTGATACTCACAAGACAATATGTTGGAAATGATCTGTACAACTTGGGGGAAATGGGAAAGAAAAGAGGGAAAAAATGAGGGAGGTAGTAACAAGTTAGGAAAGAAATGTACTCACTACCTTACTTATGCAACTGTAACCCCTCTGTATATCACATTGACAATAAAATTAAAATAAAAAAAGAACCATTTGAAAGACATGAATAAAAGATTCAAAAGGATTGTATTTTTTCAAAGGAACTTTCTATAAGAAGTATATTTTTACCTGCTTGAAAGTAAAACTTGGAGATAATATAGACTATATAAGGGATTCTCCTAAAATACAAGACATGTGACATCAACTACATTTAAGATTAGAAACATTCTCTAAAAGGAAGAAATATTAGAGTCCCTTTCCTGAATGTACTCACTGTTTATAGTCATAATAGATATGTCATATAACTGTACAAAATTGTCAGTGGATTTATAGATGCACTTGAAAAATTAATGTGAGTAAAAATTAATTCAAAATTAACCTAAGCTTATTAGATATTTTTCAGCGAGAATTCATGCTCAAAGCCTGACCTGACAAAAATTGTAAAGTACATTATAAATTCAAAAACTGTGATTAGATTTTGAATGTGAACTGTGGTCTTGGATAAATCTATTTCTTGGATATGTGGGTAATTTCATTTTTCTTTACATAGCAAAATAACAAGAAGTAGAAGGAAAAATGTATTTGCAAGGCATTTAATTCATTTTATGCATATACTTATGTATGTAAAGAACACAGGTGCCCAAATTTTCCAAGGAACTAATTGCTGTTAAAAATAAGGATATTAAGTCTCCTTAAAATATATTTTTCACACACAAAAATTTGTTTGTTTTTATTTTGTTCTAGTTAAAATTAAGGAATCAGGGGGCAACTTAGTTATCCTTTCCAGAATTTTTTTAATGAAAATTATTTAGATAGAAGAGACATCATGTGGGTGTTAAATACATGAAAATTTGTAATAAACTGAAACTTTATAATAAATATATGTTTATAAATATTTAAGTAGATATAGGTTTATATTTCTATAGTTGAGAAATATATTTCTCTAAAAAGTAGTTTAATCTGTAATCATTTTTGCGGTTATTTTCCTAACCTATTAAAAGAGGTTACTATGCTTGTATATTAACCTATAATATAAATCTGGGCCACTGTTAATAGCTCACACCTATAATACTTACTACTCAGGAAGCTGAAATATGGATGTTGAGTTTGAAGGCAGCTGGGGCAGAACTAGCCTGAAGCATGTATCTCTAATTAATATATCAAAACTGCTGGTTGGAGGTGTGGCTCATGTGGTAGAGTACCAGATAAAAGACAATAAGCTCTGCTTTCACTGTATTTGGTGTTGTTATAATTTGTGGAGGGGAAGGGAAAAAACAAATTGTTTAAATAGGGATACAGGTGGACCTATTGCAACAATGAGATGTACAAGTCATGTGTTGAAAACGAACTTTACAACTTTGGTAGAGTGGGGGGAGGTGGGATGGGTGGAGGGGCAGGAGGAGGATGAGATGGGAAGGGGAAACAAAGGAGGAGGCTACAATGCTTGATAAGAAATGTACTCATTATCTTGCCCATGTAATTGTAACCCCTCTGTACAGTATTTTCACAATAAAAAAAGTTAAAAACAAAAAAAAAGACAATAAGCTCTGAGCTATACCATCAGAATTGAAGTTCAACAACATGTCACACAAGCATAAAAAGCACTAATCTGGCTTTATGCAAAGAGCTATTTTAAGAAAAAACTAGATTATTTCTACTTACTCTTAGAGTTTTATTGTTTATTCCAAATGTTTGGGCTCTGGCAACACTATTGTAAATCCTTAAGCACAGTATTGATCACAAGGTCATACTAAATAGGATGGGTATGTGTGTGGAGAATTTATCTCTAGCACAAAGGAAATGAAGGCTGTTATGTAAATCTATCTATCTATCTATCTATCTATCTATATATATATACATACATATTCCTCAGCTTATTCTTCACCAGAACTCCATGAAAGTTGTGGTAAAGCTAGGGTTTACACAAACTAAAATTTCCACAGTTATTGACTGCTAAAATCAGGTATGAAACCTGATTTCCTGTGATTTGAAAACCTTTGCTTTCTCTGCAATAACATTGTCCTGTATGAGATTATTAGGAAGTCCTGGGACTAACTACTAAGCCTTTTAAAAGAGATTCCCTTCTCACCCTTGACTCAGACTTACAGGAAATATGAACTCATAACATACCCAGATTAACAGTTAAGCATTGACATATAATCACAATGAGTTCTTGGTGTTACCTGGTCATTTTGTGCTGAAAAGTGAATGCAGTAGACAGAATAGTTTTACCAATACAAATATCTATTTTTACAGTTGTAAGGTTGGAATCAAGATGAGAATGGCTGGATTTCAGTAAAGGCCTTCCTTATAATGCTGTCCTTTCCCTGTGTCTTCCCATGGCTGGTAGATAGCTCTGGGTCCTTCATCTCCCATCATTAAGTCAACACCCAGTAACCTCATATCAACTGAATTGCCTCCTGAAGGCAAACTTCCAAACACATCACCTTGGGTATGTAGATTTCAACATGATAGCATTGAAAGAAGTGAACTGTTTGTCTATGTAATGAAATAAACTCTACTCAAATATTTTTCAGATAACATTGCCCATACACTTGAATACTACATGCTGAGGAAAATAAAAAGGATACAAGGCAAAGACTAGGAAACAGAGCAAAGGTGATGACCAGGGTGGACAGTCTTCATACATAAAATGTTTCTGCTGTTGGAATTATTCAGAGCAAAATACTTGCTTGGGCACATATTTTTCTAACATTTCTTCTTTTTTCCACATTTATTCTCCCATAGTCTCTCAGTTTTTGCACATTTCATCTGAAACATTGTCTTTCCCATGCCTTACAAATATTATGGGTGCCTAGTGCCTACATATATGTTTATACACACATATATGTTTATGTACACACATATATGTATACATATGTATATATGCAAAATATAAATATAAATGTACATAGTATATGCATTTACATACATATGTATATATATTACAATTAAGTAGTTGTTCAAAAGGGACTTCAATTGAAAAATGTCAGATTGTAGGCACAGTGTATCTTGATCATGTCACCCTTTTCATAGTACAAGTGGAAAACTGAACTGTCCACATTTCTCGATAGGATATTGAATTCCAGTTATCTATCAGTTAAGATGACTTGCCATTAATAAAATGCTCAGATTGTTCCTCAATGTAATTTTTTTCTTGAATTCTAAATTGTTTGTTGAGGACAAAACATGGGATGGAAGTATTTTTATATTTATTTATGTAGTTGTATATTTAGGTTGTAATATTTAGTTGTATATTTATTTTGCCAGTCCTAGGTCTTGAACTCAGGGCCTGCACACTGTCCCTGCGCTTCTTTTATTCAAGACTAGCACTCTACCACTTGAGCCACAGTGCCAATTCTGTCATTTTCTGTTTATGTAGTACTGAGGAATCAAACTCAGGGCATCATGCATGCTAGGCAAGCACTTTACCATTAAGCTATATTCCCATTCTGGATGGAAGTCTTTTAAAAGATCAAGTACTTTTGATTTTTTCCCCTCTCTACTTTAAAATGGCTTTGCCATTTTATCAGTGGGAATTAGCTAGTACTTCCATTTCAATTTTCGTCAGCTATTAATGCCATTTTCCCTGGGTCCAAGTGTCAGTTTTCCCAAATGGTAATCTGCCAGTCCACAAAACATTGACAAGCTTCTCTTCATTTTATTGCAGATCTAAAGAACAGTGTTTCATGTATATCACACATATTTGATCAGCTCCAACTGTTAGTACATAACTCAAAAAGTAAATAGGGTGCTCCAGACAAATATGGCAGAGGAGAAGCTTGAGGCTAAACAAGCAGTTTTAGTGTTCCAGTGAATAGTCCTAGACAAGAGAATCACACCAACAGTGTCATCACAATAAGAGGAGTATGGTCAGAGAGGAAAAATCCAGGCAGCTTAGTCAAGGAGACAGATCTGAGCACTTGCCAGTGTGCAGGGGTGGCAGTGGCTACTGCCACGGCCTCCATATCATCAGAGAGAGCCTGGGACAAAAGTGCCAGACCCAGTGTGTGAGTGGATTCTACTCACCTCCATCAAGAACTGACAAGGAGCAGAAATCTTCATCCTGCTGATTGCAGACCAGGGATGGACCAGAACCCAGGAGTCTAGAATGAGTACACTCAAGACATCCTCATTCCTTCTCATGGAGCAGCATTGGGAAGGTAACACCTCCCCCACCACCTGAGAAGAACTCCATCTTTGATAATGACAAAGGCCCAGCTGAGCAGCTAGCTCCAACTCAGGCCTTGGAAGAAAACAATAAGAGCCATTCAGCAGGTCACAGGAACCTGACCTGACCTGCCAGGCTCAGCTCCACCCAGGGGAAAGTTGCCCATCCCAGAAGCTCCAACCCTGGAGAAGTGACTTTCATCAATGGCTAAACAAAGCCAGAGAATACCCCTACCTACTGCAGCTTAGACAGCAGGTGGGCTAAAAGATAAACAATTGGAACTCAGTAAACATAAATCCTGAGAATGGCTCTAGGCTGGGCTCTGTGAGTGTTTCAGGAGCTAGCCCCTCAGGGAAAAGCTACTGATTGCTGAGAGGTCTCAACCCCACCCAGAACCTAGCTTCATCACAGCAAGTCCAAGATAGAGGAAACAGCTATCTCCCTCTTTTGTGATACTCAAAAAAATCTCCCTCCCACTGAACTAGCCTGGGAGGAGGATCACAAAGTCGTGGGTAAGGCAGACCTTCTTTCTGCCTGCTCAAACAAACTGACTTAAGAAACCAGTCAAGCCACGGGAAAACAAAACACCACAAGCAGACCAGAGACTCCAACAAGAGATTGGTTATAGACACAAGGGAAATACAAGATTTCCCCGCACCCTCCAAAAAAAAAAATCAAAGAACTCATTTTTTCTACCTATTTTTAAAAAATTATTTTCTATTTTTTATTTCATAATGTCTATTTTATGTATGTGTGTGTGTATGTGCATGTATGTATGTTTATCTCTTTTAACATTTTGGTCTTTTTTATTTTTTTTTTGCATGAGTTAATTGCTGTTCTGTTCATCTCCATATATATACCCATTGTCCAGTATTAGAACTTATCCTTCATTGTATAATACTTAATTCAGAAATTGATTACTCAATTCAGAAACTATTAGGCTTGACTTCTTTAATATTAGAATTATTTATTTATACCTATATAATCTTTAAGTATTCCATTTTTATATTTTTATTTTTTATTTTTTTATTCCTTTTTATCTCTCCTCCTCTCATCTATCCTTTTTTTCTATCAGTATTATTTCTTTGTGCTTACATAATTTTTAAATATTTCATTTTTTAAATTTAAATTTTTGTTTTTTCATTTTTTCTTGTTTCTTTATCTCTCTCTTTTCATTCTGATCTATCCATTTCCTCTCTGAGATAAGGACTTGATTAAATGCATGCTTTCCTTTTACTTCTCCACATCCCTCTAAGCCAATTTTCCCCACAATTCTCCTTAAACCTATTGATTACTGGTCTGCTGAATCCCTCTTTGATGTTCTTAGACCATTATTCCAGTTGTTTGATGTTGAATAAATTTTGTCTGTTGAACTAGATTGTATCTATAGCCATTTTGACTCTTCCACTACAGGACTCTAGTTGATGCTTCCTTAAAATAGTGTTCTAGCATGAAATTGGTGTTACTTTCATATCAAATGGGCAGAACAAGCTGGAGAAACACAAGAAAAATGACAAGTCCAGGTATCTCAACTCCCACTCATGATAATCAGGTGATAGGACAGTTAATAAATAATCCAGAAGAAAGTTCCCAAAAGCTCTACAAACACTACTGGTAAACATGGTAAATGAAAAGATTGAAAGCCTGCAAAGACTCAGTCTGAGCATGATAGTGAGAGAGACAAGGCTAACCAAAGATTAATACAGGAACTTCGTGAGCATGATGAGGCTAATCAAAAATTAATTTAGGAATCTCGTGATCAAGAGGAGGCTAATCAAAGATTAATGCAAGAAGTGCATGAGCAGGCTGAGAACAATCAAAGAGTAATACAGGAATTGCATGAAGGGGATGAGAGGAGACAAAGATCAATAGAGGTAGTCATGGAATCCATATACAGACAGCTGAAGAAATCCAGGGAGACCACAAACGGAATGCTGAATGGAGACTGTCAGAAGGAAAGGAGTCCAATGGACCATAACCAATCAACAAATTGATTTGAGAATAAACAGTGAACATCAAATTAAGAAATAAAGAAATCCATATACGACCTAAAACAAAGCTCCAAAATAGAATTTGAAGTCATCAAAGCCGACCAATTAGAAGGAAATGAAATAAAAAAGTAGAAGTAAAAAGTCTTCAAAGTAGGTTAGACCATGCAGAAGATCGAATCTCGGGGATTGATGAGAGCCTAGATATTATAGAGAAAGAACATACAATTATCCAAGAAAATTCAAGAAATATGATAGATCTATTCAACATTTAGAAGACACCATCAGAATGCCTAATCTGAGGGTAATGGGCATAAAGGAGCAACTAGAGACAGAAGTTAATGGTCTAGGACATTTATTTAACAGGATCCTAGAAGAGAACATCACAAACATGCAAAAAGCTAGGCCTATTCAGATAAAAGAAACTTTTAGAACCTGAAATAGAACACACCAGAACAGGACATCCCACCCTCACATTATAATTCACACAAGATCAATTCCTACTAAGGAAAGGATCCTTAAAGCTCTCAAGGAGAAAAGATCAAAGGGAAACCAATTAGAATAACCTCAGATTTCTCAGCAGAGACAATTAAAGCAAGAAGAACCTGGAATGATGTATGCCATGCTGTAAAGACAAACTATCATCCAAAGATACTGTACACAGCTAAATTTTCCTTCATAATGGAAGACCACATAACAACCTTCCATAGCAAAGAAAAATTGAAAAAATATTTCTCCACCAAACCAGCCTACAAAAGATGCTTAAACATGTACTACATATAGGAAACAAACAAGAGCAAAATAAAGCCCAAAAAACTGCACCCAAACTGAGAATCTAAGAACCACAGGAAAACCCAGTTGTCACAGCCCCTAAGAAGGTGGATAACAAGGTAGGAACTACTAAACAACTCTCAGTTCTAACTCGCAACATTAATGGACTTAATTCTCCAATAAAGCGACATATTTTGTCTCCAATAAAGCGACATATTATTTAGATTAAAAAGCAAGATCCTTCTATCCCTTGCCTTCAAGAGTAACCAGCCCATAAAAACAAACATATTCTGAAAGTGAAAGGCTGGAATAAAATCTACCAAACAAATGGCCCCCATAAACAGGCGGGAGTTGCAATCCTAATATCAGATAAAATAGACTTCAAATTAAAATTAGTAAGAAGAGATAAAGAAGGTCACCCTATTCCAATTAAGGGATCTCTCCTTCAGGAGTATATTACAAGTCTAAATATCTATTCACCAAAAAATGGAACACCAAAGCTTCTCCAAGAAACACTACTTTCCCTTAAATCTCACATAGATCCAAAGACATTAATTGTTGGAGACTTTAATACACCATTATCCCACTAGATAGATCAACTCAGCAAAAACTCAACAGAGAAAACACAGATCTAAACAATTGCATAGATCAACTAGATTTAACAGACATCTACCAAGTATTTCACCCAGCAGCATCAGAATACACATTCTTCTCAGAAGCACAGAGGATATTTCCAAAATAGACTACATTTTAGGTCACAAAGCAAACTCATCCAAATTAAGAAACTTTGAAATTATGCACTACATTCTCTCAGACTAAAGGGAATAAAATTAGAACTCAACACCAAAAGACACCAAAGAAAGTCCTGTAACACATGGATGCTGAACAACACACTGTTGAATCACCAGTGGGTCATGGAAAAGATTAGAAATTCAAATATTCATGATATTCAACAAAAATGAACACACAAATTACCAGCTCCTCTGGGACACAGAAAAGGCAGTACTCAGAGGCAAGTTTATAGCTCTGAGTTCCTACATCAACAAATTAGAGAGCTCTCAAACCAACAACTTAAGGAAACATGTGAACCTCCTTGAAAAAGAGCAGCAATATAAATCCAATCCAGTAGACAGAAAAAATTATTAAAATTAAATGAATTAGAATCCAAAAAATCGTAGAAAGAATCAACAAAACAAAGAGTTGGTTCTTTGAAAAAATTAACAAAATTGACAGACCTTTAGCAAATCTTATCGGATAAAGAAGAGAACACACCCAAATAAATAAACTCAGAGATAAGAATGAACACATCACCACAAAGAAAAACCAAGATTCAGAATATTATAAGGGAATACTTCTCAAAACTTTATGCTAATAAGTTTGAGAATCTGGAAGAAATGGATGATTTCCTAGCAAATATCGACATCTTGAAAGTAAACCAAGATGAGTTAAACCAACTTAACAGACACATATCAAGCATGGAAATAGAAACAACAATAAGAGACATTCCATCTAGGACAAGCCCAGGACTGGATTTATTTACAGTGGAATTCTGCAAGCCTTTAAAGCAGAACGCACACCAATACATTTCCAATTCTTCAATGAAATTGAAAGAGAAAGTTCACTACTGAACTCTTCCAATGAAACCATCGTAACCCCCATCTCAAAATGGGGAAGGGATTCATCAAAGAAAGAGAACCTTAGACCTATTTCTTTGATGAATATCAATGCAAAACTTCTCAACAAAATTTTAGCCAATTGACTTCAACAATTCATACAAATATCATACATTATAATCAAACAGGATTCATTTCAGGGATGCAAAGCTGGTTGAATATACGCAAATCAATTAATGTAATTCATCACATCAACAAGAGCAAGGATAAGAACCACATGGTTATCTCAATAGATGCAGAAAAAGCATTGGACAAGATCCAACACCCCTTTATGATGAAGGCTCTGGAAAAACTAGGAATCCATGGAACATTTCTCAATAGAATAAAAGCTGTATATGACAAACCTACAGTCAGCATTATACTTAACAGTGAAATATTAAAGCAATTTCCTCTAAACTCAGGAATGAGACAAGGATGCCACTCGCTCCACTTCTCTTCAATTTATTATTAGAATGCCACACTAGAGCAATAAGACAAGATGCAAATATAAAGGAGACCCAAATAGGGAAAGCTGAAGTAAATTTCTCCCTCTTTCATATGACATAATCTTGGATTTAAATAATCCCATGGACTTGACTCCCAAATTACTCAGACTGATTTGAAATTTTGGCAAAGTAGCAGGGTATAAAATTAACCCTCAAAAATAAATGGTTTTTCTGTAGCCAACAATGAGAATAGCAAGACTGAAATCAAGAAAGCAACTCCTTTTGTAATAGCCCCACAAAAAAATAAAATACCTAGGAATTAACTAAATAACTGAAGGATCTCTACAATGAAAACTTTAAAAACCTGAAAAAGAAAATCAAGCAGAACTTCGGAAGTGGAAAAACCTCCTATGCTCCAGGATTGAAAGGATCAACATTGTGAAAATGGCCATATTTCCCAAGGCTATGTACAAATTCAATGCCACATCTATCAATATTCCAACCTCATTCTTCAATGAAATAGAAGAAGCAATCCACAAATTCATATTGAACAATAAAAAACCCCAAATAGCAAAAATGATCCTTAACAGGAAGAACAGTGGTGGAGAAATATCAATACCAAATTTCAAACTCTACTTCAAAGCATACTAATCAAAACAGCTTGGTACTGGCACAACAACAGACATGAGGACCAATGGAGTAGAAATGAAAAAGCAAAAATGAAGCAACAGACCTATAGCCACCTAATCTATAAGAGAGCTAAAAAAATATAATGGAAGAAAGACAGCCTCTTCAGTAAATGATGCTGGAAAAATTGGTTAATAAATTATAGAAAACTTAAGCTAGATCCTTATATATCATCCTGCAGCAGAATCAACTCCAAATGGATCAAAGACCTCAGAGTCAATGCAGACACCCTGAACACATTACAGGAAGGAATAGGAGGAGAAATTTCCTTAATAAAGACCCAGAAACACAACAAATCAAAGAAAGGTTGGACAAATGGGATTGCATGAAATTGCAGAGCTTCTGCATGGCAAAGGACAGAGCTGGCAAGATCAATAGAAAGCCCACAGATTGGGAGAAGATCTTCACTAGCCATACAACAGACAAGCGTTTCATGTCTAAAATATACTTGGAACTCAAAAATTAAATCCCCCAACAACAAATACTCAAAGAAACAGTTGCCCAAGAAACAAGTGGGCTAAAGATTTAAACTTCTCTGAAGAGGAAAGAAGGATGGCCAATAGACATATGAAGAAATGCTCAACGTCTCTAGCCATAAAAGAAATGCAAATCAAAACAACAATGAGATACCACCTCACCCCAGTTAGAAAGGCTAAAATCAAGATGTGGACAGAAGGGAACCCTACTGCATTGTTGGTGGGAGTGTAAACTTGTTCAACCACTTTGGAAAGCAGTATGGAGATTCCTCAAGAGACTCCACATAGAGCTTCCCTATGACCAGAAAGAATGGCATGTCCTCATTTGTTAGGAAATGGAAAGACTTGGGAAAAATTATATTAAGTGAAGTAAGCCAGGCCCAAAGAAACATAGGTCCCATGGTTTCCCTTATTTGCAATAACTAGTATATGTTTGGGACAAGCAGAAGTGGTCAAAAGCTATGTACATATGACCAGATATGATGTTAAGGGGCTGGGAAGGTGGCTCCGTGGTAGAGTGCTTGCCTTGCATGCCTGAGGCCCTGGGTTCTATTCCTCAGCGCCACATAAGCTAAAAGAAAAAAAAGCCGGAAGTGGCACTGTGAATCAAGTGGTAGAGCGCTAGCCTTGAGCTGAAGAGCAGAGGGACAGTGCCCATGCCCAGACTTCATGCCCCACGACTGGACCCCCCAAAAAAGATGATGTTAAGCAAAATGAACCCTAAGATAGATACATAAGTGGTGTTTTCTTGCTTGCTATTGCTTCTAACATATTTATAATGTACTGTCTGATATTCTTTGTTTCTTTGTATGTTCCTCCCCCATGGTATAACCCCTGTTTTTACGTATTTGATATTGGTGCCTTGTATCTTGTATCTACCCTTCTCTTATTTGGGGAGGGAAAGGGAAAAAACCAAAATGCTTAAATAGGGATACAAGTTGACTGTAACCATGAAATGTACAAAACACTATGTTGAAAAATGAACTTTACAATTTAGGGCCGGGAGTTCTGGGAGAGGGGGAGTGTAGTTGTGGAGGTTGGAGGGAAGGGATGGTAGGGGAAAAATAAAGGAGCAGGTAACAAGGCTTGATAGGAAATGTACCCATTACCTTGCTCATGTACTTATGTAACTATAAGCCCTCTGTACAGTATTTTTACAATAAAAAGTATTAAAAAGTAAATAAGGAGAGAAAGAGAGAGAAAAAAGAGAAAGAGACAGAGACAGTCGGATATAGAGAAAAAATGAGAACTGAGAGAAAATAAGTGGAAGAGCAAAAGAATGAATGAATTTTGGGGGATTTGGCTCATTTTATAGTCTATTATGTAGTAACATTATTCTTGTTGTGAAAAGCAAGTTGTTAAACATTATTACCAATTTATAAGAACTTTTCTCTTAATAGCCAGAACAAAATTCTTAATTTGCCCTAATTAAAACACTAGTTTTGGGAATGAGTATTTTCCCCTTTCATATTTAAATTGAACATTAAAAATGGTTAAATCACTTTAAATGGTCTTTGAGCTGCATTCTCTCAGAATTGTTAACATTTTTTTTGCCTGAGGAGAAAAAATTTCAGTGTGTGAATATTATATTAGAATGGAGTAGAAATGGCTTTTCTGTAATAAATATTTTGGCTACTCTGGAGTTGGTATTTAAGTGGGAAGTGTTTTGTATTCTTCTAGTAGGGATTGTTAGTGATAAATATTGCCTTTGTATAATTTTCTGATTGGAAACTTGGAGAATGAGGATTTGAAGTATTATATCTGTAGGTAGGGAAATAAATCAACATGTGCGATATTTAAATACAAAAATCTATAAATTAAAGCATGAACCAAAACAGAGTATATATGAAGGAAAGGTTGAAGTCAAGTGTCCAAGTTCACTTGTTAACACAGAATGTGGACAATCTTCCTGGAAATGTTGACTCAGTTCTTTGAATTTCTTTTTTCTTTCAGTTACTAGTAGTTGGTTATAATTTGAATTCATATTCTTTTCTAAGCAAGAATTACTTTGTGATAATTTTGAAATGATTATGCACCCACCTTTTATAATTTGGGAAAAGGATGAGAAGCTCAGGAATATATTGCTTCTCTGATGGTTCTATTTTTAAACATAAACTCTGATAATTCTTAGGGCTTATTTACATTAAATAACTGTAGCGATGTGGACAAATTGAACATTCCTTCTAAGTTTGCTATCACATAGGCAGTATATGACAAAATAAATATATTGAAACACTAAAATATTTTGAAATTGGAAAACTCTTACAGTCTTTAATTTGCTGTCTCATTTTTTCATTAAATACTTCCTTAAATGAGCCACATTGCAGCAAATCACAGCTGTAATCCTACCTACTCTGGTAGCTGAGTTCTAGATGATTTGGTTCCATGCTAACTCAGATTTTTTTTAAGTCCTTTAGACTTTATCTAAAATAAACAGCAAAAGCCAGGCTAGAAATATGGCTTAAGTGGTACAGTACCAACTTAAGTAGAACAAAGGCTAAGTTCAAATCTAGATACTGGCCAAAACATAAAAAAGAAATGAAATAAAGAAAACAAAACAAACAAACATGGGGCTAATTTAGGTGCTTGGAATTTTGTAGGAAATCCTTTTTTTCAAAAGCTTAAAACTTCCAAAAGGTGATAATGTGTTTCTTGGTGTTTGCAACTATTTAACATCATTTAAAAATATATCTGAGAAAAAATATTAAGTTTATATCCTTAATGTACAATTTGTAGATGTGAATCTCTGCTCAATGATCAGGAAACTAGATTTTTTTCTACTTTGTTTTGTTGCTGGTTATTGGGCTTGAACTCAGCGCCTATGCCTTATCCCTATGCTTTTTATTTTTTTATTTTTCTCAAGACTATAATTCTACCATTTGAGCCATAGCTTCATTCATGGCTTTTGGTGATACATTGAATATCAGAATCTCACAGATTTTCCTAATTTCTATTCAGAGAGTGTTATGCAATAGAGAAGGAAATAAGAAATGGAAGGATGGGAGTAGCAAGAAGTTCTATCACTATAACCAAGAACCATATTTCTGGTGGTCTTTTAGTTCATTGTCAAGATTCTACACTACTCTTCCATACAGACTGGAAGATGTGTATTGTCCTGACTTCAGGAGTCTGGACACTCTTTCATTAACACAATGATATCACATCATATCATCATATCATATATAATATCATTATATCATATCATCATACTATATTTAGTTTCTTATGTCAGAAGGAGCTTAGCAACTTTTAACTTCACTTCATTTGTTTCTTCTAACATCTTAAATTAGATGTTACTTTTTATCTTTATAAACAAAGGATCAAAGACTCAAGACCTTGGAAATTTTTCTAAGTCAAACTTGTAGTAAGTTTCCTCCTAAAAGCTACCGAGTATTCTGCATAAAATGTTTGCTCTACAGAAATTAGTTTATTTGATAATTGTGGATAGAAAAGAAGATGAACATTTCTTTTTTTCTAAATTTAAAAAAATACATTGGATCCATCACCTTGATTTTGTTTCTTAAGGCTTTCTTCTGAAGTTTGATTTGCTATACTGGACGTATTACAGTTTCAAAAGAAGAAATGAGCAGTGAATATTGTCTTTTATAATATTCTCCGGGCATGTAATACCTACTTAAATGTTATGTAAAATCTTTTAGTTCATTTATTTTTCCAATTTGAAAAAGAAATGGTTTGTGCTCGGGAACTCATATTTGCTTGGCTGGCAATCTACCACTTGTGTCATATTGCCTTCCCTCCCTTCTCTACTCTGTTCTTCTCTTTCTTTTTCTTATTTCTTTTCTTCTCTTTCCTTTCCTTTTCTTCCCCTTTCCTTTCCTATTCTTTCCTTTCCTTCCTTTTTGAGATGGAACAATTGAGTCTTTTCTGTCATGATCCACCAGATCTCAGCTTCCTGAACAGCTTAGCATTATAGGTGTGTATCACCAGCTGCCTAATATTTATATAGTTTCTTTTATCTACTAATACTATATCATAGATAGCTCCAGAACATTCATTGCTACTCTAAAACACATACAAACTCACTGAGAAATATTTCTTTAAAGTAACAATTCTATAGTGCTGTATTATTTTGATCCCTTTTGTCTTATTTTGAACGTTTTTCTCTGAAAATAAAATTTCTCTCTGATTAGATAATTTCTGAAGAATTTTTCTTTATCTAGTAGCTGGAATCACATATTACTTTGAACTTAAGATAAAAATCTTTCTCTTGGGGCTGGGAAGGTGGCTCAGTGGTAGCGTGCTTGCCTTGCATGCATGAGGCCCTGAGTTCGATTCCGTAGCACCACATAAGAAAAAAAGCCGGAAGTGGTGCTGTGGCTCAAGTGGTAGAGTGCTAGCCTTGAGCTGAAGGCTGAAGAGCTGAGGGACAGTGCCCAGACCCAGAGTTCAGGCCCCATGACCGGAACCAAAAAAAAAAAATCTTTCTCAATTAAAGTGAATTTTCTTGATGGTAAAATGATCATTCATTCATGCAAATGTTTCCTGAAACAAATGGTGGAGAGCACGACTTAATCCATAGCTGTTGCTGATCATGGCTATTTGTCTTTTTTTCCTTTGTCAGCAGCCATTTAAACAGCACTATAAACAACCAGGTGTGGCCACACTTCCCTCATCCCGACTACTAATTTATTCAGTGCACAGATGTGAGGCTTTTGCTCTTAGAGGTTCTCTCCCATTAGACATAGTAATGTTATCACCTTTCATAGAGCGCTTCACTTAGTAAACAACCTGGAATTATCTTTCTTTAACCAAAGAATATGTCATAAACGGTGTGTTTTTCTGATAGTACCAAATAACAATGTGAGCTGTCACAGGAACTGCTCACACTAGGAAGTCTCGGAGCAACGAGATTATAGTTATCCAGTTTGCTTGATGTTGGAGATGGGAACGGAATATCAGCGTCAAGCAGTGGTGGAAATAGGGTGGTGTGGTTACACTTGTTACAAACACAAAAGAGAGCAAGGCTGAAGAATTTGCTCTGCTGCCTTCAGATAACTCCCCCTGCACATCTAGAAATTCTTGTGTGTCTCCACTGCAGAAACTGACCAACCTCCCCTGGATCTGTTTCCATCTGTGGACTTCTATCCACTTTCACCCTCGTGTAGGCACATGTCTAACGTTCTGCCTGCAGAGAACCATCATGCGTTAAATCTCCTTTTTCTAGTATCAATCCAGAACCACTTATTTCTTAAAACTTTAGCTACTTACTTGAATGGATTTCATCATACAGACTCGAAAAACTCTCACAAACTCTACTTTGTGTTTCCTGGATTGTGATGAACTGACTAAGTTTAATTTGTTTTCTTTTTTCCCTCTGTTTACTTTTTCTTTTTTCTTTTTCTTTTTTAATTTACAGATTACTTGTGGCTCTACTAGTGGCTTTAAGTTAGGTTTTTGAAGGTCAAGTGAATTGAATCCTATGATTCCAATTCTCTCTCTGTCTACATAAATACACATATCTATAATATCTATCTATACCTATTATATATCTATATCCATATATAGATCTATCTATCTATAGATATATGGCTATATATCCATTTATATACATATAAATTTAATACATATCTATATTGATATGGGTATATAATAGATAGATTTGCCAGTTTCAAAGACTGAACTCACTCAAATTGTTTATAGCTGATATTCTAGGATGTAAGACACTCTCCCTGTCTTGCATTTTTATTGTTAATTGGAGATTGAGTCTCTCAGAATTTTCTACCCAGGCTGGCCCCAAACCTAGATCTTCCAGATGCTAGCTTCCAGGAGGCTAGGATCTATTGTTTCCTAATGGCCAGATAGTATTTTTTTTACCAAGGTGACTGGATCAGGTTGAGAACTGAGCATGGGAAAATTTACTAAGGAAACTAATGCATGGGGTAATTCAGAAACATAACTGGCTTAATTACAGTTCTTTTTAAATTTTATTTTATCGTAAAGATCCTGTACTGAAGGTTACAGTTATGTGAGTAAATTAATGAGTGCATTTTTTGT
Organism: Dipodomys ordii; assembly: GCF_000151885.1. Lineage (NCBI taxonomy): Eukaryota > Metazoa > Chordata > Mammalia > Rodentia > Heteromyidae > Dipodomys > Dipodomys ordii. The sequence continues at coordinate 14,221,199 of NW_012267241.1, read as the reverse complement.
TGAGCATTGTTACCACCTCCTTTGTTTATTCTCCCACTGTCCCTAATTTTATTATATAACTTCACTTTTTATAGCTCATCTCATAAATCATCAGAATAATTATTGACTATATTTCAGAGTTGTTATTTATGAGTAGTCATGTATTTGCATATGTAAGTAACATGATAGGAAAAGTAAATTATTAGAACAAATCTACTTATGGATAAGCAGAACTTTTCAGCAGACTTTGGCCAGAAGATAGTTTTAGGTAATTTAATGCTTTGGTTTAGTTATATTTGTTGGACAAGTAGTGAGGTAAATGTATCCCACAAGTGGAAAGCTCAAGTGAGAGGGAGAAATGATTCTTGATGCTCAGGGCTGTTCTCCTTCATACTGCTAATTCCAATTTGACTACTACTATTAGCTAGCGAACACATCTGATATAGTTTTAATTTCAGGTTGGAAAAATATTTGAGAATTTGCCTTGAGGCAAAAAGCTCAAATTATAACTGGTTTCTTGCTGCCAAAATGAGAAATTGTCTGTATGTATTTGTGGAATCAAACTGACATGAGTGGAATGCCACTGGATGCAATGATTATTAGGATAGTTTAGAGGATTGTGGCAACATTTAAGTTTATGAATCACTTAGTACATCCTAGCAGGTATGAAGAAAACTAACTTAGTGTCTCTGAACCCCAAAAGCTTCCAATCATGGATGGCTGATAGTGAGACCAGGAACATCTCTAAAACATATAGATAATGAGTAAAAACACAGCGAAATATCACTATGCCCTCAGGCAATCGATACAGTTCTAACCATGGTTTAAGACTGTAGTATATATCCTTGACAAATCATTCTAATTTGTATTTCCCAGGTTGGATGTCAGGAACAGAAAATTTACCCACCTCTCAGTCTAACACAGAATATCTAGTAATAACTCCCTACTATAATAACTCCCTCAACAATGAACAATATTATATAAAGAAGTTGGGAGATTCTTGATCACATTAAATTAAGAATGCTATTGCAGCATGAAGTTTCAAAACAACATGAGAAATGATGGTAAAGCAATGTACATCAACCATAATTTAAAAGTCAAGTGAGTGTTTAGGAGGTTCAAAGTCTTTTGTTGTTTTTGTTTTTGTTGTTATTTGTTTATGGTACTGAGGGTTCAACCAGAGGGCTCATACATGCTAGGAAATCATTCTACTACAAACTTAATTTTCCCAGCCCATTTTGTATTTTTATATTTATATTTCCTCATAAATGTTCTCAGGCTGTTAAAAGTATTGATGTGAATTTAGGAGGTTCCTTTGAAACTTCTAATCAAAATGGGACCTATAAATGACTTGCATCTTCTGTGCAAAAGAGAAATATAGAGAATTTCATGGAACCAAAAATATCTAAGTTAATATTTCATAGCCAAACAACTGTATATCTCTCTTTTTTCATAGCTAAGCTTTAAAAGTACTATATATATGTATATATATATATATATATAAAAGATACTGTACAGAAGGGTTACAGTTACATGAGTAATGAGCACCTTTCCTATTGAGCATTGTTATCTTCTTCTTTGATTTTCCCCCATCATTACTTCCCTCCCCACCTCCCCAACTCCTTTCTCTACCCCTCTCCCCGATATTGTAAAGTTCATTTGCAACATAATGTCCTGTATATCTTATCATTACAATGGGTCAACCTGCATCCCCATTTAAGCATTCTGTTATACCCCTTCCTCTCCCAAATTACAAAAATGTATTTACAAGATGCAGAACACGGAATCAAATACAGTGTAAACAAGGGTTACACATGGGGAAAACTTAACAAAAGAAACAAAAGAATCACATAGGGCATTATAAGAACATTAAAAACAATAACAAGAAATAAAAATCTCTTCTGTCCCTGTCTTGGAACATCACTCATATGGTCGTATGTACAAGCAGACAAGGTCAAAGGCTGTGTATATATGACTGTATCTCTCTTTTTGTCATCACAAACTATTCAATATTCAGACATTACATTATCAGTATTCAGTGTGCAATATTCAGACATTGTACTAACCACAAATTAAATGAGTAATTTCTTCATCTAAGTGGTACTTACCAGTTTGGGTAACTGTGGTGATAATATAATGTAAAAATGGAACTCTTTAACTCAAACATCTTTCCTATTTATTTCTCCCCTTTGAATTTTATATCATTCATTAAACAAATTTTAGAAATTTTGCTGAATTCTGTGGGAGACTAGTTGCCCTCCCCAGTACTGAAAATTTTAAGGGGCTGAGAAACTGGATACTCGAATACAAAAGACTAACCCCTTGATCCCAACTGTTCATCTTACATAAACTTTACCCAAACGGATCTAAAAAGTTAATGTAATATTTGGGGTAGACCTAATTAAAGTAGTATAGGACTACTGAAATTTGAAATATAACACACTGAAAATTAAGATTGAAGTAAATATCAAAGCTGAAGATTAATTTTTGTTGGTGGATCAGCATGATTAATATTTCAAAATCGAAAGTACTGCATGAAAATAAAGGCAAAATATCAAGTTATAAGCATAAGCAATGAATTTCCAGGAAATAAAGGCAACATATGAGACAACATAAAACAAAAGGCATCTGCAGAAAAATCAATAATCAAAGGAATGTTTACAGAAGAGGAGAAAAGTCCTTTCTGGTTTTGCATCCAATAGGAGCTTAGTGTATAAAACATTAAAGGAGTTCTCCACATCAAAAAAGGAAAGCAATAAATAAGCAAATGAATTGACATGATACCTCTAACAAGAAGAAATACATGAAGAAATGTTCAATTTATTTAGCTATCAGTAAAATGCAATAAAAATGAAATTATCTTAGACTTTTTATAAGAATGGATAGCAGTAAGAAGACAAAAAAATTTCTGGTGAGAGTGTACAAAATTGGAACTATAATCTACTTTTGGTGGAAATTAAAATCAATGCTGCCACTAAAAAAATCATCATGGAGGTTCAAAAAAGTTACTAAAAATAAAACTACCAGATCATTTGGATATATTACTCCCAAGTGTATACTCAATGGAATTAAAGGGAGCATACAGTAATGATACTTCACATCTGTGTTTATTGGGGCAGTATGTACAACATGCAAGTGATAGAATTACACTTGTTGCCCATCAATAGATGAATGTATGGAGAATGCATTAAGTGTGAATTATTTACGTGTATGAAAATGCTATCAAGAAACTAAGTTGTTATCACAATTAAACAATATTAATAAGAAGAAAAAGAGGTGATTATGCATTGACCATTCCTCCTCCATGGATTGTATTTGGAAACTTAAAAGAAGCTTCATCTCGGTACCACTTTTGCTAAGTGAGTACACCACAGCAGTCCTACCTCCTTAAGGAAGACACAGGAACAAAGGTTCATCTTGGAAATAGATAACAACCAGCTGTCTGGAGCCCCCAAACCTGCTGGAGTCTGACTTTGTTCTTTGACAAAGTAAATTTCTGTTCTTCATAAATTATTCACTTTCAGGAAATATGATAACAATATAAAATAAGACTCCCGTTCTTTGCTTGATTGCATTTCTGTTTATCCAATGAAATACTATTTAACATCTTCTCATTTTGTTCTTTGAAATATGACATTTGTGGCTGATATTTGAATCTTACACAGAGCTCCTCACAAAGAGATCAATATAGATCAATATATATGTATATATAAATTCATATATAAATATATGTATATAAAATTCATATATTCATATATTCTTATATCTATATTCATATATAGATGTTCAAATATCTGAATCAGATCCAGAAAATGAGTGAGGGATGGATAAATGGATCACCAAGAGAATCCAAAATGAGCTATAAAGATGTACCTATAATCAGCTAAAATCCTCCTTTTCCTCTTGCTCTTCAAGCTTCTTCTCCTTCCACCTCTTTTACCCATCTCCTCTTCCTCTTGAATTCAGGGCATCATATGTTCTTGGTAAGTGATCTATCAATGATCTTCTCAACCCTAATTCTGTCTTTTTAGCAGGCCTAATTTTGTTAGACTTAACTTCTACTCCTATCTAAACTTGTCCCTTACATTCATTGATACAATTTAACTATTTCAAATTCATAACTGTTAAAGCATATTAAAACCTCACCCGAAACTCTAACAAAAAGACTTTAAAAATACATGAAATAGTTAATATTATACTTTACATGCTGAAAGTTATATTGTTTATTTTTCATTTTTGTGGTGTTTTTATTTTCCTTAACTGGTTGTATAAAGGAGTTCAACTTCACCATTCATTTTTATATTGTTTTGTGAGAAAAATGCCTTTTTAAAAATATTAAATGAAGACAATTTCAGAATATTTGCTAGAATGTTAATTTGTTAATTGTATCTTGATTTATGTTGGGACCCTCCACAGACACAACAATCCTCTCTGTGAATACACAACGAATTACTGCTTTTTGGGATCATATACTTTTAGAAGTGTACCTCAATTAGTCAGTATTAAATCAGCTTCTTGTGGACTATTAGGTTAATTTATCCTACCTTTTTAAGTTATATAAAACAGCAAAACAAACATTTATATATTCAAATGTTTTTGTAATATTTTATTATGTTATAAAAGATAGTTATAAAGATAGTTTAAAACAAATGTAAAAATGTATTTATTTCTATGTTCTGAATATCACACAAAATAGATTGGTTGCTTAAACTAAATATCTTTAAGAAAGATAAATAATGATAAGCTTATCCAAGACATATACTGTTATTGCAAATAAGGCAAACCAGCAAAGTTCAAAAGGTATGCAGGTATGAACATATAAGGTGATGCGAAGTGAAATGAACCCAAAGATATGGACACAAGAGGTCTTTTTTGTTGTTGTTTTTAATGTACTATGTGATTTTTTTCTTTGTTTATTTTGTATGTTCTTTCTCCTATGGTATATCCCTGTTGTCACTATATTTGATTTTGGTACCTTACATCTTGTATACATTTATCTAATTTGGGGAGGGGAAGGGGAATTGCAAAATGCTGAAACAAGGACACAGGATGACCCATTGCAACAATGAGACACACAAGACACTATGTTGGAATTGAACCTTCAACTTTGGGTGGGGGAGTGAGGGAGGCAAGGAAGGGAAGGAATAGTGGGAGAAAAACAAAGGAGGGGGGGTAATAATGCCCTAAAAGAAATATACTCATTACCTTACTCATGTAAATGTAACCTCTCTGTCCAGCATTTTTACAAGAAAATAAAATTGTAAAAAAGAAATATTTTAACATTAAAGTTCTGACAATGAAATAAAATTTTAGCTAAATGAAAAAAAATAAGGGAACTTCAAGCATCAAATCAATCTAACATGGCTAAATAGCATTAATTGGAAATCATGATATATTTTAGAAGTTCAGGATGTAAAATCAATATCAAGGTTGAAGGTGTCCTCGTGGTGATCTGTCTTGGCTGCATTTTCCTGACAGGTGACCACGTAATATTGATTGGGGGGTGGCTTACATTGAATAGATGGGATAAGCTGATATCTGGCGGTTCCCTGGTTACAGCCACAAAGAGGACTAAGGTTTTATGAAATAGCCTACTTATATACATGGAGCTACACAAAGGAACAAGAAAGACTCATGTGACAAGTGACTTTGTTAACTAAATATTTGGCATATGCTGGATGATATGAAACTGAAAAGAGACGGCTAGGCTATAAATCATACAATCCTTGAGATTAAAACATTTCTTGAAAGCTCAGCTGGGTGGTGTATGTCTATAACCACAGCTCTCAGGAGTCAAAGACAAGAGAGTTGATGGTACGAGGCCAGCCGGTTCTACATAGTGATTGTGGTAAAATAAAGGAAAGAAAAAAGAAAGCAAGAGAGCCTCGGGTCATTGCTAGGCAGTACTGTACTTGCCTAGCATATGTAAAGCCCTGGATTTGATCCTTAGTATTGGAGCAAAACATCATCTAATTCAAGAATCTGACAATATAGGTGGTAAAAGAAAGACAAACTAAAGAAGTAGTATGCTCAAACAGCAGGTAGTTTCTAGATCTAAATATAAAAGAATATTCTTCCTGTTTTATAATTTTTTTCAGTATCTTGGAATAACCTATTTACTCATATGAATTGAATGCAATATTTCTGTTGCAAAGAGTATTTTGTGAGTTCCTATCCTGGTTTGTGGATCCTGTTGTCTCAGAAATAGGATTTAATTATGAAAGAGAGATCTCTAGAATAACCTGTAAAATTTGCAAAAGCTCAGCTTTCTTCCTGCAGTTGGAAAGATCAGTGAAAATATTTGACTCACATAAATTTACAAAAAAAGTTTAAAATAGAGTGTGCTTTCTTAACTTAAATACTAACAATGGACAGATTGACAATTTCCCCTGACTATCAATAAATACTACATGTCAATGTTATCTCCCAACCAATACTGAAGGTCATCCTGGTGAATTTGCATGCCCATTCACTAATTCTAATTAAGCAAATAATCTCCTAACTTAAATCTGATTTTTTTTTGTAAGAGTTACTCATATCCAGACATTTAAACCACTATTCTGCAAGTTAGCAATTTTGGCTGTATTCAGCTGGATGATTCTTTTGGTCTACAGCAAGCACTTTCATAGACTGATGGATACCTGTAAGTGAATTAGAAAATTCAAATTCTTTGAATTTTCTGTGCTATCTGCAAGTACACTGTGGTAGCAGAAGAGACCAAGCCCTATGATTCTCCTTAAACTTTGGCTGGTCCTGGTTGATACTGGTTGTAGGGGCCCAATGAGTATAAAACATAGGAAAGCTCCTATGTTTAATTATGTTTAAGACTCTGATTCATAATAGTACTAATTTTCCCAGGGCTAGTATGTCATAACTGTTCATATTCAAAAAAGGGAGAAATAGGATCTATGTCTTCATTGCTAGAGTTGGGGGAAAAATCACATCACAAGAAAGAGCACTCATGCAGGAATGAAAAGGAATTTTCATGACTTGTGTGGTCTACCACATGTTGGTGCTGCTCAGGAAGTGAAAGATTGGCTAAATAAAACACTGTAACTTTAAGAAAACTGGGTAACAAGTTCAACAAGAAATGTAACTGTAACCCCTCTGTATATCACCTTGACAATAAAATTAAATTACAAAAAAGAAAATTATTCAACATCTCATATCTATGTAATTTCAGAGAAGGATTCAAATCTAAGGCCAAATCAGGAGCAGGCTAAATATCTTCATCTTCGAAGAATTTGCAAATTCACTTCTCATGTTCTAGTTTCAGACATCAACCATTCATTCTTTCTGAGAATCCACTATGTTTGAGTCACTGGAACCTGTTGATTGTTTCTCAAATATAGTGAGCTTCATCTTCTGAAAATCTTTATTTTTATTATTTTAATTGTAAAAATACTATACAGAGTGGTTACAGTTATATAAGTAAGGTGATGAGTACTTTTCTTATGGAGTGTTGTTACCCCCTCCTTTGTTAATCCCCTACCATCCCTTTCCTCCCCACCTCCCCAACCCCTCCCCCTACCCCAAGTTGTAAAGTTTGTTTACAACATAGTGGTTTTAAGTCATTTTGGCCGCCTCCATAACTATTACGGAGTAGTGCTGTTAAAAATACGGGTGCTCAAAGCCCTCTACTGTATCATGACTGTTTCTCACATTTTGTCAAATAGCCTGTCATCCCTCTAGACTCCGGAGTATAATTGTCCTGCCGCTGCCTGGGTGCACTCAGATGAAGCTGCTGGAGTGAGGCAGGACAAGTCCTGTGGAATAACACTGATTCCTAGGGGTCTGTGTGCTCTGTCTGGATTCTAGCACAGATGAGCGCATCCAGGCATCTGAAGAAGCCTGCGGGCATGAGCAGAGGATGTCTAGGGACAGTTAGAGGTTCAGAATAACTTTGCCACTGTGTAGGCTAACGGGGGCTAATGTTCAACTCCTAGAGGAATCCAATGACTTCTCAGACACATCTGTGGTTGTGGAATCGTCTGCGAAGTGCTTTCACCCATCTATTGGCTCTAGAATAGATGCAGGACTCTTACTTAGCCTGCTTCGCTGAAAGACTTTCCTGGACAGTTAAATATCCATGCAGATACTGAGTTGTGCGTAGCACAACTCAGGGATGAAGTTAATTATAACGAAGTTCTTTCTGCTCTTTTGTGTTGGGAGTCAGTTTACCAAGTATTTTCACTCATCCACAGGCCTAGAGCAGGTATACAGACTCTTTGTCAGATTGATTAATACAAGGCTCACTCCTGAAATCTAGGCACCCATAACTACTCCCTGACATGCCAAACTTTCTCCAGGCACAGAGTCGCAAAGACTAACCGATTTCTATATCCGTCCTGTGGTTTAGGCCAGGCTTTGCTCACTTCTTTCCAGAGGTTTGATATATGAGATGATCTAGATGGGTCTTGCCAGAAGATATAAGAAGTAAAATGAAGAAAAATGGGGAAAAAGCACTGGAATTATGGAAGAAAGTCACAGATTCCTATACTCCTTCCATGAGATGGTTTTAGGCTCCATCTAAAGATGGAGATATACATTTGATATTGTTTTCTAGCCACTATGCAATTATTGGTACCCTCTTCTAGAGAGTTACATTCCCAATCTTTAACTGATAACACATACTTGCAATTTTATTTTTGATTTGTGGAAACTGGTAAATAGTGTGTGCCAGTCACTTACCACTTTCCCATTCTCATTTACTTTCATAAGATAATCCTTCACAATCTTGTAAACCAAAGCATAGTAGACACCATGTCTGTCATAATCACTATTGCATTCTTAATGAAGTTATAGCATTTGGCATCATATTTGTTAAATTATAAAATGACATGCTTCTAATAGCTTGACATTAAAAATAAAACATAAAAATATGACACAGGGCCTTTCCCACATCCTTAGGAAGTTTTCAGTAATAAGAAGCTCAACAAAGCCAAACCTCATATGCCTGCATTTTTTTCTTTGATAAAAGTCCCTGTTCTATTGCTGTCCAGGGTTGTCACAGGATTAAAGCATCTTTCTTCAGGTGTACTGGACAGGCTTGAATTCAGCAATGCCTACATAATCAAAGGGAAAACAAGGATCTTTGTTTAAAACTCATTTTCTCTAACAACTAAGTGGCTGACATTAGATCCCTATCAGAGATTATAAAAGAGATAACTATGTAAAAAATCTGAATGATAGAGAGATGTAATATTTAGAGGCAAAATATTAAACAACCATAACTCTGGTGATACAGAAGAGTAGTATCACTGACTTACTGGTATTAACCTCGTCTTTCTCTTTTACCTTGGGAGACACACAAATACTTCCTATTTCTAGAGTATTTTTTGCCATGCTGAACAGAAAATATAAGTGGCTGTGTTTTAGATGATTTTTTGTACATTTTAAGACATATTGTGCAAAAGAATTTCAGTCCCAGTGGAATAAACTGTACTCAACAGCAGAGTTTTAACTAGATAGACTGGTAAGCATAGAGTTATGGAGATTTAGCAATGTGTCCTAGATGTAGAAAGATATCATGTTGTCCAATCTTACAATTACCTAGAGAATTGATAGAGACAAGAAAATATCTTACAGAACTGCGAAGTGTACTGTCTTGTACTTCAGTGATATACATGACATGTGAGTATTGTAAGAAAATAGCATTATAGAGAAAGTTTATGTTAGAATATTGACATTTTTGAGTATTTGTGATGTATCAAAATATCTAGATGGAATTTATGTATTTTAGACACTGAGTAGTCAGGTTCTAACTTCCTTAGTTGAGTTCTGTTAGAGTACCTTTTGTATGTGTATTCTGTAATATTTATGAATCTATGTATATATTTCAGTGTTTTATATTGAATTGTTTTTACTATAATGGTAATATTCTTGATTCCATGCTGATTTACATCTTTGTGTGTGTGTGTGTGTGAGAATACCATACAGAGGAGTTACAATTACATGGGCAAGATAAGGAGTACATTTCTTATCAAGCATTGTTGCCTCCTCTTTGTTTCCCCTTCCCATCCCTTCCCATAATCCCCTCCTCCCCCTATCCGATCCTCCCCCCCCCACCAAAGTTGTAAAGTTCGCTTTCGACATAATGACTTGTACATCTCATTGTTGCAATGGATCCACCTGTATCCCTAGTTTAGTGGGTTTCACTGCTGAATTTGTTCACTCTTTGTCACACCTTTTCTGTGCTTTTCCTTCCTTCTCCAAATCAAATAAACATATACAAGACAAACTATACAGAAATCAAAAACAGTAACAGAATGGAATATGCAGAAGAAAAAAGCAAAGGAGGAGGAGGAGGAGGAGGAGGAGGAGGAGGAGGAGGAGAGCAACAACAGCAACAACAACAACAGAGGAACCACCACAGTGTAATAAAAATGGAATTCATTCTGATAAACATAATTAAGAATAGAAATTTTAATAGTAAAAAAACTTTCTCAACTCAGCATGCCAACATAGAATTATCATTATACCAGAGTTTGGTTAAGATTTATTACACAATCTAATGTTACAGATTCACATCTTTTGTGAGCACAGACACATCCTCAACAAATATTAGCACATTATGTGCAACAACATATTTCAAATACTGTTTTACTTCAGGAAGTCAAAGCTGTTTGTCCAGTCAAAAATCAATCAACATAGTATGGAGTTATATCTTAGTGGTAGAGTCCTTTCATGGTAGCATGGATAAGACCTTGTGCTTGATACCTAACTGAGCAAACCAATTAAAAATGAACAGTTAATGTAAGTTATGATATTGAAATCTAAAGCAAAAATGCAACCATCTTACTAACTGTAGAACATGTTTTAATAACAGTATATATCATCATAATAAGGATTGCTAAAGGAATATACTGATCCTAAGTCATACAGGCTTTATACCTGGATATACTGAGTAATATTCTGATCTCTGGGAAATGCTGAGTTTCCGACTTGGGTTCTTTGCTAAGATAAAGTTCATGGGGTCACTGTCCACCTACTCACTAATTTATGAGGTACTTCTTAAAGTCCAAAATACTACCAGATATATTTTCCCATGCCTTGATTTATGTAACCCTTTACCCAATCTCATGTGGTTTGGGCATCCTGCTAGGAGCCTCTAGTGTGAGTTCTCCTGAGGCCAACATTCATTGCACAAATTGGGGATGTGTAATCTAGGTACAAAATTCATGTGCCGTAGTGTGAGTACAAGGACCTTTGGTAACTGCACCTGATGACTCCCAAATCCTTTTGTTCATCTGCACCTTCTTTATTGTGCCACACCACAAGTTTTGCTTTTACAAAGAGCCTTGCCTGAGTATGCTCTGGGATAAACTTGTGTCATGGTTTTAATACGGAATGTTGCTCAGAGGATTGTGTATTGGACATGGTCCAGATTGATCCCTAGCAGGTGAAAAACATGATGATGTGGAACTAGGTGAAAGCAATAGGTCAATGGGGGCATGACTTGAAGGTTATCACTGGAGTTGTATCCAGTTCCCTCCTCTCTGTGGGCCACCAGGCAGAGTTTCCGTTTTCACATGCTCCAACCTCACAATTGGCCCAGAAACAGAAGCTCAAATGACTATGGGAGAAATCTCTGACTTAGTGAGCTGACATAATTCTTTCCTCCTGTAAGTTATTCTCTCAGCTATTTTAGATATAAAAAATGAGAAAAGTAATAAATCTAAGTTACTTCAAATACCAAACCTGAGCTATATGTATAGAAGATTTCTTTAACATGGTGATGGATATCTACCCACAGTTAACATTACAGATATAAATTTGGAGGCTTAATTTCCTTAAGAAACAAAAGATAATGTGCTTTAACGGATCATATTCACATACTGTAATCTATCAACTGCATTTCACCAGGAAATATAAAGTTATGCATAAAAAGGCCCTAAGAAACAATGAGTCTAGTGAAATAATAAATGTATAAGGTCACAGAATACAACAGCAGCACTTGAAATTTGATTTTGGAGAATAGCATTTTGATTGGATGCTATACATATTTCACCACCAAGAACTGTAATATGAGATAATGTCCTCTTGCTTTAGTTGGATTACTAGAGGCTGTAATGTGACACTGTCAGTACAATACGATTGAAGAAATAAATAGTAATTTCTTAGTTATTTATTCTTAGCCCAAAAACATAACACAAAATATGCTATGCTATTCTTTGGTCATTTTTATCACCTGGATGTTGCTGAAGAATTTTGGGATGATGTCTTGCAAGAGAATTTGTTCTGACCTCTTGCTCCTACCTAGTTTTAACTTTCAAAAGTATTAGATTCATGCTTTGCACTTGAAAATATAATAAACAATTACAAAACTTTTCCATAATTGACAATTTTCCTGAAGAGAATGAAATCAAACAACTATGACAAATAAAATAAAAGGAAAAAACAGATTCTGACTTTAATTTGTACCTCTATCAATTACAAGTAATGTGATTCTGAATACACTGCCATTTGACCATTTATTTTCTCATGTTTTAATTGGTAATGTGAGGGCTTGCTATATTCATTTATTTTATTCTCATTAGCCTCAAATGGGGAAATACAATATGAAAAGGGCAAACAAGATATAAACACAAAGCACAGATTAATATTTTGAACGTGTGAGCCAGAAAAACACTTTTCATCTCCCAAGCTATATCTGGAGGTGTTTGATGGTAAAAGATAAGATTTACCTCTGAAGAACAGGATTCTTAAAGAGCACAGGAATGCTTCAATGTGATTTTTTTCCTGGAAAAGCATGTCCCCTCTCTTTCTATTTAAAGTTAGAGGTTATATCTGTGCCTGGGAATAATCCATTAAGACTTTTGCATAAAATTATTTGCAGAAATAGTGTAGCAGGTATTAATATTTAGAAAATGTAATAAAGCATTCAAATAACTCCAATATCAGTCTATATGGATCATACCTTTTTTTATTTAAATAAGTTTTTAATTGTGAAAATACTGTACAGAGGGGTTACAATCATATGAGCAAGGTAATGAGTACATTTCTTCTCAAACATTGTTGCCTCCTCCTTTGTTTTTACCCTACCATCTTTTCCCTCCTATCTCCACATTTCCCCCCTCCCAATTGTAAAGTTTGTTTTTCGACATAGAGTCTTGTACATCTCATCTCTGTTTTAACTGTTTGCAAACTATTATAAAAAATCAGCTCTTGTTGTATTTTAGTGTGACATGTATTTTAGAGTCTAGTGGATGTTTTGTAAACAGTGGTGCGGAGAAGAAGATTGTGGTTGAAGTTAATATTGAGAGTGATAATCCATATAGCGATAAACAGTTCCTTTTACACATAAACAGATATATTTCCTTCTTTAAAGTCCCCTTATATACTCAAATGTTCATGTTTTCTTGTCAGTGTATTCATGTCTACAATGCTTTTGTCTTCTAATTTCGTCTTTCACTTTCCATTGGGAAATAGTAATTTGTTATACCAAATTTATCCATAACATACTGATCTATGAAGTGATCATCCAAGCTGTGTATGGGGGAACACATATGTAATTTCAGAATGGAGGAAGCTGATATAGGAGGATCACATGTTTAAGGTCAGCCTAGGCCATGTAGGGGTTTCTAAGTTAACCTTGGACACAATGTTAGACCCTGTCTCAAAAAACCAAACAACAACGAACAATCAGAATATAAGTTTTTTTCTTCTTAGAAAAATAGTAAATCCACTCCAGTTCCAGGCACTTGGCTCATTTATAGAGGAATCATATTAAGTGTTATTTTTTCAGGTGCTAGGAATATATATATATATATATATATATATATATATAATTTGTGGAAATTGTCCCATTTAATTTTTATATACATTTCCTTTCAATGTGAGATGCCCTGTTAAGTTTTGTTTTGAAGATTTAAAAGGAACAGATCACTTACACTAGCTTCACCTCTGAATATCTATAGTCTAAAAGCCTGAAATTAAAAAAAGTAAACTAATGCCCATGCATGAACTAATCCAAAATGGTGAAGGATCTCTGCATAAAAGTATAAAACCTTATAGAAATAAATTGAACAAACTGGATGATAAAAGTCCTCACACCTTCATATATTAGCAGAATTAATACTATGAAAAGAATATTAAAAGCAATATTACCAAAAGAAATATATAGTTTTAATGCAGTGCACAAAAGTCTCAATAGGATTCTTCACATAAATAGAAGAAAATAATTCTAAAACTTAGATGAAAATATAAAAGACCCAGAATAACCAAAGCAACTATAAGCAAAAAAGAACAATGCTGGACACATCAATTCCATACTGCAAATTACACTTCAGAGCCATAGTAACAAATATAGCATTGCCTTGGCATAAAAACAAAATAAAAGACACAAAACCACACAGCTATAACTATTTAATAATGTATATACAAATATATACATATGTATATGCATTCTTGAAATACACTGCATGTTTATATGAAGACAGTATAATGAAAGTCACAAAGCAATGTTTGAAGGAGGTGTGAGAGTTTGTTGTAATGGATGAACTTGCAGCATACACTGTATGAGGATGTATAATCAACACTATCAAATCCTCCTTGTAGCATAAGCCTAAAGTACTTCAAAAGGGAAATGAAATTAAAAATTTCAAAAGTTTATGATTACAAAATGTATACAAATTATTATCCTTTCCTTCCATCTCACCAAAACATATTTGTCAAATCATACAAAATAAACCATACGTGACTCTTTATTCAGTTTTTTTAATTTTATTTTATTTTAAAGATTCTGTACAGAGGGATTACAGTTACATGAGTAAGGTAATGAGTACATTTCTTGTTGAACCTTATTACCCTCTCCTTTGTTTTTTCCTATTATCCTTTCCCTCCCCCACCTCCCACACTCCTCCTCTCCCCCCGCACAGAAGTTGTAAAGTTCAATTCCAACATAGTTACTTGTGAGTATCATTAAGAAATATAGGTCTCATGGTTTCTCTTCTTTGCAATAATTAGTACACATCTAGGATAATCTTATCAGATGAGCAGAAAAGCTCAAAAGCTATATACATATGACAATATAAGATGGTGCTAAGCAAAGTGAACCCCAAGATGCGGACACAAGAAGTTTCCATTGTTGTTGTTGTTTTCAATGTACTGTGTGCTTTTTCTTGTTTCTTTTGTATGTTCTTCCCCCGAAGGTATATCCCCTGTTGTCACTGTAGTTGATTTTGGTGCCCTTCATCTTTATTCAGTTGTAATTTTTTATTAACTATGACATCATCAAAAATACATCAAACATACAGGGACTGATTTCAGGACAACCCTCAACACCACCAATCCATAGATGAATAATCTCTTTTATAAAATGGTCCAGTAAACTTTCAAATATTTTGGTTTGGAAATGCTTGGTTTGTTAACTACATGGATACTGAGATGAAAGTACACTCTACTAAAAACCTTCTTTATTTACTTAAAATTTCCAATTTAATAAAGTGACCCATATGATTTCTGTAAACTACAGGAGAAAAGTCCTAACACTGGATTTTCTAAACTCTTGCATACTTTTTGCATGAGTGTGGAGTACCTCTCTCTCTCTCTCTCTCTCTCTCTCTCTCTCTCTCTGTCTCTATCCATGCTGAAGTGAAGTTTGAACTCAATGCCTACCACTTGACAGGCATTGCTCTACTGCTTAATCTATGACCCAGCCCCTTTTGATTTTGTTTCTTTTTCTGATAGAATCTCATTGTTTTTCTCCCCCCTGGGCCAAACTTAGATTTAGAATTTCTTTCTTCTACCTTCCAAACAGCTGGAATTATACACATGTATCAAACACCTGGACACCACGTACCATTGAAATTTGTTGAATCAAAAGTATTTTATCCTTACTGAATACCTTTCTGTTCTAGTTTTTACTGTATATCTGTTCCTTTTTCTATAATTGTATTTTGTGAAAAAGTAATGTTATCGACAATATTTGCATTATGAGTTCCTTATAACTCAGATCCACTGAAAAGCCAAGTTGAAATTGTTGTTTACATTTGATCTTGAAAAATTTTGAGCTTATTTAATAATACAAACACTTTCTTATATTGTTCATCTCCTTGATTTACTCCTTTTTTTGAACATTCTCAAAATTTCCAAATAATGATTTCCTGGGTTCCATTTGAAATGCATTTAGTACTTTTCTAGACGCAGTGCTTTTTTAAAATTTTATTGTGAACATACTGTACAGAGGGGTTAAAATTACATGGGCAAGATAATGAGTAAATTTCTTATCAAGCATTGTAGCCTACTCCTTTGTTTCCCCTTCCCATCCTGTCCCAACCTCCCCACTGACCCCCCCACTCAATCCTCCTTCCCCCATTCCCATCACCAAAGTTATAAAGTTCGTTTCGACATAACGACTTGTACATCTCATTATTGCAATGGGTCCAACTGTATCTTATTTAAACGATTTGTTTTTTCCCTTCCCCTCCACAAATTATACCAACATCAAATACAGTGGAAGCATGGGCTATACCGTGGGGGAGGGACATAAAAAGCAAAAAAGAAATAATCTTATAAATGTGTTAGAAACAATTGTATGAAAGAACAAAACACTTGAATACATATCTAGGGCTCATTTCCCTAACATCAACTTATCTGACCTTTTCTGCTTGATTCAGACATATACTAGTTATTACAAATAAGGGAAACCATGGGACCTATGCTTCTTTGGGCCTGGCTTACTTCACTTAATATAATTTTTTCAAGTCTTTCCATTTCCTAACAAATGGGGCAAGGTCATTCTTTCTGATGGAGGCATAGAATTCCATTGTGTATATATACCACATTTTCTTGATCCATTCATCTACTGAGGGGCATCTGGGTTGGTTCCAGATCTTAGTATGGTAAATAATGCTGCAATAAACATAGTTGTGCTGGTAGCTTTAGTATGGTCTTGTTTGTGAACATTTGGGTAAATGCCCAAAAGTGGGATTGCTGGGTCATAGGGAAGTTCTATGTGGAGTTTTTTGAGGAAACTCCATACTGCTTTCCAAAGTGGTTGAACAAGTTTACACTCCCACCAAAAATGCAGTAAAGTTCCCTTCTGTCCGCTTCCCCTCCAGCATCTGTTGTTATTAGAGGTCTTGATTATAGCCATTCTAACTGGAGTGAGGTGGTATCTCAATGTTGTTTTGATTTGCATTTTTTGTTTTATGGCTAGGGTGGTTGAGCATTTCTTCATGTGCCTATTGGCCATCCTTCTTTCCTCTTCAGAGAAGTTTCTCTTTAAGTCTTTAGCCCACTTATTTATTGGGCAGTTGTTTCTTTGAGGAATTGTTGTTGAGGGATTTAATTTTTTGAGTTCCAGGTGTATTTTAGATATGAGACCCTTGTCCATTGTATGGCTAGTGAAGATCTTCTCCCAATCTGTGGGCTGTCTATTGATCTTGCTACCTATGTCCTTTGCCATGCAGAAGCTCTGCAATTTTATTCAACCCCATTTGCCCAACCTTTCTTTGATGTGTTGTGTTTCTGGGTCTCTATTAAGAATGTTTTGGCCTGTGCCAAGGAGACCTAGGGTTTCTCCTATAGTGTCCTATAAGAATTTCAGAGTGTCTCCCAGGTCGTTGATCCATTTGGAGTTGATTCTGGTGCACGGTGATATATAAGGATCTAGCTTTAGTTTTCTACAAGTAGTTAACCAATTTTGCCAGCAGCATTTATTGAAGAGGCTTTCTTCCATTCTATTTTTTTTAGCTCCCTTATCTAAGATTAAATGGCTTTAGATCTGTAGGTTCATTTCAATTCTATTCCATTGGTCCTGAGATCTGTTCTTGTGCCAGTACCAAGCTGTTTTGATTACTATGGCTTTGTTGTAGAGATTGAAATTTGGTATTGATGTTCCTCCAGCACTGTTCTTTCTGTTGAGGATCATTTTTATTATTCGGGGTCTTTAATTGTTCCATATGAATTTTTGCATTACCTCTTCTATTTCCTTGAAGAATGAGGTTGGAATATTGATAAGTATAGCATTAAATTTTTAGATAGCCTTGGGAAGTACTGCCATTTTCACGATGTTGATCCTTCTAATCCAGGAGCATGGGAGTTTTTGCCACTTTCTAAGTTCTGTTTTGATTTCCTTTTTCAGGTTTTTAAAGTTTTCATCATAGAGGTCCTACACTTCTTTGGTTAAGTTAATTTGTAGGTATTTTATTTTTTGTGGGGCTATTACGAATGGAGTTGCTTTCCTAATTTCATCCACACTTTTCTCATTGTTGGCATACAGACAAGCCATTGATTTTGGGGGATTAATTTTATACCCTGCTACTTTGCCAACGTTTTGAATCAGCTTGAGTAATTTGGGAATGGAGTCCATGGGATTCTTTAATTACAAGATCATGTCATCTGCAAAGAGGGAGATTTTTACTTCTTCTTTCCCTATTTAGATCCCCTTTATGTTTGCATCTTTAGACACAGTGTTTTGTTTCGTTGTGTTCTAGTTATTCATTCTTGGTTTAATGGGTTTGTCAGGGAAAAGGTGTTGTTTTTACAATTCACTTTTGAAGAGTTTCTTATGAATCAGTTTTATATTTTGAGGACTTCCATGTTTTAAAACAGTTGTGTTCTTTCTTCATAGGTGATTGATAATTTGGGTGTGAATAGAATTATATGGTAAAAATATTCCCTTGAGCACTCAGAGGGAATTTCTATCTTGTGTTCTGGTAGTTGCCCTGGCTATTCAGAATTCTAGTATCCCTGTATCTGCATCTCCCTAACAATTTTCTGATCGTATTCAATATCTTACTTTTAACCAGCTACTAAACTCTATAGTTCTGTAATTAATCACATATTTCTCCTGCTTGTTGTGCTGACTTGGCCTTTGCCAATGAGAGACATATGTCTTAATTGGGATATAAATGTTTTTGCCAATTGTTCTGGACTTTTTGGAGCACCTTTTGGTTCATGTTAAGGCTTTTAAGTTGATCTTTTTTGTTTTTCTCACACGTTTCTAATTTCTTCATCTTCTCCTCACTTCCATAGGGGAGTTTATTTTTGTCTGAGATTGGCCCCTGGGTTTGCATTACATTGTCATAGAAAGAGAAGAGATAGGGCCTCCAGATATGCTAGCAGAAGATGACTTACACTTTGGATTATGACACAATGCAACAAATTCATCTATCTTGAGAGAATCACTGATTTTGTTCAATAAATACTTTGTTATTTCCTAACAGGTAATAGAACCATAATAATAGAACCATTTCAATAATGAATTGCAGTTGAATCCAGAGTGTTCTGTCTTAATATGCTTTAGAATGATATATTTCCTAAAAAATTGGGAAAAGAACAAAATAGATTGTAGGGAATTTAGAAAATGTTGTTCAATACATTTAATAGTCAGAAACTAAAAGAGCATGTTTCAATAATACCACAATAGTGTTTGTTTCCTTTAGAGTGTTTTAATCTTATTTTCAATGTAATTATTTCTTTTCACTTCTCTATATTGAATTATTTCGTTATTTAATTAAAAAATCCATGGTTGTTCACTTTCATCCCATGGCTACCTGCAAACTCATCGCCATCCTCCTCCTTGACTTAGGAAGCAAATTTAATTCTACACTATCAATAAAGATACTTTGAATATTCCATAGGAATGATACTTCTCTTGTTAGTCTTCCCTTTAGCTATCTAAGTTATTCACAGCCACTATTCCCATACCACTTAAGGTGATTATATCTATTTCCAGATATTATTAACAACAAAGTGAACAATTTCTTGCCCCACAGTTCAAACTTTCTACAAAAAGAGGAAAACTAAGGGAGTCCTAAGTAGATTAAGGGAATCCAATTGGTAATGTGGTCACTAGTTTTTAGTCTTTATTTATAAATGTTTTTTTTCTTTCCTTCCTGTTTCTTTTTTTTAAAAAAACTAAGACTGACAAAGAAACCAACAATCTGTAGAGATTCCAAAAGTTCATTCCATCCAATCTTTTCCCCACAGCTTTTAGTAATGAGACAGCAGTTTGCAGTTATTACAATTTGTTCAGCAAGGGTTTACAGACTGGATTCATAAAGCAAGAACTTATTGAATTCAAAGGAAAAGAGTGACGAAGATAAATTGAGAAATGTCTAAATGAAATTAAAAATGATTACTTTCTCAGAATTCAGAGAATAGCTGGCTGTGGTGTACAATTTTCAGTAAACAATGTTAGGTATTAAAGGTATGTAACTGATAAAGATGGATGTCTTACTTTTGTGGATACAACCCAGGCAGTTTAAAATAAATATTGTAATAATTGATTTTTCTGTATGATGTGCAAGTGTTAAACGATGCATGATTTATGGTATCAACTTCTGCATTTGGCACTGATAGATGATCTTTGTGTTCTCCTAATAAAAATATGGTCAGCTTTCAGTAACACCTACCAATGTTCTACAAATAAAGCTGAATGAAAACAGAAGGGGGAGACTCTACTGTCAACATTTGAATATTAGTGCAAATGAAAATTATTTCTGTCAGCCATGATGATAACCCACAGTTATCATTGCTGATTAATAGGCCTATATTATTGGGTCACAGAAAAAGAATAAGAGGAGGTGAAATTAAAAAAACCAAACACCGTTTTAAAAAAATTAATAGCACCTGCTTGGTTATCTTACTACGTTGGTGGCACCTTTTGAAAAATTACTAACAGCTTATATTGATATTCTGATTGAAAATAAAATTTCAGCAGTATTAGTTATACTTCTGTAGACATTCTGTTGATGCATGATGAGCAATTTCAAATAAATGTTCCAATTAATAATGTCATATGCTGTCTCTTGATAGGATGCATTCATTGAAAGCATACCTAAACTCAGATTTGAGTTTAGATGTTTGGAACAAAGTCATCATGACTCCAAAGACTATGAGGGTACAGAATAATAACATTAAGTGTTTAAGTAGATCAGATTAGATTGGCAGACTATCCTTTAACTGGTGCCTAGAGTTATTGCAAACCAAAATTTAATATTTTGCTCACATATTAAAACATAGGATCTTCTAATGGGTTTGTCTTTTTTCCAAAAATCAAATGTATATTTACTTTTTAAGTTTATGCCCTTATTTAATAAACATTGTGTTCATATGATGAAATAAATGTTTTTTATTTTTTGGTCGATCGTGGGGCTTGAACTCTGGGCTTGGGTTCTGTCCTTGTGGCTCTTCAGCTCAAGTCCAGCACTCTACTGCTTGAGCCACAGCGACACTTCCAGTTTTCTAGTGTTTTTTATTGGAGATAAGAGTCTCACAAACTTTCCTGCCTGGGCTGGCTTTGAACTGCTATCCTCAGATCTCAGCCTCCTGAGTAGCTACGATTACAGGCGTGAGCCACCAGCGCCCAGCTTAATGAAATAGTTTTATAGGTCTATAAACCCCATGAATTAAAATAGCTCAATACAAAAGTAATTCATAATTTTGAAGGCAGAAATTCAAGCCAAATTTCTATGGAAAAGACAAATCCTAATTTCATTGTATTCTTGAAGCAAATATTATCAGTGGTGATTCATTTCAACAGGTATCTATTTATATAAGTTTTATTTTACCTTATTAATTACAGTATCCCCAATGTAATAAGATATTTCATGAATTTCTCACTTCAAATTAATACAAAGATATTTTCTTATATTAGCTTTCGAACACAGAATCTTAGATAAGCCAGATAAATATAAACATAAAAGAAAACTTGTCTTTTCTATGTTGTATATATATATATATATATATATATATGCTTTGTCTATGTGCTTATTTATATTTGATTTTATGTAAAATATTGCAAATATGCTATGAAGTTTTACAAAATAAATACAGCCAGTGTAAACCTCACTCTGATTTTGAATCTCAAAACTATCCCAACCTCAGAATCTCCAAGTCTTCTCTTGTAATCATGACTACTCTGATTTCACAAGACACACATCAGTTCTTCTGTTTTTAAAAGAAATATAAATGGAATACATTAGTCTGTGTTGCTACTTTGGTTTAACATGAGCTGCAGATCATTCTTATATCTTTGTGACATGATAGGTTATGATATTGCACAATCCATTGATTTATTCATTTATTGATAGAGCATAAGACAAATTCCTTGTCTGTATGTTAATGATTACTTGTTTTAACTATTCAATGGTAACCATATGTTTACCATGGGTATATTACAAGGAGTGGAAGTGAAAAAACTTACAATAAAAATCTACTTTATCCTCTAAATATGGTTTTTCATTTCTTGGAGCCATTTATGAGGCTTGTGTGCATGTGCAACAGAAGGACAGTGCTCAATAAAGATACGAACAAAACATGGAATTCTACCTTGTTCCAACAAACTTACTGATAAAGAAAAAAAGGAATGTAAAATTAAGATATTAATAAAAGTAGATTTAAATGTAATAGTGGTTCACAAAATAAGCTAATCAATGGAATTCAGTAATTAGAAAAGATTCTGCAATATAAAAAATAATTTTATTCACTGTGAATTATGGGAACCAAAGTGGATAATACACAACAGACTCTGAACATCTTAAAACATGATATAGGACTTGACTTTAACTAAATGTAATCTGGTTAAGATTTAACCCAAATTACTACAGAAATATGTATTCTATGTGCTTTACCATATATCAATTTTGTGTCATTTCTGAAACCTGACCTACCACTTTAAAGTTCAAAAATTAACTTTCTGTGCAATCTTTGTCTTAATTGGTGATGAATATTTTGAAAAGAGTACATTGGATATGTTGTATGTAAGCCTGGCATGCTTCACTTTCTAAAGTCAGTATTTTGAATCATAAGTCTGATTCTATGAAGTCCTATTATATATATATATATATATATATATATATGCCAGCACATTGTTAATATATTCCTGTAGTATTTTGATACCCAATAAAGCTTTGATTTGGAGATGACCAAAAAATGAATTTTTGACTTACCACATTTTCTATTTTGAGATTTTACTACTATTAGATTAAGTAAAGATTTTTATTGTGAAATAAACAAATTGGTAGGTTACTAAACTAGAAACATTTTAAAGCAGAAACTATTTTACATAAAAACATACAATTATCAAATTTAATGCTTTGTTATATTAGTGACAAGAATCCTACATTCAGGTCTGAGTAGAACCCACCATTTAACACAGAAATTGAAGTACCTTACAGTCAGGGATTATCAAATAACCCACTTAGATATATATATATATGCATATATGTATGTATGTATGTATAAATATACATAAGTGTACATAAGAATATATATGTAGTATATGTATGTGAATATATATGTATATGTATATTTCAGAAATAAGTGAAGGATAATCTTAGCTTTTCCTTTGTTTTAGTTGAGAATAGCTAATTGTTTTCTCTATCATATTGAAACCTTAATATTATGCCAGAAGAAGACTTTTGTGCCAAATATGGCCCAATGGGTCCATCAGGGTGAGTTAACCACAAAATGTATCCTTTGACAATAACATCTTTGAGTATAAATGAGTTCTATTATCAGTCTGAATACAGGAACATGTGTACCAAAGATACTGATGTTTTTAGATTGTAAATTCTCATGAGGTGCTTACTGCTAACAAAAGCTGTCCTAGTTTTTAAACAGTATTAGAAAATACCATGTCATTAATTATACATACATTATTTTAAGCCACACATCAGGGAAAGTATTCAAGCAGTAATAAAGTACATTTGTTTTTCTTCAGACTTCAGGTTGTCTCACTAAAATCACGTTTTAATTGTTTCTATTGTTATATTTTCATGGCTCACCACTGTATGGTAAAAGTAATATAAACTTACTTTTATTCTGAATTCATAAGACAAGGAATTCACTATTTTTATATTGTCTTCCTACTTCTTTCTTACCACCACTTAATTTTGACAGGTGTATAATTTTATTTCATTCTTTCAGCTACATTTTTAACTTTAGAATTCATGCTTGAAATTATATATCCCAATTCTTCATGTAGACTTAGTATCATGAATACATTTTTAATCTTACATTCATTTCCATTTCTCACTCCCCCCCCCACTTTTTGTTAGCTATTAGATTGCATTTTGTGGACACAGTATTCACTATGTGAATTCTAATCCTTTTTATGTTCAGTATATAAAGTTGAACCTAAGATTTTGCACATTGTAGACAAGTTCTATAACACTGAGCTATATCCCCAGCCTTGCTTTCTAATTTTTTGTGTATGAGAGGAACCTAAAAAGTAAAATGATCAAAAATAAAAACAAAAAAACTTAAGATTTATAGTTATGTTATAAGTTACTCGGGGTTTTAGTTTTACCATCAGAATACATTGCATTCAATGTATTTTAATTTGTACTCACAAAGAAACACCTTAAATTATCTCATGAGCAATATTTTGTATCAGCACGGGTAAAGCAAGCTCATTAGATCTGAAAACTAAATGCTTGATGAAACTGAGTTTTGTCCATACTATCACATGATAAGTAAAATTCTACATTGGGAATTTGATTTCTAAATTTATACAAGGTCAAGTTGGAGACAATGTGTGTTTGAGAGTTTGGTAAGGAGCAACCAAATGAGATAATATTTCTACTTATGTTCTCATGGGGAGAAAGAACAGATGGTTTCACGATGATCATTGGTGTTTACAGAGACAGTTATGTTTTAGTTAAAGTTTCTGCTATGTGTGTGTGTGTGTGTGTGTGTGTGCGCGCGCACGTGCGTGCACGCGAGTGTGCATCCTTAATCTGTTCAGGGTGCTAAAACAAAATTCCATAGATTTAGATTCTTTATAGAAAATGTATTTCTCAGTGTTCTGGAAACTGGGAGATGTTCTTAGTAAATAGATATAAGGGAACTTGGGACTGAGCATGACCCCAGAATGCGTTATTAGTAACATAGTAACTTGATTTTATCATTAGTTTGAATCACATACCTTTAATAATTATACTCAATATACTGCTTTTTATATATGTAACCCAGAACAAATTATTTAATATCTCTAGACTTCAAAGATCCCTTGTGGAATATGAGAAAAATAATTGTCCCCACTATATAGGGCTGCTGAAACGTTAAGACAGAGAACTCAATGTGGTAGATACTGTAAGTACAATATTGTGAATTATATCAACTAGAAATAGATTGTCATCTATAAATATGATTGACAAACTATTAGAGAAAGTCAAATATTTGTAATTGTGATTTATTTCCAAATGTATTATCCCATGAACAACTTTAATCTAAATGCAAATCATGTTGAGAAATGAAAGTTTAAATAGTCTTATTTTCTCCTACTACCTGAAAAGAAAATTATGATTTTGTAACAACAACAACAACAAAATAGCCACGAGGAGCAGAAGATGGGGTGCGAGCAGCTGGGGGGCTAAACAAGATCTCTCAAAGAGAGAAGTATTCCAGTGAAAAGTCCAAGGCTAGTGTGCCATCATAGTACAGAGAGTTTGGCCAGAGAAGAAACATTGAGGCAGTTTGTTTAAGGAAACAGATTCTCGAGTACTTGCTGGCAGCCTGGGTGGTAGCAGAGTTGGCAACAGGGGCAACAGTGGCTGCAGCAAAGGTGGTGGCAGTGGCTTTCCCTTTCACCATATCAACAGACAGAGCCTGGGCCAAAGGCACCAGAGACGGGGTCAGAGCACCTTCTACTCACAACCAGTGCAAACTAAAAAGGAGCAGAAATCTTCATCCTTCTGACCACAGAAGGACAGAGACAGCACATGGCCTGAAACCAAGGGAAAGGTATAAGTACCCCACAAGACATCCTTACTTCCTTCTGACAGAACAGCATTTGGAAGGTAGACCCTTCCCCACCGGAAAAGAGCACCATCTTTGATACTGACAAAGATGGGAAACAGCTAGCAGATAACTCAGGCCTTAAAAACAGACACTGGGAGTAATTTTCGAGGTCAAAGGAACCTGACAAGCAAGACTCAGCTCCATCCAGGGGAAAGTTGCCTGCTCCAAGAGAGGGGAGCTCTGCCCAGGGTGGGGCAACTTTCTTCACTGGGTAAACAGAACCATAGGCACTGGACCCTTTGCACCAAAGGCTGCTCTCCTACCTTCAGGAAATTAAAAGAAAAACAACTTGAAACTGGATAAGGCATGTCGAAAAATGAACTTTACAACTTTTGGGAGGAGGAGGGAAAAAGGGGACAGGGTGGACCGAGGAGGGGAGATGGAAAGGTTTGGGAATGGAAAACAAAGGAGGAGGCAACAATGCTTGATAAGAAATGTACCTTGCTCATGAAATTGTAACCCCTCTATGGTATTTTCACAATAAAAAACAAAAGCAAAAAAAAAAAAACAACAAAACTTGAGAATGGCTCCAGGCTGGGCCACAAGAGTGTCTCAGAAGCTAGCACCTAGGCAAAAGCTGCTGATTACTGAAAGGCCTAAACCCTACCCAAATTCAAGCACCCTCACAGTGACTCCAAGCTAGAGAGCGCAGCCATCTCCCTCTTGTGTGACACTCAAAGCAGATTGCCCTCCCAATGAACTAGCCTGGGCAGAGGGCCACAAAGTTCCCATGCGGTAAGGCAGGGCTTCCTCATGCCTGCTAAAACAGACTGATGTAAGAAACCAACTAAGCCACAGGAAAACCTAACACCACAAGCAAATCAGAGATTCCACCAAGAGACTGGATGTGGACACAAGGGAGACACAAGATTCCACAAATAAATCAAAGAATTATTTTTTCCTATTATTTTTAATATTTTTTCTACTTTTCATTATTTTTATTTTGTGTTTTTTTTCTTTACCCGTTTGGTCCTTTCTTCTTTTTTACTTTACTTATTGCTGTTCTATTCACCTCCAGATACATACCCATCTTTGAATATTAGGCCTTATCCTTTATTGTGAGCATACTTAACTTAGACATTGATTTCTTAATTCACAATCTCTCAACCTTAGTTCTTTTAATCGTGGTATTATTTCTTTATACTTATATAATATTTTAGGGTTTTTATTTTTGAACTTTTTAATTATTTTTCTTTTTTTTTACTTTTTCTTCTCCATTCTTTCTTGTTCTTATCTCTGAATTTAGGTCTTAGTTATCGAGCCTTTCTCCCTTTCCCTCCCTACATTCCTCTAGTCTGATTTTCTCACAAATCTTTCTATACCTACTAATTTCTGCTCCCTGGCCCCTTCTTTGATTTTCATCATCTATTGATCCCTAGATATTTATTGTTGAACTAGATTGTGTCTTTATTGATTGATTTTGACTTTGTCAAAAAATCTGTGCAACAACAGGGTTCCGGGTTGATGCTTTCCTAGGGATAGTGTTCTAGCATGGAATTGGTTTTGCTTCCATACCCAAGTTCACAGAACAACCATAAAAACCCAGGAAAATGGTGAGTTCAGGTACCTCAACTCCCACATAATTTGACAACAGAGCAGTTAATGAATAATCCAAAGGAGAATTCTCAAAAGGGTCTACAAACACTACTGGTAAACATGCTGAATGAAAAGACTGAAAGCCAGCAAAGGGCTGCATATGAGTGTGATAAGGCCATGTTTGAATATCATGAGGCTAACCAAAGATGTATTTAAGCTAATCAAAGAGTAATAGAGGAATTGCATGAGCATGATAGGAATAACCAAAGATTAATAAAGGAATCCTGTGAGGGTGATGTGAATAACCAAAGATTAATACAAGTATTGTGTGAGCTTGATGAGACTAATCAAAGACTAATAGAGGAATTTCATAAGCATGATGGGAATGACCAAATATTAATAGAGGAATCCATGAAATCCACAAACAGACAACATTAGGAATCCACAAACGGAAAGGTGAATGACTTCCAACAGAAAGAAAGGGAGTCCAGTGAAACTATCACCACTCAACTAAGGGATTTGATAGTAAACACTGAAAACCACATCAATTGGTAAAGAAGTCTGTATAAGATCTAAAACAAAGCTTCAACAAATAAATTGAAGCCATTAAGTCAAACCAATTAGAAACAAAGGAAATAAAATATAAAGTAGAAAGTCTTGACAGTAGGTTATATCATTCAGAAGATCGAAGCTTTGGGATAGAAGATAGTCTAGACATTATAGAGAAACAATAGACACATACTCAAGATATATCCAAGAAAAATATCCATTCAACAGATAGAAGACACCATCCGAAGGCCTAATTTAAGGCTAATGGGTGTAGAAGGGGTCCTGGAGACAAAAACTAAAGGCCTAGGAGATTTATTTAACAGAATCCTAGCAGAGAACTTCCCAAACTTACAAGAAGATACACCCATTCTGATAACAAGAAGCCTTTAGAACCCCAAATAGACTATAGAGACCAAGGAACATATCCTAAACGCTGACAATGAGAAAAGATCAATCACCTATAAATGGAAACCAATCAGAATAACTACAGAGTTATCCACAGAGACCATGAAAACAGGAAGAGCCTGAAATGATGTATGTCATGCCCTACTGACAACTATCAACCAAGAAGACTGTACCCAGCTAAACTCTCCTTCATAACAGAGAGACAAATAAAAACCTTCCACAGCAAAGAAAAATCAAAACCTACATCTCCATAGCCATAAAAAAGATATTTAAAGATGTCCTACACATAGAAAACCAACAAAAGCATGATAAAGCTAAGAAATAGCTCCAAACAGAGAAGCAGATAATTATATTCCAGTAGGCACAGCTGAACAACACACTTTTGAACCAACAGATGGTCAGGGAAGAGATTAGAAAGAAAATTCAAATGTTCATGATATTTAACAAAAATTAACACACAATTACCAGCTCCTCTGGGAAACATCAAATATAGTACTCAGAGGCAGTTTAGAGCTCTGAGTTCCTACACCAGCAAATTAGAGAGATCCCAAGCCATCAATTTAATGTTGCACCTGAAGCTCCTTGAAAAAGAGCAACAAGCCAAACTCCATTCCAGTAGATGGAAACAAATAATTAAAATTAAATCAGAATTAAAGTAATTAAAATTAAATAATTAAATTAAATGAGAGTTCATAAAATCCATAGAAAATATCAACAAAAATAGAGCTAGTTCTTCGAAAAACTTAAAAAAATTGACAGACCCTTAGCAAATCTTACCAGGAAAAGAATAGAACACACCCAAATAAACAAACTCAGTGATGGGAATGGCAACATCACCACAGAAACAACTAAGATTCAGAACATTATAAGAGAATAATTCTCAAGCCTTTATGTGAATAAGTTTGAGAATCTGGAAGAAATGGAAGAGTTTCTAGCAACTATTGATATGCCCAAATTAAACCAATATGATTTAAACCAACTTAAATGACCCATGTCAAGCATGTAAATAGAAACAGAAATAATAGACATCCCATCCAAGAAAAGCCAAGGACCAGACAGATTCACAGCTGAATTCTACAAAGTCTTCAAAGCAGAATTCACACCAATACACCCTCATTCTTCAATGAAATTGAAATTGAAAGTTTATTACCAAACTCTTTCTATTAAGACATCTAAACACTCATCCCCAAACCAGACAGGGATGCATCAAAGAAAGAGAACTATAGACCTATTTCTTGGAGGAAAATCGATGCAATACTTCTCAACAAATTTTGGCTGATGGACTTGAACAATTCATCAGAAAAATTAAACACTATGATCAAACAGGATTCAGTTCAGTGTTGTGAAGCTGGTTCAACATATTCAAATCAATTAATATAATTCATCACATCAACAAGAGTAACATGATTATCTCAATAGATTCAGAAAAAACATTTGACAAGATCCAACACCCCTTTATGATGAAAGCTCTGGAGAAGCTAAGAATCCATGGAACATTCCTCAATACAATAAAGGCTGTATATGATAAGCCTACAGCCAGAATTATACTTAATGGTGAAAAACTAAAGCCATTTCCTCTTAACTCAGGAATGAGACAAGGATGTCTCTCTCCACTTCTTTTTAATTTAGTATTAGAATGCCTAGCTACAGCAATTAGACAAGATGCAAACATAAAAGGGATCAAAATAGGGAAAGATGAAGTAAAACTCTCCCTCTTTGCAGATGACATGATCTTGTATTTAAAAAATCCCACGGACTCCACTTTCAAATTACTCAAGCTGATTCAAAACTTTGGCAAAGTAGCAGGGTATAAAATTAAATCTCAAAAATCTTTTCTCTATGCCAATAATGAGTAGAGCACAGTTGTAATCAAGAAAGTAACTCCTTTTGTAATAGCCCCAGAAAAAAAATATATACCTAGGAGTTAACTTGACTAAAGAAGTGAAGGATCTCTATGATGAAACTTTAAAAACTTGAAAAAAGAAATTAAAGGAGAACTAAGGAAGTGGGAAATCTCCCACGATCCTGGATTGGGAGGACTAATATTGAGAAAATCGCAATACTGTCAAAGGCTATCTACAAATTTAGGGCAATACCCATTAAGATCCCAACCTTATTTTTCAATGAAATAGAAGAAGCAATCCAAAAATTAATATAGAACAATAAAAGACCTGGATAGCAAAAACAATCCTTATCAGAAAGAACAGTGCTGGAGAAATATCAATACCAAACTTCAAACTACAAAGCCATAGTAATCAAAACAGCTTGGTACTGGCACAAGATCAGACCTGAGGAAAAATGGAACAGAACTGAAGACCCAGAAATGAACCCACAGACCTATAGCCACCTAATCTTTGAGAAGGGAGCTAAAAAATAGAATGGTAGAAAGACAGTCTTTCAGTAAATAGTGCTGGCAAAATTGGCTAAACACCTGTAGAAAATTGAAGGTAGATCCTTGTATATTACCCTGCACCAGAATCAACTCCCAATGGATCAAAGACCTCGAAGTCAAAGTAAACACTCTGATGGAACCGGAGAAATTCCAGGGCTCCTTGGCACAGGCCAAAATTTTCTTTAAAAAAACTCAGAAACATAACAAATCAAAGAACGGTTGGATAAATGGGATTGCATGAAACTGCAGAGCTTCTGCATGGCAAATGACATAGCTAGTCAGATCAGTAGAAAACCCACTGATTGGGAGATGATCCTCACTAGCCAAACAACACACAAGGCCCTCCTATCTAAGTTACACTTAGAACTCAAAAATATAAATCCCCCAACAA
The DNA here is from genome assembly GCF_000151885.1 of Dipodomys ordii. Taxonomy (NCBI): domain Eukaryota; kingdom Metazoa; phylum Chordata; class Mammalia; order Rodentia; family Heteromyidae; genus Dipodomys; species Dipodomys ordii. The sequence goes on along the minus strand of NW_012267241.1, from coordinate 14,190,192 downwards.
CAAATCCTCAAAGAGACAACCACCCCATTAATAAGTGGTCTAAAGAGTTAAAGAAAGACTCCTCTGAAGAAGAAATAATAATGGCCAATAGACACATGAAGAAAGTCTCAACTTCTCTGGCCATAAAAGAAATGCAAATCAAAGCAAAATTGAGATACCACCTCATCCCAGTTAGAATGGGTATAATCAAGAAATCTAATAACAACACATGCTGGAGGGAATGTGGACAAAAGGGAACCCTACTGCACTGTTGATGGGAGTATAAACCTGTTCAACCCCTCTGGAAAGCAATATGGATGTTCCTCAAAAGACAACAAATAGAGCTCCCTTATGACCCAGACATCTCCCTTTTTGACATTTACCGCAATGATCACTAATAAGGCCATGCTAAAGGTACCAGCACAACTAAGTTTAAAGCAGCATTATTCACCATAGCTAAGATATGGAACCAACCCAGATGCCCCTCAGTACATGAATGGATCAAGGAAATATGATTATATATATAATATATATAATGGAATTCCATGCTCCTATCAGAAAGAATGACACTGCCTCATTTATTTGGTAATGGAAGGACTTGGAAAAAATCATATTAAGTTAAGGAAGCCAGATCCAAAGAAATATAGTTCCCATGGTTTCTCTTATTTGCAATAATTAGAATACGTCTAGGATAATTTTCTCAAATGAGAAAGAAAAGGTCCATATAAGATGATGCTAAGAGAAATGAACCCAAGATATGAATACAAGGGTTTTTGTTGTTGTTGTTGTTTTTAATGTATTATGTGATATTTTTCTTTCTTTCTTTTTTTTTTTTTTTTTTGGTCGGTGGTGGGGCTTGAACTCTGGGCCTGGCCGCTGTCCCTCAGCTCTTCAGCTCAAGGCTAACACTCTACCACTTGAGCTACAGTGCCACTTCTGGTTTTCTGGTGGTTTATTGGAGATAGGAGTCTCACGGTCTCTCCTGCCCGGGTTGGCTTTGAACCACGATCCTCAGATCTCAGCCTCGTCAGTAGCTAGGATTACAGGCGTGAGCCACCAGCACCCAGCTTTTTATTTCTTTTGTATGCTCTTCCTCCTATAGTTTATCCCTTTTGTTACTGTATTTGATTGTTACATTGCATCTAATTTTGGTATTTATCTAATTTTGGAAGTGGAGAGGGAATAACAAAATGCTGAAACAAGGACATAGGATGACCCATTGCAACAATGATACTCACAAGACACTATGTTGGAAATCAACTTTACACCTTTGTGGGGGAGGTGTGAGAGTGGTGAGAGAGAGAAGGGATAATAGGAAAAAAACAAAGGAGAGGTAACAATGCTGAACAAGAAATGTAGTCATTACCTTACTGATGTAATTGTAACCTCTCTACAAGAAAATAAAATTTAAAAATAGCCTACTTTCATTTCATCTTTTCCTAATATAGTGAATCATGCAGGAATAATAGAGATCAGTAACCAATAAGTTAGTGTTTAATGTAAGATCTTGATTTGGATACTGTGAACTAGGCAGTGTAGATGTTTTGTGATTCAGATGTGTTAAATGCATTGTGTTCTGTATCACATAATATTTATGACAGCTAACAGAAAAATACATACAACAAAGTTATTTTTTTCTACTATGGGGGTTGAATTCTGGGCCTCGGTGCTGTCCCTCAGCTCTTCAACTCAAGGTTAGTGCTCTAAGTCTTGAGGCACAGCACCACTTCAGGTTTTCTAGTGGTTTATTGGAGATAAGAGTCTCATGGACTTTCTTGCTATGATTGGCTTTGAACTGCAATCCTCAGATCTCACCCTCTTATAGGTAGCTAGAATTACAGATGTGAGCCACCCACACCTGGCTTAAATTTTTGTTTACAAAATTAACCCAAAATAGATGATACAAGGCAGGAGTAGGATATACATTATTATAAAGTCTTCTAAGTAAATAGTAGAGCAAATGAGTGTGGATTGGGCATGTTTGTAGGAGATTCATTTTAACAGGAAGAACTTTGTTCTTGACCCTCCAAAGGTATTAAATATTCATCATCTGCCATATTTTCAGCTGAATTACTTTATAGTTTCTAGGTAAATAGGTTCTATCTCTAATAGACAATATAAAGCTTCCATCAAACAAATCAGAAATGAGTACATGGAGTATATTTCAGACATTCTGAGTTTTATCCAGTAGTTATCATTCAAGAGTGATAATGTGAACTATGAAATGAATTGAAAGAAAAAATGACTGCCTTAACACATTGATCAAAGTATAGACAAGTAAAATGAACCAGTAGGTGTGATTTGCTGCTCAGCATATTGGTATTACAATACCAGTTTATTGGTCTGAGAGTGTATGTGTATGTGGTGTAGAATATTATTGGCAAATATAAAAGCTAAGAACTGCTAAATGTAATGATTAATGGCAGCAAGTATTTATATATTTAGAAGGTACAATTGTACTGTACATGTATTAGGGATGCAGACAAGTGGGGTGGTTATAATATTTTCTTCTTATTTTTGTGTGTTATCATCTGTGTGTTGAAATTCATTTGTTGAAGCATCATCTCCAGTACATTAGGTGTAAGGCCTTCATGAGGTGATTGGGTCATTATTTCATGAATGGCTTTAGTGTCTGTACGGAGAGTTAAACCTTTTGCCCATGAGAAAATTCAGAGGGGAAGGCCATTTGTACAGAAGTAGATCCTTGTTAGATGCCAGTGGTGTCTTATGAATCTACTTCTCTTTCTCTGGAACTGGGAAATACATTTCTGTTGTTTGGGAATTACTCAGTCTGAGATGAGCTGTTATAGCAGTCCAAATGAGCTAGTACAACCTATAATTGTGCTTACTGGAATAATAAATTACTTGCTTCATCTCAATGAGGATTTATTTTATATTAAAGAAAACAAACCCAATTAACAAATTGAATGTACCTAAAGTGTGTGCACATACAAGATCAGATTTATTTCCTTGTTTATTTTCTGATTTAGACACTATTTCCTGTAGTGGGAATTAGTCTATTAAGCATCATCTCATTGAAATATAAATCAAAAGTACATTTATACATGCATCAAAGGATATTTGAACATCGTTTTAATTTTTTTTCTCTGAAACCTGAAATAAAAGTTCTATAACCATTGTTGATTTAAAGTTAGTAAGACACAACTCAGGAAATTCTGTAAACACGTAATGATATATGAATGAACACACATAGAGTTCTAGATACTAATACTTTTTAGAAATTTTCAGTGGTATTTTGTAAAAGAGACTTATAGATGTATGAAGATTATTTTTAAGGCTGAATAAATGAGGCTAAAGTTGAGGTTAAAGGTTTATACTCCAAATTTATCTCAAACTTGTTTCATTTCTTTTCCTGATTCAGTTGTTAACATATTCTGTCCTTAGTAGATTTAGTTCATAACAGATTCTGTCCTGTTGTGAAGTCAACCTTTATTACAATTACTCTGGCTGGAATAATAGTTCCTATTACTAGTATAGTGAAGTTAGCAAGAGCTCTTGCTGACCTTCATTACCCTTTTATACCAACATTTTCCTAATTAGAATATTATCAATTCCTCAGTTTTCTTGGATAGAGTGAAATCTGCATATGTAGTTTTGTAATAATCAATGGCCATATATATATATATATATATATTAATGTGAAAAATTTCAGATCAATTAAAAATATAATCACTTATATACTTGCAGTTCTATCATTTAAGACAATGAGGAGGCAACAATGCTTGATAAGAAATGTACTCGTTATCTTGCCCATGTAATTGTAACTCCTCTGTATGGTATTCTCACACTAAAAAAAAAAAGAAATTATATTTCAATTTAATTGAAACTTTGCTAAGTAGTCTTTTGCTTAATTCTTAAATATTTCCACCTGTTACTGAATCTAATGTTTTACTTCTTAAGTAGCTAATTTATTTTATCACCTAATTTGTTAGTTTCCTTAAATATTAAACTTTAGGTTATTTTTGCAAAATGCCTATTTTTGTTAAAATATATTTCTGAGAAAAATTCACCTTGTAATGTATTTTCTAATATACACCCACATCATAGCTATTGGATAAGTATGATAGATCTTATTTCACTCTGTAGAAAGTTTAGTTCTTGCAAGTTTTCATTATTATGAGCAATTCTGTGAGCACATCCTCCTGTGTACACACATGTGATTACCTCCTAGAGAAAAATTGCTGGGTGTGAGTATATATGCATTTTCAATTTATCTAGATGCTGTCAAATTATCCTTCAAATTGGTTGTATCCATTTAAATTCCCACTAGAAGGTTATAAATATATATTTGTTCCATATCCTTGTCAAAACATGTCATTGTCAGATGTAAATGTTGCCAATCTTCGAGTGTGAAGTGATTTCTTATGGTAGTTTTAACTTGAAATTCTCTTATTGCTGGTGAGATTAAACATTATTACATACAAATCACATTTCTTCCCTTTCCCATTTCCTTGTTGATGTGTTTTGCCCATTTTATTTGATTGTTTTTCTTTCTTTCTCCCCCTTCCTTTTTTCTTGTCTCCCATTGTTTCTTGAACTTTTCCTCACCATATCATAAAGAAATAATGAACCTGAGCTAGAATATAAATTAACTACTAAACTACATCTAGTTTAGTTGACATTGTTTTCAAAAGCAAAATTTTGTCAGTGAAGGAGAAAGCACATTGATTACATTCTAGTATAAATGCCTTATCGTAACACTGATCAAAAACAAATAGTAAGTCTGGGAAAGCTCAGTGGAAAAATCCAGACTATGGCACCATGTCTCAAGTGGTAGAGAGCTAGTCTTGAGCTAAAGGGCTGAGGGACAGTGCCCAGGCCCAGAGTTCAGGCCCACGACCAACCAAAAAACAAACAAACAAAAACAAACCCAAATACTAAGTTGGATAATTGGAGTAGCACAATTCCTCTATATACCTTCCACAAAATTAATTGGGTAAATCTCACTGTCAGTGGCTTATACCTATAATTGAAGCTACTGAGGCACTGAGACATGGGAAATAGTAGTTTGAAGCCAGTCAGAAATGTCTGCAAGACTAATTCTCCAATGAATCATCAAACTGCAAAATGTTTGGCAGAGGACATGACTCAAGTAGCAGAACACCAGTTGTGAGTAATAAAGCTAAAGAAGAGCAGGAGGCCTTGAGTTCAATCCTTAATATCAGCATGTACCCCTCCCCCCTCCTTAATTAGTTGTATAAAAACAAGGCACAGTAGTGGAAGTCTATAATCCCAGCTACTCAGGAGACAGAGTTCATATCTCCAGCTCAGTTTGCAGTTTAGGCAAAGTGATTTAGTAAGAGCCTACTGCAAAACAAAAAAACAAAAAAAAAAGGCCCAGGCATTGGTGGCTCACGCCTGTAATCCTAGCTACTCAGGAGGCTGAGATCTGAGGATGGAAGTTCAATGCCAGCCTGAGCAGGAAAGTCTGTGAGACTCTTATCTCCAAGAAACCACTCAGGAACTTGGAAGTGGCACCGTGGCTCAAGTGGTAGAGTGCTAGCCTTGAGCTGAAGAGCTGAAGGACAGCACTCAGGCCCAGAGTTCAAGACCCATGAACAACAACAAAAGGGACCTGGAAATGTGTGTGCTTTTTCTACCATGTTGAAAGTTCTGAGTTAATAAAAAAACACAAAAGCAAGCATAGTAACAAGAAACAAGCAAGAACAAGTAACAACTGCTTTCCATAAGAGGTGGTTAAATAAGATGATCAGTTTATTGTATTTTTTTTAAATCTGGATCTGGTACTGGGGCTAGAACTGAGAAACCTGAGCACTTGCTTGTCTTTATTTTTCATCAAAACTAGCATTTTACCACCACTTCTGGCCTTCTGGTAGTTAATTGAGTTGTCTTGTAGGCAAGCTTTGAGCAGAGATCCCCAGATCTCAGCCTTTTGAGTAGCTTGGATTACAGGTATGAGCCATCAGTACTCAGGACAATTTCTCAAAAGGTTTGACATGAAAATTGAAGGCATTATTGTTTCAAAGTGGCACTATGTGCAAGTTTGGGAGATAGATTTTAAAACTTGAGAGAAATATTTTAATACTTGTTTTATATAAAATTTTCTTCTACAGGTACTGAAAGTTTTGTGCAAACACATTTTAAGCTGCATTTGAATGATGATATTCATTGTAACCTATCACTTTACAATCTGAGTATGGAAGTTAAATTGCATGTGTGTACATGATCCAGGTGAAGATTCCCAGACAACTCATGAGACTTCTTTGTGGTGTGTGGGAGACTATCTCTTATGAACTTAGAATTTATGTTCACATTTCAATTAATTTATTATTGTTTTTAATAAATGTTAAATATATTATATATAGTTATATACATATTAACATATAAATATATTTTATGTATAGTGCTGATTTAAAAATAACAATTTACATATGATATATGGTGTATGCAATTAGTGTATATGTATATATATGTGTGTGTGTGTGTGTGTGTGTGTGTGTGTGTGTATATAGTGTGTGCCTATGTGCCTGTGGGCTGATTTTGAGGCTGAACTCAGGGCTTTGGCACTGCTACTCCCAAGTGGTAACTTGAGCCATAGATCCACTACCAGCTTTTTGGTGATTAATTGGATATAAGAGTCTCATAGACTTTCCTGTAAGGATGGTTTTGACCTGTGATCCTCAGATTTCAGCCTCCTGAGTACCTAAGATTACAGGTGTGAACCACTAGCTCCTGATACTTTTCCCCCTTACATATTACAAGTTGCTTTGAGGATATTTCTCCCTTATAGTTCAGAATTCAGCTTTGAGCATATTTCTCCTTTATAGTTCAGAATTCAGCTTCCTTTCTGCTACACTCTTGCTTAAGATTGAGATTTGAATTTTATCCCTCTGAAAATGTCTGTATTCATTTTTCTCGGTAACAAACTTCAATCTATATAAAATTACAGGATTTTATTGTTTGCTTATGGCTTAAAAGATATTATTTACTTTCTTCTGGATATTACAGGTCATCTTTCCTTTATTTCTATATTTAATATCTGCTTAAGAACTTTTAGGCTTTGTAGTTTTAGTCACAGGTTGCAGGGTTAAGTTTCTCTTTGTCCTTCTGAAGCCTTTGTAAACTATGTAATTCCTCTTACAACAATGTTACTTTAGTAATATATATTCTCATTTTTTCTTTTTAACCTCTAGCAGTAATGCGGTTTTAATTCAGGACCTACAGGACCCTACATCTGCTAGACAGATGCTGTGCCATGAGCTATGCTCAGGCCTATTTTTTATTTACTCATTGTTTAGATAGCTTCTCTAGTATAGCTGGAATTTTATGTCTGAGCCACCATACTTCAGCCCTATTTTGGTGCTTTCATTGAGCATGTTTTCAAGACATACCATCTAGTTTGTGTTATTGTCACAAACTGAAGTTTCACTCACTAAATTTAAATGTACAAGTTCCTTTTTTAAAATGGAACATGTAAAAACACATGAGAATGTAACAGCACTTAGGAAAGATTTGCTATGAAATAGATACCAGAAAGGAAATCGCAACTCATTTTTACAGAAAGTAGATAAGAAATCAAACATATTAAGTTCTCCAAGAAGACATTAATTTTATACAGACTCCAGACTAACAATTTGACAATGGAATCACACCTTTAGTTTTTAAGGCATCAACAATTTTCCCATATATACATTTGCTTCTAAAATGTGGTTATTAACACTTGTATAGAATCTAGCCTTAAATGCTACTCTCAGACAGAAGGAGCAAGCAGAATCTCTCTCTTTACAGATGGATGAAGGAATGTCCCCTAGAAGCAATTCATTATATTGGAGAGGAACAAAAGTATCTCTTGTTGGACAAATTCTGTAAAATCTACTAGCTGCTTCTACAAAGATATCTAATCTATTATTAAAAATCAAAAGATAAATATTTAAACGTATTTCATTGTTTTTCCTAGTCAAAACAAAAAAAGGATCTATTTCCTCCTTAACTTTAAAATTACCTTTTTGGTGGTATTTAGGGAACATTATGTCGTTATAGATTTCCTCTGTAGAGACTTCATGCTGATCCACACAAGTAGAGAGAAGGTATCACGCCAAGATGTGTCAGCCTCTGATACTGAGGAGACACCGTATTTTTAACAAGCTGTACTGAACAATTTTTTTCCATGTAAAATCTCTTTTACTATTTTTCTCAATATGACTCTGCCACAAAAGCATATGTCAAACACATCATGGAGCAACTCAGTGTTAGAGTTCAAAGGGGATGATTTGAATAATTGCATCATTAATAAGTATGTTTTTGAATAGTGATGTGATCATGTCCTTTGAAACAATTTAAATGTATTCAAACCTTAGCTTTTTAATCTGACTCATTTTTACAAAGTTATTAAATAGTACACTATATTATTGAAAATATTTTTGCCAAGATTTAATAAGCACTTTGTATTAAAATGCAGTTTTTCTGAGTAAGGAGAATAAGATTGTGTGCAATTTGGATAGTAGGATTCAGAAGCTAAGAGTTTTTGAGGAAAAAGAAATGAGATGGAAAGAGAGAGGTGTGTAGAATGATTATCTCTTATAAAAGATACTCAGCTATGTTAAATGCTATTACAAAATGTCAAAAGATATTATACATTTTATCATATCCTAATGAAAATAAATCATAAAAAACTGTATAAGCTGTACATAAGTTGAATAAGCTCTACATTGGAGATTTGGAAGAATTTTTTTAAAAAGACTTGGCAAATAAAAATATAACTGTGGTTACCTACAGAAAGAGTTGTAATTGGTGGGGAATATAGCTTAGTGGTAGAGTGCTTGCCTTGCATGTATGAAGACCTGGGTTCACTTCCTCAATACCACATAAACAGAAAAAGCTGGAAGTGGTGCTGGGGCTTAAGTAGTAGAGTGTTAGACTTGAGCAAAATAAGCTCAAGGACAGTGCCCAGGCCCTGAATTGAAGGACTGAGTTCAGAACTAGCAAAGTAAATAAATAATAAACTTTAATAAAGAAAAGAAAGCTGGGTGCTTGTGGCCCATGCATGTAATACTAGGTAATCAGGAGGCTGAGATCTGAGAACCAAGGTTCAAAGGCAGCCTAGGCAGGAAAATCCATGAGATCTTATCTACAATTAACCACCAGAAAACTGGAAGTGGTGCTGTGGCTCAAGTGGTAGAGCGCTAGCCTTGAGCTGAAGAGCTGAAGGCCAGCATCCAGGACCAGAGTTCAAGCCCCACTACTGAAAAAAAAGAAAGAAAAAGAAAGAGTTGTAATTAAGGCAATGGCCAGTTTCTATGCATCATTTTAAAATTTTGACATGCTTTTGTGATTTTTAAAAATTTATTTGAAATTCATAATTATGGGTCATTATTGAAAGAATCACTGATAGAAATTTTTCAGTTGACTACTTCTATTTTAAGTGTAAATTCTAAACACAAACATGCCTTTGTTAACTAGTAAGCTCTTACAAAGAAAAATGTGGAAAAAGATGATATTGATCAAGATACAGTGTATTCAAAACTATTTTGTTAAATTGTGACTCCTTTGGACAACTACTTAAAGCTAATAAAAATTTTACAAACAGACTTTGGAAAGTAAACTATCGGTTATATTGTTTAATATTAATAACAATGATATGTACTTGTTTTGTTTCTCTTTCAGAGTAGAGAAAGTACTTATTTCTATTTTAACATATATGCTATAGAAGCATGCATCTTCAATATTAAGTTAATGTTTTTGAGCTGGTTAAATCTGCTATGGTCTGGGGCTGGAAAGGTGGCTCAGTGATAGAGTGCTTGCCTTGCGTGCCTGAGGCCCTGGGTTCGATTCCTCAGTACCACATAAGCAAAAAGAAAAAAGCCGGAAGTGACGCTGTGGCTCAAGGGGTAGAGCGCTAGCATTGAGCTGAAGAGCTTGGGGACAGCGCCCAGGCCCAGAGTTTAGGCCCCACGACCGGACCAAAAAAAAAATCTGCTATGATCTTCAGAAATTTTCAATGAAAAATATCAGAATCTTTCTTCTAATGCTTTGTAAAAAAATAAATCTTCTTTACCTCTGAACTTCTATGTCTAAATATACTCTGAATTTGTAGACATGAATAACATTATATATGCATATATATATATATACTGTACAAACACATACATAAATATGTGCATGGGCATGTGTATAGGCACATAATATGGTCATAATATGAGTATTTTCATATTGTATTTCATTTTTTCTCTATGGTTTCTCTAAATCTCCAAATATATTTTATGTCATATAAATCCTCACTTCTAGTTAATACTGCAAACTATTTTTACACTTTGGACATTTTGGTTGAAATAAAGTAAATATAATAATGTTTTCAGTTAGAATTGTTATTAGCTTTGCTACCTTTATACCAGAGTTCATCAAGAATTAGCAGAAACTTTGTGTGAGTTATATTTCTGCTTTTCATGAAGTCAATAATGATGGAAAAGCATGAGGCTAGTGTTCATAGTTCAGTGTGTTTTAGTGCATATCTGGGGGGATAAATACAAGGCCAGACTCAGCACATACTGTTGGTTGACATGTGGATTCTCCCTATGTTGGTCTACAGTTTCTGGCTTCCTACATTGTTGCTGGCATTAGCATGTATATTGCAAGAGTCTGGGAGGAAGTTAAGTATCTGCTTAGCAAATCCCATAATATCCCTTCAGATTCCACCTGCCAACCTAATTAATTATTCTAGACTTGACTCAGAGGGAGGTGAATTTTCCTGGTACCTGTAGATGGAAAAAGTAGCAGTCATCTTTAATCTACTACAATCACATCACAAAACTGAATTTTTGAAATAAGCATTCTATAGAAGAATTCTCTTATAGGAATGTCAAATGATCCATGCATCCTATGGCAAGAAATGCTTCTTAAGGTCTGAATTTTAAAATGAAGTCAATTGTTTCTCATTCTTTGGCACAGATAAAATACAAAAGTCAAACAGAATAGATACTATCTCTCATTTCACATTCACTTTTTAAGATTTTTCTACTTGTCTCCCTGTTTAAATCATGTGCTTATTAAACTTGAAAATGTAAGGGTGTGAATGTGTACTTCACACTTTTATTTTTATTCTGACATCTTAAACATCTTCCTACATAAAGTTTAGGAATTGATGTTAAATAAAATTTAAAAATAGATAAGCCCAAAATAAATATGTGTGAAAGATGCTGAAGGAAGGAAAAATTTCCATAAGGCACATGAAAACTTTAGCCTCCAATTCTTCCTGTCTACAACATTGAAAAACCCACATTGACCAATAATCAGCCACTCAAGTAAGTCCTTAGGGTTGTTCTCTTGCATTCCTTCCTGAGAACAACCTTCTCCTCTAGTCTTCTGATCCCTTTAGCAGTGAACAGTCATGTTAAGAGAGAGAGAGAAAGAGAGAGAGATATGATACAAATTAAAATTATACACGTATATGCTGAAAATAACTCTGAAACTAGAAGTAACTTTAGTGACATGATTGTGTAAATAAGAAGAAATTTAGATAGAGAAACAATAGTAGAGCTATTACATCAAATTTTTTCTCATTTGGAAAATTGTGCAACAATGTACTATTCCAGTGGACTAGGGCTCACTGGATATATATAACTGAATGTAACTAATAAAATATGACAGTATTATTTTCCTAAAATAAACCACTATTTTTATTAGCTATCTTATTAGATACCCCTTGCTGGATAAAAATTCTTGCCAATATAGTTGTTTAAATACCTTAAATATGTTATTTCACAGGTTTTATGGACCAAAAATCCATATACACTTCTTTTTAAATGTTTCTCATAAAGCTGTGATTATGTTTTAAATATACAATGTGATCTCAAGCTTGTATGACAATAGAATTCACTTCCAAATTTCCCAGAAATTGTGGAGTGGATTCATATCTCTTATTTTTATTTTTTATTGTGAAAATACTGTACAGAGGGGTTACAATTACATGGGCTTTGATTTGCTGGTATTGATGGAGATCTATGCCACTGGGCCTTTCTATAGGACATCCCAAAACACAACTTCTGGATTCATCAGAGGGAACAAGAGAATCTCAAGATGCAAGGACGATTGATATATGATCAGAAGTATTATCATACCACTTATATGTTAGGAAATTCCTTAGAAGTAAATCACAGGGTTCAGTCCATACTTACAGATATAGTTCCTCAGTGTACAAACACCTATTGACAAAGATCACATTTAAGGAACTGTAAAGTATGGTAGTGCCTCATTGTAATCCCAGCTACTCAGAAATTAGAGACAGGAGGATCAAGATTTAGGTCCAAGGCTAGGTTAATATGAGTCTTTAGCTGAAAAGCAACTAAAAGGCAAAATGACTGACAATATGACTCCAGTGGTAAATTGTATTAAGACCTTGAATTCAAACACCTGGAATTCATATATTAACTAACAAATTAATAAATTAAAGAAATTCTTAATCAAATATGTACATAGGCAATATTTTAAAGTGATTTATGCTTCTCTGAGGAAGCTCACGGTTTCAGAGATTTTAATCCATATTTTGGTTCTACTGATTCTCAGCTGAAAGAAAGAATATCTTTAGAACAAGAGCACATGGAAGAGAAGGCCGCTTACCTCTTGCCAGACAGGAAACAGAAAGCAAGGCAAAGGTCTAGGAAAAGAGTAGTCTTTACAATTTCCCCCTCCATTTGACCTATTTTTTTCTTTCTTTTGTTTGTTTGTCTGCTCCAACAATGATATTTTATTTTTTTCTTCAAAATCTAATAGCCTCTTTCATCATAGAAAAAGAATGATGCCATGCACACAACTACAGAAACCAACACTTAGAATCTAGACAGAAACAAATTAGGGTGAAAAAGGCAGTATGACACAGTCTTTTCTTGGAGAAGTCCATTTGTTTTATTCCTTATAATTTTGAGGAAGACATGAGGCCACAATAAGATATATTTTCTTTATGTAAAGAGAAACCATGGTAAAATTGTCAAACTAAAAGTAAACATTCACTTCTCTCACATTATTTTTCTAGTTAGGTCACATCTGCCAAAGTTTCCACATTCCCCCAGAGTAGAGCTACCAGCTGGGGCCAGGACTTCAATACATGAGACTGCTCAGGACATTTCATAGTCAATCCAAGCTACATGTAAAAAGTAAAGCCTGCTATATGATGTTTCAATTAGTAAAATTAGCACAATTAAATACTGAAAATTTTAGTCATTGTTTACACCAAAGTAATTATTAATAGCAATACAATTGTGGCAGAATCCTACTTTGATTTGATCTTAGGGCTTCACACTTGCTAGGAAACTACTTTGCTACTTGAGCCACATTTCTAGTTCTTCTCCCTTTTTTCCCCTTATATTTGTAACTAGGTTCACCAACACATGACTAACATTGAATTTATTAATTTTTCTTCAGGCCAACCTGTAAATGATCTTCACTTTTGCCTGAGTAGCTAGGATTAGAGGCATAGACCACCCCCACCCCATTCAGACAATGACATTTTTATTAATTCTACACACCCCACTCAGACAATGACATTTTATTAATTCTATAAGATGTACCAGATATTCAAGTATTAAATGTATTTGAGGACAAAATTCCTGATTAGGTAAATTACATAACAAAACAGAATTGACATATGTGTCTAACTTGGTGACATTTTAAGTGACATTTGATCTATTATGTTGTTCATTACATTCCATTCATTATATAGATACAAATTCTGTGGTTTTTTTCTCAAATGATGGTATTGAAGATACATGGACATGTAATGGTAGAATAAGCTTTTTATTAAAACTTATTTACTATATTTGTGTATATTTGATAACTTAAATTTTGTATTGATATATATGTATGGACTTCATATATTTTATGAAAGCTAGATATTTTCATAAAACATTGAGTTCTCATTTACTTTTTCTTCTTTGACATTATTTTATTCAGAATTAGCTTTCAGGGGAGTTTTCACCTTTTCTAAGAGGCAGCCTTCATTCATTTTCATCAAATACCAGGGAAATAAAATGTTCTCTAAAGGACATGATTGCTGATGAAATGGCTTATGGCAATTGAGAATGGAAAGGTCATGTGAAGGAAAAGAAAAATGGCAAAGGTCTGTATGTAAATTCATTAGCTAGTGAGAAAATAGCAGTATGGATTCTAAAGATAATGTCATCTATTACATAAATATATCTTATTCCATGCAATAATGAAAAGGTAAACTTTAGACAAATAATATCGATTTTTAATAAGCAGGATAATTTGTTATTTAGGAAGTTGGTTCTTTATTATTATTTCTTCTTTTTATTTCTTATTTTTCCTTCAAGGAAGCACTCTACTACTTGAGCCACAATTTCACTCCTGGCTTTTTATTTTTCAGTATTGAAGTTTGAACTCAGAGCTTAACATTTGCTAAGAAGCTGCTGTACCTCTTTTTATATGTTTTTTTAAATTGTAAAAGAACTGTACATAGATAGGGGTTAAAGTAACATGAATATGGTAATGAGTACATTTCCTATCAAGCATTGTTACTTCCTCCTTTGTTTTTCTCCTACCATCCTTTCCCTCCCGACCTCCCCAACATCTACCTTCCCCCAAGTTATAAAGTTTGTTTTCAACATAGTGTCTTGTACATCCCATTGTTACAGTGGGTCAACCTTATTTCAGCATTTTTGTTATTTCCCTTCCCCTCCCCAAATTAGAAAAATGTATATACAAGATGCAGGGCACTGACATCGGTGTTATACCGTGGGGGAAAACACATAAAAAAGAATCACATAGTACATTTTAAATATGTTAAAAACAATAGCAAGAAACAAAAAAAAATAGTTGTGTGCCTATCTTGGGGTCCATTTCACTTAACATCATCTTATATGGTCATATGTACATAGCTTTTGACCTTTCTGCTTATCCTAGACTTATACTAGTTATTGCAAATAAGGGAAACTCTGAGACCTATATTTCTTTGGGTCTGATTCTGGTGCAGGGTGATATATCAGGATCTAGCTTTAGTTTTCTACAGGTGTTTAACCAGTTTTGCCAGCACCATTTAGTGAAGAGGCTGTCTTTTTTCAATTCTATTTTTTTAGCTCCTTATCAAAGATTGGGCTATAGGTCTGTAGTTCATTTCTGGGTTTTCAGTTCTATTCCATTGGTGCTCAGGTCTGTTTTTGTGCTAGTACCAAGCTGGTTTGATTACTATGGCTTTGTAGTAGAGTTTGAAATTTGGTATTGAAATTCCTTCAGCACTGTTCTTTCTGCTAAGGATTGTTTTTGTTATTCAGGGTCTTTTATTTTTCCATATGAATTTCTGGGTTGCTTCTTTGCTGTACCTTTTCACACATGCTTCCAACCCTTACTAAATCTTTATGAGATCTTGTTTTTTGTCCGAGCTGACCAAGTTCTTGTTTTGTTTTTGTTGGGGATCTAACCCAGGATGTTGCACTTGCTAAGCAAGCACTTTGCCACTAAACTACATTCCAGCCTTGACCTAGTTCTTAAACCTACTATTTATAATCCCTCATATAGTTGAGATGATGTGTGTGTACCAACATACCAGATTTGGTTTAGATAGGGTCTTTTGTATATTTTGCCTATGCTATCCTCATATTTCAGATTTCCTGATCTTCCTCTCCCTAGCTACCAGGCTCTACCTCTAGTATGTTTTTATTAAAGTAAATATTGCTAGTTTTCTGTTATTGGTTCTTTCTATATAACGTAAATGAAAACATTGAATTATGCTCAACAGATCCTATATTTATGAACAACCAAATAGGCTTATTTTAATAAATATGATCTTAAATTCATAAATTTTTATAAAGTAATAATATATGTTTATATATATTTTTTCCCTTTCTGGTTGTCCTGGGGCTTGATCTCTGGATCTGAGTTTTTCTCTGAGCTTTTGACTTACAACTGTTGCTTGGCAACTTGGACCGAGTCCCACTTTTGACATTTTTGTTGGTGAA
Organism: Dipodomys ordii; assembly: GCF_000151885.1. Lineage (NCBI taxonomy): Eukaryota > Metazoa > Chordata > Mammalia > Rodentia > Heteromyidae > Dipodomys > Dipodomys ordii. Next base: position 14,174,269 of record NW_012267241.1, on the reverse strand, counting down.
ACAGACTTTCCTTTTTTGAAGCATGATCCTCCAATCTCAGCCTCTTGAGTAAATAAGATTACAGTCCTGACTCACCAGTGATTGGCTGTTAAGTTTTGTTTCATTTTTTTATTTGTTGTTGTTTTTTTAGATATAAAGAAAGTATAAGCAACAGTATCATGTAAATATGTTATAACTGACTTAATATTGAAATCCCAAACCCTTATACAACCAGATTTTCAGGGTACTGAGTTAATTAAGGTTAAACAAGGCTACTCAGGAGGCTGAGATGTGAGTGCTGTAGTTCAAAGCCATTCCAAGAAGAAAAACCTGTGTCACCCTTATCTCCAACGGACACCCCCAAAAGAAGGAAAGAAATGACAAAAGAAGAGAGAGAGAAAGAGTGAGAGAAGGAAAGGAAAGGAAATAAAGATAAGAAAAGAAAAAGAAAAGGCAAAGCAAGGCAAATCTGGAAGTGGTGCTGTGGCTCAGGTGGTAAAGCTCTAGTCTTGAGAAAAATTGCTCAGGAAAACATGTAAGACCTAAGTTCAAGTCTCAGGACTGGTACCAAAAAATGTAAAATAAAATAATAAGGGAAGATTCATTCATATTAGTTTGATTTCTAGAGGAATTTACAAATAAAACATATTAGGAATGACACAAATACCTTATATATTGTTCATATCCTATCATTGTATCTAAAAACCAAGTCTAGGTATTTTATAGGAGGATTTATGTTCCTTCATTTTTTGTGTTGCTAGTCTTTAACTAAGCTCTTTTTTAATAAGCAAGAGTTGATTGATGATCAAAATTATGTTAACAGCTTATTTTAGATGTTCAAAACTTAAAATACCCTAACCCATTAAATATTTCTTCTGAAATCTATTTTAGTGATTAGCACACTGTCTTAACCAATATAGTTCATAATGGACAAATTAATATCCAGGCATAGTTAGGTTCCATTGTCACTCATTTGAGTAACACCTTTCATATTGTGCTTGGTAATCTTAATGGCATGTCTGATTCACATTTTCTCAAGTTTAGTGAAATACCAAATAGAGGATATAACAAGTTGAAATGTATTTGAGGTATGAATAAGTCCCTAAATCAGTATTACATTCTGTGATATCTTGAAGTTAAAATACATTTTAATTATTTTCTTGAGATAGAAATTTACTACAAGACAGCTAAATAAAAACAGTTATATAAAAGCATTTTCTAATAAAAACCAGTGTCTAAGAAGGATTTTAGAACATATCTTCAGGAAGTAGAATCTACCTATTATAGGATTATGACAGACATTAGGGTACATAAAATATTTGTGTGTTTAACATATTAGAACCTTGCTCCTCATTTTAGAGATATTTAGGGAATATATTCATACAAATAAATAAGGATATGGTTAAGAGATTTAGCTAAATGCTAACATTTTCAAAATTTATTTAAAATTTATTTATATAACTCAGTACCTCTTTCTTTTCTCAAATTTTGTTGCAGATGGATTAAGTATAACCAATCAGGATGAGCAATTTTGTTTTGCAGAAATATGACTAAAGAAGATAAGGTGGAAATCATTTATGCATTTCAGAAAAATGGCTTAGAGCTGCAGTTCTCAATTTGAGTTCTAAGACGTATTAAGGTTATGTGAAGCCCTAATACATAGAATCAGGCACCAGTATGTGCCTGCCAGGAAATGACAAAGACGAGGTAGGTGTTTGCCCTTGTGGAGTTGTACTGAGGGAATTAGATCTCAAAGGAATAAACATGGACACAGATGATGGTAAGTGCAGCCAGGAAGATGGAGTGCAATGATCAGAGTAAATAGCATTTTACACAGTGAATTCGTGGAAGATCTTAATAAAAAATTATTTGAGCAAAGCCATAATACATTGTGAGAGACCTAGGCTATCTAATGACAGTGTTATGGACAAAGGAAAGAAGCATAAACCCAAGGTCAAGTAGACCTCCATGTTTTGCAAAAATGAATTTCCTGAAAGCCAAGGTGGCCAGTTTGTCTAGACAGAAGTGAAAGATAGATAAAGTGAAATATATCGGGACTATGTAATGTTTCTAGGCACTACAAAGACCTTGACAGTTATTGTGAATGAGGATGATGGTCGTTGGAGAGGTGTAATTGTGGGAATAAAGTAACATTTCATATTTACTACTCATTGTGTATAATTTCCATTTTAATGTATTAACCGTATTAAATATATAGCATGTCTAGTGTAGATGTATTGTTTTAAAAATAAAACATCAAATTGAAAAAATATCCTGAGTATTTTTCATATTTGTGTCAATCTTAATGAACATTATCTATTCTATTCAAATACCTTATACTGTGCATTTTAACATATTTCAATGTAAAAAATGTAAAACTTTATACCAGACATACATAAAGAATTAAGAGGTAAAAGACAAAGTTGCTTATGTTTTACCAATATTACAGGTATTTTGAAGAGTGAAAAATTTTAGTAGAATTTGAAGAAACGCAAATGAAGTGCATGTAAGTTATAAGGACACATCTAAATATTAACAGATTGACTAAACCTTGAGGTAGATAATTCGTGAGAGAGTTCCTGCTGATGTGATGACTGTGCTTCTTTGAAAAGCAAATGGGAGCTTTAGAGGTCAGCAAATTGGTGAGTGCATGAAAGATACAGAAACAACCTGGGCAGCACATTGATTTATGACTCTGGGGAGCTCTACATAGTTGAATTCCAACCTTCAGTTTTCTTTCTCATCTATTAAGTGTGAAGTGGTTTGGAATAATACAATAGGGAGTATTTGAGCCAAAAGTGAGCTAGATTGTCATCCATCTTAAATAAGAATAAATATTCCTAATACACAATAGGCAAATTTTCCTAGACATGCATGTATGCATTCACCAAGAATATATATGATAGGAAACAAAAGTTAATATGCTGTGATGAATTGGTGGTTGTGGCAAACTATATAATTCAGTAATAAAAGTATTGAATAGAATTGAGACATATAAAAGGTCTAATTAACAAAATTTGCTAAGCAATATATATTTAGGATAGGACAAATGCAAAATTATGTATAGTGACTTGCTATTTTTGAAGACGGAGATGGGTGATATTCAGAGCAAAAGGAAAGAGCTAAAGATGATATATCAAAGTTAGGAAGAATGAATGCAAGTGTAATTCTCTCTTCTCCCTGGATTGCTGCTTTTCCATATCTTCAAATATTAAATTTGATTTTATGAATAATCTTATACTACAAATATATACATGGCAAACAGAAACCTTAGTACTTGACATTTCTAATAGGATAGTAATATAAAAAATAAATTTGTAACTTTCCAAATTTTAAAATTGAATGAGATTCAAAATATGATTTTTATAGTATTACTCTTAAGAAGTTTCTGTGGCTAAAATTATTATATGATTTGAATGTTAGAAATAGTCCCAGCATTCATTGAAAAAATATATGTTTTGTAGTCAGGAAAGCCAAAACATAAAGAAATTCAGTTGACTTGATCAATATCAAACAGTTTTTGGTAGTAGAATTCACACTAAAAGGAAAGATGCTACGCAAACAATGTAAACTTATTAAAATGTTTCATTGATGTGAATTTAAGAAGAATGTTAGTTACAGTATATAATTGGCAGGATTTTTTAGTCTATTTAACATGCTTGACAAAGTATTTTTATGCACAGTTAGATTCTATGTGAATTTGAATATTTGTTCATTTGTTTGATATTTAGATTCTAATAGTAAGAAAATCTGTCTTATCTTTATTGCTGATTTTACAAAAAGGGCAGAATGTTTATGCCTAAATGATAGAGCTCTTTTTTATAAGAGTTAAACTTTCTGGTAGATAGTACATAGACATAAATTGGTGGACATAATTTTAAATGCAAAATATTATGTTGAATTTAAACATTTGAGTGAGCCTTTCCTATTACTGCATTGCATTTGACACTACATCAATATTAATATGCACCTGATCAGCATAAAATAGTTCTATTTTTGTTGTAGTTGGGACCAATCTGCCTCTTCAATAGTCTTTTCCCCCCCTTCATGATAGAAAGTTAAATCATATTCTAAAATTCTCTAAATCTATTGCATACCCAGACATATGGATCATCTTCTGCTAATTACCACTGAAATGTTGGGGATATTTTTATATAAACTGTGAAGCAATCCTTTAAAGAATGAACTCATATGAGTTTGGTGCTTCTGCTACTGCCAAACTCATTGATTATATGGTGTCATGTCATTTCCTACTTTGAAATTTCACTTGCCAAGTACCAATGTAACCTCTTTTATTCTGAACCCAAAAATCCTAGCATAAATGTCACAAATGATTAAAAATGGATTTTTGGGGGGGGTTGATAATTGGACAGGTGAAATTCTCATGACATGTTCCTTCCAAGAAACTGTATACATTTTTTAGACAGTGTTTTATTATCCAGAACATATATATGGATCTCTGAGTTGTATCAATATGGTTGTTGAATATAAAGATTTGCTTTTATTTCAGCTGAGAAGCCAACATTTAAATTATATTCCATCTGAAACTTGACCTAAACCACATCTTGCATTTGATGGTGACTATTACCATAAAAGATTAGATACATTATTGTATTTTTCTGAAAAGTGATTTCAATTTCTAAGTCTCTTCAGTGCTCTGATTCCTATTGAAAGTAAATAACACTATAAGTAAAACTTATTCAAAGGTCATTTGCTATTCTGCAAACATAGACTTTCAGTTATTTAAATCTCTATAGATCCTGAAATAGACTACAGTACAAAATATTTCAGTGATACAACTTTCCATCAGTAAAATAGCACCCTAATATAAAATCAAACCAAAAAATACAAAAAAAAGATAGCAGTTTGCTGAGTTTCTGAATTATTTCAGTCATATTGCTGAATATTTGGCATTTTAAAAAAAGAACCCTTGATCTAGTTTTCTACAGTTTACATGATTGGATTCCATCTTCTAAGCATGAAAATGCAGCATAAAGAATAATTTGTATGTACAGAATGCTGTATGAATGTTCACTTCTTAATGAACATGATTTATGCCCTAATTATAAGCCATTTTTTCCAAAAATATAATTAACCAAACTCCATTTAATGAAATAAAAATATCTTTCATTTGGAACTATTTTAACAGTTTTGTCCTGATTATCCCCTGTAGGCTGTATTGCTGTATTCTGAAATCTATAAGAGAATGCCATTGTTCTTTGATGATGATGAAGTTGAAATTATATATGTGTGTATCTTTTATCATATCTCCAGAGCTTCAAATCATTGAATTTTCATGATAGTAATTCTTACTACTTTTTCTATATATCTACTTAAAATCAAGTTGAATGTTTATGTGGGGTTAAAATGATATTTTTTGTTTTCAAGAGGCCAAAGGGTGAACAGATTTATTATATCCAGTGATTTTCAATTTGACTCTAAGAATTTATATTCCTGGGGAAAATTGTCACAATAGATTTTTGTGGTCACCACACAGTGAATAATATAAAAAGAAATATCAGAACAGGTGAGTTAAGTATCATTGATAAAATCGCATATATTTTAACTGCAATATCTATTTTTATTCTAACAGTATTTATCAGGTAGAGTTCTAGGTTGACACTTGATTTTTTAAATTTAGAATTTGATTGTAAACATAGATTATAGCGTTAGCTATTCTAACTGGAAAAACTATTTTGCTCATTTACCTTCTTGTGAAATGGTGAAAATGTCTGCCTTGTTTGCCTCACTTGCTTCTATTTTTGATCAAATAAATAAATCTATGTGAAAGTATTTTCAAAACTGTCAAATGATATATAAATACAGCTGTTGTTATTATTATTAAAAGGAAAACTTTTGCAATGATATACTGAACAAATGGTGCAAAAAAAAGGAAAAGAAATCCTAGTGGGGCGCTGGTGGCTCACACCGGTAATCCTAGCTACTCAGGAGGCTGAGATCTGAGGATCAATGTTCAAAGCCAGCCTGGTCAGGAAAATCCATGAGACTCTTATATCCAATTAACCATCAGAAAACCGGAAGTGGAGCTGTGGCTCAAGTAGCCTTGAGCTGAAGAAGACCTCAAGAGCAATGCCCAGGCCAGAGTTCAAGCCCCATGACAGCCAAAAAAGAAAAAGAGGAAAGAAAACACTCCATGCTTTATTTCCAGGGTTTTAATGAGGCTCCAACAAGTCTTGTCTTTTGGGACTTAGAGTGAACTATTTTATATTACTCAGCTTTCCCCCCAGTGAATAGCCTACATCTTACTGTCTCTCTCTAAATATTTATTGAATATTTTCACCTGGGGTACAGTTAATGACTAGATTTGGCTCTGAGAAGTCCAGTGATAGTACAGAAGGAGAAATGATGAGGGCTTGAGAATGGAAGAAGGAACAGCTGCCTCATAAATATAGATCATACAGGCTTGAATGTCCCTGAAGGGATTGGTTGTCTTAGATATTTTTCATCTTTCCTCAGTCTTTGCTTATCACCAATGAGAAAGGGTACATCTGCTGTCATTTACATAGGGGAAGGGTGCTGTTGTGAGACTTGTCTGCTTTTACACAGAGTTTATGGAGTTGGTGGAAGCAAAATTCAAAAAGGAAGTATTTGGTTTTGTAACAACATGGACCAAAAAGTGTCTGGAAACTGGTCATGAAAATCACATACTCTTTCATTTGTCTTTTTTTTTTTTTGGTCAGTCGAGGGGCTTGAACTCTGGGCTTGGGTGAGTTCCCTGAGCTCTATCAGCTCAAGGTGAGCACTCTACCACTTAAACCACAGTGCCAATTCCGGTTTTCTAGTGGTTTATTGGAGATAAGTCTCACGGACGTTTCTTGCCCGGGCTTTGAACCATGATCCTCAGATCTCAGCCTCCTGAGTAGCTAGGGTTACAGACATTAGCCACAGGCACCTGGCTCATTCATTTATCTTATAAGGCAGACAAATGTACATTTCTATTTTTCTCTACTTCTGTGATTCAAGCAAACTAAATTATGCCCTACATTGTCTATAAATAGGTGTGTGTATGTGTGTGTGTGTGTCTGTGTGTATGCTCACACATGAGTCTTTTTCTTTTCTTTCCCTTTGCTAAAGTTGTTTATTGGATTTCAGATTTTCCTGGTGGAATCTTCAGGGTCTGTTATGGATAAGATCCATCCTTCATCAAAAGGAATAATGTGATTTTTTAATTTCCTGTTGGTATCCCTTTTGTTTCTTTCTTTTGAGTCATTTTTGGTTAAGAATTTAAAAACTATGTTGGACATGTGGATGTCTTTGTGTTATTCATGATTTTAAAAGAAATACTTGCAGATGTTTCCCAATATGTTGTTATTAATTATGTTTGTGGTATATAACCTTTACTAATGAATATACATATTTGATCGTTAGGGATTTGCTCAAACTCACAAGGGATCCTAAATCAAGTATATGAGACAATGCTATTTTTATTTTTCCTGGGTAATATATAGCTCCTATTCTAGTAATTCCTGATTTTTCACATGCATAAAATTATACCTGTAATCTTGTAAACTACCACCTGCTTAGAATCAATCATCTGATATTATTATTCATTAAATATGATCTAAGAATTTGCATTTCTATTTTAAGGTTCCAGAGTGACTTGAAGAAAGAAACCTATAGGTTTTTTAAAAAACATACTTTGAACACAAGCTCTAAAAATGCTTACTAATTCAGTTCAACAAAGTCAGAAGAATTTATTAAAAAGGAGGAAAACAACTTTACAAGGAAGAATATCTAAATTGTATGTTTTTATTTACTTATCTATACATTGTTTTCAGTCTCCTCTGTTCAAATGTCATGAACTTTTTAACCTAATATCAGAGATAGTATGATTTATGTACAATGTCCCTTTGCTTCTCTGTTGGTTTAATGCAGTAACTTGTGCTGAGAGTTTCTTATCTCTGGGTGCTAGTAATCCAACTCAAAACAGAATCACTGCATGACATTTGAATCATTTGTTTTATATATCTACTAGGACTTACTTTATTGCTGTGATAGTTCTATTTTTGTTACTCTGCTATGATTGCAGGGTATCACACAGATTTAAAACATCACGTTTTATTAATTCAAATGTCAAAGGAGGAGTTTGCTCTTTAATAGGTTACAGCAGAGTTCACTAAGCTTCCATTGCTCTGTACAATAGCAGGCTTTCAATCACAGAATAAGAGTGGCCCAATTAAGACCCTCCAGAAATCAAAACAGCACTAAGAGTTTGAACAAACTGACACAATGACAATGAATGAATAGCCTTCCCTGAAAACAGAAAATACTATTTTAGTCCATATTATACATATACTATTTTAATTTTTACATATGAATATGAAAAATAAAATAGTGAAAATTGAAATAGAAAATTTGAAAAGGCACTATCACACACTAATTTGATTTGTTATTTTATACATTGATTTGTTATGCATTATTGACTGATATTCAGTTAACTATTGCTTCATGTGAAAATATGTAAATGTATGAAATACTCTAATTATGAATCGTAGTTTCAAATGTGAACAATTAAATAGCATAATCTCTGAGGCAAAATCCCAAATTCAGAAAAAAATATATGCAAAAATTCAGTCTTTCTTTACTATGAGAACATGCTTTGTTTATGTTGTCTTCTTTGGCTTAGTAGCCTTAGACAAAATGCCAAAATTTTCCTCAGTTTCTTATATTAAAACTGGTATGTATGAGAATCTAATTTCCATTGGCAAATAATGAAGTCATTAAATCAGTTATAACACAGATCTGCCTATGGTAGATGGTAGATAAGTGCATGCATTATGATGGGCATCACATAGCACAATGAATTTCAAGTAGGCAAAAGCTGAGCTGATGTTCACTAGAGGCCAGTAAATATTCCTGAATGAATACTGGGATGGAAAACTGCTAACCTTCCCATGAAAATAACAAAACACCTGAGGTAATCCCATTAAAACATGATTGAATTATTTTGATTCAGAATGTTGTGGTTTTCACTCCAGAGTTTATTGGACTCACTCACTTTGGGGCAGAATCATTCAGCTAGGATGGTTGGGAAGCAAAGAAAGAAAGTCACAAAGACTGTGGGAATTGCAAGTTTTCTAAAGAGATGAATTCAATGGCCTAAAGTCTCACACTAGCCCCCCCCCCTCCTACAGTTTCCAACCCCTTCTGGAAACATGAAGCTGAGAATTAGAGCTTCAACAGAATACCTTTGGAGATTATTCTCAACCAGACTAAGCACTTGTGGTTATCATTATGCATTTCAGAAATAAAGGATTCTTAAATTTGTTACTTTCATTTATCTGAAAAAAGAGTCTGGTGGGCTATTAGAGAAATTATTTATAGGTGGACAAATTACTTACATTTGGTATCAAATAGTTATTATGCATTTTTTTCTTTCTCTTGTGTGTATCTATTTTTTTGTTTTTAGACTTCCTTATACCTACTTATTTCCATTATTTTATATACATATTCAATGACAATTGCATACAATTAGATACTCCCAAATTAGATTCTTTGCCCCATATCTAAAGGGAATGTTTATAATTGCAATATTTCTCACTTGAGAGAAAAATATAAAACTTGGAAATTACCATCATCCTAAAGTCAAATTAATCAAATACTAGATGTTTTTCTTAATTGATATAATTTTTGCAACAAAAACCTATTAATGGGCTGGAAACGTAGCTCAGTGGTAGAGTGCTTGCTTGCATGCATGAGGCCCAGGGTTCGATTCCTCAGCACCACATAAGCAGAAAAAGCCGGAAGTGGCACTGTGGCTCCAGAGGTAGAACGCTAGCCTTGAACTGATGAGTCAAGGGACAGCACCCAGGCCCAGAGTTCAGGCCCACAACTGACAAACAAAAAAACAAAAAACAAAATAAATCAATATTCCTCACATGTTTGAAAGCAGCTAATAAAATGGCTCAAGATAGTTTTGTATAGGGAAGAGGTAATTTTATTTGACTGTAAGAATGGGCAAGAATTTGGACAGCTATTGTGTGTACAAAATGAAATGCTTTGGGTTCAAAGGAATTTTCTGCTTATGGTCTATGTTGCCCAACAGATTTAAGCACAACTTCAGAATTAAGTGGAACAAAAAACCCAGTGAGAATTACTGTCAGAAACTGCAACAAAAGGCACTGAAGTGCGTGAATGGCAAAAGCCCAAAAATATATAACGGTTTGATACTCATGATACACATATTATTTTCCCTATGCCATTCTATAAAGATAGGGAACCAGTTCATTTACCTCAGAGAGTATCCTTATGTATTTCTTATGGTGCTTTTTATTAATTGAACCTAATAATTCCAAATGCACTCTCTCTGTCTCTGTCTCTCTGTCTCTGTCTCTGTTTATATATATATATATATGTCTATATACATATCAATCTATCTACCTATCTATATCTCTCTATATAGATATCTATATCTACTATATCTATCTATATATAGATATCTATATCTCTCTCTCTATATATATATACTAGTAATGTATAGGTATGAACATTATGCCTAGAATTCCACATATAGAAAATAGCAACACTCTAACTTCATATCCATCCACAAATCCTTCAAAATCAATGTGGAAAAAGATATCCAAATAAATGAAATTATACAACAATAATATGTTTAAGAGACAGAAAGAATCCAAGTTATACATTAACTATACATTTACATAAAAATGGAGCAAAACTTATAAATCCTAGCAAGGATCACACTAAAGCCAGTGTCAGTCATGAGCAAGGAAAGTTTGTGGGAAATGGTAGGAAAATATGAATGCTTTTAGTGGCATGTTGAAAATGGATTCATTTTCTTGGAAAAATGTTTACTATCGTTGGGTCCTAAAATACTGCTAATCTTTGTGAATTAGATATACTTCTAGTATGTTATAGTTGATTGTGCTTTGCTTTTTAAACCAACCCATCACTCTATATCTTTTTATTACAGAATTTAACATGCTGTGTCAATTTGGAAAGGTATGTGGTATTTCTTGTCATGTCAGCTAAACATAGAACTAGAAAGAAGTGCCTGTAGTGTTTAGAAAGTAGTTGTTAGAAAGTAATTGTGCTCCAAAATTATGATGATGTGTAAGAATAGCAGGGAACTAGCTTGAAGTCTCATCCACTGAAAAATCTGAAAGAAGTTCTCCAATAAGACACACATACAGAAATACATACAATCCAATTACTTAGCACTAATCTAATATATAATGACAAATGGCACACTATCACATCAGCTGTATCCTTAATTTGTTGTGTACTTGGATGTATAGTTAGAAACCATTAGTCAAACTGAAAATGAAAATGAGAACATTCTAAAAAACATTGGCGCAAATTCTACAGCAATTTAATAGAACATTTACAAGTGTAACAGAAATGACAAGTAAGGGAATGTGTCATCATGGGTTGGATCTTGAAATATGAAATGACATTAGTGACACTATTGACAAAATCTGTGTGAAGTATTTAGATTACAGAATGATGATTTATCAGTGTTATTTTCCTGCTTTTGATAAATTACATCTGACTTTGTAGGGAATACCTTGCTTTAAAACTCTGTTGAATTGACTCGAAGTATTTCGAGATTACAGAGTATGTAGAAGTAAAACTTGCACTATATATGGCAAAGGAGGTAAGTTAACTAGACATATATTTGTGAAAATGTATAATAAAGCCTCTCTATATACAAATGCATACTAATTTCAAAAATAAAATAGTAAAAGTTCAAATAATAATTTTCAAATAGGATAAGACACATCTTATTCTATTGTATGCAGCTATAACAGAAGGCCTGACCCTAGGCAATACATTCACAATAGAAATTTATTTCTTAGGTTTCTGAAGGCTGCGAACTTCATGACCAGCCTTGCGAGCTTGCCAGCATCTTGCTCTCATTTCCAAAATGGTATGTTGAATGCTGTTTTCTCAAAATAGAAAGAACAATCCCCTGCAAGTAACAGAAAAGTAGAGGAGCTGAAACAAAAAGCCAGTCCCTGATTTTTTAATTGGCATTGTAAAGGTGTTGTACAGAGAGGTTACAGTTACATAAGCCAGGTACTGAGTACATTTCTTTTTGAACAGTGTCACCTTTTCCCTTGTTTCCTCTTAGTATTTTCCTCCCAGACACCGCCCCTCCCTCAAGTTGTAGAGTTCATTTTTAACATAGTGTTGAGTATCAGTGCAGCATTTGTTCACCCTTTGTCCCACCATTTCTGTGCTCCCTTTACATTCCCCCAAACAGATAAACTTACATACAAGACAAAGGCACAGAAAATAAAACCAGTGTCAAGGGAAGGAAAAATAAAGGCAAACAATGAAACACCTTGTTTCCATTTCTTTAATCAAGGGTTTATGATTGATCAGCTTTTAAAGGCCCCGACTCTTCATCTTGTTCTAATGAAAATTTCAACTTGAACCTTGGAAGGGACATTCAAACCACATATTGATGATAGGAGATGATGAATGGAGAGATAGAAGTGAGAAAATGAGAGAAAGAATGGAAGAGTGAGAAAGCTGACAGAGAAGGATTGAAATGAATAGGGAAGCATGTGTTGACATCTCTTAAATGAGAGTGCATCTCATTATTAGCCACATCTGAATAATCAAGTCCCAGGAATACAAGATCAAGTTATCTGAAACAAGATGGTTCTGAGTGGCATGGATACTACCATGATGGTTTTCATAAACTTTATAGTTACCAAAGAAATTAACTCCTCAACAAATTAGATTTTCACATACAAGGGAATTTCTCCAATATAATTCAGTTACCTTTAAAAAGAACACAAAATATTTATACTATTTAGATTTGGGTTATAAGAAGGCAGGGGAACCTCATTCATGTACAGTCACTTAAGCTTCAGGGTCACTAAAAGCTGAAGTTCTGTCACGCTTTGTATACATCCCAGAAGGTAAATTCAGTAGTCACAAAAGATGGGGTCATCAGAAACAGAGGTTAAAGATAGGTTAGAATAACTTTGCTTTCTGGATTGGCAGAATTCATATGAAGGCCCCATCAGTAAAGATAAAAGGAACTACAAGCTCTTTAATAGAAGTGTGGCAAATTTTGTAGAATTTCAATTCATACTTATGAAATGCTAACATTTCATATGCACACACATGTATATATATGTATATATGTATGCAGACACATACACATATTTTTGCCTATATGTACTTATACACATATTTATTTGTGCACATATATACATTTAGATATGTAATATATATACAGAAATTTTAATATACAGTATATAATATACATATATCCTTGGAACATAATATATATTATTGCTCAGAAGTCTTCTCCATACATCAATTAGCAACATATTCTAACAATGAATGGTTGCGATATTATAGTTACAAGCACACAACTTTGTGATGTAAAGGATTGCTATCTTAGTTCATAGTAGTTAGAAAATTACTGATGTCTCTCTCCCCTGTCTTTTTTTTTAACAAATTAGCCAATCTAATAGGACATTGGGACACTGTAATATGATGAATTATTGTTGATCTCAAATTTCTCATAACTAACATACACTCTACCATCTGGAATAAGGCAAAGCATTATCCATAACAATATTGAATTGTCAGAGGGGAAAATAATTCTTTTGCTATTTTAGAGAAGAAGATTGAGGAAACTGGGACCACACCAACAGGAATTTGGAAAGGGGCAGAGAGGAGATGGTTTTCCCCTCCATCTAGTGTGGGGAGGAATTGTCTCTATGGATTATGGACATCACGGGCAAGCAATGGCTGCATTTACTGGGCTGCTATATGCACGCTTACAGTGCTTGTAATTGAGGATGATTATGGTTAATGACTCCAGTAATGTGCACTTTCAAACCAGCAGGACAATGTAATTTGTATCAAACCTATTCAGTATCTCGTCAGGCATTTTGCCTAGTTAAATCTTAGCCCATCACTAGCTGCAGAGGGATTCTCTGGAAGCTCCTCAGCTAGCTCAAATGAAATATTCCAGGGTCTCCCCGACATCCCAAGGCACCAGAATATTTAGAAGTATACAAATGCTTTGAGGTTTTCCAATCCCTTGGGTAGTACAGGGCCTGTCATAGTTTAACAGGACAGGACTAAGATCTCCAGAGAAGTCTGGGCAACAGGAGGTTCTGTGTGGAGAAGGGAAGTGAACATCTGCCTGAGAGATTCACTGAGGAGGTGCAAGCCAATACGCTACATTTCTCACTCAAAGGAAGCTGTTTTGCTTGTTTCACTACGCTGTGAGCCATAACATTCTGTGAGGATTCTCAAAAGATAAAAATAATTAGTTTAATACAAAAATACGTCCAGTTTCCTTTTCTCCTAGGCCAGCAGGAAATCCATTATACACATACAAAAAATTGTTTGTTGAATTGACTCAGGAATACTTTCTAATTAGAAGCCAGATAAGTCACCAAATTTCAAACTTAAAAAGAAACAGGAAATAAAATTAGGAAGCATAACCATCTGCTGCCACATTTGCTGCCTCTGTCTCCTCTTTCTCAATCCTCTTCCTCCCCACCCCCTTCCCTTTCTCACCTACCTCCTCTTCCCTCCTCCCTCCCTCCTCCTCTCTTTCCCCCTCCTCCCTCTCCTCCTTTTCTCCCCTCCTTCCTTCTCCCTTCACATTCTTCTATTCTTCCCTCTGTCTTACTTCCCTCTCCCCTCCAATCCTCCTCTCCCCTCCCTAGCACCTATCCTTTTAGGAAAGAGTGAGGGAGGTTTTAGTACCATCTACTTGTACCTGTCATTTGATCAGAGAAATGGAAAGTAAAGTATGTGCAGGGAATAAGGCTCAAAGTAACTATAGTTCTGAAAATAAAAATCTGTTGTCTTCTACTCCGCAGATTTGTTAGTAGAATTTTCTTCCTTATGTATGCAAATGCAAATGACTGCATTTCATCAGTCACAGAAGCAACATTTCAGTCAAGACAAGAATTTCCATCAATGATCACAATAGGATAAGGCTGGAAGATAAAGTCAAATTGCTGGTTCATTTTGTTCTCAGTGTTAGGTAAGTAATGCAGAGGATGTGAAGAATAATGAGGATGGCTGAAAAATAGAAAAAAAAATTCATAAATATTTGTATTTCAGTTAAGATTTTCACATGCAAGTCTTTTCAATTTAATTTTGTGGTTTTAAATGCTTCTATATGAAGATAATTTGGCCTCAAATATTACTCATAAGACATACTAAGCTTGTGACATAAACCTCACATCATATAGTGGATGGTGTAGTTCTATTCCTGAAGTGATTAGGTTGTTTGAGGGTACAGGGGTGGTGGTTAAAGATAATTTCCAATTTGTTTGGACTGAGCAGTGCCTAACAGATTGATCAACTATAATTCTAGTGTCTGTGAAGGTATTTTCAGACATGATAAAATAAGCTGGTAAGATCCTCCTTGTTTGTGGATGGTACCATTCCTTAGTCTTGAGCTTCAATGGAATAAACGTAAAAAATTGAAAATCCTGGGAACACATGCATTTTCTCTGTCTCCTGGACTGAATGAACTACACTGCTCTACCATCCTCACTGTATCACAACGGAACTGTACTTATGAAACCATGAATTCTGCTCAAGTATTCATACTTCTGCTCAAGTATTGCCACAGCCATCTGAGAAACAACAATTAAAAAGCCATCTAAGAAACAACAACAAAAGTGGCTAAGTTAACTTTACTATAAATGACACTACATGGTAGTTGTAATATGCAGATTGTCATTTCTTTCGTAAAAAAAAAAAAGTCATTTGGCAGGAAAACTCATTGGAACCAGGATTTACTAATTCCAACAAATGTTTGAGAAAGAATTTCATACAGCTAGATTAAAAATCAATATATTTGATATTTTAAAATTGTTTTCTTGTGTCTTTTTTGTTTGTTTGTTTTGCGCCTGTACTGGGGCTTTATTCTAGGCTTGAGTATTTTCCCTGAGCTTTTTGGTCAAGGCTAGCACTCTACCATTTGAGTTACAGCAGTACTTCTCTCTTTTTGTGGTTAATTGCAGATGAGAGCCTCATGAACTTCCTTGCCTGGGCTGGCTTTGAACTGTGACCTCAGATCTCAGCTAGGATTACAGGTGTGAACCACTGGCACCCAGCTCTTTCACATTCTTAATAACATTCATTTAAAAAAAACTTGGGCATAAAAGTGTAAAAGGACATTGTCTTAGCTTTTGGCAGCCATATAAAACCAGAGAAGATCACTTTATATGGAAAGGGTTTATCATAGCTCACCATTTTGGGGATGCCATTCCATAATCAATAGTTTTTATTGATTACTCATTGCTGATCAACATAGTATATGGTGGAGTAAAACAGCTCATTTCATCAAGAATCCAAGACTGAAAATAGGAAGAGGACAAGTTCCCACCAAGTCTGAGTGCTAAGCTCCTCAAGAGCAAGGCCTGTTTGCAAGCCCGGCTTGTCAAGTTTCCATCTCTTCTTATTGATGCTGCCTTGGAGATCAAGCCTTAAATATAAACTATAGCATGTATTGCACCAGTGCAAAATAAAATAGCCAATTATTGGACTAGTAGTAATACTATGTGATCCATGATATACATTCTTTCAAGCTCTACAAATGTTGAAAATATGGCTACTTCCCCTAATGTGCCTTCTAATATTTTCCTAATCTCCTTTCAGCATCTGATGGCCATTTCTACAGCTGCATCCTTAGAGGTGTTAGTGACTAGAACTCTGTATATCTGTTTATGTTTCTATAGATAGTGTGACATGTTAAGAATAAATCTCTACAACATTCTTGCAGGTAGTGTCCTGCATGGAAAGAGCATTGCACAGTCATTTAGTCATTTCATTTTTTTTTTTTACTTTCTTTAACAGTTGTTAGCGTAGGTCTGAAATGAATAGTTATGGACCAGTAATCAGAATATTTCTGCCAAAATCGACATGTAATGTATCTGGATATTTTTGTGGCTAACTTTCTTCAGAATGTAAAATATTTAAGTAGAAATATCTATTGATGAATAAATTTCAGATTACACAAACTGGAATAGACTTCATCATCTGAATCTAGAAATGTAATGAATAAAAAAAAGAAATTAAAATAAGGCTTATTTTAATGCACTTGAATTTTGTTATTTTTCTGAATGCCCTTTCCGTCTTTCTTTTATCTTTTTATTGTATTTTATTTTTGCCAATCCTGGGGCTTGAACTCAGGGCCTGGGCACTGTCCCTAAGCTTCTTTTGCTCAAGGCTAGTACTCTAACACTTGAGCCACTGCACCACTTCCAGCTTTTTCTGAGTGGTTTATTGGATATGAGTCTCACAGTCTTTCCTGCACTGTTTGGCTTGGAGCCACGGATCCTCAGCTCTCAATCTCTTGAGTGGCTAGGATTACAGGCATGAGTGTCTAGAGCCCAGAGGATGCCATGTTTTATAAGTAAACAATATCAATGTTTCCATCCTTCTCAGTGATGGAAGGTTGTATGCCTCTGCTGATTTTATAATTACTGTTCTTTTTTTTTCTTCCCAAGAACTTTATGACTATCTTGTTGAATGAAGCGGTTATTATTTCAAGTGTCCCAGGTCACAAAATATTTGTCTCAGTAATTTCTGGTATGATAGGATTAATATAAGATATTTCTGCAGAATCTGACTCACAAGAGCAGTTCTGTCTCATCAAATTACCTGGACTTTTTTGATCTTGTGATACAAGAAAATTAAAGTCACACGTTCTCATTGTGATTAACTCATAGCTAGTTTTATATAGAAATATTACACATCCTAATGTCTCTGCCTCAGTGAATTTAGTATGAGCCTTTTCCATCCTGCTTTGCAACTACTTTCTCCACTAGAACAAGGAGAATGCACCTTGAATTGAAGAACCAGGCTGGTTCTTCCTGGTTTTACTCTGTGGCTTCTCCCTCTCCCTATGTCTCCTTAAGCTTGATTATTAAAGCAACCCATAATGTCTATCACTCCCTAAAACTTATTCTGTTTGACTATTAAATGTTCACAGATATTCTTCTTCTGAACACTTTCAATTTGTCACAGCTTTTTGTCACAAAGCCACTTCTGGTTTTCTAGTGGTTTATTGGAGATAAGAGTCTCATGGACTTTCCTGCCCAGGCTGGCTTTGAATCACTATCCTCAGATCTCACCCTCCTGAGTAGGTAGGATTACAGGCGTGAGCCACCAGTGCCTGGGTTGTCACAGCTTTTTAATGTAATACTCCTATCAACTTTTGAACAATGCTAGACAAATATTACAATATGTCCTCTAAAATATTCTAATCTAGCCATCTACTGCTTAAAAATCAGTTTGTGTGCATCACTATCTGACATTTTTCTCAAGCAGAGCCAAACCAGTATCATCAGAAAATTGGTTATTAATCTTATGAAAAGTCATTACAATTGCACAGACAGTAACTTCCTAGATATTCTTCCAAAATATTCTTCAGTTATGTTTAGGAGTAAAAAGACCCATACAATCTTTGGATCAAAAGTATTAGTGTAGTTTGGAGAAAAATCTACCACTCTTGGTCTTTTTTGATTTATGGAACCCTGAGTGCTTGAAATAAGATAATAAAATGCAAACTATATTAATAACCTCCTAAGAGTGGATTTTGGTGATGTAAGGGACTGAAAGAGTCCAAACCAAATCTATCATATGTGAAAGGCCAGACTAGCTTAATGAAATTTCTGCTTCCTAAACATTGGTAACTCATGATACTTTCTTCTGAATTCACCACACACCATGTTGTTATTTTTCTTTTTTATATGAGGCTATGTTAACATACCATGTTAGTAAATTAAAACAAAAATAATTACTTAGCAATATCTAATCTCTGCTAACAGGAATACAACAAAACAACAATTTTATTCCACATATTTTACTTTAGAGAAATAAAATAAGAAAGCTTTAAATAGTAATTGGTAGGATATTTTTGTAGATGGGGTGTGTTTTAAGTGGTAGAAGACCTGACTAGTATGCCTGAAATCCTGAATTCAAATCTCAGTTAATGTCAACAACAACAAAATCATAGCTAGCAATCTACTGAAGTAATCTCTTTAAATATATATTAATACTAAATGGCAAAACTAATTTTCATTGGAGAATTATAATTTTCTCTCATGCCAATGGATAACTTTCCACTGTGAGATCTCTTCAACAAGGAGGCATCTGTTTTTAATTGATACTTTGAGGTGTATGTTCAGTATACTGTTGGAATTCCTACAAAGGAAATAAAAGCCTTTTAAAAAAAATGTCCCTTAGTGGACTGTGACTTAATATCAAATGTAGTTTATCCATGTTATATATGAGTACAATTCTCAATTTTGTGTGCTTGCCAAACACATATAGAGAAAGGATTTTGTTATATTTAATTATTTATAGACAATGTTTGACTTAGACTTCTCACTTGCACAGGTTCACACAGTAATTTTGGGACACTCCTGGTGGCATGAAGATTTTTCAATATTAAGACATTTGATCAACTTCAGAATCTAAAGGTGCAGTGAATGATCAGTATTAAAATACAGATTTTAAGTCATGATATTAAAATATGTGTTCAAGAAAAATAGGTGCATAGAAGTTCTAAACTAACATGGACGTAAATTTTTGCAACAGTAAGTGAATCAGAAATATATGGGTTGGAAATTGTTTCCATAAGAAAGACTGATAATTTAGGGTCTAAAATGGCTAGTGACTTTTATTTTTTTATGAATTCAAGTATTATAGTAAAACAAAGGGAGGGAAGGAGAGAGAGGGGGAGGGAGAGAGAAGGAGGGGTAAGAAGGAAGGAGAGAGTGTTTTGTGACCCACAAGTTCTTATCTTCAGGTTGGAGATCCAAGGAAGAGTTGGAGTCCAAGAACACTCTGGTAGTACAATAGCCTCTGTTTTAAATGATCTCACTTTTTTTTTTTCAATTGGATGATTGCGTTCCATTTTGGGTAATAGGTATGACGCTTCCTCACCTTATTCCTTCCACTTAACATTTAAAATTAAAATTTTAGAACATTAAAAATACAACATCTGAATGTCCTTTGATTTTCAATATTGTGCTATGCCATTTATATTTTTAGTTGTTTTACTTGCAGCATGAAAAGACACATTAATTTTCTTGTTTAATTATTTTTCTCAAGAGGAGAAAGATAACAATTTCAGGATTTACTCAATGAATTCAAATATCTGGAACATATTTGCTACTTCATGAGAGGCATCACTTCAGATTCTGCTTCTAGCCTCTTTAATATATATATATATATATATATATATATATACATATATATCTCCTCTTTCTCCCCCTTCTCTTTCTCTTTCTCTCTTTTTCTCTCTGTACTGGTTCAAATCAGGCAAAATGTATTTAATTCACTTAGTATCATCTTATATGGTCATATGTATATAGCTATTGAGCTCCAAGACATGGACACAGAGGTTTTCTTTGTTGTTGTTGTTCTCAATGTACTATGTGATTTCTTTTCTTCTTTTGTGTTTTTTTTCCTCCTGGAGTTAATCCCCTGTCGTCACTGTATTTGATTTTGGTACCCTGGGTATTATATATATCTTTATGAAAACTAAGGAGGGGAAGGTAGAACAACAATATGGTGACCCAAAGTACAAAGGAGGAACCTATGCAACAGCTATACTCATAAAACAATATGTTGGAAATGATCTGTACAACTTTGGGGGGAGATTAGTAGAGGGAGGTAGGAGGGAGGGAGAGAAATGGGGAAGGGTTAACAAGTTAGACAAGATATGTAATTACTACGGTAATGTAACTGCAACCCCTAAGTACATCACCTTGACAATAAAATTAAAATTAAAAAGTTTTTATTTTCCAATGTAATGTTTTTAAAGTTGAAAATAAAACTTTTCAGAGCTCAATGTATGAGAAGTAATAATTGCATTTCTTGAGTTCCACAGCATTATAAAACTTATTACTAGTCTTTTCATTGGGGAACTGAAGTCAGAGGACAACACTTTCGGGGAAACAGGGCCTAACTTCAAAATAGTTTCTCATTATAGTCACCAAAAGAATTGATTCTCTGCAAAACAAGAGAGAATGTCAAGGTCCTTACTTTCTATCCCTGGGAGTCACCCTGATCTGAAATGAGACATCACTCTGAAGGACTCAGGGAAAATCCTAGTCAGGGTCAGTACTTTCACTCTGTACTAAAAGCCCTTGAGGATGTCTTCCTGAATTCTTAATTCTCCCTGAATATGTTTTGGGACAGAATGTTTTACAGCTTTTACTGAGCCTCAGAAAAAGCTTTTTAATTATTTCAGTATAATCCTCTTATTGAGGACTATAACAGCTAGCCATGTTCTACATGGAAAACAATAGTGATTTTTGGTGTTGTTATTAGTCACATGTCACTTTTCAAACTACTGTTTTCAAGGGTTTCTATAGGACCACCAAAAGCTTAAAACAAAAGGAAAATAACATTGCCAAAGTCCATTCCTGCACCAATAGCCAAGAGGGGTCTCCAGGAGACACACCTGGATAATATTGTGAATGAAGTTACATTATCTGAACCATTCCTCTTCTCCAACATTGTGTGTGTGTGTGTGTGTGTGTGTGTGTGTGATTTTCTCATTTCCTTGTCATGTATTACATTTTTCCCACTGTTCCTGCCTCCTCTATTTGGTTCTAGATCTTTTGGTCAGATCTTGCAGTCTATGGTGATATTTTTGTTGTTGTTGTTGTTCTTATAATAATGGTATGATTTCTGCACATGGGTATGACCTCATGATACTGACAAGTAGTTATTCCAAGATCCAGTTTCATGATACTTTTTTTGTGTTTTTGTTTGTTGATTGCTTGGTTTTATTGTTGCGGTTTTTTTTGATGTTGTTGTTTTTATTCATGGGGCTTGAACTCAGGGCCTGGGCACTGTCCCTGAGCTTCTTTTGCTCAAGGCTAGCACTCTGCCACTTGAGCTACAGCGTCACTTCTGGCTATATTGAGTAGTTTATTGGAAATAAGAGTCTCATGTTAAGGATAATTTTTGTTATTTGGGGTCTTTTATTGTTCCATATTAATTTTTGGATTGATTCTTCTATTTCATTGATGAATGAGGTTGGGATATTGATGGGTATTACATTGAATCTTTGGCAGTATTGCCATTTTCACAATGTTAATCCCTTCCTACAAAGTCCATGATCATTTGAGTTGCTTTCTTCCTGTTTTGTTTAGTTTCTGTAAGTTTGCAGTACTGAAGTTTGTACAGAGGACTACCCAAGTGCTCTTCCTCTTGAATCAGGTCCATAGAGTTTCTTTGCTTTATAGTTATCTTTTGGATTAGGCCTTTTATTTTGGTGTGAGGTGGCCGTTGATCAATATTCTCCTACAACTTCTGAGGAGCTAGGATCCCAAGCACATCCCATGATGCTTGGCTTATTTTCTGAAAGGTGTTTTGAACATTTCTTTACCCATACTGCCCTCAAACAATGGTCCTCCCAAATACCTCCAGAGTGAAATTACAGATGATTGCCACCATGCCCTGCTTCTCTGTATTTTCCTTTGTGTTATTAATGAAGAGTTTTGCCTTGAGTTCGGTCTTTCTTTCTTTCTTTCTTTCTTTCTTTCTTTCTTTCTTTCTTTCTTTCTTTCTTTCTTTCTTTCTTTCTTTCTTTCTCTCTTGTTTTCTTGCTTGCTTGCTTGCTTGCTTTTCTTAACCAGGAGCCAAGTCATTTAAAGCACAAGTCTAGCCAGTCAAATACCTTTCAAATTGTTTCCCTCTTCATTTTTGGCACATATGTTTCAAAGACAATGTAATGTATATTTTCTTGTTCTAATATTAGGAATAATTTTTATAATATTGAATGCATATTGAACTATCCTCATTTTTTTCAGGAAAACTGGTGTAATGGGATGGAAATTGCATAACATAGGAATGTCTGTGGATTTTTAAGAAGGGATTTATCTCTCTCATGTAAATAAGACATGAAATGACATTTAGAAAAAGTGTTCCCTGAGTTTTGAAAAAAGAAAACATAGTTTCTGGTTTACTTTTTCTTTTAAAAAGACAGCACTTCACTATGATGTTAAACTAAATTCCATGTTCTCCAGGAACACTCTGGAAGCTATAATAATGTTATTCATTTAAAAGCCTTCAAGAGCCACCATGTGGGTAATATTTAAAGATCATTGTTCCAAAGCAATAACATGGAGTGAGTTACTGAGCTATCAACAGCTTGCATTGCTGACAAACGTAATTGTATATAAATGTTTTATATGAGGCACAGACATGAGTCTTTGATGAGTACATGCCATTAAACCCAAATTTGTTACTGCTACTCTGAGGAAGCAATTCATGTCAATTAATATATTTCTTTTGAATAGGTATTTTATTGTAATAGATTTCATTTATAAGAAGTCATCATTTTAACAAGCTCAGGGTTGTTTTACTCGTTTCCTTATCAAAGAAATATACCATCTCCTCATTATTGTCCACAATTATTCAGAAATGCTCATGGAAATGGTAGCAGACATTCTAAGGACATTTGGTTTTACACAGCACCACAGCCCTACTTCCTCAAAGAATTGTACTGTATGCAATGACCTTTAGACACAATTTGCCCAGGAAAGAAGATACTTTGTTTTCTTTTATCACATACATTGTTCACAGGCAGGATAGTCGAGGCACCATGCTAAGTACTCAAAAGAGAATAAAATATGGTACAATCAATGCCCTTCAGGAGCTCAGATTTGTCAGGACAAGGGAATAGAGCTTTGTACACCTTGTTTTCCTCCTTATGCTGGAGGGATGCCCAGCAGATGCTTGAAACTGTTACTAGCACTGAATTCTACATACTATCACTGCTTCCATACATACGTAGCCATGATGAAGTGAGATCCTTAAATTTGGCACCTCAACAGAAAACAAGCCAGAATAATGGCAACAATTACAATGTAATGAAAGTTATGTGATTGTGGTCTTTCTCTGCCTTCAAATATTTTATTTGACTACACTCCTCCAGTATTGACTTGAGATGCTATAATGCTTTGATAAGGATGAGAAGTTGCCTTGTGATGTACCATGAGGGGCAACTCAGGAAGGGAATCATCAGTTTGGGTTGAACCATGACAATGATGACGTTTAGCTATTCAGATTGATGAGGTCAATGGTCCACATACAATCATTGGAGATTGGAGAAACATTTTTGTCTAAAATATTTTGGGAACTACATTGTAATTTTCTTTCTTTTTAACTCATTGAAATGTTGCTGCAGACGTTTGGAATTCTTGGTGATCACCAAGATGACTGCAGTCTTTTTCTGAGGATCAAATTTTATAATCTGATTATGAAATATGTTGTGAAGTCCATTCATGTCTGTGTCACTTAAAAGGTATCAGCAAATGTTTGTAATGTCCACATTGTTGGCTCTTCTGCTTCTTTACCTTCCTCTCTTGTGGATGCTTTCCAAATACTTCCTGTCCCTCATTTGTTAATATGTCTTGGTGGCTTCAGTATATTCTTTCCCCTCACCAAACATTCCAGCAATTCATTCTAATACAATCCTTTTGGCTCTTTGATTTTTCTAGCTTTCCAATCAGTCCCTGAGAACTATTATAATCATTTATGACTTCATTCTTCTAGCAGACGTTTTTTAAGCTCCTAGTTTTAATTAATTCACCATCAATCTCATGAATGTCTTTGCACCAGCAAAAAGGAATGACTTCTAGCACTGAATGGTGTGCAAGTTAGGGTCTACATTCATTGTTAAGCAAATGTGATCAATTACCAGGCACATGTGTATGTGGCCTTGACAAAGGAAATGCTATCCCAGTAATTACATTAATTACATTAAGTAAAGTAATTCTATGTGGAGGTAGAAAATAACTTCTCTACATTTTCAATTTCATAGCAAACAGCTTCAAGGTGGGAAAACACATTGTACTTGGTGACTATGACATTATATTGTATGCCTTCTTCAACCAAATACTATTTTAACTTCTGATATAAAACACTGATAGAAATGGTCCATAAAAAGGAGAGCTGTCAAACATATTTTGTGATTATCTGACCAGCATAAGGAAAATTTTTGCTTATGTTTTTACTTAGTGAATGACTTCTTCACTATAAACTACATACCAAGGTTTATTATATATCTGCTAGGATTACCACATAGTACCACTGTTAATATCTCTTTCCCTGTCTTATGCTAAGGGGATGATTTGAATTGTTATGGATGTAAGTTGTATTGACAATCTTCTTCAAGAGCCTGGAATCATCACAATTTAAGACTTGTTTTGGATCATATTCTTCCTCCTTAACCAGCTTCTTCTACTCTGTCAGAAATGTGGCAGTAGATTCTTCAGCAACACGTTCTCCAATGTATTGTATATTTTACAGTGAAAATTGTCTCAGCCAGGGCCTGGTAGCTCAAGCATGTAATCCTACCTACTCAGGAGGCTGAAAAATAAGAACCAAGGTTTGAAGCCAGCCCAAGCAGAAAAGTCCATGAGACTCTTTTTTCCAAGTAATCAGCAAAGAGCTAAAAGTAGTCTCATTGTTCAAGTGGGGGCTAGACTTGAGCAAAGTAGCTAGGAGTCAGCATGCAGGCAGGGAAGTCTATTACAAAGCATGTAGAGAACTCTATTACAAAGCTATAGTAATTAAAACAGCTTGGTACTGGCACAAGAACAGGCCCAGGGATCAATGGAATAGAGCTGAAGTCCCAGAAATGAACCTGAAGATCTATGATCATCTAATCATTGATAAGTGAACCAAAAAATAGGATGAAAGAAAGCCTCTTCAACAAATGATGCTGGCAAAATTTGTTAAATACCTGTAGAAAACTAAAGTTAGATCCTTATATATCACCTGCACCAGAATCAACCCCTAATGGATCAAAGATCTCAAGGTAAAAGCAGATACCTTGAAAATATTACAGGAAAGAATAGGAGAAACCCTAGGTCTCCTTGGCTCAGGCCAAAATTTTCATAATAAAGTCCAGAAAAACAACAAATCAAAGAAACGTTGGACAAATGGGATTCCATTAGGCTGCAGAGCTTCTTCATGGCAAAGGACATAGCTAGCAAGATCAATAGAAAGCCCACAGATTGGGAGATCTTCACTAGCCATACAATAGACAAGGAACACATATATAAAATTTACTTAGAATCAAAAAAAAAAACCCCAAATATAAATCCTAAAGGAACAACTGCCCCATTAAGTGGGCTAAAAACTTAAAGAGAAACTTCTCTGAAGAGAAAATATGAATGGCCAATAGACACATGAAGAAATGCTCAACTTTTCTAGTCATAAAAGAAATGCAAATCAAACCACCATTGAGATTTTACTTCCCCCCAGTTAGAATGGCTATAATCAAGAAATCTAATAACAACAAGTGCTGGAGGGGATGTGGCCAAAAGGGAATCTTACTGCATTGTTGGTGGGAGTGTAAACTTGTTCAACCACTTTGGAAAGCAGTATGGAGCTCCTCTATAACCCAGCAATCTCACTTCTGTGCATTTACCTAAATGGTCACAAACAAGGCCATACTAAAACTACCCGCACAACCACATATATTGCAGCATTACTTACCATAGCTAAGATATGGAACCAACCCAGATGCCCCTCAGTAGATGAAGGAATCAAGAAAATGTGTCACATATACGCAATGGAATTCTTTACTTCCATCAGAAAAAATGACATTCAATTCGTAAGTGTTTCTTTCAACCCAACAGGCGATACCATGAGAGACAATATTATAACTGAGCTGACTACTAAATAATTCACCAGCAAGTTGCCTATACAGCAGAATTACCTTAAGGGGAAAAGTAATGATAACTCTCCAGGTAAGATAAGACAGAGTAGCATGAGATGTCATCATACATTTCAGAAGGGCATATAATTTAAAACTAAAAAATAATTTATTTCAGACATCTTTAAATATTTTTTGTATCACAATATTCAGTGGTTAACAGACACTATGGAAATGAAACCTGAATTTAAAGACAATTGCTATAAGCTTTTGTATTTTCAGGAATCAACATAGATAATGAAGTTCAAAAACGGCTTTTGTTTGTATTATCAGCTGCAGGGCTTGAAGTCAGGGCCTGGGTCCTGTCCCTGAGTTCTTTTGCTCAAAGCTAGTGCTCTACCACCTTAGAGCCACAGTGCTACCTAACTATATGTCACCTCTAAAACAACAATAATGTTAATTTTTTAAAGTTTTTTTTATCTAATTCATGGCAGACTGAAAGAAGTTACACATTTGAGTAATTAATCACAAAAGAGAAGAACTAGAACTTCCACAGAGGCTTGATAACTGATGAGATTTGCATTTTACCATCCAAATCCACTAAGGTACTATGATCTACAAAGTGGCATATAATTGGTGGATGGTTTTAGAAAAAAGAATACATGTAAGTACAAGATGATCAGAGTACTTACATGCAGAAGTGACAAAACACAATTCTTCCCACAATGCCTATGTTTATTTAATGCTCAACAATGAAATGTTTCATTATTTCAAATGTAACAAAATTGTTTGAAAAAAATTCAAGTGTTTAATAGAGACCCAGAATGAAATTGTCCTTGTCCTGTTACATATTGGTCCTTCCATAGAAGGTTAACCCACAAGATTTTACATTGACAATCACTGCCTCTTAAAGGCAAAAACACTATCCTGAGTATTGCATTTTTAATTATGGTTTGGGTATTGTGATGTTCCAGGTTATAAAACAATGGTAACAAGAAAAAGAATGATGAAAACCTACTAAATATCAACTAACAATGACAAAATTTTAGAAGTTTTGATGAGTATATTCAGCCTTAGAGAACATACTTTAAAAAATGTGGTCTAAGAGTATAAATATGACAGTTTATTATTTTTAAATTGTGCAGTATGCTGGAAAACATGAAGAAAATGAACAGAATTCTAAAAATATATGAAATAAATGATGACTATATATGTATATATCAATATGTAAAATGTGGAAATTAAATGACATGTTTGAAATAATCTATTCATTAGAAAGATTAGAGGATATACATGACTAATTGCTCATTAATGGAAACTAATAAAAACAGTGATATAAGATGATGAGGGAAGATGGCAGAGGAGTAGCTGGAGGCTAACCAAGCTCTCACATAGAAAGCAGTTTTAGTGTTTCAAAAAAAAGTCTTAGGCTAGAGAGCCACACCAAATGTGCCATCATAGTATAGAGTTTGCCCAGACAGGAAAAATCCAGACAGCTTGGTTAGGGAGACAGATTTGAACACTTGGTGGCATCCATGGTGGTGGTGGTGGTAGCAGCAGCAGTAGTGGCTGCCTCCACGGCCATATCAGCAGAGAAGAGCCCAGGACAAAGGAGCCAGAGGGAGTGGGCAAGCGAATTCTGCTCACCACTAGCAAGAACCGACAAGGAACAAGAATCTTCATTGTGCTGACCACAGACAGTCGCAGAACATGGAGGGCCTGGAAACCAAGGGATAGTCGTGAGTACACCCCAAGACATCCTCACTCCTTCTCTCGGAGCAGCAGTGGGAAGGTAGCCCCGCCCCCACCACCAGAGAAGAAGTCCATCGTTGATACTGACAATTACCTGGCCAGAGCAGCCAGCGCACAGCAACTTGGGCCTTGGAAGGGGACAATAGGAGCCATTTAACAGGTCACAGAAACCTGACATGCCCAGCTTAATTCCACCCAGGAGAAAGTTGCTTTTCCCAGGCAGAGGAAGGTCCATGCAGGAAGGAGTGATTTTCTTCATTGGGTAAACAGCGCCAGAGGCTGCCCCTCCTCACTGCAACATAGGCACTAGACTTAGTGTAGGAGAGTAAAAGAAACACAATTGAAACTCAGCAAACACAAATCCTGAGAATAGCTCCAGGCTGGGCTCTGTGAGTGTCTCAGGAGTCAGCACCTCAGTGAAAAGCTACTGATGTTTGACCTGACTCAACCCTACTCACCACCTAGCCCCATCACAGCAACTCCAAGCTAGAGGAAACAGCTATCTCCCTCTTTTATGATACATAAACTAGATCTTCCTCCCACTGAACTAGCCTGGGAGGAGGATCATAAAGTCCCTGGTAAGCAGAGCTTCCTTCAGCCTGCTCAAACAGACTTAAGAAACCAATGAAGTCACAGGGAAACCAAATACCACAAGCAAACCAGAGACTTCACCAGGAGACTGGTTATGGACACAGGGGAGATACAAGATTCCCCCTCCTCCCAAAAAATGAAGAACTCTTTTTTTCTATCTAATTTTTAAAAATTGTGTTTGTTATTTTTTTCCACATCAGTTTTATTTTAGGTGTGTGTGTGTGTGTGTGTGTGTGTGTGAAAAACTCCGAGCCTTAACTCCTTTAATAGTAGTAGTATTATTTTATACTTCTATAATTATTAAGTGGTTCATTTTAAATTTTTTATTTTTCATTTTTTCATTTTTCCTTTTTAATCTCTCTCCTACTTTCTATCCTGCTCCTCTCTCAGCATTATTTCTTTATACTTATATAACTTTTAAGTGTTTAATTTTTTTAATTTTAATTTTTTCATTTTTCCTTATTTATTTATCCCTCTCCTCCTTTCCTTCTATCTGTTTCCTCTCTCTCAATTTGTTCTGGTTAAATTCTCTTACCTTTTCCCTCCTCACATTCCTGTAATCTTATTCTCTCCCCACAATTCTCCCTAAAACTATAAATTTCTGGTCTGCTGACTCCTTCTTTGATGTTCTTAGTCCATTAATTCATATTTGTTTGTTTTTGAATTAGATTGTATTTGTTGAACTAGATTGTATCTGTACTCATTTTGACTGTTTCAAACAATCTGTACAACTACAGAGATCTGGTTGATCCTTGCATTAAAATAGTGTTCTATTGCAAAATTAGTTTTGCTTTCATACCAAATGGGCAGAACAAACTGGAGAAATAAAAGAAAAATGGCAAGTCCGAGTATCTAAACTCCCACTCATGATAATCAGGCAACACAGCAGGTAATGAATAATCCAGAGGAGAGTTCCCAAAATTCTCCACAAACACTACTGGTAAACATACTGAATGAAGTGTTGAAAGCCTGAAAAGGGCTCTGTGTGAGTGTGTTAAGGAAATGCATGAGCAGAATAGGGAAAAGCATGAGCATGATCAGGCTAACCAAAAATTAATACAGGAATTGTGTGAATGTGAGTAAGCTAATCAGAGATTAAACAGGAATTGTATGAGCAGGGTGATAAGAGACAAAGATTAATGGAGGCATTCATGGAATCCACAAACACACAACTGAAGGACTCCAAGGAGGCCACAAAAGGAATGTGGAATGGAGCCCATCAGAAGGAAAGGGAGTCCAATGAAACCATCACCAATCACTAAGAGAATTGAGAATGAACACTGAAAACCAAATTAAGGAAATAAAGAAGTCCATACAAGATCTAAAACAAAGCTCCAACAAAGAATTTGAAGCCATCAAAGCCAACCAATTAATGGGAAAGGAAATAAAAAACAAAGTAGAAAGTCTTTACAGTAGCTTAGATCATGCAGAAGATCAAATCTTTCGGATTGAAAACAGCCTAGATATTATAGAGAAAGAACAGAAAAAAATTCAAGACAAAAACCAAGAAATATGATAGATCTATTCAACATTTAGAAGACACCATCAAAAGGCATAATATGAGGATAATGGGTGTAGAGGAGCACCTAGAGATAGAAGTTAATGGTCTAGGAAATTTACCTACCAGGATCCTAGCAGAGAACTTCCCAAACATGCAAAAAGATAGGCCTACTCAGATCCAAGAAGCCTTTAGAACCGCAAATACACCAGACCAGAATAGGCCATTCCACTGTCACATTATAATCCATACAGGATCAGGTCAGACCAAAGAAAGGGTCCTTAAAGCTGTCAAGGAGAAAATATAAATCACCTATAAAGGGAAAACAGTCAGAATATCTTCAGATTTCTCCACAGAGACAATGAAAGCAAGAAGAGCCTGGAATGATGTATGCTACTCCCTAAAAAAAAAAACAAATATCAACCAAGAATATTGTACCCAGCTAAACTCTCCTTCATAATGGAAGGTCAAATAAAAACCTCCCATAGCAAAGAAAAACTAATATATATCTCCAGAATACCATCTCTACAAAAGATACTTAAAGATGTCCTACACATAGAAAACCAACAAGAGCACAATGAAGGCCATGAAACAGCCCCCAAACAGAGAACACAAGAATCATAGGAAGAACCGAGTTGTCAAAGCCACCAGAAGTTGGATAACATGGCAAGAACTATCAAACACCTCTCAGTTCTCACTCTCAATATTAATGGACTTAATTCCCCAATTAAGCTACAAAGACTGTCTACTTGGATCAAAAAGCAACATCCTTCTATCTGCTGACTTAAAGATACAAAATTTGCCCCCAAAAACAAACAAGCAAACAAACAAACAAAAATGTTCTGAAAGTAAAAGGCTGGAATAAAATCTACCAAGCAAATGGCCCCCAAAAGCACGTGGGAGTTGAAATCCTAATATCAGATAAAATAGACTTGAAATTAAAATTACGAAGAAGAGATAAACAAGTTCATTACATACTAATTAAGGGATCTCTCTTTCAGGAAGACTTTACAATTCTAAATATTCACTAAACAACAGAGCACCTGAATTGATCCAAGAAACACTACTTTCCCTCAATTCTGACATAGATCCAAAGATATTGATTGTTGGGTACTTTAACACACCATTTTCCCCATTGGATAGATCAACCAGGAAAAACTCAACAGAGAAACCTCAGATCTACACAAATGCATAGATCAACTGGACCTGAAAGACATCTACCAAACATTTCACTCAACAGCATCAGAAAACACGTTCTTCTCAGCAGCACATGAAACATTCTCCAAACTCGACCACATTTTAGGTCACAAAGCAAATTTGTTCAATTTCAGGATCACTGAAATTATGCTCTGATTATCTCAGACCACGCTGGAATAAAATTAGAATTCAACATTAACAGCCACCAAAGGAAATACTGTAACACATGGAAGCTGAACAACACACTGTTGAACAACAAGTGGGTCATGGAAGAAATTAGAAAGGAAATTCAAATGTTCATGATATTCTACAAAAATGAACACACAAATTACCAGCTCCTCTGGGACACAAAAAAGGCAGTACTAAGAGGCAAGTTTATAGCTCTGAGTTCCTACATCAACAACCAGCAATTTAATGAAACATCTGTACTTCCTTGAAAAAGAGCCGCAAGCTAAACCCCAATCCAGTAGACAGAAACAAATAATTAATCCCCAGCCCAAAAAAGGCAAAAATTCATCAAAGAAAGAACTATAGACCCATTTCTTTGATGAACATTGATACAAAACTCCTCTAAAAACTTTGGACAATCAACTTAAACAACTCATTAAAAAAAACATACACTATGTTTAAACAGGATTTATTCCAGGGATGCAAAGCTGTTTCAATATATGCACATCAATTAATATAATCCATCACATTAAGAAGAGCAAGGATAAGAACCACATGATTATCTCAATAGATGCAGAAAAAGAATTCGACAAGATCCAACACCCCTCTATGATGAAGGCTCTGGAAAAACTAGGAATCCATGAAAAATTTCTCAAAAGAATAAAGGCTGTGTATGACAAAAATGCAGCCAGCATTATACTTAATGGTGGAAAGCAAAAGCCATTAACCTCTAAACTCAGGAATGAGACAAGGATGACCACTCTCTCCACTTCTCTTCAATTTAGTGTTTGAATGTCTAGTTAGGGGAATAAGACAAGATGCAAACATAAAAGGGATCCAAATAGGGAAAGATGAAGTAAAACTCTCCCAGTTCACAAATGACATGATCTTGCATTCAAAGAATCCAATGGACTCCACTCCCAAATTACTCGAGTTGATTCAAAACTTTGGCAAGGTAGTAGCACATAAAATTAACCCTCAAATATCAATGGCCTTTCTGTATACCAGCAATGAGACGAACACAGCTGAAATTAGGAAAGCAACTCCTTTTGTAATAGCTCCACAAAAAAATAAAATACCTAGGACTAAAGCTAACTAAAGAAGTTATAGACCTCTATGATGAAAACTTTAAAAACCTAAAAAAAGGAAATTAAAGGAGAACTTAAAAGTGGAAAAACCTCCCATGCTCTTGGATTGGGAGGATTAACACCGTGAAAATGGCAATACTCCCAAAGGCTATCTACAAATTCAATGTGATACCTATCAATTTTCCAACCTTATTCTTCAACAAAATAGAAGTAATCCAAAAACTCAAATGGAACAATAAAAGATGCCAAATAGATAAAAAAAAATCTTTAGCAGCAACAATAATGCTGGAGATATAGCAATATCAAAGCAGACACCATGAAAACATTATAGGATGGAATAGGAGAAACTTTACAGCTCCTTGGCATAGGCCGAAATTTTCTTAATAAAAACTCTGAGACATAACAATTCAAAGAAAATTTGGACAAATGGGGTTGCATGAAACTGCAGAGTTTCTGCATGGCAAAGATCAATAGAAAGCCCACAGATTGGGAGAAGATCTTCACTAGCCATACAATGGACAAGGGTCTCATATCTACAATATACTTAAAACTTAAAAAATTAAATCCCCCAACAACAAATCCTCAAAGAAACAACTACTGCATCAACAAGTGGGCAAAAGACTTACAGAAAAATTTCCCTGAAGAGGAAATAAGAATGGCCAATAGACACGTGAAGGAATGCTCAACTTCTCTGGCCATAAAAGAAATGCAAATCAAAACAATATTGAGATTCCACCTCACCTCAGTTAGAATGGTTCTAATCAAGAAATCTAATAACAACAGATGCTGGAGAGGATGTGGACAGAAGGGAACCTTACTGCATTGTTGGTGGGAGTGTAAACTTCTTCAACTACTTTGGAAAGCAGTATGTAGTTTCCTCAAAAGACTCCACATAGAGCTCCCCTATGACCCAGCAATTCCACTTTTGGGCATTTACCCAAATGATCACAAACAAGACCACACTAAAGCTACCAGCACAACTATGTTTATTGCAGAATTATTTATTATAGCTAAGATATGGAACCAACCCATATGCCCCTCAGTAGGTGAATGGATCAAGAAAATGCGATGTGTGTGTGTGTGTGTGTGTTTGTGTGTGTTTGTGTGTGTATTGGAATTCTATGTCTCCATCAAAAAGAATGACATTGCCCCATTTGTCAGGAAATGGAAAAACTTGGAAAAAATTTATTAAGTGAAGTAAGCCAGGCCCAAAAAAGCATAGGTCCCATGGGTTCCTTTATTTGTAATAACTAGTTTAAGTCTAGGACAAGCAGAAGAGGTCAAAAGCTATGTACATATGACCATATAAAATGATGTTAAGTGAAATGAACTCTAAGATAGGGACAAATCTGTTTCTTTTGTCTTTCTTGCTATTTTTTAACATATTTAAAATGTAGTATGTGATTATTTTGCTTCTTTCCTATGTGTTTACCCCATGGTATAATCCTTGTTTTCACTGTATTTGATCTGGGTGTCTTGTATCTTGTATATACATTTTTCTAATTTGGGGAGGTGGAGGGAAAATAACAAAATGTTGAAATGAGGATATAGGTTGACCCATTGTAACAATGAGATTATAAGACACTATGTTGAAAATGAACTTTACAACTTGGGGGTGGGGAGGAAGGAGTTGAAAAGCTGGAGAGGGAAAGGATGGTAGAGGATAAACAAAGGAGGAGGTAACAATACACTATAGGAAATATACTCATTACCTTATTCATGTAACTGTAACCCCTCTGTACACTATTTTTACAACAACAAAAAAATTAAAAAAGAAAGAGAAAAAATGAAACAAAAAAGAATGATATATGAGAAAAATGGCCAATTCACACATCTATCATTTCAAAATCAGGGGTTCTTATTAAGGAGAGTGAAAGGGAAGTAAGGTGAAATGATCAAAGATAATTACTAAAACTCACCTAAAATGAAAACGTATATAATGAAAAACTTTATCTAGGATGTGTAACTTAAAAAAATAACATGTTTGGGTTCTGATGGCTCAAGCATGTATTAGTAGCTCCTCAGGATGCTGAGATAAGAGAATCTCACTTCAAAGCAAGACTGGGCAGAAAAGTCCCTGTGTGACACTTTATCTCCAATTAACCACTCACAAAAGGAAAAGAAAAGTGAAGGTATAGCTCAAAATGGTAGAGTATGAGTCTGAGCAAAAGAGCTCAGGGTTGGCACCTAGATGGCCCCACAACTGACAGAATAAAAATTAAAAAATAATATAAATAATTATAATATGAAATATAAAGAAAATAATCAAAAATATCAAAAAATGACAAATACCCACCTTAAATATCTTTGAATAATAATTTTCAATGGAACTTTATTATCTCTTTCATACTTCTCCTAAATGTTATGAATAAATATTTTAAACTTTCATAGAATTCAGCAAATAGATTTCTAGAAGAACATTTTTATGACATAAATTGATGATGCAGTCTATGAACAATTAATAAGTAAACCAAGAAAGAATGTAGAAGAAAATACCTATATTCTCATATAATCTATTAGCCATTGTCATTGCCAGGAAATACCCCCAGGACAATATGTAATCATCACACTACTTGTTCCATTTTGAAAGATCAATTTACATTTATCCTGTAGTTTGTTTAAAAAATGGAACTGAATACATATAAGATGGAGAGTGAGCGAGACAGCAATATCTTCTTATAAAATATATCAAGATATAGTGATAGTGATTAAAGCTCATAGGACATAATTACTTGAATTTGCAGGTAGGATCAATGGAGATAGAAACTGAGAATTATTGGATAATTGATTAGGGAGAAGTTTAGACCTGTATGCATTGCAAATCGTAAAATTATCATTCTGAATGAAATATTAACTAATAATGCATAACTATCATATATCAAAATGTTTAAACTCCCTTTAAAAATGGTGAGAATTTCCAAGATGAGTTCACTATAGAAATACTTTATATGGTTTTTCTTGGATAGGAGACAGATCCTGGGGAAGTATGATTGTTAATTATGGCAAACTTCGGAAGTATTTGACTTTTCAAATTGTTCTTATGTTACTTTACAAAAAGAAAAGAAAAGAAATAGTTGCAATATAAATAGTTGTAATATAAATATTCTGATGTCATTGATAGCTATGCCAGTGTCTACACAATTACAGAGAGTGGTAATCAATTCTAATTTTTCTGCTGCCATATCCATTTTAATATAGCATTTAAAATACAAAGTCACAGATTTGGGTTTTTTGCTTGAGAGGGGCTAATCCACTTGCTCCAACGCTCTAAGGTTTAGGTATATATTTACACATTGATCAATGAAAGTTAATAAGGTTAATATTAATTTACAAATTTACATCTCATGAGAATGTTTATGCTACTGGTGATTCACTCTTATTGAGCACATCGTTTATCAACTCATTTTATTTTGGACTATAATTTCCCTTTTATTGATTTTTTTTAAAAAGGAAGAATAGATAACACTGTTTTCCTGAATGAAGTTAAGAAACTACTCCACCCTTAACACAAACTTGTCACCCTACAGCCATTTTGCACATGCAGTTTCTGACAGTCCCATCTTTTTTCCTTTGCCAAATACCCCTGAGGTCATGTTCTATTATTTTATTTATCAGATGCACCAACCCCTTTATGTTGAGGAGCTAAAGAACTACTATAGGAGAGCTCTATGAGGAGAAATCATGTTTCTAGTGTTTGTAGACAAGATTTCTGAATATTGCTATTTCTCTACCCAAAACAGCAATGATTATTTCATACCTGAACAATCTACTTTTTATACACTTATCGACATGTATAATATTTACCTTCTATTGTTAATGTAGGAACCATTTAAACCTTGAAGGAAATATTTGATTTTATAATTGAGGACATATAGAATAATAGATGTGGGGTCAATTTAGGCCTCTTGGTAACTTCACTTTAGATATGTAGCAGCATATCTTAGAACACTGGCCTAGTCTGGTCTGGTGATTAACTAGATGATTTCTATGTCTATCTTTCTTTAAAAGATAATTAAGCATGCTATCTAATTCTATGTATTTTAAATTTAGGGTACTTGTTTATAAGATTCTTTATACACTAGTAAAATCATGTAAAAGAGATCTAATTTGAAATAGTGCTTACTTTTAGAGTGCATGAGAATAAAGATATCTCAAGGTACTTGGGAGATTTGGCAACTTCACTGGTAAAATGTGAATTTATTTCTATGTAATTACAAAAATATGTAATTTATCCTTTCAAGCAGAGACTGGAGATTGGAGCATTGCCAAGGTGTTGAACATTTTGTGGAAAGAGGTAAGGGTAATCCAAAAATTATACACTGGCTGCTCTCACCTCTGCACCTGGAAGACTAGTTAAAGATCCATTGAAGGTGGAGCACAAATCATCTGGGTAAGCAAAATTCCTTTGAAATCAATCAGCCCAGACCTTGCAAATGTAAATCATTCCCTGTCTGCCATGAAAAGATACTTTATGATGTTTAACAAAGAGTAAATAAAGGAGGATTGCCAGATGTACTCAATTTAGATGTTCAAAGCCTCTAAAGGGAGATATTTTTATCTATAGTGTCACCTGACAGGGAGGATGTGGGCTTACATTCAGAGAACATACAGAAGCATTTCTTTGCCATCTGGTCAATCTACATACTCCAGCTTTACTAGAGACCACAGAGTTAGCTCCCATCCCTGGGGAAAAAAATTATTACAGGTTGATTCCTAGGAACCAATACATCTTGGCAACAGAAAAGGTGGAGAAGAGGAACTTCTGTCATTAATTATAAATTGGATAGATGACAGAAGAGCTGGATGCAGACTATTGTCTGGTGGCTATATGGAAAAAGTTGTGTGCTTTCTAGAACAAGGTCCCATATTTAATTAAATATTTAGAATAGGAGAGAATGAGTAAATTGTTTAATTATTGCAGACCAACACTTAAAAGATAAAAAATCCTCATGAACTAATGAAGACAGTAGAGATAGATCTCTAATGAACAAGCTTCCCAATGTTCATCTTGTTGGACTCTGATGTTAGGTTTTCTAAGCATTACTTTATTTGAATTCCTCTTGGATATAGTGTACTTTGGTTAATAAATTTGTGTACATATGTGACCCCATATATGTTTATTCATATGTTTATAAATGAAATCTTACTTCCACATATGAAAGAAAGCATGCATCCTTTGTCTCTTTTGGCCTAATATGGCTGGGAGGGATGGGGGAGATGAATGATTGGAGTGACATTGATCAAGATCCATTGTACTGATAGGTTGTTAAATGGTAACCTCCTTTGTATAATTACTTAAGTGATAATTAAAATGTAATTAAAAGAAATACAAATCACTTTCTTAAACCAATTTATGATATAATTAAGCAAATGCTACACATAAATTAGAAATCAGATTTCAATCTTACTGTTGGATTTAAGAAAGATGGAAGGAAGAAAGGAAGGAAGAAAAGAAAGATTATATAATCATAATAATGGAGACACATACATTTTGTTCCTCTTTTGCATACCCATGTACCTTTGTTCACTCTTGCATGTGGGTTTAGCTATTAGAAGGAATAAAATCTATAACTTTTGAATCAAATAAAATATTTCATGTACAGAAATTAATTTTTCTTAAATATTTGGTTTTCTGTGTAAATATTTGGGAGGTATATTTTTTGTTTTTGTTTTTTTCTGGTCCCAGAGCTTGAATTCAGGCCTACACACGGTCCTGAGCCTCTTTGTGCACAAGGCTAATGCCTTGATCCACAGCAGTACCACTCCTGGCTTTATCTGACTTTATTGGAGATAAAGAATCCCAAGGACTTTCCTGCCAGGGCTGATTTTCAACCACAGCTCTCAGATCTCAGCTTCCTGAGTAACTAGGATTACAGGTGTAAGCCATCATCACCTGGCAATAGTTATTTTTTAAGTTGAATTTGACTCTTCATTTGATTGACAGAAAACTCATGAAATATTCAAAAAGAAAAATATCTAAAAATTAAGAATGCCAAAGGTTAAGATCAAGAAGCCTCCACGTTATAAATATTTAGTCTTATATCAATATCTTCTGCTCAGCCTTCTTTTGGAATAGTAAGCAATGATGGGTTGAAGAAAGAATGAGAAACAATGGCTTGATTTCAAGTTTGAAAATTTAGATGACTGACAAACCAATGTTCTGTGTCTGTGTTCTATTTTGGCAGCTGGAAATTCAGCAGGGAGGCTTGAAGACGAGGATACTCACCTCATATCTTGTTCCTACCAGAAGATATTGATGTCTGTATCTCTGAATTATCTCCAACACTTTCAGTGTTTTATGGTCAACTTTTCATATCTAGACTTATTTAGGCCTTCTTTTCCCTAGGTTATTATTTGCTTGGAGAACCAGATATAATGATACATCAACTCAAAATAATGAGTTTATTATGGAGTTTAAGACATATTATCTTTTAAGTGATCGTCTTATCATTGCATTTCCATGTCTAAAGAAATAAGCCATTAAGACAACATTGAATGGTTTAAAAATACCTGTGGTTTTTTTTTTTTTTTTAGCCAATAAAATGATGTTTAGGAAAATACAGCTCAGCCTCAGTCTGGAGCCTGCATCTGTTCCTTCCATTCTTTTACCCTTTGTGATCTTTCTGCCTGTAGAAATGCAAAGCGTGTCTTCTGCATTGGAGAGCTGACTGGTCAAAACAAACTTAAAGTGGTCATTGTTTCATAAAGGAATCCAGAAAGAGAAGGGCAACCTGGGAAAGTCAATTTCATTCAGCAGATAACAAGTTTCCCTTTGGGAAAGAATGATTCTGAGAAACCATGGAGAGAATATAACGTCTTGAGTTCGGAATCACTCTCTAGAGTGACTGAAGAGCCTACAAGAAAACACTATTAAAATGCAAATATGTTGCCTCAAGAGTAATTTTCATTCCACAAAACTTTCTCTGTGGTAACAAGGGCAATAAAATATCCCACCCACTGATACAAAGAGTCCCCACCCAAACCTTAATACCAAGATTGGAAAATGAGGTGGAAAAAGTAAAACTTGCAGGTCATGGACAGTTACCAGAGAAGGCAATCCCTGTGAGGTAAGGGTATGTCCATGCTGGGTCTATATAAGAGGCTGACTGTGCAAAGTCTGAGAGGAAACGATACAGTCACTCTGCTGGCCAGCGTTGTTAAGATAATGGTAGCTGTAGCTAAAATCTTTTGTCTCCTGTCATCTACAATCCACAATACTATGAAATTAAGCTTCCATTTGTACCTTTTCAGCCTCCCTTCACCCACCCATAACTAAGTTACTACTTTAAACTGAACTGGCACTGTTAATTTTCTCTATCGATAGCTTTATAGGTAACCTCACCTACAGTAAATATTAACTGCAAAAATGAACATGTGTAGTTGTTGTAAACCTCTTGCCTTAACATGAGTCAAGAGACGATCAAAGAACAGAGAGGGCACTGGAGTTGCCTTGAACTGTCATCAAAGAGGCAGTTGGCTTAACACAAATTTTTTTTGTTTTTTTTGGTCGGTCATGGGGCTTGAACTCTGGGCCTGAGCTCAATTCCTGCACTCCTCCGATCAAGGCAGAGCTCTACCACTTGAGCCACAGCGCCACTTCCAGTTTTCTAGTGGTATATTGGAGATAAGAGTTTCATGGACTTTCCTGCCCGGGCTGGCATCGAACAGTGATCCTCAGATCTCAGCCTCCCGAGTAGCTAGGATTACAGGCGTGAGCCACCAGAGCCTGGCTCACACAGATTTTTTTATTTTATTTATTTGTGTTTTTTTTTTTTCCTCCTCATCTTGGGGCTTGAACCTGGGCCTGGGCACAGTCTCTGAGCTTCGTTTGCTAAAAGTGAGCACTCTACCACTTGAGACACAGTACCACTTTTTTTGAGTAGATAGGAATGTCACAGACTTTCCTCCCTGGTCTGGCCTTGAATCATGATCATCATATTTCACCCTCCTCAGCCACTGGTGCCAGGCAATACAGCTCTTATTACTTTTTACCCCTATTTTTTTTTTTCTCAGACAGCTAATAGCACTAGTGAGAAATCATGAAGTATTAGGAATATAAACTTTAATACAGCAAATGGTCTCCCATTGAAAAGAATTACATAGTCACAGTGTTATTACCCTGAAGTGGCAGATGAGAACCCTCAGGGAAGATTGCTATGGATTATAGGATAATCTGTTAAGCATTTTCTGTGAATGAACCACATACTTGAGCATCTCCCCACAGACCTATTGAATAGTCAGAATTCCATAGCTCTGAAATACAATTTGGGATTTCCAAAAACAGCGGATACTGGTAGACTAATATATAGCTTTTACTTCCATGTAAGAAAATAAAATGAGCAAAAAGAAAAGCATTTACATTTTGTATTTTGAGGTCAACATTGAGGACTTATCTTTTATTAGGGTTTGATTAAAAAATACCTATGATAAGTGCAATTGCTATAGAATATTTTGAGATTTTCTTTTTTTTATTCTTTTCATAGTACTTTTTTATAGTGAAAATACCGTACAGAGGGGTTACAATTACATGAGCAAGGTAATGAGTACATTTCTTATCAAGCATTGTTGTCTCCTCCTTTGTTTACCCTTCCCATCCCTTCCCATTTCCCCCCCCTGAACCGCCCCCAGCCAAAGTTGTAAAGTTTGTTTTTCAAGATAACGTCTTGTACATCTCATTGTTGCAATGGGTCCACCTGTATCCCTATTTAAACAATTTGTTTTTATTAACTCGATAAAGCTGGTAAATTTTGTGCACAGGCAGATAATTTGGCCCAAATTAGACTATAGAAGTATTTGAAAAATAAATAAATAAAAATACCAGGTATGTTCACAACCAGCTGGTTGGTAAGAAGGTATTTTACACTGCTGGGGGAATCTCTTTACTCAGATCATACACGTTGATTAGGGTATCTTGTCTCATGTGGCCTGGTTCAGTTTTAGCTTTAAGATAGAGGGAGATTTTGTTGCTCTTCTGTCACTTGAATTCTAGCTGTGTTAGCCTGATCAGGGTATTGAAATGCCATGGGAAAGGAGGAAACAGAAAACATTGTTAGCTATCTTTATCTTTGAAATTTAAACCACTCCTGTCTCTCAACTACTAATCCTTACAAAGGAACATAGGTGAGTCTCACAATAAGTATCTCATTGGAAGCCACTAGCCTATTATGTCCAATTTTTCACTCATTGAACCAGACAGTGGAGACTAAATATTTGAAATTTCAGAGAGCTAGATCAACATTGTAGGAGAAGCTTGATATTAAGCATTATAGAAATAAATGTAAAAGTAACATGAAATAATGATAATATAACATATTGATAGATCATCATATCTCACAGTGGTATTCTGATTTGATGTCACACATACAAATAGATGACCATCATAAACTTTTAGAGACTAATTTTGTTGTTTTTGTTGTTGTTGTTGTTTTTGTCAGTCATGGGGCTTGAACTCTGGGCCTGGGCCCCGTCCCTCAGCTCTTCAGCTCAAGGCAAGCACTCTACTGCTTGAGCCACAATGACACTTCTGGTTTTCTAGTGGTTTACTGGAGATAAGAGTCTCATGGACTTTCCTGCCTGGGCTGGCTTTAAACTGCTATCCTCAGATCTCAGCCTCCTGAGTAGTTAGGATTACAGGCTTGAGCCACCTGCACCTGGCAAGACTAGGTTTTACAAAATATGGAATGAATTGGTGAATTCATATTTCATTGGGCAGTGACTCCACTGATTGTCTTAGAGTTGAGAGAAGTTAAGAAGCAAGAAGGTTTGGTTATATAAATATACTATGATTTCTTCACAGTATTAAATTTTAGTGTCTTGTGTTTCATGCAGGGACATCTGTGTTTCATAATGGGAGGTCTGCTTCCTTAGTAATTGGTTGTACTTCAGATAGTATCAGCAAACACATTTCTATGCTCATCCTTTTATTGTTTTATACTGACTTACAGTAATGTGTTTTGATAATTAATTTGATTAATTTTATATTAAAAATATCCTACATTCTAACCTACTATGTGTATGTTTAAATGATAAAAATTACTTCAATTGCATGAGGAAATAATGCAATGCCATTTGCTAAATATGCTTAAATGAATTTTTATTACATCAAATAGCCAGAGTTGAACTCTTCATCTTGAAGGAAGTTTTACATATTATCTCCACTATTATCTTTCCACATTAAAGTAGATAAACACAATATTTTTTGTCATAGTGAGTATGCCACATGCAAGATTTTATATTTATAATGCAACTGGATTTATGTTTGTAAGTTATGCTGAATAAGTGACTCTTATATGAAAGTTTATTATCTGCAAGTAGAATAGAGTTACATTCGAGTATTCATTGTTTGCTCATTTAAGATTAAACATTTATATTCCATATTTGTTCCCTAGTTTTCATTTTTACTGCTCTATCTAGTGATCAATCATGTCTTCTGTTTTTAAATAGTAATTTGTAGACGGCTTAAAGCCCATACATTTTTTACATTGTCAGTAATAAATAGGATTGCTTTGAGTGTTTTCTGGGGAACATATTCATGCCATGCACACAGAGTCAGTAGAAGAGTTCTGCAAAGGAAAAGGTTAAAGGGCATGTTTTTAATGCCAAAAATCTGATCAATATGAGAAAGAATTGCATTGCTAGGTTTATTTTTTTCCTTACAAAATCAGAAAATGAGGATTGCAATATTATAAGA
This sequence comes from Dipodomys ordii, assembly GCF_000151885.1. NCBI lineage: Eukaryota > Metazoa > Chordata > Mammalia > Rodentia > Heteromyidae > Dipodomys > Dipodomys ordii. Next base: position 14,130,635 of record NW_012267241.1, on the reverse strand, counting down.
TGGAAATAACTTGTGCTGAATTACTGCCAGCCAAATCAACTTTAAGTTCAAAGGGTTCATTTATCTAAGACAAGATTCTTGTGCAGCCCCGTGAGCTGATGGTGCTAAAACCAAGCACAAAAGCTCAGAGGCAATGCATCACATTTGCATTCAAGATTAACTTAAAACATTCCCTTTAGCCATCCTCCTAAAAAAACAGAGCCAGTAATCCTGGATTATTTAATAGCCATTTTGGGATGCTCAGGTTGAAGACATTTTATTAAGATTATGAGAATTTTGATTATTTGAATTTTGTAGAGTGAATCATAGACTGGATTTCATTTTTTATTTTTCTCCAAAGGTTGAAATCATAGGAGAGTAGGCAACATTAATCATTACCTCTTTTTACTCACATGCCTTATCATAACTTACCAGAAGCATCTCTGAAGAAATAAAGGTAGCTTCATTAAAATAAGAATTTGTAGCTGGGTGCCAGAGGCTCATGCCTGTAATCCTAGCTACTTAAGAGGCTGAGACCTGAGGATCATGGGTCAAAGCCAGCCCAGGGAGGAAAGTCTGTGAAACTCTTTTCTCCAATAAACCACCAGAAACCCATAAGTGGTGCTGTAGCTCAAGTGGTAGAGCAAAAGCTTGAGCTGAAGAGCTGAGGACAGTGTTCAGGCCCAAAGTTCAAGCCCCATGACCAACCAAAAAAAAAAAAAAAGAATTTGTATAAATAAGAATTGAATAAATCCATATATACAAATTGGACTCACATATTTTTCATGTAATATTTTATATGCGGATGTAGATATTTTAGTTGTTTATTCTTCTTGTTCTAATTACAATTATCAAATGAAATAATGGATTGAGGCAAATACCAACAATTTTAGGAGGAAGATTCTAGCTAATGCGTGTACATGTAAAACATCAATTGGAGCCTGCATGTGCTCACAACTCACACGTACACACATACACATACACATATACACCCACACCCTCCCACACACACACCCACACACACACTACAGATATACCTCAATCCACTTTCTGGGAGTACCTACTAGGTTCAGAAAAGCATTCCCATAACTACACAGTATACAAAAGAGAACATTTTTCCCCCTTTAAACAAAGAACAAGGAATCATTAAATAAACTCTCTGCTTGGTTTCTAGGAGTTCTGTATGAACTCCATGGAACTTTCTGAATCTCAGCTTTGCATCTTTCTATCTTGTTTTGCCTATGACTTAAGTAGTCAGCACAATGAGGTTAAGAATGGTTACAGTAGTTCCCAAGCTCAGCCTTCTGTTTCCTTTTAAGTTTCTTTTTTTTTTCTTTTGCAAGATCTCTTCTTATAACCCCAGCTGGCCTCACATCCCTAATTCCCCATTTTCAATCTCCTAAGTGCTGGACTTAAGCCTCATGCCAGCACGCCCAGCATCTTGAACCTTGTGCCCATCTAATTCTTGCTTTGCTCTGAAGCAGTGTCCTTTAGGACTTATCACACTACTCAGTTCACATAAACAAATTCCTACATAAGGAGACATGAATGCAAAATTTGAAATGCCACAACAAATCAGAAACTTTGGAGGGAAGGATGGGGTTTGCTCATTTTCACTAGTGACTTCTCAGAAAGCCTTTCAGACCTACCTGAAGCACTATCTTTCCTTCTGTATTCCTCGCTTAAATTACTCTGAGTAGTTTTATGTCATAGAATTTATATTAATTCTTAAAAAGTACACTAGGGCATGATTAGTTTGTTTTATTTTATCTCTCTTCCTAATGGAAATGCTTCATAAATATTTGCTGAACTGAGATCAAATTTGTCGGTTTTATTTTAAAGTTTGGCTTGTCCAAAATACAGTTCTATAGCCAAGGAGTGAGATGCAAGTCATTTATTAAGGACATGTCCTGGAAAGAAACCATCAAGTGGTGAAGAGTCACAGATAAGAAAGACACCATCCACATTGATGATTTCCAATGAAAGATAGAAGCAGGTAGGGTCCAAGAGAAGTTCAGAGACATAGATACTTTTTTTTTTTAACTTGATTTTATTTGTGAACATACCGAATAGAGGGGTTACAATTACATGGGCAGGATAATGCGTACATTTCTTACCAAGCATTGCAGCCTCCTCCTTTGTTTACCCTTCACATCCCTTCCCAGCCTCCTCCTCCCCCGCAATCCCAATCCTTCTCCTTTCCCCCCCTTCCCCCCCCCGCACCGACATTGTAAAGCTCGTTTTGGACATGACAACTTGTACTTCTCATTGTTGCAACAGGTCCACCTGTATCCCTAAACAACTGGTTTTTCCCCATCTCCTCCACAAGTTATACTGACATCAAATATAGAGAAAACAGGGGTTATACTGTGGGGGAGGGACATACAAAGTAACAAAGAGACAATCTTATAAATGCGTTAGAAACTTCTGTATCTGCAAGAAAAAAGGCTACAAGTAGCAAGGATGGATATAAAACCCTCCTAGCTTTTTGTTAACACATGGTCACCTTTCTGGAATCACATCTCACATTTTAGATGGTTACGACCAAGTTGAGCAACTATATCTGTAGCAAAACAAAGAAGGATGGAAACCATTTCTTTCTTGAGAAATGACACATATAAAGTGGCCAAATTGTGTGCAGAAATATCAGGCTTGCAAGGCATTCCCACATGCAATATTATTATTATTATTATTATTATTATTAGTCATTGGGGCTTGAACTCTGGTCTTGGGCGCTGTCCCAAGCTCCAGGTGACCACTCTACCACTTGAACCACAGCACAATTCTAGTTTTCAAGTTGTTTATTGGAGATAAGAATCTCATGGACTTTCCTGCCCGGGGTGGCTTTGAACCGTGATCCTCAGATCTCAGCCTCCTGAGTAGCTAGGATTACAGGCATCACAGGCATTATTGATACCATCTTGACTTCAAAATCTACTGTAAACTAGAAAAAGATCCTAATGTTTTGTTCTTTTCTCCTTTCTTTCCATCTCAGCCCTTTCCCACTTCTCTTTTTCTTTCCTCTCTTTCCTCCCCCTACCCTTGCTGGAGAGGAAAAGAAACATCTTTCTCCATCCTCCCTTCCCTTCTTTCTTCTTCTCTGCTCCCTATCTTCCATATTTTTGGGGAAAAAATCCCAAGTTTTAGTGGCTGTAAGATTCAGAGGCACTTGATTTCAGAAGGTTCTGTTCTTATTGATGTACCAAGCTGTAACATAAAAAGATTATTCTGCTCATATTTTTCTTAATCGAGACTCTAAATACTAATATATATTCAAGCAAAATAAATTGGAAAGAAAGAATTCAAGTAGAGTAATGAGGAAAATGTTAATTACAAAAAAAAAAGTTTAGGATTCAATCCCACCGAGTGGGGCACCTATGCCAGCTGTATCTAGAAATAGATGAGCATGCAGTCTCCACATGCCTCCCTCCTCTTGGTACAGCAGTAGAGTTGCTTTTATTTAAGACTGCTCAGAACTTGGCATTGTAAGGTCTTCAAGATTTCACTGATAGAAAACAATTTAAGAAATAACATTTGAAGACTTACAGTGGGCTTTAATGGCCCATGATGAGTGAAAAGAAGTATTTGTTGGGGGGGGACAACAATCAGAACCAGGAAACAACAGATGACCTACATACTAGCTGGAATGACTTTGCCTTCAGGTTATAAAAGCACTTTGTGTCTATTTGTTTGTTTGGCTACTGTGAAAATAAAACCCTTGTATGCAATTGAAATCTGAAGTTTTGAAAAGGAAGTTTTATTCTTTACTTCTAATTATGTTGGTACTCTGCAATCATAAATACTGGTATCTACCTGAACTCTCTCTCACCATTTAAATAATGAAGGTCAGTGCAAAACTCTTAACATATTTTTTATGTTTTAACATATTCTTTACAATAATGAGCCAAGTGTTACACCAAGGATATATTTACTTCTGTGTTCATTTCACAAAATATCAATGTTTATTTGATTGTTACAGAAGGTACTTCAAAATATCCTTTCAACAAGGGAAATTATCAAGTATATTATTTGCAAAGTAACCAATTTTCTATGCCATTTTGAATGCCTAATCCCTCTTTAACATAAGAATTTTTGGATTTCTATAATGATAAATTATCACAATTGTAGAATAGAATAAATAGAGAAAAATAAATAGAGAAAAAATGGTTAATTTTATTTTTTTTAAAAAGTGTGAACCGGGGACATTTCTGATAGCTTAAGACTCAGAAGTGGAAACTCAGAGGACGATAGTGGAGGAGAAGCTGGAGGCTAAACAAGCTCTTGCATAGAAAGCAGTTTTAGTGTTCCAGTGAACAGTCCTAGTCTAGAGATTCACACCAAGAATGAATCACATTACAGAGAGTTTGGCCAGAGAGGAAACATTCAGGCAGCTTAGTCAAGGAGGCAGATCTGAGCACTTGCCAGTGTCTGCAGGGGTGGCAGTGGCTGCTGTCAGGGCCTCCATATCAACAGAGAAGCTCTGGACAAAGGCTCAAGATGTGGTGTGCATGCGGATTCTATTCACCACCAGCAAGTACTGACAAGGAGCAGAAATCTTCATCCTGCTCATCGCAGACCAGGTTTGGCACAGAAACCAAGAGGCTGGAGTGAGTACATCCTAAGACATCCTTACTCCTTCTCATGGAGTAGTGGTGGGAAGGTAGCCCCATCCCCCACCACCACAGAAAAATTCCATCTTTGATATTGACAAAGGTCCGGCTAAGTAGCTAACTCCAACTCAGGCCTTGTAAGAAAACAATAGGAGCCATTCACCAGGTCACAGGAACCTGACCTGACCTGCTGGCTCAGCTCTAGCCAAGGGAATATTGCCCTTCCCAGGCCAAGAAAGCTCAGCCCCCAGAGGAATGACTTTCTTCACTGGTTGACAGAGCCAGAGGCTGCTCCTCCTCACTGCAGCCTAGACAGCATGCGGGGAAAAGACAAACAATTGAAATTCAGTAAACATAAATCCTGAGAATGGCTCCAGGCTGGGCTCTGGGAGTATCTCAGGAGCTAGCCCCTTAGGGAACAGCTACTGATTGCTGATAGGCCTCAAACCTATGCAGAACCTAGCCTCATCACAACAAGTCCAAGCTAGAGGAAACAGCCATCTCCCTTTTTTGTGATAATCAAAGAATATCTCCCTCCCACTGAACTAGCCTGGGAGGAGGATCACAAAATCCTGGGTAAGGCATAGCATTTTTCTGCCTGTTCAAACAAACTGACTAAAACCAATCAAGCTACAGGGACACCAAACACCACAAGCAAACCAGAGACTCCACCAAGAGACTGGTTATGGACACAGGGGAGATACAAGATCTTCTCCCCCACCCCAAACAAACAAAAAAATCAAATAACTCATTTTTCTGCCTTTTTAAAAAATTAAAAAAAATTCTCTATTTTTTTTCTTTCTTTCATAATTTTTACTCTAGGGATGTGGGGGGGGGGTTTAAAGCTCTTTTAACCTTTTGGTCCTTTTTTTGCATGACCTTATTGCTGTTCTGCTCATCCCCAGATATATACCCATTGTTGAGTATTAGACCTTATCTTTCATTTTGTATGTACATACTTAATTCAGAAATTGAATACTCAGTTCGCAACCTCTTAGGCTTAACTTCACTAATAGTGGTATTATTTCTTTTACCCATATAAACTTTAAGTATTCCATTTAAAAAAAAATTTAGTTAGTTTTTCATTTTTCCTTTTTATCTCTCCTCCTTTCATCTCATCATTTTCTTCTATCAGTATTATTTCTTTATACTTACGTAATTTTTAAGTGTTTCTTTTTTTAATTTAATTTTTTTTCATTCTTTTTGCTTCTTCATTTCTCTTCATTCTCTTCTATCCATTTCCTGTCTGAGATTAGGACTTGGCTAAATTCACTCTTTCCGTTTACCTCTAATACTATTTTTCCCTACAAATCTCCCTAAACCTATTAATTCCTGGTCAGCTGAATTCCTCTTTGATGCTCTTAGCCCAGGAATCCATAGTTGTTTGAGTTGAATACATTGTATCTGTTCAACTAGATTGTATCTGCAGCTCTTTTGACTGTGCAACTACAGGACTCTGGTTGATGCTTGGCTTAAAATAGTGTTCTAGCACAAAATTAGTGTTACTTTCATATGAAATAGGCAGAACAAACCAGAGAAACAGAAGAAAAATGGCAAGTCCAGATATCTCAACTCTCACTCATGATAATCAGGTGACAGAACAGTTAATGAATAATCCAGAGGAAAGTTCCCAAAAAACACTACAACCCCTACTGGTAAACATGGTGAATGAAAAGATTGAAAACCTGCAAAGGACTCAGTGGGAGTGTGATAAGAAGCTACACAAGGCAAACAAAAGATTAACACAGGAACATTGCAAGCATGATGAGGCTAACCAAAACCATACACCATGATCAAACAAGATTCATTTCAGGAATGCAAAGCTGGTTCAATATACACAAAACTAGTAATATAATTCATCATATCAACAAAAGCAAGGATAAGAACCACATGGTTATCTCAATAGATGCAAAAAAAAAAGCATTTGACAAATCCAACAACCCTTTATGATGAAGGCTCTGGAAGAACTAGGAATCCATGGAACATTCCTCAATAGAAGAAAGGCTGTGTATGACAAAACTACAGCCAGCATTATACTTAATGGTGAAAAATTAGAGCCATTTCCTCTAACTCAGGAATGAGACAAGGATGTCCACTCTCTCCACTTCTCTTCAACTTAGTATTAGAATGCCTAGCCATAGCAATAAGACAAGATGCAAACATAAAGGGAATCCTGAAGTAAAACTCTCCCTCTCGCAGAAGACATGATCTTGTATTTAAAAAATCCCATGGACTCCACTCCCAAATTACTCAAGCTGATTTGAAACTTTGGAAAAGTAGCCGAGTATGAAATTAACCCTCAAAAATCAATGGTATGCCAAAAATGAGAAGAGCGCGGCTGAAATCAGGAAAGCAACTCCTTTTGTAATAGGCCCACAAAAATTAAAATACCTACGAGTTAGCATAACCAAAGAAGTGAAGGACCTCTATGATGAAAACTTTAAAAACCTGAAAAAGGAAATCAAAACAGAACTTAGAAAATGGAAAAACCTCCCAGGCTCCTGGATCGGAATAAACAACCTCTTGAAAATTGCAATACTTCCCAAGATTATCTAAAAATTCAATGCAATCCCTATCAATATTCCAACTTCATTCTTCAAGGAAATAGAAGCAGCAATCCAAAAATTCATATGGAACAATAAAAGACCCCAAATAGCAAAAACGATCCTCAACAGAAAGAATGATGCTGGAGGAATATCAATACCAAATTTCAAACTCTACTACAAAGCCATACTGATCATAATAGCTTGGTGCTGTCACTAGAAGAGACCTCAGGACCAATGGAATAGAATTGAAAACCTAGAAATGAACGCACAGATCTATAGCCACCTAATCTTCGATAAGGAAGCTAAAAAAAATAGAATGGAAGAAAGACAGCTTCTTCAGTAAAATGGTACTGGAAAAATGGTTAATAACCTGTAGAAAACTAAAGCTAGATCCTTATCTATCACTCTGCTCCAGAATCAACTCCAAATGAATCAAAGACCTTGGAGTCAAAGCAGACACCCTGAAAACATTACAAGAAGGGATAGGAGAAACTCTAGGTCTCCTTGGCACAGGTTGAAATTTTCTTAATAAAGATCCAGAAATACAACAAATCAAAGAAAGGTTGGGCAAATGGGATTGCATGAAACTGCAAAGCTTCTGCATGGACATTGCTGGCAAGATCAATAGAAAGTCTACGGATTGGGAGAAGATCTTCGCTAGCCATACAATGGACAAAGGTCTAGTATTTAAAATATACTTGGAACTGAAAAAATTAAATCCCCCAACAACAAATCCTCAAAGCAACAACTGCCCAATAAATAAGTGGTTTAAAGACTTACAGAGAGGGCTGGGAAGGTGGCTCAGTGGTAGAGCGCTTGCCTTGCATGCCTGAGGCCCTGGGTTCGATTCCTCAGCACCACTTAAGCAAAAAGAAAAAGCCAGAAGTGGTGCTGTGGCTCAAGTGGTAGAGTGCTAGCCTT